>NC_051847.1:229792234-230022754 GCF_002237135.1 Teleopsis dalmanni | reverse complement strand
TACATCACTAAGCAACTCTTTAAACACACGCTTCTTAAAGAGATTTGAATTATTCTTATATGTCCTTTAAGTTCCTAACAATAATGCAAACATAACGATGAGCAGAGTATGGGGTATGTACAAATGGTGCTAATAGTGATATACTTCCGTTTAAAATGTAATCCAATACCAATCAGGCAATTTTTTTGCTACTTCAATGCGAACGAATGCAAAGAGGGTTATTATCAATGAATTGATATTAAATCTCAGTTTCTTCGATTTTATTGCCCTAATGGGCAATGGGGATGAAGTTTGTGCTACCCTACTTCACGTGTTAATACCTTTTTAAGTTTATACCAAACAAAATACTTTAATAACCATAAACCGCAATTTAATAACATAATGTGAATTAGGTTTCATTTGATAGTTTGGGAAAGTTATTATCTACTTGAGATATTGAGTATCAATTTTGTTCATTTTTATAAATTCTATAGTCGTCTTCCTGTGCCATGCATCCGGAAAATGCATCCGGTTTCTCTGATCGCACGTAATATGCATTGACAATTAATTCATGTTTTTATTATTACTACAGGAGTCCACTAATAATATATATCTTAGAGTATATCTTAGTGTTGGAATAAAGCTTAACATATAAAGGTTCTATTTGGTAAAAAAATCTATTTCATTTACTAAAGTAATTAAGTTAAATATTAAAAATTTTAAATAAAACGCTAACTAACTGCTCTAAAAATATGGAATACAAAACTACGAGAAGAAAACGTAGTAAAAACAAAACAAGAGACTATACATCTGTAATGATAATAATAAATTTTTAATTAATTCTTAAAATAACAAAATCGGCTTATAAATTTAATTGAAGTAACAAAATAAACTCCTTCAATTAATTCAAACATGCAGTCAGTACTCAACTTAGCAATCGGTGTACACATATAGGTATAAACAAAAGCCAAACTGCTAGGTAACTACATTAAATAAACACAACAAAATACATTTGAAAAATACCAGCTAATAGTATTAAAAAACTGGAACAATATTATGTATCATAAGTGCCAGTTAACATTATTAAAAAACAGAAAAATAATTTCAGAAATAATGTCTGCCTAAAATCTCTATACTATATAAACATTTTCAATGCTAAAAATGAAAACCTATTCTTTATCATTACGGATATTTGTAACATAGTTACGGAACTCGTTACTCGAAAAATTTTTAAGTATAATAAAATTAAAAAAGCATGAGAATACATAAAAGTTTACTAAATACTAATATATCAATACCTCTATGGTTTACTATATTTCAAAGCATATACATACTATTAATAGGAGTCTTAAATTAGTTAATTTCAGTAATTTCTTGATTCTTGTAAGACGTCAACATTTTAAAGTCTAAATGGACATTATTGTACTAGAACTATAAGTATACTATCGCCCAGAAGAATACACTATGCGTATTTTGGCAGTAAATAGCATCTTCACACCAAATATTATAATTATCTAATTATTGCGATTATTTAAGATTTTAATTTATGCAAAAATACGAAAATAAAATTAGTGAATATAAACAAAATTTTAAGTTATGAACATTTCTTATTTTTAAATGTAATTAAAAATACATATATTACAGTCAAAGAACAATAGAGCGAGTGAAATACTGTTTACTTCTGATTTAGTTCTTATTTTGGGAATCTGGAAATGCACAGCGAATGAAGCTAATTTAAAAACAAACAAAATACTGCTTATTTACAAATCCATATTTTATTTTGGAAAAATAAAAAAATAAATATATTTACACACTTTTAATTTGAACTCTTTGATGTTCTTAAACAAGAACACTAAAACATTAGATCTACACCATTTAGCTATAGATCAGTTCAATATATTTTATATTAAGAATTCATTAATTTTTAATTTGACTTTGCCATGGTAAATCTGCTTCACATGAACAGTTGTGTTTTAAAACAATTATTTATTATTCGCTTATATACTCTTATTAGCATTAAAACTATCTATACGAAGATTTTCTACAGATATTTCAAATAATTGTGCTTCGATTTTTTAGTGCTTTTAGCTGGCATTTTAGTTGTTTCTTGTTTTTTTTTCTTTTCTGCTTTTACTGCTCAGAGCTAACACTTTGTCTTTTGATTATCTTAAAGCATACATTATAGCTAAGTGAAGTACTGACTGCACGTTTGAGTGAAATGAAGGCGGTTAGTTCGTATTTAAAACGAATTTAATTTAGTAGGGAAATTTATATCTAGTATAGCATTTTGAATGTAAGACTTATTACGTTTTTTAAAAGAAATTAAGTAATTTGGAACTTTTCAGCACGATATTGAGAGAAATTATACACAGATAGCACCCATATCTTATTACTTAAATGAATTGTTTATTCATGTGAAGACCTATTGCTTGGAGTTATGGCAAAATTATTTGTGCTGGAAATTATGGGAAAATGCGAGTATTTATAAATATGTTAAAAACTTATATATTTACTATACTTATTTGAGATAATATTATTGTCTTATAACTGGTAATGGTGAACGTTATAAAGATTTGTGAAGGGTGGTTGATGCTTAATGCTAAAATATTGTAAACTCAACTATGAGACGTCTAGCTCGTTATGCTGAAGCAAAATGTTTTGCGGAT
The DNA here is from genome assembly GCF_002237135.1 of Teleopsis dalmanni. NCBI lineage: Eukaryota > Metazoa > Arthropoda > Insecta > Diptera > Diopsidae > Teleopsis > Teleopsis dalmanni. Next base: position 230,020,109 of record NC_051847.1, on the reverse strand, counting down.
TAAATTTTTTAAGAATATCACAGTGTATTAAACATTTAGAAAGTGTCATCCGCGATGATGATCCAAACAAATATTATTAACCATAATGGTTATAGTTAAAATCTTGAAGAGATTTATGTACCTTATTGTATACTATTTTAAATTTTATGCTATTATGTGTTTAGCATTGATGAACAACGGAAACTAACAAATATATAGATTTGTGTGAATACTGAAATTATTAAACTCCTATTTTTTACATACAATATATAAAATAATAATCAGTATAAAAATAGCGTCATATCTTTCAATTGAACCTGGCATTTGCTGTTAATTAAGGTATGTGAGTACTCTCACCCATAACATTAGGTCAATAGTGCACATAAAAATTGAAATTAGAGTCAAAACGTAGATTGCAAATGCTCTAACTAGTTCGAACCTATGAAAGCAAGATTTAACCAAAATACTGAAATTATATTCGGTTTTGTTTATCTGACCAAAAATCGGACGATCGAATAATTAAGTCATGAAAATTGTTTGAGCTACGATTTATATATTATCATTCTATATTATTAGTAATCACTCGTCATGAACACAAATACATATAATTTGCTCAAAGTAATTGATACGTTTAGCATATGTAGAAATTCTTCTGATATAGACATAATTTGAGAATAAAGAATTGTACACATTGTATGGCAGGCAGGGAAGCAGGCGAGCAGCGTGTTTACGGTGTTTATTCGCATGCATGTGATAATTGAATTTTGGTGAGCGTTGGACAAGACCGTCTAAGCGGTATCAGTGCTAGGGGCCACAGCAGAGCACATGGAGATGAGCAAATACTAAGTACAAAGCAACTTACTTACCCACATCTCATTTTGAACATTGAACGCACCATGAATGAGGGCAGTCATTTATGCGTTCTATAAGCTTAGGAAGAAAAAATATTCGCACTTCGATTTAATTTTTTTAATTGAGAATAATTATTTGTTTGAACATTCACCAGATGGTACTTGAAATGCGATGGACTCTTCGACTGGAAAACAGCAGTTTCAAGTGTAGTAATATAATATACAATATTATACATTTATAAATTAAGCAATTAATAAAACATTTATAAAATTAATTACCTTTAGAAATAAAAAAATGGGGGATTAATGGGGTCGAGGCAGAATATGGGATTGCAATAGAGATGAAATTTATAATAATTAAATACATATATTGCGATTGAGGCCAGAATTAACACTCGCATATCCACTTAAATTAATATTTTATTACGATAAGTACTAACTCATGTTAATGATTACAATTAAGGGTTTGATTCAATTTTTTCATAAATGAGCCCCAAATTAAGCAGAATATATTGAAGTAGTAACCATACATATTCATAACGTCTTGTTTATCAATAATTGCTTAGTAGTCCATTTATCACAGAGTCTACTTCTCTATAGAGAAATAGATCTATTATTCTGGAAAGAGTATTGCACCGATACTTCTGTTCACCTTTATAAAGTCTTAATTACGTTGTTATAAAATATATATTTTCTTTTAATTTATTCAAGAAAAATGCAAAATAAAATAAAATATAAATTTTTTTATCAAGAGAACTTCGAAATCAAAGTGATCAAAATAAAAACACAAACCTTAATTTCAACTGAAAGCGCGTCAAAATGCCACCGGTAAATATGTTCTTAAGCAATACTAGTTTCTACTATATTGCTATTGTACTATATTATATTAAATTTTAATAAAATTATATTTTAATAAAATTTATGTTAAATATTTATACACTTCTTGAACCTTTCGTCGGTTAAAAAATACAAAATAAAGCCCTATTTGCACACTACAAAATATCGGAAACCGTTACACTTAAAACAGTTATTACAGTTACAAAAGCAAATAAATACTTAAGGCACCAATAACATATAATTTTTATTTATTTTTTAGTTAACATTAGCAGTTCATAAACAACGCAATTGCGAAAATTATTTATTAAATGTTTAAAATATTCTATCGAAATTGTTTAATTCCTTTGTATTTATATTTGTCTTTATCGTAATGTTTTTAAAAATAATTTTAAATATAAAAATTTCAGTTCAAATTTATTCGAAACAACAACAGCGCACAACGGAGCGTCCAAACACGACCAAACCGCACAGTAGATGAAATCAAACTGGAATTTCGTTGATGAACGTCAAAAAAATGTAGTCTCCTTTTCATTTAGTAGTAGAATATTGTAGTAGTGCGTTGCGCCTATTTTGCTTACAAACGGCTTTATCTGCTTCTTTTCTTGCTTCTTTTGCTTCTTTTCTTGCCCAATTCAAAATATACAGTCCTTACATCAGTCCTTCTTATCGTTTTATAATAATAAACATAATTGCTACTGCACATTGCGGTAGCATTTATTCCCAAATATATGTTAATAGTCGTGCTCTTCTTTAACATATGCACATCAAAAGTTTGTTTATTTCTTATCTGACGTAGGTGTTTGAATAATGAAAACACACCAATTATGACGTAAAGATTTGCCGAATTGCAATTTGCATAGCGTGTTAACGACCTCTTCGCAATTGAGTATGGAATAAATGCGTGGGTGGAACAAGTCATAATTATTGTATAAGTCATAATATAAACAATAAATTACAAAAAGCTATCTTAATAATTATTTATATATTAAGATATTATAAATCATATACGAGTGTAATATTATGTTATATGCATTCATTTAACAATATACATTAATTGTATATAATTTATTTTTATTTCTTGAAGTGTATGTATGAAATATTCTCAAACATTTACTAAATATATTTCATATTTTATATTTAACGTTTGTCCATTGTTGTATAAAATATCTGAGTATAGCCAAGCAAAATTTGATAGACGAACCCGGCTCTCAGATCTGGAGATCTGTAGTTAACTGCTTGAACTAAGGCGTAATCTGCTTACCAGCACGGTTTTAATGCTGACGGTTCACTGCATAATAGGAAGGCATATTATGAAACTGGGTCTAAGCCATAATGACTTTTGTCAAGATTATGGCTCTACGGTTATTGGAACAATTATAAAATTTATTAACATTTCGAAGTATTTAAATGGTAAAAAAATAATAATTGTAACTGATATTATTGTAATTTTGTGATTATTTATATATAAGGGTAAAGAAAATTATGTAAAAACCTTTATAAAAAATATTATAAATATATTGTATTCCAAAAAATTATTAATAATAATTTTAATAAATAAAACTCTTTTAATAAAAAAAAAAAAAGAATTGTCATATGTTATTATATTCTATTATTAATTATTATTATTTATTATTATTATTATTATTTATTATTATTATTATTATTATTATTATTTATTATTATTATTATTTATTGATTTAAAAATTCATACAGCACTTACCAAAAATTTTGAAATCTTACTTAAAATCTAAATTGACAATAACATATTTGTGTGGTGCATTTTATTAACATTATTACTCATATAAATTCATAAATAATTAATCTCCTGTAACTTAAAACACGTTTCATAAATTTGCACAGGTTATAAATAGTGCTGCCGTTTAACAAGACTTTAGCTTCTTCTTCGGATAGAAGTGTTTTATCAAAAACATCCATCTGTGTTCTCTGAAAATTGGACATACACCAATAATATGACATATATTTTCTATTTTATGATGATTACACAAAGAACAATCACGGTCAGATTAAATTCTGTGCCGTTCAGTCTTTTTAAACTGAACCGCTTCTATATATAATCTACAATAAATTATATTAGTTTATACAATATTAGTATTATATTACTTTATACAATATTACAATATTAGTTTATATTAAATAGCTGTAGATATGATAAATTGATATATATGTAAAATACTGATAACAGTCAAATCTTGGACTTTGTGTGGATTTACTTTCTACTTTCTAGATTTTTACTTTTTAGCTACTGAAACTATTAATTTTATATATGTTTGTGAAGATACCAAACATTCTCGGGAATCCCATAGCAAATCTGCCATTATTAAAAAGAAGATAAAGGAGACTGTTTCTGTTGAATTTGTTTTACAACATTAATTGATATTAAGGTTTTCATGCAGTTAATGGTACCTATATAACATTTTAAGTTTTTTTTTGGAAAGAGAGAAAAATCAGATCAGTATAAAAAGTATATACATCCTACAAATATTTTGTATTTTTTTTTTTGAAAACATCCTTTATTGGATGTCATAGTTGTTAAAAGGTTCACAGTGAATTACATGTTTTCTCTCTAAAAACATTTTTTAAAAATTCGTTAGATAAACAGATCATTTCCATCGGTATAACAATAAAAATACAAAAAAAAACAATATCTCTTCATTACTGTTCAGTTCAGTTAACTATTATTGAACTCCATTTATGAACTCAAAATTCATAATAGTACTGATCGATGCTTATATTATATATCAAAATGTTTTCATTCTACCTTCGATCTATGAGACATAAAACTTTAAAAAATTTCAATTTAATAAAAAGTACAGTAATATGATTAAATACTACTTGGTTCATCCTAATTTAGTATTACTTATAATTGGTCTGGCAGCTCAAAAAATCTAAAAATCCATGATTACAGAGTTCTGCTCTGCCAGTAATACCATTAACTTACATATTTATATCTTTAACATCAGATCTGCTGCATCTTTTTGAAGCTGAGTATCATCTTATCCTTAATATTATATATGATATCTTTCCTGTAATCATTAGAATACTTCTTCATACACAATGGGAACCTGTTCAGTTGGAAGACGTGTTTCATATCAAGTAGTAAACCACAATATAGATGAAATGTTTGCAGATTTGGATTTACCAAGAGCTAAAGCCAATAAAATCAGAGTAGTCTGTCAATATCACAAAAGACAAGAATAGAAAGAGTAGATTAAAAAGGGTAAATTGACACTTGCACGAAGATTTAAAATTTTAGATATGACAGATATCGATCGCTACGAAAAAGAGGTAAATAAACAATTTTAAAATTTTTTTATAATTTATATATTGATTTGATATATTGACTTTATTACCCACTAAATTTGGGTGAAATTGCTAACATATGTGCAGATTGAATCTTGCAAAATCAGTTGACCATTATTCCGAATCGCAGGAATAATATTCTATTCTATATTCTGATTATGACTCTCCATTAACTAAAAAATATCCCAAAAAATTTTATGATTGTAGTGATAAGAAACGAATGACATATATGTTAAAGGATGCATTTGAGGACTTGTCTTAAGATCATCGATGTATTCTAGCCGGAATGCCAGATTCACATAACTTTTCATTTCTATTGGAATGGATACAAAGACGTTATGGCAAAGCTTATTTCCCAGAGGACCGCAGGAACTCATAGCGTAATACATTACAACTATTTAATGCTCTGGACAAAGCTCCAATTACCGTCATTTTGTCAACTGTAAAAGATATTGGAATGCAATCGTTTGTATCCTATGATTGTCGACTCTATTTGTTGAGAAAGGTGATTATACACTCTGATGTGGGTTTCGAATATATAAATATAATTTATGTAAGCTATATAATACAATTCAATACAATATAATATTACACAACATATTTCAAAACAATATAATATAACAATACAATACAATAATAACAATACAATGTAGTAGTATACAATATATTATGTTGAAGCTATTTTGAGCTCGTGCACTTAAGCACTTATACTCTTTTTTAACTCGAGGTATTTTCAAAACCCCTCTTTACACCTTGACTAGATTATTGTTTATCACTTCATCAGACTAAGCAATAATTGACCTCAGATCTGCATACCTCCCCAAGGAGCCTGTAACCATTTTGCGATTTGATAACGCGGTGTTGGTAAGTCTGTCAGTTTTCGCAAATAATTTCAGGGCTCTATCCTTTATGTATTTTCGGATCAATCTTGAGGTCCCTGAGGATGTCATTCGTCCTAATGTATCATGGAACTTTGAAAAGTTTTCTCAGAGCTTGGCTTTGTGCAATTTCTAGCTGGTGAACAGCAGTGTTTGAAGTGACGGACGAATATATATATAACGTATTACATTACAGTATATTACAATAAAATATTTCTGATCACTTTAATTCTCTGTAAAATTTAGACCAAACAAATTAAGCACCCGCTTGTTCTGATATGCCATGCGCCCATTTTTGTGCGCAAATGGACAAAGGATACATACTTTGCTTATATGCCACCAAAATTGAAAAATCATCATCTTAATTATTTTAATATAATGATTGTAAGAGTGATAAGGAAAGATATCGAATTATAAATTTGGTTTATAAAAATTTTTGATAATTCTATAGTTACAATATTAAATGTAAAAAAAAATTAACCAGGACTTAATAATCAGTTTTAAAAAAGTAAAATCAATTTAATATAACATTTTGCATTATTTTATTTGTTATTGGTGTATAAAAGCACTCTAATCAGGAATTTTTTATAATTTACTTGTGAATTGCATATCAATAAATAAATTTCCAACACACACAAATACTTCTACACCCAAGATAATTAAGTCAAAACAAAAAAATTGAAGAGTTTTTTGCATAGTAGTGACCTTAGTAGTGGCCCATAGAGATAGGCCACCTAAAGGGAAGTATCGTGAAAGCTGTGGTTAAAATTCAATGTTATGGGGGTCGTCGAATAACTTTATTATTCACTTACTTACATGTAACGGAAGTTGCATTTTCCAACCGAGTGCTGTGATCAAGAATCAGCAGCGGTATTAAATAAGCCTGGCTTTTTCCCAACTTGGAAACTATATCCAAACTATAACTTGAATAGGTGCTTGCGGAATTTCAATGGGAGTGTTTATCGGCGCTTTATACTGATGCATATTGTAAGAGCACCTTGATGTTAAGTCTTATACGGCATTTACACTGGCTGAAAATGGCTCATTTTTGTCTAAAATCGAAAAGGAGAAGTGAATGGCTAATTCTTGCATACAAAATTTCAAGCGCGAATGCATTCCATTTCAATATATTCTGTATGAATGTGTCCCAACGACGTTCGGATGCGTTCCAAATATGTTTCAAATACAAAGGAATGCATTGAACATACCCTAAATAAAAGCTCTTCATAGTATTTTGACAGTTTAAGAAAGCTGTTTTTGACATATTTACAAAAAAAGGTAAACAAATATTTGGTGGTTGCATTTTCTTGAAAACGATGCACCTCTTATTAAAACTTCTACTTCCCAAAAAGTATTTAATTGAAGTTAAAAATATGTTTTCAATATATATTTAACGTTTGAAAGTATATTTAACTTTCATGCAAAATTTTTTGGCATAGGCCAAAACTGAAATCAACAGGCAAGTTGAAAAATCAGCTATTTGAAATGAGAACGAATGGAATACAACTAATGTAAACACTTTCAAATGGCTTATTTTGAGCCAATGTAATGTACACGCCATATTAACGGCAGATATTTACATTAAAAAACTATGGATTGTGTATCTATAATAAACTGTTTTCTTATGATAGATATACACTTAGCAGAAAAACTCTGCGTACAGAAAGTAAATTTTATTTTAACTTATAAAAAATTAATAAATAAATAGATTTTTTAAATTAATTTTTTTTTTATTTGTACTTTAATTCGTTACCTTCATTTTAAGCTAAAACTTATTTTGTCTCTCGCGTTCTTCAGCATTTCTTTGGAGGTTATATTGTATTCACTTACCAAACGCTCCAGTAAATACTACAAATTTTCTATAGGATTCAAATATGGCGATTACGTTTTGCTTTGCTTGGGCACATTTTAAAGCAACCAAAGCTTTACAACTTCTGCAGTGTGCTTATAAATTCTAAACTTAAAAATATAGATAATAAACGTTTTCGATTAAAATAATAGAAAATACTACAATTAAAACTATTGTATAATAAATTAATAATTAAAAAATTAATTAATTATCATTATTTAAGTTTTTATAGTTTAACAAAAACATTCCCAAATATGCAAAAAAAAAACGTTCTTGTATATTTCTACTATGACCTATTCATACGTTTATTGTATGTGCGTTTATATTCTCTTTGGTTCATATTTTCTCATTAATGCCACTCTGAGAATTTGAGTGAAAATTGAGCCTAAAAAGGGCCTACACCTGCATGGTGATCAGCGAATTTGTTTTTGATGCATACTATAGGTATTAAATACTCATTGGCATCGACGACATCTAAATAAAAATTCGACGCTAACTATTTTGACATTTGATGTCCCAAATTTATCATCAGTGCAAGTCCAACTGTTTTGCACGTACAATAAAATTAATATTATTTAATTTGTTAATAGAACAAGATATATAATATTGAACATAAATCGTTTTAGAAAAAATCTAGTTTCTTATTTTGATATCTTCGATGCAGCAAGCTTAATAAAAATTCGACGTTAACTTTTCTTTAGCAGTTCTACGGACATGCTAATAACTCTTCAACTGTACGTTGTGTTTTTTCAGTACCATTTTAACGGGTTATTGAATTTTTCAGCGAATTTAATTCAAGATGGTATGCCATCTATTGACCAACTTTATACAAAATTTATGAATAATTAATTTCAATTTTTTTTAAATAATTGGGATTATTTAAGTATTGTATTCAAAGTTTTTTTATATATTAACTGTTTTCTGATTTCTGGTATATGGTAAAGTTGTTATTAAATTAGTGACCCCGTCTTTTGGGGATTATTTTTATTTTTCAGTTTTTATACAAATCACTTCATTCACACATAAAAGTTGAATGGAAACGGTATATTAATTCAATTTTCTACTTAGTAATGCGTTTTGCTGCATTAATTTTAATAAAATAAAAAATTTTTCTTTAATTAAAGTTTACTTGATTTTTCATGCGGCGAAAAATGTTCAAATTCCCTTTTAGACTTATCGTTGACGCTATCTTCACGCACATAAGTAATTAATTTATTAAAAACTGACATAATCAAATCATTTTCTAATTGTGTTACTCGTAAAAATATGATATATGCAAAAAGTAAAAGTACAAATAAAAATAATTAGTCATAAATAATTATTTTAATTTAAGTGTGATTTTAGTGATAGGAATTAACTTAATTGTGAATTTTAATTGTGAATTTGTAAATCGCAATAAAGAAGTGCTGATAACGATATTTTAATGCAGCTGATCTTAAACATTTAGAAATAAATGCAGTTTCTTTAAAACAGTTGAAAACAATGGTTTTTGAAATGAAGAGAGTATTTATTACAGTTGGTACAACAAAATTTGATGAGCTAATATCTGAAATTATATCGGACAAAGTTTTGAATTTGCTACAAGAAAAAGGTTGTTGCCAACTTACTTTACAAATTGGTAAAGGAGAGATCTTAATTGACAGCAGAAAAATACATGAAAAATACGGTATTAATGTGGAATACTATCCCTTTAAGTTTGATGAAAACTCTACAGATATCGTAAATGCTGACTTAGTTATAGGTCATGCAGGGGCCGGTACATGCATTGACATACTCACAAATCAAAAACCTTCTTTAATCGTGATAAATGAGAATCTTATGAATAATCATCAGACAGAACTGGCAATAGAAATGGCGGCTGAAGGATACTTATATTATTGTAATGTAAAACAAATAGCTAAATCACTTGAGCATTTTGACTTTAATGCATTGGCGAAATTTGAACTCTCAGATAATGTAAATAAGTTTGTTGATTGCTTAAATAAATTTATTCAATAAACAATAACATGGATTTAAGAATTTTTTTTTATAATAAGCTCATTCAAATAATCATAGCTATATGAGCTCAACAATATAATTCCTTATCTATGCATTAATTATCTGCAGGTGCTTTAAAGAAAAAAGCGCCTTACTGAAATATCCAAATATTTGGCATTTTATATAATTGCCACCAAATAAAAGAAGAAGAAAATACAGAAGTGCAGTGCAAAATAAAGCAAAATAAATTTAATAAACAATGTGATGAACATGTGAAAATTGAGAATATTCAACAAACACTAGAATAACATGCTTCTTATTCTTTGTTCCCTTAACTCCCAGTGGAGCATAGGGTCTCAATAAATCCTCTGAACCGTATTCTATTTGGAGCTGCCGTGCAGATGTCGTTCCATGAGTAGCGCGCTGATGTTAATTCGGCATCAATTTTCCTTCGCCATGTTCTTGAAGGAGCGCCAGGCCGGTGACTTCTTGCGGGTTTCACTTTAAGGCTTGCTTAACGGGTATGTCCGATCCACTACCATTTTCATGTATTCTGGAATGACTAAGATTAACATTACGTTTCTAATAATTTTTTAAATTAACATTAGAAAATGCAATAAAACTTTTAGAATAAAATTATTTATAGCTACAAATACTGTTGTATTGTATTGTTGTGCAAATTTATCTTACTATTCTAAATGGCTATATGAACAATAAAATAAATTTCAAATTCACTAATTAAAACGCATAAGTTTAATTTAATTCTTTAATATTACTTGCCCACAAACAATTACCTACCGTTGATGAAACGGAACCACCGCAGTTTTACAAGCACAAATTATGAAATTAAACAAGTCAAAATTTTTTATGCACATATTTGCTTTATTAGGTTTAAATTTAAATTAACAATTATAAGCAGGAAACTTTATTCATTATATTTAAGCTATTTATGAAAGTATATATTAACTAACTTCAAATTAGTTTCATATTATTTTTCGATAATTCCAATGTAACGATTGAACTCTAATAATCTCAATTAAGCCTAATTAAAGGACATTGAAAAAGTATGTTTTTAAGTGCAAGCATACGTTAAAATATGAAAAAGTGAAACAAGTATATCCCACACAATATTTAACTAGTATATTATTTTTACTACATATAATTAAGTTTATAAAATGTTCAATAAATAAGAATAAATTCATTTAATGAAATAACGCGAGATACTTGTCAAGGTACATTTAATCAGCTTCAGTTTGATTGGTAGATCCCCCATTTTCAATTATAGCATCAAACGAAAATGGCTGAAAAGCATATCCTTGTCCTTGATAAAATTTACTTTGAAACTCAACCCTAGAAAATAAAAATGAAAATTAAGTTAATTAAAAAAAAGCAGTGAGTATTATGATACTCATTACCAATGTAAACGTAATGTGTGTAAAAATGCTGAAAGCCCTTCCATTAAAACTAAAATTCCAACAGTCAAAACAGCCCAGAATGCAAAAACAATGGTCAGAACGACACCACCAAACCATCCTTCGTGAGTAAGACCAATTCGCAACACCATTTGCCACAAGACTTCAGCAAGTTCTGTATTACAATGAAACATTTGTTTTATGTTACCTGTGCGATTATAAAGAATGAAATAAATACTAACGTGCATGAGCTAGTGATAAAGCCCAAAGACGTAAATAGGAAGCGGTATGTGAAACAGATCCCAAAACATATTCAATAGTATGAATGCCCTGGTGTATAAATATTTCAGATATTTCTTCCTCATCGTGATGGTCACCACCTCCACCGCCATGGCCTCCTAATCCATTTGACATGCCAACTTCAGCATCACTAGTTGCGCCTGTGATGGGTTGTACCTATTCATTAAAAAAAAGATTTCATTTGATCTCTGCATAACAAAATGTATATCTATGTTATTTATATTATTCATTATTTTTTATATATTATATACAAATAGAAATGATAAATTCTATAATATTAAACTAACCTCCTCCTTTTTTTATAATTTTAATATTGTTTTGTAGGGAGTATTTGGAGTGTGTAATTGTTAAATTATAGAAAAGGTAAAAAAACAAAATTTAATTTTAATATCTTTAATTCCAACGAATATTAGGGAATGGAGTTATTTAAGATAATGAATTAAAAATTGAGAAGAGTAAAGCGATAGTATTCGGGTGTTTACTTACATTTGCTTGTTTCCGTTGCTTCATTATTTGAATTGGTTTACCAAGTAACATCACCGGAATGCATGCAAATGCGCCCAAAACAAATAATTTTTGGAAAAACGCTTGCCCACCAAACATGTAAGATTCACATCCCTGGGGTGGTTGCTTTGGCGTATTGAACAAAACCATGTCAATAAATGTTATCAAAATTGATGGTGCACAGGATGCAGAATAGGGAGCTTAAAATTGTATATAAAGATAAAATATATAATTATTAAATTTATTTGCTTACCCTCATTTGTTGCTGCATAACGATTCCACTTAATGAACATCAATAATACCATATAGAAGAAGAGTAGAATTAAGAAAAGCATTTGTGGAATGAATTCGTACAAGAGTGAAAGACGATTTTTAAAATATGTGTGATTGTGCCAACTCATTACAACACCGAAAATCATGTGAATAACTCCAAATATTATAGATATTTTCATTTTGTACGCATTTTGGAAAATAATTTTGTTTGCATTTGCTACTTGCCAAACAGGATCCATCCCAAAGGGATAAGGAGTTCCACTGTAGTCATTCGTTTCAGGATTTAGTTGTAAGAACTTATTACTTGCCACAGTACTCCTGTTATAATGCACTTCCCAATGTGACCCAAATATATTCAAAGATTTTGAGAATATGTCATTATATATTAGACCAGTATACATTGAGAACACACCCATCAAAAAAATAATGTACCGCCCACCAAAGAATATATTCCAGATTTCATTGTCTGTTTTTTGTGCAGCTAATCCTTTTTCTTTACGAATCATCCAGAGGCCAAATAACGCCATAATTGCACCGTGACCCAAATCACCAAACATTACAGCAAACAAAAAAGGAAACGTTATAATAGTATAAGGTGCCGGATTCATTTCACGATAAGTAGCAACACCATATGCGTCGATGAGTGCTTGGAAAGCCTTTGTAAACTTATTTGTGCGATTATAAGTTGGCGGATTTTCAAAGGTTTGCATACGATTAAGTATCGGTGGTACTGCTGAACCCGATCTCTCCGTACCCCGTCGTAAAGCCAACTGTATAGTTTCAATATCAAGCACAGGAACCCAACATTCAGCTATTAAGCATTTTTGAGTAACATCCAAATTGAACAGGTTCAAAGTGTGGTAAATGGCTTTGATTTTGCGTACTTTAACAAACCAATTTTTAAGATTTTTTGCAGCGGCCACTAAAACACGATGACGATGATCCTGTGTTTGACCGAGTACGGTATTTAAATCCTCAATGCGTGTCATTACGCCCATGGCCATTTCTCTACGATCGGCTGGTGCTTCAGGACAAGGATACAGAGTAGCTCGAAATCCTTCACAAATTTTCTTAACACGAGTTTTCAATTGATCACCTTGGAAAAATATGATAAAAACAGACTTATACACTTGATCCCCCTAAAATATTTAATTGTATAATTACATTGCTATTATGTTTAAACAATATCATTTTCATAACTTACATTTGAAGGATCTTCGAGAGGAGATTCTATCATTGCTTGCCGTAAAAATACGTTACCACGACAGGCACGCCACAACATTCGCTCAAACGCTGGTAGCTTTTCACGCAGTATAACCCCGGCGACAAAACTAAATATTTAATAAGTTAACGGTCGTCATTTCTAATACTTATTAAGACTACAAGGATTTTAGTTACAAAACAAATGATTACAAACGTAAACTAAACTCAATTTAAAGCTCAAATGAATAATCATACATTGCACATTGCATATTGCAGTTGCAGTTGCAGTTGCAGTTGCAGTTGCACTTCCGAACGATGAATAAAAATGGAAAATTACTTTTCATTAAAAACGGAGGGAACGTGTCTGTTATGAATTTGTAGCGAGTTTGATGAATGAGAATTATGTATGCAGAAAAAATATGCAAATAAATAAAACATATGTACTTTTACGATACCAACCATGGAAGATATTCTTCACGCTCGTGCGCTTTATCCATAAAACTATCAGTGGCATTCGAAAAGGAAACATAAAATTATTTACATTTATTTTATTCTTTAGCTTCGAATTAAAAATTCATAAATTTATTGCGAAGTATATGAAAAAAATATATTGAAATCAACATTAGACATTAACTGTTGGAAAGTCAACTGTAATCGTTCTTTTACTTCTGCAATACGCTATTAATGACGATAATACTTTAACCTACTTTACATTGTAGTACCTACATTACAGGTTCATGTAATAACAATACGAGAGTAACAATATTATCATACTAGCTCTGGAATAGTTTCAAGTGCATCGAATGACAGACAGCATTTATAGACTCAATTAATTACACTGAATCGATCCAATGTAGGAAATATGGTTAAGCAATTAGGTTTAATTTAAAATTTTACCAAAACAAATAACGCGATCAATTTCTATGTAACCGAAGCAGTTTTTCATTTACTTAATTTCTTTGTTAATGGATGAAATTTTTCGTAGACTACTATAAAGACCAACTGTAAATGATCACTAATAACTCGGACTTTCCACCTACTCACTCATATATTTATCTATCAAGTCGACCTTAAGGTAACTTTAGACCATTGCATTAAACAGTAAAAATCAACAGTAAAATCAATTAAATTACTTCTAATTAAAATACGCTACCATCACCAGATTAGGTTTGCTACCTAAATATTAACTAAAATCTTTAAATTTGGAAAACTTGGTTTATTTTAAATGATTTTTTACATTCTTGAGAAAGTCAAGTAAAAAATCACTACGCATTTCTATTGAAATTACAATGAATTAGTTAATAACTTAAGAAGGTTTTAATGGATCTGTACGATATATTAAATTAGTCTAAAGTTAGTTAAATTAAATTGAACCATGCCATTCAATTCAGCAACCATTCAGTTAAATCACCGAATTAGGTTAATTTAATTAATTCAAAGCAGCAATAAATTTATGCTTTTTAAGTTTATACTTAATAAAAATTGAACCTTGAAGCCATATTATAATATAACTTCTAGTTTTCAATATACGTACCCAAGTTGAACTGGGCCCATAGAGTGGGCAGTTCGAACTTCGTCCGTAATTAGAGCTCGTGTCATCGATTCGGTAGTAATACTTAGACCGCCCTCTTGCTATAAATTTTAAAAAATAATTTTTAATAAGTTTCTCATTTGCATTATGTGAAATTAGTAGTAAGCGCCGTATTCGATATGTGTGAGGACTTAGTCAGATATAGGCTACCGTTAAAAATGAGAGCAGATGTGCTAGGATAAAAACGTTTTACATTCCAGTGCAGCAAAACATCCTTAACATAAATACTTAAAAGTTATGAGTTATGAGTTATTCACCCACCACCACAAAAATCAGTGTATCCATATTCTCCAAGGACTTAAATTAATAGTCATCACAATTTATTAAAAATTAACGCAAATAATTTTGCTCCGACAAAAAATATGTGCATTTTAAGCAGACCACGGAAGATCGTATTAATGTATGGACTGATTGCTTACACCAAACCTCCTAAACCTTTTTACAAAAAGCACCAATGAGTACAATAAAAATGTGTACATATCTTGACAAGGAAAAGCCTTAGTTAAAAAGACTAAGACTAGCACAAATTTATGAGAATTCTAAGCTGATATTAACAATGAACAACACAAATAATTAATAAATAATAATACAACTGAATAATAGTATTTATGAGTTTTTGTTGCTTCTCTCTTTGATATTTTTTACTTTCGCAAGGGTTTGAGTTTAGTTTACGATAGCAACTTTCGTTTGTGAAGAATATTTACCCAAGTTTTAAATTCTGTCCGGGTTGACTTGCGCGAACGCCTTCTTCACCCAAAAGTTGAGCTTGTTCGTCTTCGTTCTGATTTTCGGCCATCTGAAGATATCGCCATTTTTTTCGAGAGTAATGAGAAGTTGTATTGTAACTTATTGAGGGTACCGCCTGGCAACACAACCGAATATATTTCCGAAAGGAATAGGGGTAGGAATTGGACATCAGGATAAATTTATATGTAATTTTCGGATTAGGAAAGGTCACACGTTTCAAATAAAATCCATTAAAAAACCAAAAATAAGAAATCATAAAATAAATTCGTTGCAAAATATTTTAAATAAAATATATTTTTAAAGCAAAAATAAAAAATGAAAATGATGTCTTTAAATACGTCTAAAGAAAATATATATCAGCATATTCATATCAGATTGCACCAAGAAAAGAAAGGATCATGTTAACGTATCAAGTGTATAGAGATAGCTTTAAAAACAAGTTTAGAAGCAGTTGAGCAAGTATAAACATACATAAAGTATTACATGGATATAGTAGTGTCGTGCGGAAAGAAGCACTTACACATATTCTGCAATGAATACATGAATTAATAAATAATTTATTTTTTTATTTTTGTTTAAGAAAACTAATAAATTTCTCTATATAATCGCAATTAGAATAGATAGAAAATTAACAATAAAATTGTTCAACACACATTAATTAAAGTAATATTAATATTAGAAAATAAAGCTATAATATTATTTGAAAGTCTCATCGACTAGATTACTCATAATTTAAATGAGAATGTATTAAGAGTTAAGTCTGGAGGAATTCATAAAGCATAAAAAACAATGAAAACAAATAAAAGAAAATATTAAAAAGTAATTGTTAAAACTCAATAAATATTTTTTTACTAATTAACAAAAATAACAAGAATTAATACAAAAAAGAAGTAAAGAAGTGCTTCTGTATTCATTTATACAAATGATTTCATTATTATTATTAATTAGTAAATGATCAAGCTTATATATATTACATATATAATATATATATTATGTAAAAACAATAATTAGTTTGTACAGAATTATATACATAACAGGAGTAAAATAGAGTCTATCTATGAAAAAGTACAGTAGAACAACTTCAATTTGTGAAGGATTTTCAGAAAATAAAAATAGAGTATATTTTCAAATTGCTATTTGATTGTTTAACCAATATAAATAGGTGTAAGTTGAAGATATGCCATATCATACTGAATATTAAATTAATGCACATATTATTCGTACTTCAATTTAAAATAAATTGTGGTCAAGTACATTCTTTTGAAAAATATAATCAAAGTAAATATAAATAAAGAAATTATTGTGCTTAAAATAAATAATGGTACATATTTTCAATCAAATAAACCGTAACAAATAACTAAAACTTTTTCTCAATTGTATAAGAATCAGTTGTGTTGTCAAATGGTTAGATAGATATTTATATATTATATAAAATAAAAATATATTTATATTAGAATATTAATTAAAGAAATAGTTAGTAATTTATAACTATTTTATATTACAATACATATTCTTACTGATAAATTATAAGTAGTGATAAGTGCACGTTTTTACGCAAATAACATGCTTTTAATTTGTCTTTAATATGCACAATTTTCATATAAAAAAGATTATTAAAATATATATACATTGAAAATTTCACACTCAAAATTTATTTTACCTCCATCCATCTTAAAAAGGAATTTTTGCCATGCGAAGGCATTTACATGCCACATTTTTAAAAATTTTATTTTTTGCGAAGATTATTATTATTCTTGTTATTATATACATTTAACATTTATTATTATATTAACCGTAAGACATATTTATGTGCACATTATAACTAAAACTCACCTCATCGAAAAAAACTTGAGTTTTTCGCAATATATGCTTTAACTCAGTTAATTCGAGGAAATTACGTTTCAGAGCTTCCGCATTTTGGTTTACTTCTCGCAGTTCATTTTCTAGCTTCTCGAATGTAGCCTAATATATTAAAAAAAAAATTATGCACTATGATTTTTTTTATTATAATAAAAAAGGTAACCTCAAGATCAATCATTTCCCTGGGTTGAGGCGCTTCAGGACTTTCACCTGTATCAAGCATAGGTATGCCGTCCTTTTTTATTTCTTTTTCAAGATAACGTAATTTACGTTCCATTTCATCGCAGCGACGTACCTCGTTAACGAATTTCCTTTGAAAGGCATTCACATCTGGATTAAGCTGTAAGGTATTTTGTTTAGGTGATCAAATTTTCAAAATTAAATTTCATGTAACTTACATCTCTGAATTGCACCAAACCAAGTTCGCCCAATTCCGAAACACATGCGTATGCGGCTTCACTTTGCAAAAAGAGTTGACATAACGTCATCTCTTCACTGCGAAACAACGACCCCATTATGAGCAGTCAATATAGCCTAGCCGTTTACCTATCCGTTAACCGGTATATAAATTTTGATGTATTTCCCAGTCTCTGATTTATTGATTATTGCTTTTAATAAAACAATTTCCAGTTTTCTGTATTTTGTGTTCTGTATTCAATAAATA
This sequence comes from Teleopsis dalmanni, assembly GCF_002237135.1. Classification (NCBI taxonomy): domain Eukaryota; kingdom Metazoa; phylum Arthropoda; class Insecta; order Diptera; family Diopsidae; genus Teleopsis; species Teleopsis dalmanni. The sequence goes on along the minus strand of NC_051847.1, from coordinate 230,001,863 downwards.
CTAGAATTAGAAATTTATATATAAAAATCAATTTTAGTTTCCAAAACTGGGAGATAAGCTCAAACAATTTTGTGTGATAAGAAAATCGTTTCAACGCAATATACACACATATAATGTTGTATACATTATATTTAATAACTCATTTATAAATTATGTTACTCATTTCTGCCATATGTTTTCATATAAACAATATATGTATCGTGGATGTGTATCGAATTGTGTGCAACAGCACTAGACCACAAAAGCTTCTAATCTCAATATGTTACCGAAGAAGCATTATCCAAACAATTCGTTTATTTTAATCAACTCAACATTAAAAATAGTTGAAAGAATTATCATGTGATATTCTCTAAAGTATTATTAACGAAAAAGTCTAAAAGATGATCTGGCATATATTCATGCTAAACAAAGTAATTTGTTCCTTTATCTTTTTATCTTCGTTTAACATTAAAACAAATTCGATGTGTGTTTGTTTTCTTTGTAAAAGAAAAATCAATTACTGATTAGTTTGAATCATTTATATAAATATCAGTGTTTCTTGTATGAATCAAATATAAATTATTTGTGATTAATAAGTTCCACAAAGGAAAATACAACAAATAATTAAACCTCTTCAATAAATAATTTATTAATCCAAAGAAAAATTTTACATCTGATTAAATGCACTACAGAGAAAATTTACAAAGTATCCACCGATGGTTGGCAAATATATATGCTTGAAAATAAAATAGAATATGTTGACTTTATATAGGACTGTAATTGTTATTGATTTTGCAGTATCTAATTATAACTATATTTTGATAAATTTGAAAATATTTATTGCCCACTTTTATGGTAAAAAATTAATATACGATAAAGGCACGTACAAAGTACTACGGCGACGTTACTAATTTTGGTTATTGATTCATGTCTTGTCAATGAAATATAACAAAAAAAAAATCTTTTTTGGATACACCCACTAAATGCTGGTATTTTTATAAAATTTATAATCAAATTTTATTTGATAATTTCTCTTTTGGTTGAAAAATCAATCATATCAGACGGTCAATCAGTACAACGAAAAAAATTTAATAAAAACGAAAATTTTTATTTCGTTTTTTATTTGCACATTGAAATTAATTTTTTTTTTTTGATATTCTAACACACAGAAATTATAATAATTTTTAATAAACCTTTTTAATGTTAATATTAGAAAAAGAAAATAATTTCTACTTACAAACCACGACACAATTTCACAAAGCCACCGAAGTGAATAGATTGATATTGCATTTATGAGTTGCCATCTCTTAAAAATTAAAATTTCTTAATTTTTCGGTAATAGATATAACACTTTTAAAAATTTCTGTAAGGGCCATGTTATGCAGAGTGTCTCGGGCACGGCAAATTACGCTCTTTCGAGCTATGCCGAAAATGCATCTTATGCAGAGTGTCTCATCAGTATTGCCAATTTTGTATTTTTACAATGTTTTGATACTTTTTGGTTGTGCCTAAATTTAAAAGGAAATTTAGATAGGCTTAATTTCAATTTCCCATCAAAAATAACTAGTAAGAAAAAACTCATAGAGACTGTAATAATGTTAATTTATTATTACATTATCTTACAATAATTATGAACAGTACTTAACAGTATTTACTCCTTTCTTTAAAACAGGAAAGTGTAATAATTATATTATTAGCGATTTATAAAAAAGGGCTGTGTTGCTTACTGCCATTTTTTCTCCAAAGCGTATTAGAATTGTAGTAGTTTGCTCCTAAAAGGCGCAAATTTTAAAATCTATTACTAAACAACACTGTTTTGCCTTAGTGCCGGGGCACAAATACCCCGGCTCTCATGCCGGAGTTTGAACGGCCATATTGTATTTTTTCTCATTCTCAAATTTAAAATTTGCATTGAAAACAACAACAATTGTACTCATGCCGTGCCCGAGACACTCTGCATAACATGGCCCTAATTGCCATAAGGCTGTATGCGAGTTCGTGTAAATTAAGGTAAAGTACATTGAAATTTCCTAGGGATTTTTTGCACTGCACCTATTTACACTTATTTATTGCACTTAGCTATTATTTTTCTGTTAAAACTTTTCAAATTTATTTATTTATTTATTAAACATCTTATAAAATTTTTATAATGATATTACTTAATATACTCTACTTGAAATTCTGGTAAATACCAACATTCGCTGCCATCCCGACATAATTCACTATTTCCCTGGATTTACCATCAATTTACTCGAATACGCACAACCTAAAGATCCAATTAGTCGGAACGTCCCTAAGACTTTATGTAAAAGCGAAATAAACAACCAACCAAATCTGGGTATTTAATAGGAACGAAATTAATAAAAGCAGCGAACTTAAACGAACTAAGAAACAGTATAGAAAAATCAGGTTTCAAAAACGGTCGGGTCTACGTCCCGGAGCCACTCGTCACCTACGACAACCAAGTACCGTTCGAAAGAAAATACGTATTATTTTCGAATTCCGTCTGCAAACAAAAATTTCCATGTGTTAGAGAATGTGTGGAAAAATCTTGCTGGAGTCTTGTCAGTGTAAGGGCAAGGGAATACAACAAAATTTTACAATTTAGTATTCAGACGTAGTCAGTAACTCGGTAAAGCCAAATAATTTCTATATATTTATTTTTATTAAATTACGGTACAAATTTTTGATGTAACAAGTCTGATTCCATCGGTTAAATATTAATTAATTCAATTAAATCAATCAAATAAATTGATGAAATAATAAATAAATATGAATAATATTAAAAAATTAAATAAAAGAACGAATTTTACTTTAATTTTGTTTTTATAGTTTTTCTTGCTTTTATGTACTACAAAACAAACAAAATCAGATGTTTTTACAGTTTAATTTTATAAAAAAAGAATTTAAAAGGGAATTGAGGCGCTTGATAATTTAACACTGCAGATAACCAGGTTATGGTGCAGTGACGACGCGTGCCCTATCTGGAAGGGTGTGCGGCCCTTCTTTAATGTTGTTTTTACATGTACCACTTATATTAAAATATATGAGATCTTTTATTAATAATTACTATATTATATAAGGCAACAATATATTCGCGCAATATTATATTAACAATTCATTAACAAAATAACATATTAAACAAATTAAATTAATAATTTATATACAAGTTTAATATTATATCAATATGGAAGAAACAAAACTTTTCACATAATTCTCGTAACATCAAACCAACTTTTTTCAAACAAAAGAGTTTGTACTTAGACCCATACATGTTTATGCAGTGATCAAACAAAATCGAAACCACTTGCAATGTGCGCACAAGTACCCCGCACAATAAGAACAGAAATTCGGGGGTGCTGCTGTTAAAAGGGGAGAGACGAAATGTGATAGAAATGTATGGTGAGATGAGCTGCAAACTTCAGCCGCTCATGCAACCACTTTGGCAAATCATCATGTTGGATTCGTATGCATACAGTTGATATTCGAATAGAAGAGAAAATTACTCTCATACAATTCCCACTATATAAATCTCTATTTCTGATATTACGAACGGGAGCACACGCACATTATTTTGTTCATATGTAACGTATGAATGTGCGCCCAATTTCTTTGCACACAAAGGGGAGAGACGAAATATAATAGAAATGTTCTGTGATTTGAGCTGCAAATATATGAGCACAACTAACAAGTATAGCGGCTAACAGAAGCAAATTAATTGAGTTTTCATAGACAATTATATTTAATTGTTTTTGCTAAAACTTTAAAAATATATATTTATATGGAAATGTAATAAATAATAATAATTCTTGATGTAAAGATACTTAATAAATTTATATACCTATGTTATTTAACATTTTGCAAGTTATATTAGGGTGTTCACCGCACACCTCCGCACCTTAGAGCAGTCGTCACTGTTATGGTGGTATGTATATATCATTCCTTATATTTGAGTTATATTAATCCATATCGACCAAGGTTAAGATAGTGTGATATAAATTAATTTACACTACCTCCAGCTTCTTCTCTGCTCGTTCTTGGCCTATCACCTGTATTCGAACCACCAAAGAACCTAAGAATCATTTGATGATAGCATCATTCCTTAGTCTAAAAAGTGACAACTGCTCAACCATGAACAGTGTGTTCTAGTGCCATTCTTAGAGGCACTACTACCATCTCATCTGAATCTGTGGGAGGAATTCATATAATGCAACCGTCTTTCTGGAATCTTGATTGATGATAAGATTTGTGAATTTTGCACAGAGTCGAAATCTTGCTTTTTCTGAACCTTGTTACAGCTTTATCAGATTTCCTGATGAGGTCTTCCTACCATTCTGTAATACGATTCGGTTCTCTCCCTCTTATTTTCTATACCCAAACTATTTTTAACTTTTTGTTATTTTGAAACTTAAGATCTAGACGATGGTAGAAGATTAGGTAATTTTCCCTCGATCTTTGGACTAATGTCTTCGATTTTACGTACCTGTCGTAACGAGTCATCACCTATCGTGGTGTCAATGCCCAAATTGGAAACTAACAAATTTTCCTGCTCCAGACCTCTTCTTACTATTAAAGTAAAAAGTTAAAGTTGGTGTAAAGATGTGTGGTGATAGGATTGCCATGTATTGATGCAAGGTTCTTCATCCAATAAACTAATATGTATCGCTTGATAGGATTGCTAGGGGATTGAAATTAAGCCCAAGAAGAAAGGTTTCGACCTAACAAGGATTTAGTATTGATCTGAGCTCTTCAGCCGCCTTTAAGTATTTTCTAAGCTCTTCAGCCGCCTTTATGGTATTTCCAGCAGATATGCCGCATATAACCAGAGATTCAAATAAAATAATTTATTCTTGTTGCTATCGCAAAAGAATCTAAAAGAATCTGCTTTATTTGTAAAATCTTACTCTATTTATACAAAATATTCTTATGTACTAAACTTATTATTTAATTCCTATATATTCTTGAGTAACCAATCAATACATTGGTTACTCCCAATTTTTGATAAAGTATATAAGATATTCATAGTATCTATTATACTATTCTAACATATGTTATCTATTTCTTATGCATTTTTACTTGTATATATTATTTTGTTATTCATAAGGTTTAACATTTCTCTAAAGGAATTTGTGTTACTACCGTACAATGACCACATATGATAAAACGTTTGGCTCGCGCATCATGTTACGAGTGCACAATCATAACGGCGTGAGTCAAACAAAATTTAAAAATGTAATATGATCAAAGTCAAAACGACAAAGCGACAAATGTGCATTCAATAAATTATGTCACAATTGTTTTGTTACTTTATGCAATGACTTGTCATATTAAACAATGATGTAGGTCATGGGCACCACATTGGCTTCAAGATCTGATGCTGCTCAGTAGCATTAATACGCTATGTGACTTCTTAATCTAGGACACTGGAACTCGACGTCACTTGGCCCTATTGTACGCCACCTACCACCAGTACTATGAATCCCATTTCTTACATCGTAACAGAGTTCGAATTCCTTGTATATAACCCCTAATCTGGGACGATAATTAGATCGTAGTTTTTTGTATACTAACCGTAACATAACAAGGAAACTTTTACTAGGAAGTAATATATTACTATATTGCGTGCTATTAATATGCGTAATCCAAAGAATCATTACAGAACCTAAGCTCATACACAACTACTGATTACAACCATCTGATATTTGACGATACGCCCTTAATTATACAGAATTAATTGCTGAAATGTACTGATAGGTTAACGGTTGGTTTCAACGATCAGTATAAGATATATATATATACCGATCATTATATATATGTAGGAATGTTTATTTAATAGTATTTATTTAATCCAAAAAATCAAAGTGTATATACGTTAATTAATTAATAAATAATAATGAGTAACTTCTTAAACGCGCACAATCGACTGACAACTTCAACGACTTATTACCGACTACCGCTTGTTTCTTAAAGCTTCTTCTTGTTCCTTTTTGCCGGCGTTGCCAGATCTTACCCTTCCTGCCTACATATATACATATATATATATATAAGTTTTCATATTAAGTCTTGTATCGATAGAACGCTTAGTTGTGATTTCTAAACCACCACTAGCTTGGATAATCTTTATTAACTAGTTCAACAGATACAGTTAGAAGATTTATGTTAAAAATTTTTTTTTAATAATTTTATGTTTTATTAGATATGAATTCACGTTTTTTTAAAATCAGACTTTACAAAATTGTCTTTTTCTCTTCAAATTTAGAATAAATTAAATTTCTGCTTTAAACAAAGTTGTGCGGATTATCATTTTCAAATTAACAATCTAAATATTACAGTTAAGGTATAAGGTTTTCATATAACAAATAAATTTAATAATGCAATATTTAAATAAATTCATAATAATTGGATAAATAAGATAAAACAATTTATATAAGCTAGTTTCACATACGTATACATATAATTATAAGTATAAATACATAAGACTAAAATTTGTGCTAATAGTGATTCTTGTTTGACATTTTTCAAGTTTGCATATTGAGCTCAACCTGATCAATAAATATTTAAGTAGGTACAACACAAAATTAATATCAATATTGCAAAACAAAAAGCTTAAATATTGGATAATAATAATTGACTTTTAGATTCAAAAAATATGAATCAAAGTAATATTTTTTTATTTGAATTTTTAATCCATTAAAAGTATATTATATTTTGATTTAAAATTTTTAGCACCATCTCTTAGGATCAATCCTTAACATTTCACAACATTTACTTAACAATATCAATTCCTTCTTTAATATTCAGACTATTTACAGTTCAAATAACTTTAATTCAATTATTTACATACAAATTCATGACTTATTATACAATAAAAATTGTACCATACCAAACAAAGGTTTAGTGTCTTTTGCTAATACTCCCCCCTCCCAACTAAAGATACTACTTACAAAAATTAAATTAAATTCTGATTATTGTTTATACGATTTGGCAACTTATTACGCTTACCTAAAATTTTCATGAGCTGTTTTGACATAAAATACGGTTTTTCAGAGGAACCATCGTTTCTTTCACAGTCCTCCAGGAAGCACAAAAATAATGTATCTACAGCCATTGAATACACACCAAAAAATACACTGGTTATTAGAAAAGCAGCGATCACAACAATGGAAACTGGGACGGCATTGTGATGCAATTGTATAATAGCAGGATTTCTTACAAGAAAATAATAAGTAGCCACGCCTGCTGCTCCAGTTAGCAATACTTTAGATAAAAAGAAAAGGAAGTCTGTTACTTTATCGAGTGTAACAACACGTAAAAAGTTTCTCATAATTAAGTTGAATGCATCCTTTGCACTCGTGCAAAAACCTTTGCCATGCATTGCACACATTATATAAGCATTTCTATTTAGGAACCGTAAAAATGTTTCCAGCAGCCAAAAGAAGAATTTCATCATGCAAAGTATAGCACGCGTAACTGCATTATCATACTTTTTGAGCTTAGAGTCGATATATTCTAGCATAATACGTATAATTCGGCATATAGCAAGAATAAGGGAGCCGAATGCCAAGGTTCCAAGATGATAAAATACCGTCTGACAAAAAGCGCGCGTAAGTGTAAAATATGGAACGTCCTTCTTTTTAAAAGTCCAATACCATGTGGCAAAAGTAGTTGACAGAACCATGTCACTAAACGCAGCAATAAAAAATATTATCCAAAAAAAGCCAAATACATTGTAAGCTATGAACCAATTTACAGTCGGACTATGTTCTATTTTAACAAAACTGCAACTGTTGTCTATGCAGGGGCGGCGCTGGAATTGCTGAAAAAATCCTTTAGTTGATACAAAGCAATGTTGATCAAAGGACAATGGATTGCATTGGTCGCCAACTTTGTAATTTTGTGCTGGGCCTTCACATATACAATTTTCTGTTGATACTCCTGTGTCGGTTGATTTATCCAAGTGTCGTATCATTCGAAAGTATGGCTTAAATTAAAAAAAAGTGTTATGTTTACAGCTTCTTATAATAAATACTCATACTGTACCTCTCCGATAGAACCTAAATAAAGACCCACTGCAATTGCAAATGCAATGGTTGTTATAATCAGCACCCAGGAAAATATTGGAAAGAAGACGGTTGACCATATACTCGAGACTGCTTTACTGCCTTCCTTAATCAGCGCTACTGCTATTTTTATACGCTTTCTTAAGATAATAACCAGCATTAGAATAACGAATAAGCAAACGCCTATTAGTATTGACAAATAAAGCCATGTATTAGCTTCCTCAAAAACGTTTTTGACAGCAGAATTTATATTGTATGAATGGTTAGGTACAGTTGGTGTATTACGCCAAAAATTGTATTGACGGATACTAAAATACATTCCAACTCCAAGACCGACTAGTACACCAAGTATTGATAACCACACTATAGGTTTCGCTAACCAACGCAATAAAGCTATAAAGCATAAAGATGCAAATAACGTGCAAAACAATGCAATCAATACAATTTTCCAAGACATTAGTATATCTTCAACAATTTCTTCTCCAATTTGTTGGGCATCATGATTGGCATCTTTGTAAAAGTGCGCGACAAGATTACCTACCATTTTCGATAAAAATGTATTTGTTTGACGCATTTTCTCTTTTATTACTGTTTCTCCTAATTGAGTTCGTCGGCGACATTGAATTTCAGGCTCCTCTGTAGCTTGCATGGTTAATGCTAATGCCTGAAGTTTTGGTTTAGAGTAAGTTAACATTTTCTCTTGTGTATTGTTTTTTTGATATTCGTAAGTAGTTTCACGTTTACCACGTTCCAATCTTGCTGATATGTCACACATGTCTTTGGGAACTTTCCACATGCAACGATTCAAAATTGGTTCGCTTTCGATGTATCGATTAGCGCAACGTCCAGCATTTATTTCTCTTTCTATATCGCTTTTTTCATTAATTTTGTTTTTAACGTCATCCGATATACAAATTAAAAGAGACTTTATATAATCAAATGGTTTATTTTTCATATCCTCCCATACAAATTTTTCAGAAGGACATCTCTCTACGCACACCTTGAAAATATTTTTTGTCGCATAATTATTAATAGAAAACACAATGCATTTAAATTGTTTTTGTTTACCTGAGGTGTGTCACAGCCCGTTAGTGGCACAAAGGGATCAATACATTTTTCCAAATTAAAGAAAAATAAATATTTTTTATTGAGTACTTGTGAGTCTATGCCACATTTTCTGTTAAAGGAGTCTGTTGGTATCATTAATTTATTCAGATCTCCGTGTTGCACACTGTAATATCCTATAAAGCCCCAGCCACCAAGGAAGAACAAAAATATCAATAGACATGGTAAATCCGTACAGCTTCGAGACCTAGACATTGGTCCATGAAAGTTGCGATCGAATCGAAGAGGTTCTCCATATTTGTTAACCAACTCTTGATTTTCAGGCATCGTTCTGACAAAGAGACCCTTTTAAAGCAAACACTTAAAAATTACAATTAGCACTGAAGGTATTCAATTACTTTTAAAGTTTTATGTGAGTCATTTAACAAAAACCTATTAACAAAAACATGTCAAGCATGTACATACATATATTTATGTATAAATTTGTAGCGTATTTAAAAAATAAATGAATTGGTTGTTACATATATTTACCTTACCTAGCAAGATAGATATTTCGTTATCTTTGTTGTCTGTCCCAAGACGCCTATTTATCTCAGCACACAAGTGACATCAATGATACAATTGTTCATTCTGATATATTCCGTATTGTAGAGTATATTTTTTTGTTTTAATTCTGCGTGAAAAAACCAAATTAATAATTAATACAAATATATTGTTTTCAACAAATTTAAGTATAAAACTGAAATTGCTTACCGCTAGCTCACAGCGTATTTATGAATTATTCAATTCAACTCTGTTCTGAAAATATTATATTAATTTCAATTAAATTAAAAATTATTTTTATTTTAATTGTGCGACTTGACAAAACGAGAAACTTAATTTGTGTGCTGACAAACCGAAGAATTATTATACTACTTCACAATATCAAAACTGGACTGAAAAACGAAAAACGAAAAACAACACACAACAAACAACAAAGTCATGAAAGCAAAACAAAGAAAATGAAATTGAAGCTAAAGTAATTGGCACTGAGATGCGCTACATTTATGCGATACAATTGAATGTATAATGACATCATAAAGATAACTCAATGTGATCTAGCTACTGAATTTGCACATATCTTAAATATTTATTAGTAATTTTTATGGCTATAAACCATTATAATAAAAATTTATGGTATTGGGAAGCTTGTGTGATTATGACAACTTAGCATACGAACTCGAAGTGTAGAACGCGGGCATTGACTGCCGTAACAACAAACGGCGAATTAAATTTTGTTTTTATTTTATTACTGAATAGTTTATAAATTTTAATATAAAAATGTATATATTATAGTTGCTATTGTATAACGATTTTCCATTAGGAATCATTTTTTAAACTAATACTATTTTCAATATATATGTGAACAGCTGTTTCACTTATTAGGATACCATGAAGTAAATACCATTTTTTTATTTCATTTACACATTAAAAGTAATATAAAATCATTGTTGTCAATATAATTTATTACAATAGCAAATAAAATGTAGTGCGACTTATTAATAACTTTTTCTTGATGAATATGGTGTATGTAGGATATGAAATTTCACTACCTTAAATTACTTCATTGAGAGTTACCTTGCTTATTTGTCAGTTTGCCTTTTTTAGAAAAAATTAGCCAAAAATAGTCAATTTCAGTTTTTTTTGTCAATTCCAAATTTACATATCCTACTTAACGATATTTTGTGCAAACTTATTACATTGAATAAAGTCAACATTTATAATTAAGGCCGTGTGCGAGTTCGAGTAAATTCAGGTAAAGTAAATTGAAATTTCCTAGGCAATTAACTCAGTTTATTTATATTCACGAATTTAATCAATACCCAAATTAATTAGATATAATCAGCTAATTATCATTTAAGGCAAATGATAATTAGCTGACAGTGAAACAATATATAAGCAATTTTTTTTTTCTATTCAAATTTACTCTTCAATATGATTCGCTGTCATGTTTTCTCATTATTTGATTATGAGTTTTAAATATCTTAAGGTATATATAGAGAGGCTTCAAAAAGTAGTGAACTACAACAACAAAATTTCTTTTTATATTATTTTAATTAATTTAATTTTTAACAGACCATATATATATTTCGAGTATTGCTAAACACCCATCATCAGTGGACTTGCGATTCTTCTTCTTATTTGGCACTACAGTACAGTGTTAACCTTGGCCTCCATCTTTTTTAAAGAAGCTTACGTAGTGATTGTTTTTTTTTCCGATGCGAGGCTGCTGATTTTGCGATCAACCCCCAACCTGGAGGACCAGATTCCCTGCAAATCTGGAGATAAAATTGGTGTTTGGTAGCTAGAAAATTTCCCTCTGCTAGATGTTTTCGGGTTATACTGCCTGTGCTCGGTCGCCAGAGCCTCGTATGAGAGAACAGGATGCACCACATATAATTGAGGTTGGTTGTTGAGTAGGCTGGGCTGTGTATTTCGCATCACTTTCCCATTGAGACACACACTTCTGTCCCTTGCATCCCGGTCTTGGAATTATTTTTAATATTTACTTATTTGTAAATCATTTTTTTGAGATTGCAAGTACCAAGGGTTGAACTCGTGCCTTACCAAATTTAAAGCTCAGAGTAAGTGTCCACTGACCCAAAGCCGGACTTATACGTCTAAGCTTTGAGTTAATTTTGTTAATTTGCTGTGAAAGTTCATTAACAAATTTATACGACTTTTCAAGAGTTGTAAATAAAATAACAAGCAATATTCTCAAAACAATATGCCTCAGCGACATATCTGACGTTGCAAAGGCCTCCGACAGTATTTGCCATGAGGGTCTCCTATCCAAATTATCCCAGCTACTTCCAACAAATTGGCAACAATGATGCCAATGTCTCGCTTAGCGAATAAAGCCCAGCAGGCTTTTTGGCCACAGTTGTGAGCCACCGAAAACGCTCAATAGTAATTAAATGCATTCGAGATTTCACTATATGTAGAATAAATATTTACGGTATAACCACCATATAACGCTCTCAACAGTTGTAAATAATGAACAACCGACTGAAATTTCAATTTTCTTCCAAAAATCATTCACAGTAGATCAGTTTTAGATTTGGCACCATTGTAGTGCCTTAGAGAGGCTTATTCGTTGAGCACTTTCAGGAAAGTGGACTTCTTTTTGTGAATTTTGTTTTTGCTTTGCATGTTAATCGAGACGTGTTCGAGACCTAATATTAATATTGTTCGCATACTTCATGTTGAAAGTGTCACTATTCTGTTTGCAAGGCTGCAGTTACATTGCATGCGAATTTTATCTTGCGTGTTCGTACGAATAAATCAAACATACGTAATCATATGTGAGTGGTAACAGTTAATATGAACAGTTCGAACATTCGACGTGTTGTTTCTCTTGTGTGAATATTTGATTAAATAAAATATTTTGTTTAAAATGCATGTGTTTCTGCAAAATGGAAGATGTATATAGGAAAATTGAGAGATAAATTGGAAAAAAATTTAGAAACATAAACTACTTTTAGGAAATGGATTTCAATTTGCTAATTTCTTTGTTTAAGGAATAGAGAGTTTATCTCCATTTTTATACCATAGGAATAAAAATCAGGCACCCAAATTTATCTTTTGTTATATGAATTTAATATATAACTGGATAACCAGTTTTCCGCTAAATATATTTCATCATCACTATTCATCTTGTTTTTAAAACAAATAAAACAGAACTGTCAATCCGCAAGCAATGTAACCGTAACATGCGATATGTTCGCATGGGAAAACATATATACAAACACGTAAAACAAAATTCGCATGCAATGTAACCGCAGCCTAAAGCTTAATTAAATTGGTGTCATTTTCTTTTCATATGGCATCTCATTCAAGCTTGCCGTTACTGAACATACCCTAGACCGCTTCATTTATTTCTGACTTGTAAGTATTTTAACATGATATTTAACAGTTTCTGAGTTAATCATATATGTAATCGTTATAATAATCAGATTAACAACCAAATACCTTCATTAGAAATACAATTATGGAGGAAAGTAATTTGGAAGTTGATGTTCCTCTATTTCCACAAGAAGAAGAGAAACGAGTGGAAGAAAAAGCCGGCAGCGAAAACTGCTATTGGTGAGCAAAACTTACAAATAATTTATTGAAAAAATATCCTTACATTTTATTTCCAGCGGCAAAGATAGAAATCTTAACGTAGTGGAATTGTTGTGTGCTAATTGTAATAAATGGTATCATGAGATTTGTATAAGTTATCAGCTTGGAAAACTTGTGCCGTTTATGACGAATTATGCTTTTATTTGTAAGAATTGTTCACCAACAGGTTTGGAAGTATTTCGTAAAAGTCAAGCAAGTACGTGTTATACAATTACTATATACTTGAATAATGTCTTTACCTTAAGGATCTTTTATGTTCAGCTATTCAACAAATGTGTATGACAGCTATTGCAAATATGCAGCAAAATAATAACAAGGATGGAGTTAATAAATCTGTTTTCAGTAAGGATAAGGAGATAATACCATATATTGAACTATATTGGGAGTCTATGAACACCATGCCAAGAAGAGTTACACAATCATGGTGCTATAAAATAAATATTTATTATTTGTTGAAATTATTGAAATCATTAAAATCAAATTAGGTATTTGACTGTACAACGATCATTAATGAAGGATTTGAATACTGTTTTTACGTATGAGGAAACGACCGAGGGAGGTGGAATGTTTGGGCTAGTTTCACAAGATCTTTCACAAATTAAACCAAATTATGAAGCAGTTGGAAAAATGGGTACACTTCGCTTAATGGAAGATGGTTACACACAAGGTAAATTCAATTGGTTCGTTCACTTTTTTTTTTATTTTATGGTATGGAGAATATAGTCTCAGTATAGTTTTGAATTATATATTTATTATAAATATATAAGTATAATATTATTATATATTTCAATATCGTTAAATCAAACGATTCTGTCGTAAACTTGTTAGATTATCGAATTTTTTTTGCTTTAATTACTTCAGTACATATTAAATAATTTGTATTGCATTTTTATAATGAGTTTCACAGAATCAATTGCTTATTGTCTTTAATCTGTAAATAAAAATTGTAAAAATTAATTAAACTGCTGGCGTTCGATTTTTAAGTAGGTAAGAACATTACACTCAATGTAGAACTGTAGAATAGTTCTTCAGTATATACCTTTTTCGCACTGATCTGATGCGTCATTTGTTTTGTTTTCTTAAGTGTGTGAGTGTGTTAAATGCAATAATTTCTATTATCTACATTGACTGATATATAGTATAATTTTTCTACGCGCATATGTTTTTGAGCTTTTTGGTGTCGTCATTAATTTTAATTCTTATCTTTTTATATTTTATTTTGGTTAATGCAGCGTTTGTTTCGATTTTCGATGCATGTGCAATACCGCTTTGTTTTTGTTGGCTATTAGAAGTGTCCACAAAGTTGAAGTAGTTTAACCAATTTACGAATCACAATATTATCGTGATGGCCGACGACGTGTTGTTGTACGGAGACGATGAAAGTACATAAAAATTAAACAAATTTGAATGCTCGATTGAATATTCGTGTTAGGATATTGTGATTATTGTATAGCTGATAACTTTTAGGTTTCATACTTTTAAACTTACACATACAAAATATATACTTATACATGTATTATAATTGGGATTTTGTCGTTACATGTTGATTGGCACGTTCGCATCTATTGTTTTAGTGTTGTTTGTTTTCAAATGGAATGGAAAGAAATTATTTAATTGATTTTTCAGGTGTTTTATCTAAAAATAATCGTCAGAATAAACGAAAGTTTCCTGGAACTGATTCTGGTCCAACCGGTAAAAAGGGTCGACCCAGTTCAGACGTAACGGCAAATATAAAATTGCCAGCACATGGTTATCCCTTGGATCATCCGTTTAACAAAGATGGTTATCGCTACATATTGGCAGAGCCTGATCCACATGCGCCTTTCCGACAAGAATTCGACGAAAGTTCTGATTGGGCTGGTAAGCCAATACCTGGCTGGCTATACCGTTCATTGGTTCCGAATACTGTGTTATTAGCGTTACATGATCGCGCACAACAATTAAAAATAACAGAGGACCGTCTCGCAGTTACTGGTGAGAAAGGTTATTGTATGGTACGCGCAACACATTGTATGTTAAAATTAGTACTTGAAATAATAAAGATTTTTAAATAAGATTGCATTTATTATATATGGTATATAGCTGTAAATCGCGGAAACTGGTACTTTGAGGTAACTATTGAAGAAATGCCTGATACATCTGCAACTCGTCTTGGTTGGGGGCAAGAATTTGCTAATCTACAAGCACCACTTGGATACGACAAATTTGGATATTCGTGGCGTTCACGTAAGGGTACACGATTTCACGAAAGTCGTGGAAAACATTATAGTAATGGTTATGTTGAGGGTGACACGCTGGGATTTCTAATTGTGTTACCAGAACAAAGATCTTTCAACTATTTGCCAAATACGTTTAAAGATAGGGTATGTGGAATTATATTGTTAAATATACATAACTTATTTAAATTTTTATTTATTTATTATAAAGCCCCTAGTTAAATTTAAATCTCATCTTTACTACGAAGATAAGGATAAATTACCTGAAACGCTTAAGAGTTTGAGAGTGCTGCCGAACAGTAAAATAGAATATTTTAAAAATGGTCAATCTCAGGGAGAGGCTTTTGTTGATATATATAGCGGTTCTTATTATCCAACTATCTCCATACACAAAAGTGCAACAGTAAGCATTAACTTTGGTCCGAACTTTAAGTATGGCGACACTTTAATGGAGCATAATGCCAAAGGAGTATGCCCCTCCACAGCCTTTAAATAAATTAATTATAATCAAGTAATTTTCTTTTTCTGCAGATGAACGAGAGGGTAGAAGAATTATTAGCTGAGCAGTTTTTGTCAGATTTAATTTATTTAACAGAAAATCAAGGAACGTTGCGTTTGGATAACTTAAATATATAATATTTCTACAGTTATAATATTGAGACAGTTATATAAAGTAAACACTTATAAATTAATAGTAATTCTAACAAATTGTGTAACATTAAAATTTTTTTTATTGATGTATATTATATATATATTTGTTTTATTGCTAATTAAACATCTTAAATTTTGATGCACTATTTGGTAAAAAAGTCCTTATTTCAGGACGTTGGTGCAGCATTGCTGCTGATATTGAACGTCCACTTGGTGGAGCCACGGGGAATAGGCTTCTAAATATTAAATTATTTTGCGACACAAAGCGTTGAGGTTCTCTTTTTACAGAATATGATTTAACATAAACGTTGTACATTGATTCTTCTGTACTTGAATTGGTTACAGGTTTATTTATTTGCTGTTTTGATAATTCGTTAATTGAAGGTAACATAATAGAGCTTTTATTATTCAAGTGGTCCATAGTCGTTAAAGGTGCTTTACGTGGGAAATATTCTCGGTTTTGATTTTTCCGGCTAGTTGCAATCATAGCTGATTCGGCTTGTTGAACTTGTGTAAGTTGTACAAAACTTTTTTTTTTTAGGTCAACAAAATTAGTTTTCTTTTCCAGTAAATTTGTAATAGGTGGCATATGGACATTCTTTTTATTTATGTTGGCAGGATTAGACACATATATATCTCCGAAATCATATGATGTAGGGTTGCAAGAAGCAGAAACATTTCTTTGACTTTTGCACGTTTCTATTTTATTTTTTTGGTATCTTTTATGTAATACTATTGGGACAGACACTAATCCCAAAGCCTTACATTCCGGGATATTGTTATTTGTTTTCATTAGATTTAAATCCGCATCTTCGTCATCAAAACGGCTGCTTAATTTTTGTTTATTTTTGTAATCTGTTTTGTTAAAGAAATCATATATTTTATTATTCCCATCAAATGCGTTTAAGCTTAAATTCGATATGGAATCTAGTTCTAGAGACTCTTGTGAACTAAACTTTGTGCCACTTATACATAACATATCTTTAGAACTATCCATTCGAAATTTGTACGTTATGAGTAATGTTGGAAACTTTTGCTGCCACTCCTGTATTTCATTACGAAGTTCTGGTTCCTCTGGCAACGGTGCAGCTCCACTTAACATATTTTCTACTTGATCCCAATCATATTGATTCTGTTTAATTGCGTCGCCTTCGTTTGCCCACGGTATTGAAAAGGTACTACTGCTTGAAGAGTACGGCACATCGTGGAAGAAAAAATCTAGTTCATCTTTATCTTCACTGCCATCATTGCTATGTATTGATTCTGTTCTATGAATTTTATCGCCCATTAAATTTATTTCACGTGCCTTGTAACGATCATGCTTACTAGACATTTTTTATAACATAATATTAGTTACTTTTTAAAAACGACAATAAAATAAATTAATTTTAATATATGTATGTAAAATTATTCATATCCTTAAGTCCTCCTTAAAAGTATTACCATTGTCTCAAAATATTTAATACTAATTGAAATGTACTAAATTTTCGTTTTGATTGAATGATTTTAATTCTTATTTATTTAATTCGTGTTACAAAAATTTATGTAAAAGAGTAAAAATATATATGTGATTATTTTTTAGGGCTTATATAGTAAGTTATATGCTTCAATACATATGTTAATACATCGATTTTGCTCTACAGTTGTAAACTTGGAATGCAACTCTGTAATCTTCAATTTTCCCTTTGACGTTTCATGCCGCCGCAAACTGTTGGTTTTGTTAAACCAGCGTGATTTAAAATAGTTTATAACTAATGACTATTTAAATAATTTTTTGAATAAATAAGATATGAAATAATAAAATAGCTTCGATTCATAATTTACATGAAAAACTTTATTTATTTGTAAATAAAAATGTGGCATGAAGCGCGTAAGCAAGAGCGGCGCATTAAGACAATGATTGTCGACTATAGAAAACGAGCAGAACGCCGACAGGACTTCTATGAAAAAATTGTGAGTTCAAAATAACTATATAGTTCTATCAACATTACATATTTTACCTATCTAAATTGTTTTACTATGCACTGCATACATTTATGTCAATTTTAAAAATACTTTTTACAGCAAGCAGATCCAACTCAATTTCTTCAAATACATGGACGCAGGTGCAAGATACATTTGGACCAATCTGTAGCAATGGCTGGTGATAGTGCAGCTATAATGCAAGTGATATTTCGAAGTCTTACAATAAAGTTTAATTTTTTTTTATTGTGTCATTTACGACAAAAATGTAACAAATATTAATATTTTAGGATGCCATGGCAAGGCCAGCAGGATAATATGATTGACCGTTTTGACGCACGGTCCCATTTGGATTATATATATCCGATATCGAAAAATACGGAATCAGATTTATTAGAGATTGCTTTAGAAGAGAGACAATGTAATTATGAACGATATCGTATTTTAGCCCAAAATGATTTTCTTTGCGTTCCCGAAGAAAAATTTTTACATCAACTACACTTAGAGGAACAATATGGGGTTAATGCACAATTAGAGGCAGAGCGAAATCAGAGTAAAAAAAAGCAATCGAAATCTGGTGCAACAATTGGATACACTTATGAGACTGTTGATCACACTTCAGGTGGACCACAGCCATTTAGTCATTTAATGCAAAACACTATGCACAATATACAATCGCAGATTCAGGATAAAGAGTCTGATTCTGACTCCGACTCCTATATAGATGATATGGACGTTTCAATAGATGTTACAAAGTTAGATACAAGTCAAGCACACGAACTTAATGCTTTTGGACGAAATTATGGCATGATAAGCAATGATTTTTATTCTTATTTAACCAAAGATGCAGACGAAGCGGAGGCTTTACGTTTAGCACGAGAAGAAGAGCAAGAAAAAATTTTATTAAGTGGTAGAAAATCTAGAAGAGAAAGACGTGCTCAAAAAGAGCGTCGTATTGCATGTCGTCCTTTTAGTCCTCCTAGCTATGCCGCTAAAGAAGATGCTACAAAAAAGGACAAAGACGATGACAGTGATTCCCGTTCACCATCACCAACAGATGCCAGTACTGAAAAAATTACGTATATAACATCATTTGGAGCTGAAGATGAACTGCAGCCTCATTCTAAAATATCTATTAGCATTGGTAAAGGTGGTGTTGGAATAAGTGAGTCATATACGAGTTCCAGTGTTACTTCAGCGCAGGCAACGTATGCACAAAAAGTTAAGGAAAATTTAGAGAAATTAAGAGTTGTAAATGAGTTACCAGTTCGTAAACGACAATATTCTCCTCATAGATATGAAAGGCGTAAACGGCGGTCCAGATCTAGGTCATATGATCGTTATAAACGTGGACGTTCAAGATCGGGGTCAAGAGAAAGATCACGACGAAGTCGTCGCTCACCTTCCGTAGCGTCTAGAAGTTCAGTTAGTTCTAATGAATATAACAGTAAAAAACGACACGGCAGTCGTCGTAGAAGATCATATACATCAAGGAGCTTAACACCGAAATCTCATCGAGGGGATATACAAATAAAAGATACTAAAACAACTGTTACACATGAAAAATGTTCCGCATCAGTTCTTGTTCCTAAAGTAACAGAAGTAATAACATCCGCGGCCATAAGTTATCCGCAGTCGACATATGCAACAAGCGCCATAGCTAATTCTATCCTTGCTTCATCTGTGCCAAACCTGAAAAAAGCTGTTGGGATAGAGCCAGACATCGTAGTGCCGCCGCCTCCACCACTTAAGCGGTACTATGGCCGCAAACGTGAGAACACATCATCTTCGGAAAGTGAATCGGATAATACAGAAAAAACTTTGAAACTCCAACAATGTGATGAAGAGATCGACACTGATGATCGCATAGACGTTGACACTACGTAAGTTAGCGCAAGGAATTGTTTGGTAAAGTTGACCAGCCTCTTTTATTATCCATTTTAATTCTATTAAAAATCTAAAACTTAAAAAAAGTTGCAAACATATTTGTGAATTCATGAGCTTAGAAATGGCAGATTATATAAAAATTTTCGTTTTTAAATGATTTTAACACACAATTATATGATTTTATTTTGCTTTCAGCTCCGAGCTGTCTAATCCCTTGCCGTCGACTTCATATTCTTCTGGTAAACAAACAGGCAAATATACAACTGCTCAGGCGAAAAATCCAAGTTTATCTAATGCTTCAGAAACCAAAGTCAGTAAGAATAATCAAAGTACATTTCTGCAACAAAAATTTGGAGACAGCGAATTTTTTAGAACTAGAAATAAAAATAAACTAGCAAAAACTAACAATTTACAAAGACTTACAGACGATAGACGAAATGAAATTTATTTTATAGTTTTCAATATTTTTTCATTTAAAAATTACTGACAAAATAGATTTTGTTTAATATTCATTTTGTAGTTATTCTTATACGAGCAGTTAAAGACTTGTTCGTTATTACTTTTTATACATACTAATTGAGAGAAGTGGCTATTTACAGGGTTCTGCAAGCAGCCGTTTAAATTTACGAGAACGTTTGAAACGGAAAATGCAAAACTTATTGAACAAACAATGTAAGATACTGAAAATAGATTAATGAAAATCAAGTGAATACAAAATTTTAACTGTAGATAAAGCTGACAAAAGGGCCGAAATAGAGAAAACAGAACGTGAGCGACAACTACAACAAGAACGAGAGGATGAGATGCGCGAACTTGCATTAAAATTAAGGAGAAGGTAAATGTGCATATTGTATATATATATTTAATCATTATACATAAATTTTTAAAATATTCAGACAACGGGAACTACGTCACAGATACGGGACACCTTCTACGGATAAAGGGTCGGACAGCGAACATTCAGAACATGAAAATACAACAAAAATAAAAAAAACCCGGTCTCGTAGTAAAGAACAATCAACAACTCGTGACTTACGATGTAGAGTAAGCTCTCGGAGCAAGGAAAAAGAAACCCATAATAAACGTCAACGTGATAGCAGCAGGGATCGAAAACGAATGCGTTCTCGTAGTGATAGTCGTTCTTATAGTCATGCTTCAAAGCGTCGAACACGTTCACGCTCACGTAGTAGGCGTAGTCCGTTACGGAGAGGCCAACGCAGCCCATTGCAAAGGCATGGCGATAGATATCGGCATCAATACGAACGTTCTAGACGATCAAAAACTCCTGAACACCGAGGATACAGAGATCGGTTAGACAGATATTCGGAACGTAATAGGCATTATGGTCGTGAAAGTGAACGACATAAGGAAAGATTGAGGGAGAGAACTCAAGAAAGTGTTGTTTCACAAAAAGACTTGAAAAAAGAATTTGGAAATGTAGGTAATACAAGAAATAAGGTTGTTATATCTGCTCCTCCGAAGCTAAAGAAACTGGTTGATTATTAAAAATGATTTTTTAAACTGTTTTACATATTTGATATTGTTACATATAATAATGTTTTTAATAAAAAATATCTTCACAATTAAGTAAAAAGTGTTGATTTCTTATATTGAGGTAAGTGTAAATTAAGACATTACTATTTTGAATAGTAGTATTTTTTTTTTTTTGAAATTCTTAATACGACTCTGGCAAGTAAACAAACTCATATTTATTAAATAATGCACAGTATAATAAAAAATGGTAAAATATGTGCTGTTGTTTTGTAAAAGTTTTTATTAGTCTAAAATTACAGTTTGTGTACGTTTCAATCATTCTGGAAGTATGTGCATTCCGCCAATAGAATCAGCTATACGAAATGCTTTGATGGAAAAGCTGCAACCGATACATCTTGAAGTTTTAAACGAATCCCACATGCATAACGTACCCAAGGGTTCAGAAACACATTTTAAGTTGTTAATAGTGTCGGAAATGTTCGAGAGTTTGTCTCTTATTAAAGTACATTAATATAATATAAATTATATTCGGTATTATTAATATTAATTCTTTAATAGCGTCATCGTCTAGTAAATGAAATTGTAAAAAATGGACTTAGTGGCGGCTTCGTGCATGCATTATCCATAGAAGCAAAAACGCCTAAACAATGGGATTCTAGCTATGTGGTGCAACCAAGTCCTAATTGTCTGGGAGGATTTGGAAAATAATAACATTTATATTTTCAGTCTTTTGAAAAATTAAATATAAACAAAAAATTGAAACTTTAAACATTATATTTCGTTTTGATTGCGCAATTCTAATATTTGTTTTCGTGCAGAAAATATTACATCATTTATGCCAACTCCATCATACGCGGCCCCACATAAAGATAATGGCAATTTGTAATGATCAATGTAGCTGCGTATGTTTATAATTCTTTGCTTGTGTCCTACAGTGTATTGCGGTATACACTTTCTTAGAACATGAACTCTATTCAATTTTGGCTCTTGATTTATGTGCAATATTTGGTCAACATATTTAAGTGCTACATCAAGCAATTCTTTTGGAGTTGGATTTTGACCAAAATTTTGTTCAAACCATTTACCACCCATCATAACTGTTAGTACAGTATTCCCATGCATATCAAAACAGCAGCTGTCAAATATAACACCGAGAATTGGTAATTTTTCCACTGGAGGAACTAAAAAGCCAAATGCTTTCTGTTTTAATAAATCATTTGCATTATACATCAGATTAACAACAGCAACATCTACATAAGGTATTAAGAGTAATTGCGCCGACAACGATGGGTGTTGATCTTTTACACAATCTGCCAACTTGTAACTGGGCATTGCACATATCACATGCTTAGAATTTATTTCCTGGCCCTTGATATTCATTTTAACGTTGTCATTATCAAAAACAAGTTCATTGCATTCTGCAGATGTTTGAATATTAGTATTTTTGCTCTTTAAATATTCTGTAAGTTTTTGGGGCAATGTTTCCAAGCCATTTTCTAGCCTATACATGCTCCATTTTTCACGCAGTGATTGTTCATATAAGTATGGTACAGTTTTAATAGTAGGCGTTCTATTTTCGCCTTTTAGACTTTGAATTAATTTTGAAACGAATAATCCGAACACGACCCCACCATATTTCTGCTCTTTTTCAAAAAGATCGTCCATTAAGAACCGAACGCTTATCTCTTTAGCATCGCCAGCACAAATACCACAAATCATTGGACTAATACCTATACGATGAAATGACATGATGTATTTTAACCAAAGCAATAACATATTTAAATTACCGTATGTTGCTACATCCGTGCCAAACCGGCGCTCAGCAAACTCATATATTGATTCATCACCATATTTAACTTTTTTAGATTTGGCAAATAAGTCTTTAAAAAAGGCAGTAGCTAAAGGTTTTTTAAATGGAGGAAGTCTTTTAAACAGTCCCCCTAAACTATTTGGTAATAAACAAAGCTGTCCATTGGCATATATCATTCGATTACGCGCTGCTTCGTGTGTTGAGGGAAGTGCTTCAATATTTAGCTTAAGATCTTCTACTAATTGCAAAGTATTTGCTCCTGCCTGCCCCTTAGGTCGTATTGTGCGTGGCCCCACTTCAAAGATAAAACCTTTTTCAGCATTTTGTTCTGTTCGAATCCAGCCGCCAAGACGGGTTGACGATTCATATATTGCAAGTGGTTGCCCAAAGCGCTGAAGGAAATAATACCCAGCAGCCAAACCAGAAATTCCACCACCTAACACTACAGTCATATTATCACCTGAGAAAAGTAATTATTAATCATTGTTCACAGAAATGAAATTGATAAGCATGAAATGACATTAAATTATAGTTTCTTTTGTTACTCTTTCTAAACATACCAGTGGTGGTTCAAATGTATTTTGCGTGCGAAATTAATGTATTTTTCAATTTTGTATAAATAATTGCCACATAGTTTAGCCTTTTAATAAAATAATCCATTTCAGTAAAGAATTCTTAATAGTTAATTTATTGAAATAAGTTAAAAAACCATAAATACTTTGTTAGTGCAAACTATTAGACATTCAATATTAAATCTGTGGGAAAATTGCAACTTTGTAATTTTGGGTTCATTGAACATGCCTTAAGTATATTTACTTCTCACTTTTATTCTGACTCTTTTTGAACTTATAGTACTTCAGAAAGCTGGACTTATCTTTTCTGGGACAGTAATTGTCTAAGAATAATTTAAGTACTTATATATTAACTTCCAAAACTTAGAGAACAGTGAAACATACGAAAAAACGAAAAATACATATTTGTTTTTTTTTGATAATTCGCTTTTCGATATGCTTTACCTCATTGCGTACAGTTAAATTTTTTTAGTGAAAAAAAAATTTGTTTTTTAAATCCATTTTAGATGAAAAATTATATTATTGACTGTTCCATTTTTCAGGGTTTATAAAAACACTGTGCTGTGTACAAAAATGCAAAGCACCACGAACAAATGTTGTGTGCATCTAAATAAAATTTTACACTACAAATGTGGTGTGCAAAAATTTTATTTTCAAAGAAAACTACACCTCTTAAGTGCACAAATAAAATATATATTTCACACGAATGTGCTGAAATGAAATAAAACTCGCACACGCATTCAATGTTTGTAACGAAATAATTTTGCACAACACTTTGTGCGTGCGGTAGTCAGTTTGCACTCGTACACAACGTGTGCTAAAAACAGTACGGAGATCACATTTTGTGTGCAAACTCGAAAATAAAAATACTTCCACGTGTGCCCAGACAAAATGTCTACTGCACATTTGTGTGAAATGATGGTTACGGGCTCCTCGGACAGGTATGCAGATCTGAGGTCAGTTATTGCTTAGTCTGATGAAGCGATAAACAATAACTCAATCAAGGCATAGAGAGGCGTTATGCAGAAACCTCGCAGTTAATAGAGAGTAAAAGAGCTCAAGTGCACTGATTCAACTACCCTCAATAATTATAAACTTTGTTATAATATAAAATATAACTAGTTTATGAAATAGGAGTTAAATAGGTACATGAATCTGATAGAGAAAGAGTGTTTGTTTCGAAATGTTATAAGTAAAGAAGATCAGTTATTAGAAAAGTAATGAATTCGAAATTCCCAAAACAAAATTAAATAAGCACAAAAAAATTAGTAAAATATGTAAAAACGTTTTCAATAAAAGATAAAAATATTTATCTTGATATTTATATCCTTGATATTTTTTAAAGAACATAAACTTTTAATTAATAAAGTTAAAAAGATTTTTAAAAATTAAATTAAAAAAACTCTTTAATAAGAAAAATTTACTATTCTACTATTTTATTTACTTTCTTGATATTTTTTTATTATTTAATCTATTTTCTAATGATATGCTTTTAATTAATCTAAATTTAAAAAAGATATCAATGGTATTTCTTAAGGAAAAGTTTTTCACAAACCGGTATAAAAAATGACATCAGATAATTCCACCAAATTAATAAAAATTACTTTGAAATGCAATTGACTTAAACCAATTAAATTTGATTGTTTTTAAAAAATACTTTAAAAATGTTTTGCATTATTAAAAATAAAGATATTAATTGATAGTTTCCAAATTCAGTAATACCGTAGAAAGAATACAGTGCTAAGTGAAGCATTTCTCAACAGTATAGCGAAAATACGAAAAATATCAATTTAAGACTACTTCATAAAATTTTATATAATAGTAAATAATATATACATCAGTACATATGTACTGATAAAGTAATAAATGAGTATTGAAAAAGAACTTTAACCTTTGTCTGATCATTTCTATAACAGAGGTATTCAAAAATATGAAAATTAATTTGAAATTCAGTAGAATATTAATTTGTATCGGCTTACTGAAGCTTATCTCATAACTTAATGCTTCAATAAGCATTAAGTCAATATAATCCTAAATAAGAACTAATTCTTTTATCTTAGTTGCTATTAAATGTATAAATTAAATTAAATTAAATATAACAAATATTTGTTGTATATATAATCCTAAATAAGAACTAATTCTTTTATCTTAGTTGCTATTAAATGTATAAATTAAATTAAATTAAATATAACAAATATTTGTTGAATTATATTTCTATCTACCAAAAGTATATAGCGTCTTTTGCTTTTCTAGTTCCCTGTTTTATAAATAACTGCTAGAACACACTAACAGTAAATACAAATAAAGTACTATCGAGCACACTTAAACGCCTTTAAGCTGCTTGATCTTAAGGAGCGTATAACAACAGAGGTTGCTTAGATTTAATTAGCTTAGGAGCTGATTAAATTCTTGAATCTTGGGGTTCGCACTTTACACAATTTACTGTGAATGATGATTCACATAATGCTGCATAAATGTTCAAAGTAATTAGATTTATATATTTTATTAGAAGATAGGCAGTTTGTATAAAAGAGTAAAAGAATTAAAATACAAGTACAAGTAAATAAGTAGTTTTATTAGGATTAGTTATTTGGCGATTTTATTTTGCATAAATATGTCACTAGGAATTTTATTAGTAAGTACTAAAGAAGATACAATATATGTGCCGGTTTTAACTTTGGGTCCAAATCTTTTTTTAGCAATACTTGCGTTGTATACAAATGAAATGAATTTATTTCTCTGACGTTAGATTGAAATGAGACTTCAAAATAGCAAGAATAAATTTCAAAAATCTTATAAAAGATATTTGAGACTATTTATGTTATATAAAGCAAGAATTAATGATTCTTCATTCTTATAAAATTGTATTATGCATCCTATAACTGTTATACATTTCAAAGAGTTTATAAAATTTTAGTTGTCACCGCGCGTAAGCCTTGACAGAGTTTTTGTTAACATGTTACCTTTATAAAAGAAACGTAAACAAAATAAAACGTGACTTTGCACGCTATGTTGTTTGTCACCCTAAATTGCATATGTAGTGGTTCTAATAACGCAATAGCAAAACAAAATTATGAAAAATTATAGAGTGGAAATTTAAGCTAACCAAACAATAAACACAAAGAGTAAAAGGGCGCCAGCGCACTCAAGCTGTAACACTTTCGGAAACTTTGCATTAATATAAAGGGAAAGCTTTCCGTTGCACAGTGAAAATGTACCTTAGCATAAAACCTAGTTCAGATGTATTCGCCGCTTTTGATGAGAAAGGTGCGTGTTGTTCCGCAAATAATTAAAAAGCTAAATTCAATCAAATTTTTTTTTATAATATACACACACAAAAAAGTGAAAAAATATAATATATCTTTTTAAAAATTAAATAATCGTCAAAATTTATATTAAAATAACATCTAATTTGTTAAGTGACTACATTATGTTGATTTCAAATATTCAAAATTTTGATATTTAAATTTTTGATATTTAGTGAAAAAAATGATTATTTGATGATTTTTTTTAAATAAATAAATTATGTACAATGTGTTATTTAAGAACGCCTTTAATATAAGGGAAATTTATGTATTAACAAGTGATGCAAAAATTAAAAAATTTTAATATGTTATATTAAAAAGTATTGTAACATGCAATGTATAATAATTCGAAAAATTATTTTTCATTTCGTATCTATATAATACACACATGTACATACTTAAAGAACTTTTCGTATGTATGCACGTTGATTTGGTGCAAGAATTTGATATACTTTCAATGGTATATGTGTCAGTGAATCTTATTTTTCCTATGTGTATAAAAGTTCACTACATGGGAGTAGATGCTTACTGAGAAATAAATACTCTTTCCATTTAAACAGAAAGAGCGAAAATTGTAATTGAAGTTTGTAATATTGTAATATAATTTTTAAATATATTTACAAAGGCAACACTATCAATTATATGTGCTACTAAGTGTACTACTTTTGTATTGTATATGCTGTATTGTATTGTACATTGTACGCTATTGTGTTAATTAAGGTTTCATTTTATTTACGCATATGTATTACAAAATTAAAACTATTATAAAAAATTGTCTTGGAGTTGATGTGGTAATTTTTTTTATGTTGGTTTCTAAATCTTAAAATCCTAAAAAGTGTTTATGAAAAAGAGTACTAAAATTGAACGCAACTCTGTTGTCGACCTGCCATAGCGTATGAGTGTTTTTTACTCGTACCTTTTGCAAGTGTCTGGGTTGGTGTCTTTGTATTAAATGGCTAAAACTTGGTCATGTGTAGTTGCCTGTATTTAGTTCTACTTTATATATGTGTATGTTTTGGCCGTGTTTGTGAATGTATAACAGCAATGAAACTAGGGCAGTGTGTTTTCATTTGGAGCAACGCCATTTCTTATCGAGTCGTGTATCCTTTCATTGCTTGAGTTTAGTGTTAATTTCATTTTCTTAATATAATATATTCTTAAACTTCTTAAATGTGTTTATCAGCTACATTTGTGAAGGTTTTTAATAGACATCTATTATATGTGGTGTTGAGCATCGTTTGATGAGATAATAGAAACATATTGTTAATAAATTTGGTGTGTTTCAAAAACAGTATACAAAGGAAGTTGTGCCTGATTTAAAAAATAATTTAGTCTTGTTTTAGAAAAAGTTATTTATTGTATGCAAAAATATTTGCATAATAATTTAAGTAAATGAATTAAATTTTCATTTTAAGGAATGTACAACTTTCAATTTTAGCAATTTGATAATTTTTTGTGGAAGTATTTAGTGGCCTTTTAAAATAGCATGTATGTATTGGAATGTCAGTTTGTATAAATGCATGATGGTTTGTGTATTAAAAGCTTTCGACTATTCAACAATTTTTCGGAGTTTTGAAAGAAGAGACCATTTCTTATAATAATAATGGAGAGTAAGCATTAGGAATTAGTTGTGAGAAAGTACTTGCAACTTAACAACGTGCTCCTTGTAAAGTTTTTTTTTATTTTTAAATGAACGTGAAAAATGTTCAATAAAAAAGAATAATAAAAATTACTGTTGTCATTTTCAGGCTTAAATTAAATTTGCTAACTAAATTAAAGTAAAAACAACGAAAGAAAAATAATCATATTAATTGAATATTAATATCTTAAAAGTTCTGATGTGAATTTCGATAAAAATTGAAAGGAGTGTACAAAATGATTGAATGCTTAACTCACTAGTAGTAAAATCGCAATCGTTTGTTATTTAAACAAGGATAAACAAAAAAAAAGTTTAATTATTTGTGTTTAATTTGATAAAACAATTTACCATTCCAAATGAGAGCTTAAAAGTGAAGTGTTTTGGAGGCGCAATATCGCCTTATATGTAAATTGCCTATCCTTTGACAGATGTGTAACTTTACAGTGTGAATGTTGGCAGCCCTGGAGTGCCTCGGTGGTTTAGCCTGTACTAGGTAAGTACCTTTATAATATAAAAAAATGTTTTGCTTATATAAAATACAGTATAAAGTTTATTATATAAAAATCTATAGTTATATTTTTCGTTTATAGTTAGTAGAATATACACCTTTGTATGAATAGTTTCATTTAATGTTAAAGAAAAAATTGAAATACTGATAAATATTTCATGTTTTTACTTATATATATACTCAGTTGATGTTTTTCACATATATTTAGCAATATAAATTCTTAGAAATTATTTGGCAATGGTATATTGGTGTCCAAACTGCCATGATAGCGCCGTGTTGCCACCACTCTCAACACAGGTAACAAAAATTTAATTTTAATACTTATAAGTATTCATTATAAGTAATAAGTATTCAAATGTAATTTAATTGTTGTGTATTTAATGTAATGCAGCTCTGTAGCATCGCAACCGCACATAATGATGATCATAACGAACTCTTGTTTTTGTAAGCTTGTTTTCACTGGCTATATATCAGTTTTAAGTTTAAATTATTTTAGTAAAAGCAAATATTATTGTTACAGATTTAATTTAAATAGGATTCAGTTTTCATTAAATTCAATTCTTCACTCCATATACATATGTGTGTATAAATATCTATTGTTGAAGATTAGCATCATTCATTATCTGAATTTTGTATCGCATTACGTACGACATAATATTATTTAACTTAAGTTGATAAATTCGAACTACTACTTTGTCTTACACTAAGTTAGGTTCGGGGGAGGGTGCAGGTTAGATGAAGGTTCTGAACTCGACCAAGATCCTTAAAAAAAGAAACCCCCAAAATAGGATGAGTAGGCGAATAGGGTGAGCAGTAACAAAATAGATATGAGGCGACAGAAATTATTAAAAGGGAGATTCAATTTTTTAGCATGGTTCCATAGTTGTCTGTGACCTATCAGCAAATCTACCACAAATGTAATATCTTTACCGGGCATCTAAATGAGAGTACTAGATTTTTTTGCAAAAGAACGTAGCCAACTTGCATAAAAGTTCCAATTCAGTATTCGTTGAGTTTTCCTATCTTTTGACAAATTGCTTAGTACAGAAAGAATTGAATAAATGTTTACATGATATCCACGATATTCCCAGATTTATTTAGGAGTTTCGGTTAATTTATAATAAAAATTCAATTATATAAATATTATCAATTATATTTTAAAATTTTTAAATTAAACAACGATTACTGACATATTCAGTAATATCCACAATTAGCTATGACTTTCATCTCATTTTGCGAAATAATTTTACGGTGATAATCGTTTCAAAAGACTTTGAATACAATTGTGATTTGGAAGGACGAAGATGTCTTATACTATTGATTTGAATACTGTGATTATTGTTATTTTTCTTAATAGTTTTTAGAATTCAAAGCATTTTTTTATCAGTTTGTTTCGTACACTCCTCTTTTACATTAAATATAAACTTAAGTATTACTCCAAACTTTTTACTAACGTAAGTTGGCGTTCAAGTATTTATGGTAAATACCATTTTATTAAATTAAAAATATTTTGCAAAAGTTTTGTACAGAAACTTTTTCTACTTGAATCGTTTTCTATTTCGAACATATACAAACCATATGTTCGAAATTACTCTTGTTACTTATTACTTATTACTCTTGCTATAATGTTTGTAAATATGTATACGCAAATATCAATTTTTTCATCAGCCATTGTAAAAATAAATGGTAAAAATTTATTATTAATTAATTAAAATTAATGTAGAAATTAGTTGTATTTCCCTAGAGGGAAAAAATACCAGCTGCAAACCAAACAATTGCCGAAAGTTCATTTGATTTAGTTTAAGAAAAGACCGGAATACAATTTGGTGAAAACTTTTGCTAAGCATTGAGTGTTCAGGCCAATATAGTTAGATACTACAATGTCTAGTTTACCATATATTACAATAGATGAGTTGATTTTAATATATACACTATATCACCTTTAAATGGTTAGTCATAATTTTTTGATTCCTATTTAGAAGAATCAGTGTAATCCTAGTATAACATTAAATCTATTGATTATCTATTTCACTTTCAAGATCTTTGTTGTGATTTTTCATAAATTAAAAAAATTAATTAAAAGTTAGACGGATTCGAATAGCAAAGAAAGGACAAAGACAAAAATTTTTTATTTTTAATTTATTGAAATTTGGCTGACCATACAACGCTGTTTCGAGTATTGCCAAGTACTCTTCATCAGTGGTCTTTGGAAATAATCGAATTTTATTTAATTAGTTTATAGTCCGTATATAATTTGTTTGGACTGCAAGTGTCAGGCTTAGAACTCCTGCCTGTCAAATTAGAAGCGATGACTAATCGTGTTTATCCACAAATAGCCAAGGCTGCACAAACTTTCAATGCTCAAGTTCCAGGTTTTATTGTCACTTATTTTTATTTAATTAGTGACACCTACCAAAGCACTTGTCGTGCTTTAAATTAGAACGAGCTTATAAACTACAGCTTTATTTGGAAACACAAGTTCAACGAATTGAAAGTTAATCTTTGAGCTTGCCTATTTTTGTTTCAAAGCTATTCTTTTTGTAGAGACATCTGTTATGCATATTGGTTAAACTTGGTTCGAATAAAAAAATAATATATTTATTCAAAATCATAGATTATTAGTGATAGATTATCTACATTATTGAAAAATCTTTTCTTTATTTATTAAAAGCAGTAAAATAAAATATATTTCAATATTCGTTTCTTTTATTTTAAAATGAGTAATTTTTTTTTTATTTAAAAAATAAACTCACTCTACAGAGTGCAGAGGTACAGAGTTGAAATATTGCTGATATATTGCGAAAAGCTAATGGAAGCTATTAATGTCAAGGGAGCGGTACTATTAAAAAGCATAGGAATACGGTCAAAATGATTAAATTAATTTAAAGAATAAAATATTAAATATATGTATCTCAAAAATAGTTTGCATACCGCGAGCCCAACCTAACTATGAAAAGGATCATAAAATTTTTCATAAACAACGTTTTTAATTAAATAGAAACGTTTGGAACACGCTTTGAAATATATTGTAGAAAAAAAATTAATAAAACAATTTTAACACAATCTGTATGGAGATTTATATGTTAATTTAGTTCACTGCTTTGTTATAAGAAATTTTTTTAGAAATGTAAAAATACCTACATTTGCAGAAGTTTTTTATTCTAAGTAATTAGCATACTCGTTATTTACAGGTAGTTGTTACTTTACTTTGATATATAAATATTTTGTACATTTGGTATTTAAAGCTAAAATCAGAAGCTCTTAATGATGATGTCATACCTGTTGATTGATATACGTATACAGGGATTAGTTCATTTATATGTCAAATATTTTAATTGTTTATTGATATATTAAATAAATTCGGTTTAATATGGTGATTAAATTTACTCCACAGCAAATGATTTGCAATATTTTGAAATATTTTTCTTTGGAGTTAGTCGTATTATATGTTAAATGAACTGCTTTGGAAAATGCTTTAAGTATTAACACGTTTCGCAAATCCTCATATTATTTGTTCTACATAACGAAATGTGTTAGCTCTTTTGTTCTGTTCAAAAATGATTTACGCAATTTTATATGTACATACGTCTAAAAAAATCCCCAACTTCTTTCAGTATAATAATTAACTAATATATTAAAAATGACTACAAATTCAAATGAAATCAATCAAGCTAATTAAAAAAAATGCTGAAAAATAAATCAGAAAAAAAAATTAAGTATTTAAACTTAAAATTAATTTCTTAAAAAAATTAAAATTTTTACCAGACGCTAAAAGTTATACTTTTTAATGAACTT
Organism: Teleopsis dalmanni; assembly: GCF_002237135.1. Taxonomy (NCBI): domain Eukaryota; kingdom Metazoa; phylum Arthropoda; class Insecta; order Diptera; family Diopsidae; genus Teleopsis; species Teleopsis dalmanni. The sequence goes on along the minus strand of NC_051847.1, from coordinate 229,968,756 downwards.
GATATATATGTGGCATGACTCTTCCATATAAATATTTGGATATATGATCCAACAAAAATAAGAATTCTAGCAATTGAGAAAAATAAGTAAAAATTCCTACTAAAATATTTAAGGATAGATTTAATTATTTTTATATTATTTTAATTAATTGGCTGGCCATACAGCTGTGTCGAGTATTGTGAAATAACCATCATCAGTGGTCCTGAAATTATTTCTTGTATTTAATTATTCGTAAATAAGTTTTGAGACTGCAAATACCAGGGATTAAACTCGTGTCCTGCCAAATTTGACGCTCGGAGTCAGCGTTTATTAGCCAACTGACCCAAAGCCGTACTTGATTTGTATGTTTGAAGTTTTTTCTGGAGTTTTGTTAATTTGTTGTGAAAACTTATTAAACTTATTATAACTTGTTGTGTTATATTAGAACGAAATCATAAATCAGCTTTGAAATAATTGAATTAATTATATTTATTTTTAATTGTTAAATTGCAATACTATTTTCTTTGTAAAGGCATTATTTGTTGCATCCTTTTATATTATTCTTTTCTATGTTATACAACTAATCTAGGAAAGTAATATGGAGAAAGTCAGGCTAATGTTACTCCATGATACGCACAGGTGAGATCATATATTTTTAATATAAGTTGTATTTTAACGTCAGTTATGACGGAAGTTACTATTATATTCAATAGAAACTAGCTTTACTCGAAAGAGCTGTATGGTCAGCCAAAAATTCAATTAATTAAAATAATATAAAGAGAATTTTAGTTGTTGTAATTCACTATTTTTCGAAACCTCTCTACCAAATATTAAATAGAAACTATATTAAATATAATAGTCATTGCTGTCACAACTGACGTTAAATTACAACTTATATTAAAAAGGATGCATTTAAAGTATACGAAGTAAACTTTTTCACTTCACTTATGCCTTAAGTAGTAGTTAACTTTGCTCAAATATGTAAATCAAAATAAAACAAATTTCAAGATGTATTAAAATAGAAAATAAAAATAAAAATAAAAAAATTAAAAGAAAAAAGATATTTTTCCAGAAATTCTTTGTATAAACAATTTCGAAGAAATAAATGGAGAATGGAAATGCATTTATAATAGTAGTAAATATGAACAAATATATAAAAAGAAAACTTGCCATAAAATTTTGCAACATTATTAAAATATGTTCCGGACTGATTTTCTTTTTTATTATTCAGAACTGTTTACCCGATTTTATTGCCTTAAATTATAAATGTTTTAAATATTCTGAAAAGTTTCTTATTCTTAAATAGAATAAGAAATACATATCCAATAAGTTCAGGAACTTTTATAGGACTGTTCTTTTCTACGTCATGTAACTTCCTTACAAAGAAGTATTTTATAGAAGAATTATCGTATGCGTAATATTAGACGATGATTACAGTAATAGTTGCTTAATTTATTAAATGCAATATGTAGAATCCGTTTTTCGTAAAACACTAGATTAAAAGAAACTCAAACCAGCTACTGATATGGAAAATAACAAGACACTGCCTAATAGACACTGTCTATGTTATGAGACTAAAAGTGATCCTTGTCCTACTCTTATAATTTTAAGATTATGCAATATAATTTAGCAATGATGTCGTAAGGTTGATGAAATTCAGCAAGAAATCAATATGATTTCCTAAATACGAAAAATGGAAGGAATTTATAGTGTATGTGAATTTATAATGATCTGGTTAATAGAGAAAGTGTGTTGACAAGAGTTGACAGCTGTTAAGTTGATTTATAACATTTTGAAATCTGTTAATAAAAGACTTGAATAATAATAATATGGAACTTTTATTTTAATTATTGTTTGTGAAAGTATAATTTAGCAAAATTAAAAATTACAAAATGTAATTTACTAATTATCTGCTCTAATTATACTATTTACTGATATATCTGATATGAATTCTTCTGATGAAAACTAATATGAGATCATGAAAAATTAAGTTAATTTTATTAAATGATTGTTATACTGACGGATAGTTGAAATACCCTGTATATCGAGTATCTCAAATAGATTATGAAAAAAAAAAATTATTAGACAAAGTAGACCAAAACTTTGAAGTTAACATTTAATGTGGTGACAAATATTTAACCAAAAACATAAAAGTCATAAGAGGGGCACTTGCATGGCATTTAAACATTTTGTGGTCAATAACGCAAGCACCATGAAGGATATAAGTCATATGAGACATAATATCTCTAGAGTACGCTATGTCATTCATTATAACACAGCCTAAAAAAAGAAAAAATTGTGCAAATGGGAAATTATAATTACAAAAATGTACTAAAGAGCTTAATGCGCATTTCAAGTGTTCTTCAACTGACATCGACGCGGGTTTTATTGCCTTACAGCGAGCGAATCAACTGATCATCACAATTCCTTCACTAGGCAATTTTGCATTTACAAAAACAGCGCAAGTACGTTCAGCACTTGCTGTGCTGTAGGAGCGGCAAGGTATGGCATACGAAAAGTTTTCTTCATAGAAATATAATTTAGTTTCGGATTGTAAGTTGTTGAGAACGTGAGGTGCTGCCAAGGCTCGAGTATGTTCTATGTTGGGCGTTGAGTCGTTGTGTCGTTGTGTTGGCATTTCTGCTTTTTTTAAATAATTCAAATAATTCAATGTAATGATTTGAATATTGAAAGTGTATTTAAAAACGAAAACTAAAAAACATTTTTATTAAACATAGTTTCATTTGCGGCGACATAAAAATATTTTACATTGAAAGTGCAAAAAAAGTGTTGCATAAATTTGTCTTTGCTTTTCACTGTTTTATTATTATTAATATTTCGAATATACAAGATTAATACATGTTTTATATTTATATTTAAAACGAGGAGATGTTCGTTTATTTTCGTTTTCATAAATGAGGACCGCGGCACGCGCTATACTTGTCTCTATAAGCACTTCGCGTAGTGACGTATGTTTGTGTGTTTGTGTGTCAGTTGCTCTGTTCATATGTTGTCTGCCGAAATCGCTTTATAATTCTTTATAATTTGTTGTGCACTTGAAAACGACATAATAACAACAAAAACACAAAAAAAGCTTAAATATTAAAACAAGAATAGTTGGCTATGGCCAAATTACAAAATAACAACAACAATTAAAGCGAAAAATTCATCTACAGATGTTTTCATTCTCAGTCCTTTGCGCATTTGACTTTATTGAGAATAACAAAAACAAAAACAAAAACAAAAACAAATATTAAGAACATAAAATAAAATAATTACAATAAAATCACCAAATAGCTGAATAAGAACAGCTGCAACAGAAATAACGACACCAAAGTTGTGTGGTTATGTTTACCGCCATTTGTATGCTCGCCCAAAAGAAGAAGACTGCATAATGAATTAAAAATAAAAATTGTTTGGCGCTATTTTTAAAAATCTTTGCTGCCAACAGCATCACCAGTAACGACAACAAATTTTCAATCTCTTATAGCGTCCAAACTACGACAAAAAAAGAGTCTGAAATAAAAATTCAAAATTGAAAAATTTTCTTAAAAATTAAAATATATTCATTCAATAAATTTTTAAAATTAATTAAAAAAACACACTTATTACAAAAACAAAAACAAAAAAGCATTGTAAAATATGTAATTCAGCATAGAGAAAATGAACTTTGCGCGTGTTTATTTGTCCAAGTATTTATCTTTGTTTCTGTTAGAGAAATTTTCACCAAAACATAATTTGAAACTTCTAAGTATTTTGAACAAATCTAGAAATCCACAAATGTAAAAACGAAAACTAAAGCACCCATATATCTATTCACCAGTGAATATTAAACAAGCATATAATGCAGGATTTTATGATCCTGAATTTGAGCACAGCAAGCAACGTAAGTAGGTTACCTATTCACTTAATTGGTGATCCACAAGAAATTAGTATAGTATAGTATATAGTATATTAGTATAGAGTGCTGTTGTACGCATACTTCATTAAAATAAAATATAAGAATTTGTGTTAAAATAACGTCTACACACTGCATTTTTATTATAAAGTTGGAACGCCGGTTGTTATGAGTGACTATATGTGAAAATATTGACTGTTTATTACTGTCTAAACACGACTTCAAAAAAAGTAGCGAGATTTATATAGTTACTTATAGTTATCTATATAAATCAGATAACATTTTCTTTTGCTCTAATTTTCAAAATATGATTTCGTCCTAAGACTTGGACTTTTTGGATTTTTTCATATATTTTATATATTTCTATCTAAATTGTTTTTACTTTTGTCACTTTTGTTAAAAAACAAAAAAACTTAATAGTAATCTGTTTTCAATATTAACCTATATATATAGGGTATCAAAAATGTGTCTTCTCTGAAATCCTTTAGCTAAATAGCTTATGTCATACATAAATTTTTAGTTCATTTGATATCCTAAGTCGTAAGTTGTTCCATACATATTGATACCTGCCAATCTAATTTAAGCTCTAGGAAATAAGTATAACCTCAACTGAATTTTAACTACCCCACTTTCAATATTTCAATAATGAAAACAATGTCATAGAAAAACTAAATTGTTAACATAAAAATCCCTATTTGTGTTTAATGCTGCTGATCTGGTTACTACGAATACGGAATATTTATTAGATTGAATACTGATGTATGTGACAGCACTTAGTATTAATTTAGAGAATATTATCATATATTATATGTACACTTTTGCAATTAACTCGAAATATGTAAAGAACCCAAAGATTAGTTCTACTAAATATATAAACATAAATAATGAGCTCATCATCTCAAAGTGATTCTTAATATATTCGTTATATTCATATATTTTATTCATATATATACGTATACTTAGGAATATATTATATCTACATTATGTTAATAGAAATAACTGTAAAATGCTATAAATTTTCATTATGTTGACAATTCATATCAATTAAATATTTGTGTTTAACTAATATAATTAAAAAAAATTTTGTTTTTTAAGGGAATGTCGGGGTGTGATCAAAGCACTGTCGAATCATTGGCCGAAGATCCAACAGATTCACCATTCGAAGCCGATGACTGTCTCAAAGTTCGGAAGTATTGGTGTTTTCTACTTTCCAGCATATTTACATTCTTTATTGGAGTGCTTATTGTATTGCTATGGCGATCTTTTACATTTCTCTGCTGCCGCAAAGCCCCCGAGCTGGGACCAAACGATCCCAAGCAAAAGGAGCAGAAAGCATCACGCAACAAACAGGAATTCGAGGGAACTTTTATGACAGAAGCAAAAGACTGGGCTGGCGAGCTTATATCGGGTCAAACAACAACTGGTCGAATTTTGGTAAGACTATAGTTTTCGGTTATGAAATTCATATTTTTAAAGTAAAATCGTTAGAAACTTTAAGATGACTTTGCTGACGGTGTGAATTATTTTCAGTTCAAATATTTCTGGGCAGTTAACACTAATTTAAATTGAATAATATTTTTCAGTGAACTTCAATTCTTATGCAATTTATTCCGATATTTTAGCACAAAAACTGTTTTCCGTATTTCATAACAAACAGGATACAAAAGCAGTTATACTTCCGGCGCTTGACACGTTAAATGCAAAACCCCTATACCTTTAACCACGCGAGGAGGAACTTTATTAGAGCCAATTCAAAATTTCAAACTTCATGAAAATGCAGATTTGTTCCCGAAGTAATTTGCATTAAACAAAAAGTGTAATTGTGTGTTAAAAACTTTCGTGCCGGAATCACGATATGTAATAAAAATAAAACTTCAAATTTTTTATTGCATGAATTTAGTTATCTTAATTATAGAAAAACTAATAACTCACAAGTAAACTAAAATGCTTAAATTATTCTAATCTGTAATTAAGTTAAGAAACAATTTACTTATTAAAAGCATTAATTCATTAAAGCCACTTCATTCTGCCTTATTTAGTACATGAAAATGTCTAATAGTAAGAATAAAGTGGGACTTTTATACCCTTTCAACTTATAACAAAGTCTTCGCCTTCTTTGAAAAGGTTTCAGTATTCCGAACCACTATTTTATTGTTATTTGGCCTCTGGTGAATAGTGGTGAATCCCCGTTTCTTCAAGAACTATAAGTCTGCGTAAACGCATATGTTTTTTGGTTATTCCGTTCTAATACATATATTTAAGAGATCACGCCCAACGCGTGAAGAGGTCATAAATCTGTATGAAAGAATTTTAAAAAGCGGATACCTGAAATGCTTTGTAAATAATTTTCTTAATTCTCAATACAATGAAGTTTACAATGAAGCTAGAAGTTTGTCTGGTAGGTTCGATAGCATAATGTATTTTTGAAATTTGATTTATAAAAATACTCTGATTATATGAAGGGGATACAAAAGATCTCTATGGTATATCTTAGTGCGAAATCGCTAAAATGAATAATTATACTAGTGACAGATTTTTGCCTTCCAGTGCTGTTTCTGTTTTTATCAACTAAACTGATACGATCATGTTTAAATTCAATTACCCACCTTTTTATTATTCCATATGATGACATAAAGTCTCGTAAACATTCTAGTGCAGACTTAGTGAGTAACATCGTATAACATGTGCAAAAATTACAATAATCGTGAGATAGCTGCGCCACTCTGTTTTCTCGTATTTGCAAACTCTTAAAGTCTGCCGATAAAAAAAATTTCAAATGTTATTTTTAAGTTTCTATTTGAGAGTATTGCTTATCAAATTAAAAAAATGTTTTAGTCTTGGAACATATGCTTTTTTGTCAATTTTGGGCGCATAATTTTTTAACACCCTTACAACCATATATAATTTTCGGAATTTTTAATAGCTAATTTGATCTAAAAACATAATTTTAATTTTATTTTTTTTATTGGAATGTAACATGTATATATACATATATAGTATATATACTAGTTGTACTTGAATTTATTCAATTACAAATATGTTAAACGGAAAACTAATCTAAGAAAATGTGCATTTAGGATTTCTGCAATTGATTTGTTTTTTACATTACTTTTGCTATTGGTTCATTTGCTCTTTTTCAATAAATTGAAATACTATTGTTTTCTTTAAATATGTATAGAAAATTTTTAAATGCTCTTCAACATATTCATTTCGTGTACTCCGTTTACTCGTATTGCATCCAAAGCTAATTCAGTGCACGTTCGTAAATACATTTCACAGCGCAAGTGCTCGTACGTGGTACACAAGTTTGCTTCAAATCAAAATATTCATGAAACATATTTTTCCATTGACATAGTTTTGGAAAAGCTTGTTCTGCGTTTTCGACTCGTAGCTCAGCTATTTGTACCGCTTTGCGTGTTGCCGTTAAATTAATACAATACAAAATTTATTAAATTTAAGGCTAAAGACATACAAATGCAATTCAGAAATATGTTCTGTGTTTACCATAGACTTTTATTGTCTTTGACATAATTCGAAGTGAAACTAGACATATGTGTTTAGAGTCTTCAAATGTTTACGTAGTTTATTTATTCATGCTACCTGAGCAATGTTTGTATTGAAGAAACTTTAATCATATGCTTACAGTTTTTCAATTGTCAAAGAAAAGTCATAAAACCCATGTATGTGCTGAGTAAAAAAAAAATTAATTACTCATACGCAACGTTCGCCCAACATATCTCAAATTAAGTCAATAGTATTCCTAGATATTAATGCTTTTCTTTTAAATATCTACAAGGGATTACAAATATGTTTACGTAAAGTTATATTATATAAGTTATATTAAATGTTAACTTATATATTGAGTATATATATAAAGTATATAAATTAAGTTTGATTGATATATATAGTGGACACATTTAGATTGAATTAAGCCGTTGTTTAATATATTCTTTTAATGTCACTTTGAATGCAAATATTTCGTTCACTTCCTTATGTTCTTTTTTCGTAAGTACGAAAGTGAATGTAGTTAATACAAAATATATTTTAACATTGCATATTTTTAAAAATACTGATGGTCGGTTGTGTAACACCATGATCTTACTAGAATCCACAATAAAATCATCAATCATTGTTAAACTATTTTGTCAATGTTATAAATTGAATGATCTTAGTGGAGAAAAGCTAGCAAAATATAGTAAACTAATGAGGGTGACTACTATGTTGTTAAAATAATCATTATTTTCTGCTATGGAAAGAGACAGAAATAGAAAATATATTTGATTCTTTTTTTTTGTTGCTACAGTTTTTGAAATAGTCTTTGCATATTATATTCATTTTTGGGACATGTGGACCAATAACACAATATCTGGTTATGATATTTATTAAGATGAAATTGCAGTTCTTCTCAAGGATATAAACCTCAGTGAGCTTTTCAGGTCAGATGCCCTTTTTTGTCAGTTGAGCCTGGTGAAAAAAGTTCCTTTATTCTGTCATCCATTTTTTAGTTCTAATCGAATAATTAGTTTATTAATTTCGCAGCCGAATTTGAGCAGTTATCTACTCAAATAACTATTCGTACTACATATTAATAAAATAAATATTTCACAATATTACGAATTTAATAAATTTTAATCTTCATTAAAATTTTTATAATACATATGTATTTTTATTATTGTATGTGTTTATATCTCAGAAAAATAAAAGAAAAAAATTCGATATCGGTATATTAATTTATTCCACATAAATGCTGTTGAATTCTATAATATATTTTGTAGTTATATCAATGTTTTTTATTTGGAACTATGTGTCGCTCTGAAAAACTTGCTTCCACATCATTTTCTCTTTATTATTGAAAGAGAAATAAAATATTACATTCGAGTACTATTTGTTAATTTATTATTTTGATTTGTTTTACCAAATTAGGTGTGCTATTTACGAAAATATGTATTCACAAAATTTCTTTTAACATTACTATGAAAACTAAAAGTAGAAAAAATAAAAGTATGTTTATTTAGTGTAAAACCGAATGTTATAAAAACTTGATAGCATTAGGTTCGCGGCCAAGGTACGGATACTATTAAGTACCTTACGTTCTCGTACACTTAAAAAACTCGACATCGGTAAGCTGCGATCATGAAAGATAGCCGAAGTCTTCGCCTTTCAACTCTCTACCCGATTGAATAATCAATCCTTCCATCCCGATGATGCCGATAGACGGTGGGGTCATATCTATCACTCCCTACGAACAACTACGAAAGATGTTCTTGGTTTCTAACGTCCTCCGCGATAAAACCAATGGCATGATGACAAGTGTCGCCAAACTACTGCTACGGAGAATGCGACCAATAAATGGAATTGCAGTCAGCAGCTGCGCAAACCATGCGAAAAAAAATACAGGAAAATGAGGACGGTAAAAGGGCGCCTATTTATACGGAAAAAAATAGAAAGAGAAAGGCGCAAGCGAGAGGAAATCACAGAAGCATGAACGTTATCACAGAATAATGAAACAGCACTAGAATTGTCTCGAATGATCCTTTACGTGTTTGCGACGACTACCGCATCCGAATGACCTATATCAAGATACATATAATTTAGCGAATTAACAGCCAGCGAATCTGCTGGTTGTCATGAAAATGGGTGAAGATGCTCCAGCGAAAAACGTGTTTGAACCGATATTTGCGAAAGAAGATGTAGGGGTAGACCCTGTCTCCGGTGGAGTAATCAATTTGAGGGAACACTAATCGGAATGAGAGAACGCAGCAGAGGCACCTACAGAGACATGTTGCGTCAGACCAAAATTATAATTACAAAAACTTTATAAAGATCTTTAGTGTAATTACATTAAACTTTGATTCGAAAATATTACTGAAAAGTAAAGCGAAAAAGTGAAAATTTCGAAGAAAATATAATATAAAAAGAATAAAAAATAAAAAAATTAATTTTCTAAAAACATTTTTTATATTTAGAATGATACACAAATATATGCAATAGAAAAGCTACTTACTAAAAAATCACTAAACTTTATGAAAAAGCCAAACACAAACTAAAATAGATGAAAGCGGAAGCCCATAGACAACATACTCGTATAACAACCCAAGCGCCCATTGACGTTCAATTGATTGTTTTTAGGCCCATATAGGAATAAATGTATATGCGACATGGAAACTCTTCGGGGAGTAGAGTTTGTTGAATGGTTAGTTTGTTTATTAGTTTGCTTGATTGCTCGGTTGCTTAGTTGCTTTATTGTTAGATTCAAATTTCAATGTGAAAGTAAAGTTTTCCGTTTACGTATAGAAGGCACATACTCTTACAAATAAGGTACAAAACCCTTTCAACCTCATTGTCAATAACTTACGTATCAAGAGAATTTGTACGCCATATATTATATATTAACAGCACACATACAACAAATTTAACCGAAAATCAATAAAGTAATTCGATAAAGATGGAATGACATCTGTTTTTATTAAAGCCTTAATTTTGTTGATGCCTTGATTATAATTTAAGTTGTCATGTTTTTTTGATTTTTAATTAAACCAATATTTTGATTTAAATAAGAAAAATGAAATTTATGTAAAATGAATTACAATACAAATTTGTTTTGAAGTTATATAAATACATCTCACGTAATATGGAGTGCCTTTTGGTTGTAATATCAATCGATAGATTCATTAATTGCTCGTTTATTCCTTTTTTGTGTTAATAGCAACTCAAAGATTTAAAAGTACTTTAATAAAAAAAATTATTAAAATTATTAATGTAATGTCATAAAGTAAATTCCGTCATAAAGTATAACAAAACAACACAAAACGCAAATTCAGAGTATAGCTTAAAATTCAATAAAAAATAAATATATTTGCATGTGGTTGCTAAGAGCTCTAGAGTTTCTAAGTGCAATTTTAATTCAGCTTAGAGTATTAACGAGCTGTATTGCATTTTAAATATTTTTTACCATTTTTTACGTTGTGTTTTTAATAAGATTTTAATACTGAGATTTTTTATTCTCATACAAAGTTGATGGCAATCGCCTTATTGCGCTTTCTTGCGTTAAAGTACATACTTAATGGTGTCAGCACCCTGTAAAGTGTCGGTACAAAAGATTAAAAAACACAAAGGCACTTGCTTCATTATGTTATTACATAACATCTATGTACAGTTAATCTCTTTTTTCCCTTTTCCTTCCCTGCGCTATAAAAGCATGCATAAACTTTGTGCCGCCAGAATATCGCACAGAAAAACCAATAAAAACCTTAAATGTAATTAATAGTAGCAAGTCGTTGCCAGCAATAAAAATGCCCCAAGGAGGTTCTACGTCATTAGGATTAAATGTTTTATACGTATTTTGACAGCGTCAGCAGATGACAGGGGGAATTACAAAAATCAAGCAGTTTTTTAATTTTAAAAGAAATCTTCAATATATTTGATATAAAATTTCATTTTTAATTAAAATTTGAGCCAATGGAATAAATAGTATGCAAAAAGTGTTGGGAAATAAAATTAATGTCTTAGGTTGTTAATTCCTATGCAGAATTAGAAAGTTGGGAAATGCATTTAAATTAAAATTAAATTTATTTTATCATGGAAGAACATTCTTAATTTGAATTTTTTTTTATTTTTTATTACTTTATTACTTTAAAAATAATTATAAGCATTATTGAAAAGAAAACGTAATAAAACAATACAAAAAAAAACTTTTTTTTTTTAGTTATTACTTTAAATAAAAAATGTTGTAATTATTCTACTAAATTGTTGATTTTGGAAACACAATTAGAATTTATTTTTATTTGATATTACTTACTAAAAAAATTACTAACAATTTTAACAAAAATTTTTTTTAAAAATATCACTAATCAGACTTCATTTATATGATGTTAGTTTATATGAACTAGTTATTACGGATAGTGTCACAGTCATAATATAATGTACTTGTAAATACATAGATATTTGTTTCTAAAATTGTTTAAAAAAATTTAATTAAAATGTTAAACTACATTTATAACTCTTAATTTTTAAATGAAAAATCTCACATGTAGTTTCATATTAAACATTGGCAGTAGGCCCAGTAAACTTGACATTGTCTCTGATTTATTGGTATTCGTATTAATGACTTGGCAAACGAATACAGGTAAATGCCACTGCAGATGTTAGAAATCATAGCAACCAAACAGGTGTAAATTATGTAGAAATATTCTAACTTGCCAAATATTGAGGATTTATACAATATTTTAAAATTAAGTACAAGTATTTTGAAATTTTTCTACATTTCAAATCTGTTGAAAGCAACTTCCAACTGTTAGTTCAGTAACGTAAATAAAGTTTGTTATTACAAAAGACTTGCAATTTTTACGAATTATAATTGTACTTATTATTATTATTGTTTAATTGAAAAACTATCTCAACTATCCTAAATATAGTATATGTATATTTTTTTGTGTATATGTATTTTAAAGTTTCTTGTAACATGATATATATATTCATTGGACAAACACTTTACAGTCTTTTGTCTGCGACTTGATCTGTGTTATTTACTTCAATTGTAAGCTCAGAATTTATTCTAAATTTAAAACAACGAACTCTAACAAGAAAAATATTAATACACATGTTTTGTATTTTTTCATATTCTTCCGGCTTTTTAACTACAGTTAGTTGTTGCTTTAATTACATAAGTTCTAATGTTCTTAGAACCGTAGAGGTTTTAAGGTAATATATTGGCATTTCAGCTAAGTGAAAGACTTACTGCATGCGAAAGTAAAGTGAAAATGTTTACTTCGTGATTATTTTTTTTACTTTGTAATAAATTGAAACACAGCATCCGCAAATAAAAAAGTTTATTTGGTAATGAGGACACATTAGAATTGACTGATTTAATATTTTTCGAAAATGATGGATCCTCAACATCTGCATATATGTATGTCACACAAGTTTACTCCTTGTTGGTAATGGTTAACTTAAAACAATTGTGTGAAATTATTTTATCAGAGTTTTTAATAATGCGTTCATTCATCTATGACTTTACACTAAGATTTATTTATTATAGGATTTATTTATAATTATTTCTATTATTGGTTTTCGTATTAGCACTATTATTCTAGTGTTATCGTTATTGATTTTTATGATAATTTAAAATTATTTTAAAGTAGAGTCAGCGTGTCTTTGATATGTTTTCTAATTACAATATTTGGAACATCATATTAGATGTATGAATATATATTTATTAATGTATATATTTTTTTTTTTTGTGCTAAATTTGCTTTTATTTTATTGTTATTTAACGGAAACAAACGTGAGTATATTAATTTATTATTTCCTATAAATTTCAATGGGTGCGCTAGAAGTGAACATAAAATATTTTCAGAAATATTCTAGAATAAAATAATAAACAGCCAACATTTTGAAGCAAACACATTCAATTTAATTAATATTGTTTTTAAATAGAAAATTTCTTATATACGTTAATTTTTCGATTGTCAATATTTCTTTTGTTCTCAATTATAATTGAGTTTTTCGATTATATTCACTACAAACAATATTGACGAAGTGCAGTTCAATGTATGCAAAATCCATTGAATTTTTATGATTATTTTGTTTATTTGATTTGTTTTTGTTTATATATTTGTTTATTTTTAAGGCTTAGAAAATAAAATTTTTTTTCGTAAATAATTGTTTTTAAAAGATAGTGTTATTGTTTTAGATATTCATATTGAAATACTATAAATCAAATTTTTGCTTTTAATTTAGTTGAGATACATTGCGTACCACGAATATGTTTCACATTTGCGCCTGAGAGTTGTTTTCAAGTTTCTTTAAGTATCTAACAGATTTTGTAATTCTCATGTTTAATGATTTAATTTAAAGAAATATTAAAGAAATATTTTTTCAAACTAAAATACAAATTTAAAGCAATATGGCTTAGAAGTCGTATCTAAATTAAACATTTTTTTTGAGTAGAATATAGATGATATGGGTATACTTTCATGTATACTAAAATTAAATGTTTCTGAATATTAAAATAATTTGCTATGTTATATTTTCATTATAATTTTCAAATTTTGAATTCTATATACAAATAAATAATAAATAATATCATCGACGGTTTCTTATATAATAAATTAAATTATGCGAAGTTAAGATCACGTTTTTTATACATTTCCTTATATATTTTACATGAAGGGAGAAAAGCTCCCCTACGCCTTTAATAAAGTAATTCTTAAATAAATCAAAAAACATATTTGGGACTTACGAACAGTGTTACCTTAACTCCCTTCAAAGCAACCAAGGCTTTCTAAGATATATTTTCATTTAAAATGTTGTGTATAAATTGTTAACGAAGTAATGGGTCCATCTAAAGGGTAATCCAAACATATCAATCGGGTCATTAACAAAATTGTTGTTATATTTTTTAGACTTAATATAATAGTTTTGATTGTGTCTTACGATTGCCAAAAAATTGTTACGATTGTTTTATCTGGATTCAGTACCAAAAGATATTGTTACTTTTTTAATTACCTTAATGCATTTAAGTTAACTTACGGAACTTACCCTGGCAACAGCATAATTAATTTCAAAAGCTGCGAAGTACTATTATCCATTTTAATAAATTATTAACATTATTATGTTGTGGGATATAGTATTGCTTTCTTAAGAATTTGCTCAGTCAGAAATTGGCAGTCTTGAACATATTTTACCGTGTTTTATTAGTTTACGCGAAATGTGATGGTCGCGCTTTTGTTTTTTTCTTTTATTAAGCTGTGAAAGACATGCACCCAACATATGTTTTATAATCTGAGCCTCTTCTCAAAAACTAAAAAATCCAGTAGAGTAAACTCCCAATTTAAATCAAATAAACTGTATCTTTAATACAGTTTAATTCTCTAAATAGCAATATTCAGTTCTAACTATTCTAATTAATTTTTTTTTATAAAAAAATTTTTAATGTATAAACAGTACAACTGTTTTTTTTAGTCAGCAAAAACTTGGTTTTGGTCAAGTTGAAAATAGTTAAATGGTTAATATTTAAGTGTTAAATCTAATGCTTTTGCTTGTAGCATTCCTTTCCAATAACAAATAACGAATTCATGAAGTCAATAAAAAACGAAAGTCTGGGACGAAAGGACATTAAGTAAAAGGCCCAGAAATACTCGAGATGTGTGTATGTGTAGCTGAACTCTGACCACGAGAAAAAAGGGAATGACGTAATAAATTGTAAACTAGCTGAAAAGGAAGCCAAATATCTAATAAAGGAAACAATGTAAATGCTTAAGTATCTGTGGCATTTAACTACGTTTACAGTTATCAAGCGAGTTTATTTACACACTTTTACGTAACTTGGAAACAAAAAAGAAATTACGCAAACATAAAAAATGAAAACAATCGTCCTAATGACAATACCAATCGATATTAAAACTATTTTTGCCTTCTACTAGCAAAAACTACTTTTGTGTTAAGGAATGTTTAACATTACTTAACACAATCATATGATAAATAATATACAATATATAAAATATTGCACATATTTCGAATATAAACTTCGGTTTTAAAAAGTTTCTTTTAAAAAGGATAAAAAAAGGCTTATTTTGTAAATTTTTGTATTGTCAATACACATTTCATTCTTCTAATTTATACACCTTTTTTAAAGTTCAAATAGGTTTTATTTAAAATCATAAGTTTTACTTAATCATAAATCATAAGTTTTACTTATGATTTTGATATTTTCTTTATTTAAAACTCTTAAAATAAGTTGGGCACGTTTCACTCTTCACACTTTGCAGTTTTCTTGTCGTATATACCATGAACTTATTCCGGTATATTTCATGAAAAATAATAGTAAATATTGCTTGTTTTAATTTTTTAATAAAAATAATTGTATCATTCATATTTTATGAATTCTAATTCTAATCTAAAAATAATTCTATTCGCATTTTTCTTTAAAGTTCTAGAATATAAAATTAAACACTCAAGCAAAGTGTATTTTTGGCATATTTTAGTAACCCTAATTTGAATGATGTTTTGTTTGTTTACACAATACACTTTCATTCATCACATTCCTTTCTCCATTTAATCTTCGGTGGTACAGTTCTGAATGTTATTATTCTAGTACCCACATTTAGTGCTAATATATTTGTACAGATTGATTACTGAAATTATTACTCAAACGGATTCATGTTGTACGGTTTCATACATTGATACAACAACAACAACAACAAGAACAACAACACGATGACCATAACATGAAATCCTTTAAGCGGACATGAATCAATTGTTCGAGTGCGCAATTAAAAACGTATTAATTTTGCAGCAAACAAGCAAATTGCAGCACATCGTGTAATAAATTTTGTATCCGCAGACATGATTGCCATACATTCTCGGCTGCGGCTGTGGCTGCGGCTCTTCTTACTTTACCGATTACGTGAAGTGTTGGTGAAGAGTGTGCGGGCATACACAGGCAAAATGTTACTGAACGTTGGCAGGTCGCAAGTGCAACCAAGTTCTATCTGATAAGTTGTGTCGGTGTCCAAATGATGGGTTTCCTATGTACGATTACAATGAAATCATTTCGAAAAGCTTTTTTATGTGCCAGCACACAAGGTGTGCATTGGTATATGTGTGTACTGCACATTTTTGAGGATATAAGCTCACATTGTGTGCATGTAAAAATGTGTGCGTGTGAAATTATATGCTTATTATATGCTTTCCTCAACAACCCCTCAAAGGCATTATAAATTACGGATTAAGGAAAATATTGATGTAGTTATAGATTAATATCTATAAAACCCTTTCTGCTTTAATTGATGTGAACGTTTTTAATTAAACAAAAGATTAAATAATAAATTTGTGCAATTTACTAAAAGTGCTGATAACCAATTATGTGAAAATTCCGCTTTATTGAATTATTATATTTAAAGTTTTTAGTATACTGAAATATGAATTATAATGCACTTTGTTTTTTCATATTCATTTTTCATACTCTTGTACTACTCTTCATACTCTCCATAGTTTCTAGTATTACTCTTGGCCAATAATATTTTATAAAATTTTTATCAACATCCGGCGTGTTGAAATGCAACAGGTGGCCCGGTGCCTCCTCTTCTTGTACCAATGAAAATGTACTACAGGAGATTGAGCAAGGCACGCCGATATATATTATCCTAGATACTTTTGATGTACTTCTGTGTATCAAGTCGGAGAGTCTACATTTGGAGTACAGAGACCATGTAGCTCTTAACCTGAGTACTGAAGAAAACAAAAAGAATAAGAAAACAGAAGATAAAATAAGAAAAATGTAACAATAAAAATACGAAAGAATAAATTTACTAATATTTTTGTTACAAATCATGTACATATATATACTTTAATACTAATAAGGCTAATCAAAATTAGCGCTATTCGATATTTGGACTCGGAGGTTTAAGTCAGATTTTTATAAATCTTATACGTTAAGAAATGTCTTATTCTTTATTTAATATCGATTGATTTTTTTTTTTTTTAATTTTACAGGTCGTACTTGTTTTTATACTCAGCATTGCATCTCTCATCATATATTTTGTGGACGCATCTAGTGAAGAAGTCGAAAGATGCCAAAAATGGAGTAATAACATTACCCAACAAATCGATCTCGCATTCAATATATTTTTTATGGTTTACTTTTTTATACGAGTAAGTTTTTGTGTTTTTAATATTTCAGTTTTATGATGCAATTGATTTTACTAAAACTATATTTTTATTTTTTTTTATAAATTTATTCCTTTTCTTTTGCTTTTCAATTATTTATTTATTTTGTTTTTTACAGTTCATAGCGGCGTCAGATAAGCTTTGGTTTATGTTAGAAATGTACAGTTTTGTAGATTATTTTACAATACCCCCGTCCTTTGTATCAATATATTTAGATCGAACATGGATCGGTAAGCAAAATTTGTATATAAAACAAATTTTCGGTGGCAATGTGGTAAACTATTTTATTCAAAACTAGTTTGCTTGATTGCTTTGGAAAATTTGTTTCAATTATTAGAATATATTTGATCGAAATGAATGTGTGCAATGAGCTTTACTCCATAACCAAAGATTTCAAAATCTCTGTAGGTCTTCGATTTCTTCGAGCACTTCGTCTCATGACTGTCCCGGATATTTTACAATATTTAAACGTACTTAAAACATCGAGCTCGATACGTTTAGCTCAATTAGTATCCATTTTTATATCAGTTTGGTTAACAGCAGCGGGCATTATACATCTGGTAAGTAAATAAATACGAGTAATATAGAATTTTTATATACACAATTGACACAATAGAGTAGTTACGATACAGCATTTGGTAAAAGTAAGTCTTGTAGCTAAGCCAGAGTACATTATAACGCAAGAATTACTTATAACAAATGATAGTAGAGTTTATTATTTAAACATAAAATCAATAATTTATAATAAGTTTCATGCAGAAATATAGAAAACAAAATATCATTTTTTAAAATTCAAATCTGAAACCTATCCTATGTAACTATTTTTCCACTTTCAATAGCTAATAATTTAACATTTTTGTATTTTTGGAAACAATATACAAAATTATTCAACAGATTGTGTCCAATAGTATAGTTCGATAGTATGAAAAAGTAAAGATACATTTCAAATTGTTGTACTTATTGGAAATTTTGTTATTTTTACTTATTTAAAAACAAGCTGGAAAACTCTGGTGATCCATTGGATTTTAATAATGCTCATCGATTATCCTATTGGACCTGTGTCTATTTCCTAATTGTGACCATGTCAACGGTAGGATATGGTGACGTATACTGTGAGACTGTTTTGGGAAGAACATTTCTAGTGTTCTTCCTACTCGTCGGCTTGGTAAGTAATATATCTATGCTTTATTAATAAAAATAACAATTAAATTATATTGTATATTTATTTTGTGGTTTAAAGTGACTTTTTATATGATATATACTGTATAGCCGCCGTCATATTCTTTTGAAATGTTAAGCATCTAAAATACAAGTGTTACAACAAAATATGATGAGGTTCGAATTTTAAACATTTCAAGTTTAACTATGGGAAGGGATGTATTTCATAGGGGTTGAGTAAGAAAATACAAGGGCTTCTGTTACGATATAACATCAGATTGGAGTGAGGTTTTTAGAGATAGTTTGTGTGAATGATAAAACTATTAAGATAATAAAATCAATACTTATTTCTTTATTTAAAATGTAGAATAAATTAGCACAGTTTAACTAATTAAGTAAATATATTAAAACATAATCATTTTAATTAATTAATAAAGTAATTTCTTCTTGGTTGCTACATACATTTAGAATTGTGGTAATTTGGTAAAACTACGTCGATGATGTAAATACTTTCCATTATTTTGACTTAAATACGTTTATAATATTTCCTAATATATTCAATACAGAAACAATAAAAAAATAGTTGATCATTAGCATATTTATGCTTCACATTAAAATATGCACATTATCATCACAAGAATTCTTTTGTAGTTTTATTTAAATATTTTTTCTCTAGTATATACATCTTCTCTTCTCACAATTGAAATTAATTTTAATTTTCCTATAGTAAGTTATTATTTTTGGTTTTGGATTTGAAGACAACTAATAATTTTAGCTTAAAATTTTTTGTCTCTCCTTGCCCTTACGGTTCCAAATCGTATCCATACATACATGTACACATTCATACATATCGATGTGTTTCTTTTGCATGAATAATTCAGTTTTTTCTTATTTTTTTTTTTTTTGATTTTTTTAACATGTCAAACTTTTTTTGATTTCACGTGAAAGTACCATAAAAATGGTCAAGGATTTAACATTTGCTACAATGCGAAATATGCTCAAGATATTTGTATTCATATACTTGGGTTCATATTTTATATGTTTTATTAAGTAAATGGTTTACGTTATAGATAATTATGATAAGTAAGAAGAAACCATTTTGAAGCAATTCTCTGCTCAAAGAAATACATTTTTGTATAATACTTTCAATCGTTTATTTATGTATATGATATTGTGTATGTGTTAACTGCATGCAATGCTGGCTGCTGCATATGAATTAAAAGCCTATAGGTACTCGTGGCCATATTAATACTATCAAAAGCAGAGTTGATCAATTAAGCTAAACAAATGCAATACATTTACTAACATCAAAATTTCTCATTTCTCATTTTGGCTTCTAGCCAAAAGAGTAAATGAGGCCAATGCAACTTGCAATCAATCACAATTTAACTCTTAACTTGAACACTAAGCTAGAATTAAAACACTTATTTCGTGCATCTCAATAGCAGCGAAATAAAAGTATTCAGCCTTCATACAACAGGGTTGAGTGTGGAACAAGTACTTTAGTTCTATGTGAAATGTTATTTTGATTAGGTTAAGTTATAAACCAGAAAAGTGTGAAATGTTTATATTAATGTTAATGTTAATGATATGTTAGGAACAGTAACTTAAAATTGATTACATAAAAATAATAATAAACAGATATATACAACAGATATATTACACTAATCTGTTAAATAATTCACTTTTTAAATTATGTAACATAACAGAATATAACTCTTTTTAAAGTCCACTCACTCAATATCATAAAATTAAAAATTAATAATAATTTCCTTTTTTAATTGTTTATAATTGATAAAAAAAAGACTGAAGTAAAACAAAATAAGAGCTTTAAATTAGAAATTAGTTTTTGTTTTTGTTTTTATTATTATGTACGATTCTATATTACAGTCGCCAACGTCAAACAAACTTCGAATACTACTACATAATAATAAAAATAAAGTTAAAAACTGATTTAAAAGCTTTTATTTTTTTTTAATTTTTCTTTTTATCAATTATATATAATAGTTTATTTATATTAAATAATTTCATTACTTCATTAAATTTAAAAACTTGTCTTAATAATGGTAATACTCATGTATCAATAATAGTCGTCCAATATAACGAATATCTAATCTAACGAATGTGGACTTTAACAAACAAGAATTCCCTATCATTCAATTATGTATTCTAATTGACTATATAAAATAGTGAATGATGTAACGAACACTATAGGAAAATAAAACGAATACAAAGGAAATGTCTTTTAAATAATAACGAAAATGCACAACAGAAATGCTGTGGAACTAAGGGTTCCTATGCAATGGGCTGTAGATAACAATATATATTACATCAGCATCATACCTTTACAAGATCCACAAAAGTCAGCGTATAAAAAAAATAATAATAAACAAATGAATTTTGTTTTTTTCAGTAAACACCTTAATTTAAAAAAAGTAACAATTGAATTGATCTGAAAGCTATATTGAGTATCTGTGTTTAATGTATTCATTTGATTTAATAAACTTTTCGATTAACCGAAGGCGCGTGTATAGTAGATACAAACTATATATATGTATTAGAAGTTATAAGTTATGTGTATGTACATTATGTTCAGTAAGACGTTAGGAAAGAGATTTGTAAATGTTTATATTAAAAAAATAATAACAGTCTTAATGAAGAATAACTTTTTTTTTATTACTACTCTAATCTTTGCCGAATAGCTGCAACTAATAACTAACAATAAAAGTGTAAAAAAATACATTTATGTATTAACTACTCAGAAAAATTATTAAATTAATAAATAATTAGTTTCTTGATGCAGAAAATCTTTAATTTAAAAAAATTTCAATAACAAATACAATGGAAGAATGTATCCACATTTTGTGTATTTAACAGATCTGAAGATGTCCAAAGCAACAGAGGTCTTTATATAGGAGTATATTGTATAGATAATGTAATCTTTTTTCAAAAAGAATTGATTAAAAAAATTTCTGATTATATTATTATAAAAAATTAAAAATAATTTTCATTAATTGTTTAAATTAATATTAAATGTTCGTCTTTAGTTTTTTTTATACAGTTCATTGGTAGTATCTGGTTTCAATAATATTAGGACGTAAACTAGGTAGACAGTAGTAAAAAATAGGAATCAATTTTTAAAAGCAAGAAAAATTATAAAAATACAGCTTTCAAAGTCGAAAGCCTTAGATTTAAATTTTATTTTAAATGGCTTAGTGAAATGAAAGCATATATTAAAATATTAGAAACAAATTATAATTATAATATAATTATAATATTAATAATAATAGTAATTATTTATCTATAAAGGCAAGGGAAATTGTTTTTATGGGTTTTTATATATATACTTGTATTTTGTGAAAATTCTATGGGTTGAACTTATGCAATTTTATTTATGTACCTAGGTATAAACATATTGCATTCGACAAGAGATGTTTAAAATATTTAGAATTTTGTTAAAATTGAATATGTGTGCCGCAACAACAACAGAATTATATAATTAAAAATAATAATAAATTCTAGGCAATGTTTGCCAGCAGTATTCCGGAAATTATTGAACTCGTTGGTAGTGGCAATAAATATGGCGGCGAACTTAAAAGAGAACACGGAAAGAGGTAGACTAAAAAAGCCATAATATAAAAAATTAAATTGAAATACAAAAAAAATTTTCTTATTTATTATAATATTAATATATATTATAAATGTATACAATTTGTACGTATAATGCTGTTGTTAATTTTTCTTTTTTCAAAAAACTTAATTCCCGTGATTTTATTATTTTTGGTTACGTTGTGTTTTAAACTAATTTGTTTGCGCAATTTGTTTATGTAAAAACAAAATGGATTCTTGGAATTAAAACAGACTGATTTGGTCCTTTTGCTTCTCAACTCTCTTAACTGCTAATTTTTATTATTGATCACAAAAATTTCAAATTCGGCAATTGTTTATTATATATGAATGTAATAAACGCAAAATATGTTTTCTTTAAATAAATAAAAAAATAATAATAGAAAAATGAAATAAAATGAAAAAGTTCATATTTTTTGCTTGATTTTATTACAAGAGCTTCGTGAACGTTTTTATTTTTGTAAAAATTAAAAAATTATTAAGCACAATTCCTTTAAATGATCAAATATTTTTATTGATTTTGTCCTTAATAATTTTTAGTCTGTTACCCTTTTTTATTTGATTTTATTTTATCCAGTATTAAATAGCTTTTTACACACTTCCTTAAGAGTTTTCTTTTTCTTTTATGTTTGGCGTTTCAAATGTAGAATTCATTAATCTTCAATATACAATACATGTTTCGTCTTGTTTTTATTTGAAGACTTCAGTCCTTTAATTTGAACAACATATTAAGTTTACTCATTATAATGATTTCAAACATATGAAAGTAAAGTAGTGTCAAAATTTCCCTCACTGCGTCAAATCTCATAAACATCAAAACATAAAATGCCACTGTTTACCGGAAGTAAAGTCTTACTCGTTGCAAAGACTATGTTGTAACTCGGATAGCATTTATTGCTCTCCGAGTCACCTTTTAAATGTGATATAACGAGTCACATTTTCAATGTAATAATATTAAATATTTTATTAAATTTACTTTAATGGGTTTTATACTTATAATTCATTTAGCATTCATTAGTATACTACACAATTATTTAACACAGAAAATTTTCTTTCAAGCCCACATGAATTTTAATTTTCTTTGCTTTTAACGCTTAATTTATAACAATAAAGCTATATTTAAAACAATGTATCTTAGTTTATTTTTATGTAGTTTGTATTAAACTTATTATTCCTATAGTACAGTACTATATATATATATATATATATATATATATATATATATACTATATATATATATATATATATATATATATTATGTTTAAATCATTATGAATTTTGTTTGAAAACTTTCAAGTTCCAGAATCTCTATGTCAAAGCATCTTGCCTATAGGTTAGCTTAGATATTTTTTAATCTACCTATAAGGGAATGTGAGAGACAATTTTAAATAGAATTCTAGAACGGTACCTCAATGAATATTACTGATTGTTTGTTAGTTTTGTATAACAATATTTTGCTGTTTTTTTAATATAAATTCAAGTAGCACAAACTTTTGATCTTTTCGACTCAATTTGAAAAAATTAGAACTAAATTTTCCCACACCAATAATGTTCCCACATTATTAACATTAGTTGAGACTATAAGACTTTTGTTTAACTTATGTTGACAAATAATTTTAATTTTAAAAATCTAATACAAACTATAAGTGTTTGTATCAATGCAAATTATTGTTGCTCAATCTTGCAATTGTGTGCCAAAACTTATTCTTTTCATTAAATACTTATTTGAACAAGTTCAGAAATATGTACTTTTAGGTACATAGTTGTTCATAATATTTTAAGTACAAATATTTAAGTGGCATTTTGGTTGCTTTTTAAAAAATATAAACTACTATATACATATAATTTTGTACACACACACATATATACCTATATAACACATATACATATAACATACTTGCTATATATATATATTATACATACATACATACGTACATATATATATATTAAGTTTTATATATATGTATATATACATTTTGAAATTACGCTACTCATTATGTATTTACGATTTTAATGTTCTTAGCAAATATATAAATGTTTTTTTTTTAATTTGTTAATATTTAAATTAAATATTTTAGAGAATTTGTATTAAAATATAACACATCTAAGCAGTTATTTTATTTGTATTTGTTTTTCACTTTAAATAAACGTAATCGATATCACTTCACCTCACTTTAAGCCACCTCTTCGTTACAAATTCACTTCACATAACATTAATCAACTCACTGAATCTTTGGGTAAACTTTCATTTTAAACTTAGCTGAGGATAATGTAGAAGAAAAAATGGAGGGTCTTTATTTTGTAAAAAGTGTTAGATATTTTTCTAAAGTACTGTAATATATAAGTAATATGTAATTATTAACTATACAACTCTTTTACAAGTTTATTGTTTGTTCTAGAAATCTAAGCTTTGCTTTAAGTCTTTGTATTTGGTGTAAATGGTGTATTAAAAGTAAAAACAAAAGGTTTTAGGTGTGGTGAGCTTTAATATTGTTGTTTGTGATGTAAATGATGTAAAATATTGATGTAATCAAGTAACGATTACTTAGGTGTGGTAAGCTTTTCAAAAAATGGCTTATGTGTAAGATATAAATGGTAAGGAATGTGTACTTGCTGTGTTGATCAAGTTGCCTGCCTGATGCGTTATTCGATGTAAGCTATATGATCTTGCATCGTAATTATAAGAGCTTCGATGGAGTTTTGTAATTTAAAAATAACTAAAACAATTGCACGATTTGTGCACTACTGTACAAAAAATTCTTTAATATTAAATGATTGATTTATGGGCTACAGGTCATACATATTTTTGTAAATAAATTAGCTTAAAATCTAAGAAGAGTTTTAAACGTGTAATGTGTGTTGAATTTAGGCTGTGTTCGCTAGTTGGATACCAGAAATCACAGAACTGGCTGCCCAAAGAAGCAAATATGGTGGAACATATAGCAAGGATCCTAGAAAAAGGTACACACCCTCTGCGTTGTACCTCCACACATGAAACTATCAAAATTTAAAATATAAACTAAAATATCTGTTTCATTTTTATTTTTTTATTTTAAATTTTTTATTTAATTTATTTTTGACATTAGCTTTCATTACTAATAAGAAATTTATTTTAATCTTATATATTTAATATAGAGAAACATTTAAAAATCAACAAAATATTATGTTATACTTTTGTTATACATTATACAGTTTTTAACAAAAATAAAATAGCTTTTAATATTTAATATTATTTATAAATTATTTTCGTTTGTGTTTAATTTGTTTAACGTATGAATTTGCATATTCAAACATTTGATTTTTTCTCTGCATTTATCACTGTGCACTCCGAAATAAGAAAATGTACAACTTTAATGAAAAAAGAGGTTCAATTGATGAATCCATAACCTCTATTCTCATGTGTCATTAAATTTAATTTCATGAACAAAAATGCTTAAAAGTTATTTTAAATATTACACAAATTAAGTTTTAATCAAATAATTATAATTATTTTTAATTGGTTCTTTCAAAATTTTGTGCGTTAAGTTCTGTGCAAATAAATTGATCAAAAAGGCATTGGTTTCTTGGCGGCATGTGTCTATGTTTAGCTTCAAAAATATAAAATAAATAAAGAAAAAGTATTTTTAACAAACAAAAAATATGATTCCAGTTAGCGACCAAACTAAAAAGCATTAATTTGCCAGGAATTAAAACTAAATTTATATTTTATAACAATCATTGGTGTCTATGTATTTCGAATCCTTCTGTAAATTGTTTATTGCGATTTTTCTCAACTTGATCTCAAATAACAAATTACTAAAATTTATTTTATATTCTTTCATTCATTTTACTTTGATATTAAATTGCTAAATTAATTAAGTATATAAATTATGATCAAGTGCTGTTCAAAATATTTTATACAATACTCGATACTCTTACATAGTATATATCGTTAACTCTCAAAACTTTTACATAAGGTATGTAGTGTTTTGTTTTTGTTTAATTATTCTGTTAATAACATATTTAAAGTTTTTCAAAAGAACATAAACATTTGCAAAAATGAAAATAATTAAAAGACAAAACTGCATGTTTACATAGTAGTTTCTTTCATTAAATAATCATATATCATTATTATTCATGATTACATATAGAGATTATATCGAAATAAATTAATTTTAAATATGTTTTTTTAACAAAAGTATAAGCTCTTCTGTGGCTATGAATTATTTATATACTAATGATGGAACTATGTAAAAAGAAATAATATTTGAAAAAACTATATTATTGCTTTAGACATATGCATATGCATATGCTTAAATATGCATATATATATATAATATTCTGGCATTAGTAATTAAAACTAATTTAATGAATATATACAAATCAGCTTTTTTATATTTTGCAGTTTCAAAATTATGTAAATTAAAAATAATGTAAATTTACAGAAGTATTTGACTATATAATCGTTCAGCAAAAATTAAATTTATAAGCATAATTTAAATAAATTTTATAAAACTACATGTAATCACAGAAATCGATGTATTTTTGAGGCCAAAAATTATTGAGTTTTCTACTAGAATGTTAATTAAAAACAGAAATTAATTTGATTAATTATTAATTTGTTTGAAAAGAAAATTCTCAAAGCGAGCAAATATAAGACACACAAGAAATTTATTTATTATCACATCAAAATAAATATATTAAAATTTCTTAAATGTCTTTTAAATTTTCGTTTTTTATTTAAATATCGTCCACTTTATGAGCACAAAACTTTAATTTGGACACTAAAATCATTTCCTATTTAATAAAGTAAATCAATTACACGGAATCCAAAGTAATTTCTTAAAATGTTTTTAATAAAATTTAATTTGAATATAAAGTCTTATATCAAACGTTTGATTTAATGCAGTTTTACACTATTCGCTCTCATACTTTTTTATATTAATTAAACATATTATATATTATTAATTTATTTTTAAATTAAATTTAAATGTTTTAGCGTTTCTTATTAGAAAATTAATAAATTTCGCTTGTATTTTTTATTTTGAAATTATATTGTTTCTTTTAAATAAATTAATATTAAGAATTTAGTTAAAGTTACAGAATTCATGAGTTTTTTAAAATGTAGTTAAAATTGTTACAGAAATATTATAAAAGTTCAAATAATAATTTTACAATTACGATTTTAAAATTTTGTTAAAGTTTTTATTGCTTGCACTGCCTTTACGTATGCCGCAGCCACGCATTAAAATTAAAATTTGAGAGTGTATACTGCTTAATATATCCGTATCGAAACTTAAGAATAAACAAACAGACATCATACAAAATTTTAATAAATTCATATTACTTTACAATTCATAAAACATTTTACTTTAATATCCCTGCCAACTACAATTCGCCATCAAAATCAAAATCAAATCAATACCAATGCTATCGCCCTTACCTTCAAACTCTATATTAAAACAACAGAAATAGTCTTATTAGTATAATTAATATTAAAGTAAATATTCTTTCATGTAGAATAATTAATCTGAAATGCAAGTTTGACTTTCTAGAAGTAACATAATTGTAAGTTATAAACAATTTTTCAAATATAAATATTAATATCATTTTGTATTCTTTAGATTTAAGTTTCATGGCACACTAAAAGAAGTTATTTGACACAAACCAAATTTATATATATTTATAAATATATTTGTTTTTATTTTTATCTGTATAGACATTTTTTGAGATTCAACTGACTAGCACATCTATAATATGTGTATTTTCTTAAAAATTAGTTGGTACTTACTAAAACACCGTCTCCCAAGAAATCGAAGCCTTTTTGCAAAATGTAGAATCATTTAAAACTCTAACTTTATTAGTGTTTAGAAATATTTACAAAATTAAATTTCTTAATGTATAAAGAGATTATAATTAACATAAAAAACAAGAAAATTAAACTTAATTTGTCACTTCATAACATTGTGTGAAAGTGTCGGTTGTTTATGTATATACTTTATCTATAAAACTATTTATTAATTAGCTTTTTTATTAATTGTGCTTTATTTTATTAATTTTTGTTTCTATAATATATTACTGTTGGACTTATATTTATGACTAAGGAGCGATTAAGGCCCCGTTCGCATTTCCATTTAATGAAAACAAATATATTATATTATATATATATATATATATATATATATATATATATGTGTGTATATATATATATATATACATATATAATATATATATATATATATATATATATATATATATATATATATGCATATACATTATATATAAAATAATTCAGTTCATTTTATTATCATTTATATTACAAATTTGTGAAACATACTTTTTATATATAGGTGAGTAAACAGAACTATAGTGGTTAATATGAAACGGAGCCTTAATCAAATTTTAACGAAAAAATGTTTATTCTTTTTTAAATATCGTTAGGTCATCACCAAGAACAAAATAACCAATAAACGAGTCTTAACCAAATTTATATTATTGGCATTACAATTTAAACGAAAATATAGGTGTAAGCTTCATAACTCTTTCAATGTTTTTCAGTATCTACGCAAAAGTCAAAAAATTACATTATAGTATATCTGAAATTCTTACTATAACCAAGTATAAAATGTTTTTAATTCCGAAATTTTTAAATTGATTTGAATTGAATTTTAAAATTATACGCATACTTCTTCACTATCATTTCTCATATCTAATAAAACAGGCGATATTTGCAAGTTGTATACCTGAGATTATAGACTTGATTGGAACAAGAGCTAAATATGGGGGCACATTAAAAAATGAGAAGGGTCGAAGGTGAGATTTTAAAATTATCAATCAAACATGAAAAAATCGTACCATAATTAGATATTTAGTTTAATAATTGTTAAAATTGTTTTATTTTAAAATAATGTTACTACAAAACCAACAACAAATATTTTAAACAGCTTTTAAGTATCTTTAATTTTTTTTGTTAAATAAAAATAAAATACGTTTTGAAATAAATAAACACCAAATCAAAATGAAATTTCTGCGTACCCTCAAAGTTATATTTTAATTGAATTTATTTTTACAAAAGAATTTTTAATTATATTTATTTGCGGCTCATTCATTAAACACATAATAATTAATTTAATAAGAAATCTTTTGTGTTGCTCTTTACCATTAGCGAGCATAATAATTTAAATAATTTAATTTCTTTTATTAAATTGAGAGTTGATGAAAGTTATTCGAGGTGAGAGATATATATCAATAATAAATAAATGGATGTTTTTTATATTGATTCATTTTAAAAAAAGGATACTTATGAGTTCAAAACTCGATTGACTCAATTAGATATTAGTACATGTAAATTACAATTCGTACCTATAATTATAACTGTAACTGTAACTGTAACTGTAACTGTAACTGTAACTGTAACTGTAACTGTAACTGTAACTGTAACTGTAACTGTAACTGTAACTGTAACTGTAACTGTAACTGTAACTGTAACTGTAACTGTAACTGTAACTGTAACTGTAACTGTAACTGTAACTGTAACTGTAACTGTAACTGTAACTGTAACTGTAACTGTAACTGTAACTGTTACTGTAACTGTAACTGTAACTGTAACTGTAACTGTAACTGTAACTGTAACTGTAACTGTAACTGTAACTGTAACTGTAACTGTAACTGTAACTTTAAATGTAACTGCAATGAACCTTAAACTCTTGAACTCTCTCATCATAAATGTTTATTTATCACATTAGATATCTAAAAATATACTACAGAAATGTTGATTTCCTAAATTTAATTTTTCCAACATTAAACAATTGATCTCTGGTAGAAAGTTCAGTTTTTGAAAACTGTAATATCCTTTTTTTTTAATTTCTAAATAGGTATTGGTATAGAGCAACAAAAGTATAATATTTCATTTAATTTTATAAACCCCAATATTTCTACATAATAAAAATGATGAAATTTTAATTTGGTTTATTTATTTTATATTACTAACAATAACAAAGACTTAGTTTACATCATGAATTATTTTGGGTGTTAAGCATATTAACATAAAAATATCAATATTTTCTTATATAAAATTAGTAACAGTTTTTTTTTTTGAAAAATTGAGAAAATATTGTTTTAATTTGTTCAAAGCATTAATCCCACATATCTCATCATTATTAATTTTGTTAATTAACATTCTTCGGTTCCTCATAATCTTGACATACAATACAAATATTCGTATAAAATAAGATATACAAATTGATTCAATAATAACTAATTCGCTGATTTCATAGTCAAAAAAATTATTACAAAATGACAATATATTGAAAATAAAATTTCTAAATATTTTTATTAAAATATTTTTAAATTTATGATTTTACTAAATGCAATCATGAACCTCATTCATAAACATATATACATATACAATTTTATGTTTTAATTTCTAAGATTACAATTAAGTTTTATGTTAAGTTTTTGTTACTGTAATGTTACTCATATGCCTATTCTATTAACCAAAGTAAATTATCGTAATTTTATTTTTCAAGCAATTTTAAATTTAAAAAGAAAAATCATATAAACTCATGTTGCACGCTTCGTGTTGTGTTTTATTTAAAGTAAATTATTGATATTAATAACATAACTAAAATACTGTAATTCTGTCTGACTGTCTCTCTTTCTCTCTCTCTCTCTCTCTCTCTGTCTCTCTGTATGTGTCCTTAAGATCGAATGTATTTGCTGATTGGTGTTTATTTTGTTTTTTTTATGTGAAGTAATTGTACTTGTAAACGTAATCAATAGAGATTCTTGTAATTTAAACATTTTGAATTTATTAAAGTTTATTAAATTAAAGTTTTTTATGTTGATTTCTTTGTTCAAATGCAGTATATTTGTATGTACTAATATTATTTTTAAAATTAAGTTGCTGTTTTGCTTTATATAACTTACGAACGTTGTTAGCTGTTCTTTATATCTTGAGAAGTACAAAAACAGATAGGAGTTTTATGAACGGTCACGTAGGCCTGATTGCTTAAATACTAAAAAAAATTTGTTAAACAACATCTTATTTTGATAAATTCATAAAACGAAGTTCGTACAAAAAATTGACCAAATAGTTTAAATGACTCAGATACAAGTGAGTTACAGAATTAGCATAATTATAGTACTGGAATTCAATGAGGAGGCAATAATCAATATGAAAGTTGTACAAACATTTGGTTAAAATATTTCTGAATGTTGAAATATTAATTTCGATCGTGTTCATATTAGGAGTCCTTTATGAAATTTTATCCATTTTAATAAATTTTCAGATATTGTTTACATACTTATAAAATTTTTAATTTTTTAAATTTTGTATTAATAGGAACAAACTCTTAAGTTTAATTACTCTGTAGTGTCAACAAAAAGATTTTGTAAATTTAAACTACAGAATTTATTAATGCTTCTTAATTGGATTATGTTGTATCACAAAACATTTATTTTAAATTTATTGTATGAAAAATGCATTTATGTAATTTCAATACAATACTTCAATATAATAATAGCGTAGAGTTATTATTAATATTACACAAAATATAAATTTACAGAAATTCATGAGTATAAAGCGGTACTCATTCATGAAACCAATAATTTCTCATTATATTGTCCACATAGGACAGTATCCTGCATCAACTAGTACTTAATAGGCAATGAATTGCTACTTCGTAGGGATGCCTTATTAGTTAAAAAAAAATCGATACATGTAAATATTCAGAGAAAGAGACAGCAGCTAATATTCATGAAATAAATCGATTTGCTTCTTCTACATATTTTATTTGTAAACTCATGTTTTAAAAAACCTTACATATTAAATTTATATTTGAAATTGTTTTAAATAACTTCTTAGTTAATTGTATGTGTATGTGTGTCAGTAAATTAATTAAAAAACGAAGTAAGAACGTAATTTTTTTTGTCAGTGTTGTAGATTCTGATTATTTAATTTTGTGTAAATGTGAAACATTCATCAATTGTTTCTCTTTATCATTACATTTGAATAATTTAAATTTTTATTTAATAATTTTAATTTAAATATATATTTTTTAAATTTAATTTAATTTATTTAAGCAGTTATCGAACTAGATCATTTGTTAGTTTATTTTTAAAATTATTTAACTATACAAAAATGAATATTGTTCATTGAAAATACAAAAATATAAATATTTCGTTTAATTAAATAAAATTTTTTGTAAAGTATATGATCAACATCATTGAATATCATTAAGTAGAAGTCGAATTTAATTTAAATACTTAAATTATTAATAATATTTTTATTTAGGTTAACAATCAAATTAATTACATATCACATAAGAGTATATATTAATAAAAAAAATTGTGTGTGGATTCCCTTAAGGATGTAAAAAAGTTTAAAATATAGATTAAAAGTTACTAAATAATCCTTCGCAGTAGGATATTGTCGAAAAGAAAATACTTTCGGGCGCAGTTCGTCATGACAACCACCTTATGCACCACGTACAATAAAAATATATTGTAATTAGCAGTAAAATACACTGTAAAGCAGTAAGAGTTTATTTAAAGCACATTTGTGAAGGATATTCTATATTTATGTCTATTGTTTTTGTAATTAGCATACAATATATAAAAAAACCACCAATCATAAGTTTACGTAATTCATTTTAAATTCAATACATGACTTAGATACGTAATTGGATTAAAATGAAACATTCACTATGTACTACTTATATACATTTAAAACGAACAACTTTTTATGTTAATTGATTACTACTTTTCCACCTAAAATTTTGATTTTACCTACATATTATATTCATACTGTTTGAAACCTTTTTTGAACCTCAGTATTCATGTATTATCACAGTATTGACATTCATGAACCTATACTCGATCCTTATGCTCCTTTAAATTAATTTACCTTTAATTTTAAAAGTACAAAATCATGTCTGTAAATATTGTATATTGTAATATTTTTAGAATGAAAACTTGTAAAAATCTTAAAAATATCTATAGATATTTTATACATTAAACAAAATGCGTGGCAGGGCATTTTAATTCATACTTCTTAGTATTTAATAAAAAAATGACTAAAAAATTTGCTTACACCTCTACACATTTTGATTGATTATTTGGTAATTTTAGTAAAATTTAAAATAACAAAATATTTTATATTGCAACATATTGAACCAAAATTACTGCAAAATTCGTAAATGAATTAAATAAATACACTCACATTAGACAAAATTCCACTTGAAATCAAGAAATTTATTGAAATTGATTGTAAATACGAAATTTAGTTAGTTTAATGTGTATACAAATGAAAGATTCACTTTAAAAGATATTTGAAATTTTGCATCTGTTTGACTACTAATTAGGCATTCAATAAAAAGAAATCATACACATTATTACAATTAAAATTATGTGAATATAATCATTATTTTTAAAATTTTTTTTAGAAACGATTATATTGTATTATATATATTAAGTAGTTAAGAAATTGTATTTATAATTTTGCAAGGTGGTATCTTAATGACACCTACGAGTCAAGAAATAAAAAACAATTTTATGTACATATGTTGTCATATCTAATTTAACAAAAAAGACACAAGAACACCATTATCTGTGCATTCAAGTTAATTAATATATGAATTGATATTATAGCAGCATATTACGATAATGAAATAAAAAGAAAAAAATATTTTTATTAGAGAAAATAAAGGAAGAAAAACTTCAATTGTGGCAACTTTTGCCGATACATATTATTAATGCAACGTATCTGTAAAATAATTCGTTTTCCTTGCAATAAGAGTTGCTCCCATTTCGGTATTTATTTAAAACAAATGATCATATTCACTTTATTGCAATATTACTTGTTATGCGAAGTCCCACAATTTTTAAATAAATATCTATTTTATAGAAAGTGAATCTTTGATTTGAAATTTGTATAGAAACAATTAAATGTATGGCTCACATCTATCATTTCCATACCTCAACTTCTCATTTGTTATTTTGTGCGATTTTATTTGAATTCGTCCACTAAACACCGTTTGTCTTTCTTAATTTTATATACTGTTTGATCACGATTTTTCCATGTTAGTAGTGAATTCATAAAATTATTCATTTTTGTCAAATAACTGGCACCAGCATGTTTAGTTATTTTTTACTCTAGAATTTAGATTTTAAAAATTAGTAGTGCATGTAAGCACAGCTGTTGGATCCTCTTACAACCAACTTAAACCAAATCATCCACCAAGGCACTTTATCTTACGGACTCGATTTATCGCCTGCAAGATCGTGAATGGAATGAGTAACATAGATAACACATAAAAAAATTGTTGTAAAAATAATGTATGTTAAATGCCTGAGTTTGTCATTTGTAAATATGTTCGTGTATCTGCATGTGAAGTAGTTTTTGCGGATTGGTAAATTTTTTATATGAGCAAACGACAGCGAATCAGACATATTGTAAATCTAAAACTTTGCTTAAATATTAATGTTATTTACGTTATTTTAAATGTTAGTAGTAAATTATCATTTTATTTAAGTTAATAATTTGTTTGTATTAAAAACTAGCAACATTTATGGGGTAGCAGACTAAAATTTGCATTTTGTTTAGTTCTATAAAACTACATTATTTTCTTATATTTATATTAAATAAATATTTTTATTTGAACTCAATTTGCAAAAATATAATTTTAATAAGGGTTTTATTTTAATAAAATCTAAAAACTTAGCTTACTTACTTACTAAATACTTTTAAATAAAGTAAATATTTACTATGCACAAATACATACATACACACATACGTACATACAAACTACAAAATATACATAAGAAAACTTTTTGAGAAAATAAAAAAAACATTGCTAAGGTAAACTTATCAAATGTAAATTCATGTAAACTTATTTGTAACTAAACCTAGAAGTAAAAATCATATACGCTAAAAACTAATACACGAAAGATACATAACATATAAGGCCACTCTTTTTAAACATTTTATGCATTTTTTATTGTATAAAATTTGCATTTTGCATTCATTATCCATTATACACAAATTATTACTTAAAACGCTTAAAAATAATTTTTCTTTTCCTTAATGTTTATACATAAATGTACTCATTTGCATTATATATATATATATATATATTTATATATTTTATTAATCGATGAAAATGTATTTTTTAAAAAACAATACAACTTGAAATGTTATTAAATCAAAGAAATTTTTTATCTTCACTTCCGCTACATATGAACAATAAATGAAATCGATTAATAAATGTGAACAACAAACAACAACAACAACACGAATTGATTGGAATCCATCCAATGTTATTCGATTGGCTATTGAAAAACTAATTGGTCTTCACTCTGCGCTCATCCTGCCGCTTCTGACGTACTAGACACATTGTGGTGTGCGGTCATATAACGTATGAGTCGGTATCGCATTTCCTCAAGGATTTCTTGCATGAGGACAGAGAAGATGTGGACGTGGAAGTTGTGTTTTTACATCGGTGAGCTTACATTCTTTTTATACTTGTCTATAATATAATCTATTTAAATGTCTTGTACGCTTGTATATATATTAATATATTATTAAGAAATACTAGAAACTACAATATATTTCAAATATGTAATTAAGTATGTTCACTTTTACAGTATATAGTTTTGTATGAATATTTCATTTTTTTTCTTATTTTATTAAAGAATTTATTAATTTTGGTCTAAGTGAATAACTAATATATTTTTCTGAATTATCCTGAATTATATTATGATACCATTTCCATTAATTATGTATACACTTTAATTTCAGAGTTCCCTATACAGGATGTGAATTAAATATATGATCAATTTAGTAATGTTTTAATAGTTCTGTTCCACAACCACTTAATTAGTTTACGTTTACATATAATGGAAATTTGATTTTTACTGTTATAACTTACATTAGTAAAACTGAGAAATAAGTCGAACAGTTTTTTGAGTGATTTTAATTTTATATAAAATTTTTAAAGGATAACTACTAATACATTGACATCTCTTAAAAAAAATTTTCGAGATAATTATATGCTATAGAAACACAAAAAGCATGGAACTATAGATTGGTGTGTATAAAAAAATTTCAGCTAAACCCAAAAAAAAAAGAATTAAACAAATTGCGAGCATGAGCATAGCCAAGGGAAGCAGCGATCCCTTGAAAGTATGCTTGGCTCAAGATTTTACACGTGTGAATAACCGCTCTTTCCGTATATGGTCTTGAGCGTGCTTATTTGAACTTCATTTAAGTGTAATAAGATTTTTTTTATATGGAAACATTTTCCCTTGCTCTCCATCCATACATCGCATGCAGACTATGATCACGATAACGAATATCTTCATTGGTTTGAAATTACAAAATATAGGTTCAGTTGGTATCTAATTCTTCGTATTTTCGTTATTTATATGCTACTACATTAGCCATGTCGTTATCATACGAAAAACTTTATTTCTACAGAAATCCACACAATTTCAACAAAATGGAATCAAATATCTGTTTGATTCCACGTCAAACAGATAAGCACCCCACTTATCTCATAAATAGAATAGAAAGTTGCATCAGCTCAACTTTTCCTGCTACCACTGAGTTGGGGTGATGATTGATACATGTAGCGAATTTAGGTTTTTTAACTACTTCGCTGGTCCATTACACATACACAATTGAAGTAGTTCATTCCACGCAAACCTTATTCATGTTTTAACCAATTGATAAAAAATAGAAATATATTTTTAACTAAAATTATGACAATAGTTTTAATTTTAAAATTATATTTTATGCGTACTAAGATAAAAACTTTTCAGCTTACTTAACAAATATTCCACATATTTTGCACTTTATAATTACATAAATATTTAAGTTTAAGTTTATTTATGCTAGTCAAGTATAGTACATTAATTGTATATAGTATAAATTGTCAATAAGCGCTAAAAAATCAATGTAAATTAAATACTGAAATTCATTAAAAATCGTTTGTACCGATGCGTCTTTGCACGTCTAGTAAGGAGCCTGATCTGGAGCTAGAAGGACTGCTGAAGCGCCACTATACGACAGTGGCGTTTTTTCAGGGCACCATGATGAATGCTGTAGACTTGGAACGAGTGAAGGTACAAAAACAAAATTACACTGAAATTAATCAAAAATCAAGAGTCAAAATTCCTCATATTAACTCGAACAACTTCTGACGCGGCAAACGTGATTCAAGCATTCGAAACAAATTTCATCAATAGTTAGAGAAAATTACAAGAAAAACTGAACGAGAATATTAATAAAAAAAATTATTGTATAAAAATTCAAAACAAAAACCAATTTTTTATTACAAGGCGAATTTAATATTATCGTTTGTGCCTATAATTTTTCTAATATTCAGTTTGAATTTTTAGTTCAACTCCATTGGCTCAAAATGATACACCTCATTTTAAAAGAATGTCCTGTCTTTGTTAATTATGTTTAATTACGGGTATTATCTACATTTTATTTTCTTGGACAAATTCTCAAACATTAACAATTATATAATTAAACTTTCTGCAATCAAAATGCAACTTAAGAAATAATCATTTATTTTTATCAATTATTAAAACTTTTTATTTAACTCTGCTTTCAGTTTAGTTATTATTTTTATTAAATGCTTTAATACCGGAATGACATTATTTTCCCCAAAGTATTTTATATTGTTTGAATAATTAAATCTTTTAAATTGTTGAAAGTTTTTTATTACTAAGTATATATAATTTACAGGCAAACGTTTACTATTTTCTATTTAAGCAGTAGTTCAAGTGTTAAAACTTTTTTACTATATTTTTTAATATGCGGTATTATATATTTCATATAAAAATATATTTTTGTATATTTTAGATAGTTTTCAACTTTTTAATATTTTTGTAGTTTTCTTTCAATAGCTAAATAAATAATTTTTTTTTTGTTATGAATAAAATGCTTTTCTTTCCTCTTAAAAATAAGTAATTGAAACTATATTTTGTATATACTTTTTACCAATTAAGCGAAAGTTGTGCACAATCTACGTCTATTTTGCATTCTCACATCGTTTAACTATTTTTCTAGATACTCATAAATATTAATTATGTAAATTATCTAAGAAATTAAACTTAAGTTACGATATTTATATAATATATTTAAAGCAAGCCGATGATAATGTATTCTTGTTCTTATGCATCCTTCTGACAATTCGGAGATAAATTTTTGTTGGTGTCGAGCAGCTCAAAACAAAAATTTTAGTCGACAATATATTGAAATCCTCTTGTGATAATTATATGAAAGTTTTCATATATTAAGATAATATTAAAATTTTTCAAAATGTGTTTAAATAAAACTCAAGATAATTTTTTAAACATTTTATAAATTCCCCATCCAATCATTGATATTCGTCGTGCTGTTGGCACATATTTTATACAGTAGTTTATATTTAATATATATCACAGTGTTGAATTGCTATTTTTTATTGCTCTCTATGTAATTGAAGGTGTTCCCTTCTTTTAATGTGCTTCTTCGTCACAATTTTAGTCATTTATGTTAATTTATATTTGTTCATAGTACTGTATATTTTAATAATAATTTAAAGTATGATTTATCAAAGAAAATAACAAAGTTACTGACACTACAATTGTGCATTCCCATAATTTATCCCTTGATACTTAATAGTAATGGCATTTTAAATATTAAAGTACATTCAAATGTATTATCTTGTATTACCTCTTTCACGTGAACAATACTTATTAGAACTACTATTGAAGGAAAATTCAAAAGATGAGTTTGATATCTTCGCTACATTCCAGTGGCAATTTAATAAAGTTTTCCTACAAATCAACGTCTTATACTGCATACGATTACCAACACATTAAACAAAACTTCTTTAACCTCGACAGTCTAGTGGATTGCAGCTAATTAAGCTGAACTATTTCTTCCATATATTATAATACTTAGTTTTAAATTTAGTTATAATCTTGCAAAGTTATAAAATCAATCGTAGGCTATACAAATTCAAATAAGTAGAATATTATACCTATTATAAAAATAATTTTCTTAATTTTATTTATTAGTACTCTATAATTAGGTATATTTAAATCAATGTATATAATCGAACAAATATTTAATTGTATATAGATATTTATTATATTAACTGTATACATGTACTTTACTTAAGTTCAACAAATTTGTGCAAAATTTGATTTTCCCGGTATACATCTTAACCACAATTTTTTCTATGAATACTATACGATACATTATTTTCCTAAATTTAAAAGTAAACCACCCGATTTGGAACTAGAAGGTTTATTCAAGCGCCATTTTACCACGGTGGAATTCTTCCAAGGCACTATTATGAATCCGATTGATCTACAAAGGGTTAAGGTAACAATTGTGTTTTTTTGTGATTACTTAATTGGTTAATTTTGTTGTTGTTGTTATCATTTAATATGATTTGTTGATAATTTTAACAAATAACATGTAAATTTATGTTTGATATTTTTATATTTTTGATTTATTATATTATCGGTGTATTTTTATCTAAATGTACTTATTAATCTTTTATTCTAATCTGTCTACATAACTTACTCATTACATACAGTAATCCTTTATGTAAACTAACTATCAAGCTGAACTTTATATTGTACCGTTAACTATATCCTGAAACACATATGTTAACAATGACATTAATAATAACAATTATATTCTTCTCTATAATACTACTTGATATATTATTATAACAACAACATGCTTACTTTTTCCGAATTATTTTCTTTAATATTCTAATAAAAATGCAACAT
The DNA here is from genome assembly GCF_002237135.1 of Teleopsis dalmanni. Lineage (NCBI taxonomy): Eukaryota > Metazoa > Arthropoda > Insecta > Diptera > Diopsidae > Teleopsis > Teleopsis dalmanni. Next base: position 229,928,648 of record NC_051847.1, on the reverse strand, counting down.
ATACAATTCAATAGAATATATTTAATAATGACGAAAATGTTTTCAAGCATCTAGCTACATAAAAGATATATTTTTATTTCCTTATTTTTAATTTGAAAAAAAATTATTACATGTACAAAAATATGTGTAGTCTTAACACGTACTTATAACTAAATGGATGCTTCCATTATCCGATTGTTTATTGGCTGAAAATGATTGGAGTGGTGTCATTTGATATGTTGAACATCATCCTATCACAAATAAGCATTATAAACCATATTCAATGTATTTTAAGTATGTAAATGTTATTGATGTAACTTTAAGTATATAATTTAAGCAATAAATCTCAAAATAAATAGTTTATGTGCAGTTGAAACACATTTTAAAATTCTATAACGATAAATGCTAGAACTCGTTATACTGATTGCCAATAAATTAGCTCACTTTAAATAGTTATTATCTTATTAAGTATTATGCTATTATTAGTTCGATAAACTATTGTTAATTTATATTAAATTTATGTAATTAAAATATAATTAACCACACTTGTTTTTGCCCATATGATTTAAATAATACATACATATATAATACATATATCCAAATATGATCAAATGATCAATATTACTGAACGAAAATATGTATATAATCGTATAAGCCAAGTGTGATTGGTCAGTTAGACATCTTTAATTTATAATGTATATGAAAATATACAGAATTGAAAGATTTAGGAAATTTAAAAAATTTCTTACCGCGAAATGTTCAAAATTTTTGTATTCAAAGAATTTTAAAAAGCAACAATAAGTATAAAATACTCATTTTAAATTAAATTTATGACTATTTTAATAAACATTTGATACAGTTTTAACTGGACATCAATTTTTAAAGTTTTCCAAACGGATTAATATCTTTTGTATGATAAAATAATATTTATAGTGAGAAATCATATTACCAATCCTAAAATCCTAAAAATTTAACATCAACATGCCCAGTAATACATGAATTTTTAAACAATTAGTGTGTTAGTATACATTAACGCTAACATAAATAGCACCTAAAAAGTGCAGCAATAAGTCGCATTTTTCACACAATATCCATACAAAATCTATACAAAATCCACAAAAAAAGATGTTAATGAGTTTAGGTAATAGTAGGTGTTAACATTTAAAAAAAAAAAATTGTTTTAAAAGTTCCAATTTTCATGTCTAGTTCTTGTTCAAATAAATAGAGAGGTGTATTGGATTTAAATATTACCCGTATTTTTGGTTATTTTAAATGTTTTGGAAAACTATATTATTATTATTATTATTATTAAATTCATGACTTCAATACTGATCTATATCAAAAGATGTTTTAAAATAATAATTAATATATATATATATATATGTAAAAGTACAAATATACTTAAAATATTTGTATGTTAATATAATTGTATTAAGTGCATGATATTTCAATAATTGCTTTGATTTTGCTATAAACTACAAATTTGCATGTATTTAATAGGAATATTATATTTTATTTTGTTGCGTTTACATTCATATATGTATTGTAGAATATATTTAAGCAATGACTAATACATGCTTTTTAATACCTAATATTGAAATTTTCTAACAATTCTTCATTAAAACTTATTTTAATGATATTCATTCAATATTACTTTTTCATCTGCTAGAAGAGAGTTCATGTCTTGAGGCTTGAGAAATTTATTTTGGTGATAATTTCAATAGATATTTTATAGTCGATTTTTTTTCGAAATAAAACTCAAGTACTAGAATGTAAGGCACATGGAAATAACCGAAATCGAGTAAAAATTCGTTATGATCAATACCCGTACTTGATAATTAATATCCTCTTTGTAGTTTTTACGTTATGAGTTCATTATGCACTGCAATCTTTTTCATATTAGTTTAGATCTCTTTTAAGATCTCTATAATGATCTCTGAAGTCTCTGATAGTGTATATAAAAATAAATTATTGATGACACATTATATTAATGAGTATTCAATAAATATATTGAATGAATCAATGTTAATAATGCGCTATGATTTGTGTTTTCTGTTTATGTTTATTGCTATGAACTTAAGTACTTAAATGATCAGAATTAGCATATATTAGTTATATATATATATTAGTTTTATAGTTAAGTACATATAAATAGAATACTTAAAAAAATTTTGAAAGTTCAGATATAATTCAAAACTTCATTCTTTAGGAATTCAATTAAATGTATCTACAATAAGATGTTTTTTCTATTGAATGTTTTTACTTGCATTAAATTTATGACTATATGTTAAACCTTTAAAAGGAAATTGCATGCAAATGCTTCTTTTTCTATTGTAACTTTGTTGATATGTAACAGTATTTTGCTTGGTGCTATCTTGCTTTTTTTCACAAACCGCTATTCTTTTATTTCGTGCCGTTATTCAATATTAATAGTTTATGATTAATTTTTTATTTTTTATTTGCTTTAAAATTATTCTATATAATTTTTCTAAGAAAACATTCTGAGCGAAATTTTTAAACATATTTCTGCCACTTGATTAAAAAAATTTCATGCTTTGAATTTTGCTTTCGAACCCCTTTTCGCCAATGTTGCATAATATCAGTTTCAATAATTGTTGAATTCATTATTCGTATAAATTAACTCAAATCTTATACTAAAAAAAATTGTTTTTCAATAATTATATAATTAAATTTAAATGTACAGTGTACACGCCAAAAATGAAATTAGAAGCAGAAGATACATTTAAACCACTATTCACTACATTCACTAACATATTTAAAAAATACATTTAATTACCTGAAACTTTGTTTGCTACAATAACACAAACGAAATCAAACCTGAATAAAACCTGAATAAAACTAGCTTACAGCAATTATATTTTTAATTACTAATCATTTTGTATCTACAATAAAGGTACATGAAGCTGATGCCTGTTTGGTGCTAGCTAATAAATATTGCCAAGATCCCGACGCTGAAGATGCTGCCAATATTATGAGAGTAATTTCAATCAAAAACTATAGCGACGATATACGTGTTATAATACAGCTTATGCAGTATCATAATAAGGTAATCTATCATTTCGACTAATATCAAAAAGGCTGCAGAAATTGTGTTCTGTTGCTTGCAGGCATATTTGCTAAACATTCCCTCGTGGGACTGGAAGCAGGGAGATGATGTGATTTGTTTGGCGGAACTGAAACTAGGATTTATTGCACAGAGCTGCTTAGCACCTGGGTTCTCAACGATGATGGCCAATTTATTTGCTATGCGTTCTTTTAAAACTGTAAGTTTAAATTACATTTTTATTTTAATAAAATATGTATTGCAAACAGCAGCTATACTATGAATAATAATACACTAAAGGCAATAATGAAACCTGGTCGTATTCAATATTAAGGAAAGTTAATGGTACAGACGATGACCGACACATCTAAGAATTTATAAAGATTTTAAAATTTCGATTTTCTTCATTTTTTATAATATCGTTTCATTGAACATTTTTTTAAAGAAATAAATGAAAATGCCAAAAAATTTCCCCTCACTTATATAGTCACCAGACATGCAGTCTTGGACAAATGATTATCTACGCGGTACTGGCATGGAAATGTATACCGAGACATTGAGTCCAACATTTATTGGAATACCATTTGCTCAGGCTACTGAGTAAGTTCGTCTCCAACTGTAAAGGACACGTTGTACACACATCAACATATAAACATAAATCTCACATATTCACACAAACACTTGCATACAAAAGCCGTAATGTTGAAATTACTGTTATTTTTGACTCTTGGTGTAACTATAATTTTTTCTTATTGGTGTAAATTTTCATTTGTCAGTTACAAAACCACACAATTACACTACAAGAGAAAAGTTTAATGTTCTTGCTAAAAAAAATATTAAATATAAATTTTTATTTGATTTTAATTTATTTGGAAAATTTTTCAATGTTAATTGTAACGTGCCTTCGATGTTGTAAAACAAAAATGTATGTTTTAATATTTAGATATGCAAAAATACACAAACTTCACTTTAACCTATAAATATTGACATAATAATAAAAAAATTAAAATTCAGTATAATACTCTTATAGTACTCTTATAATAATTTATAATATAAAAATTGTGCTACGTTACATACGTACAATTCTTTTTTATATTGTTTTGAAACAAAGACAAAGTAATACCGAACACTAAAGTGCTAATCAAAAGGAATAAGTACGACTGACATATCCTTCGTTATTTCAAATATTACGTATTTTTAATCTGTACTTATATTTTGAACATTTTCCTACATTCTATTCTATTCTATTTCTGTACACTACGGCTGCTGAGAGAATGTTACTTTTTCTACTGTACATATAAAGGAAGAAAACAACTTATTCGTGTTATCGTTGTTAATTTTATTATTGTTGTTATTTTGAGGTTTAACACTCTATATTGCGATATTTTCGGTTTCAAACATGCCTAGGCATTAAAATTTCGAAATGCCAGAAAGACTATATATATTCCTATATATAGGAATATATATTTTCTATTAGAGATATTTTAGAGGCAGCACTTATTTAACTTTAGCAAATTTAAAGGACCTCTAGTCATTTTGATTCAATTTTATTATTTATATTTATCTTTTTAATTTAATTTTTCACACAAATAAAAAAATTTCTGTTATTGACTTAGCACAATATTAATTTAACTGATATAACATATTTGGTTTATGCGACTCCAAGACTATGAAAAAAGGATAAAAATATTCCAGGTGTTCTGAAAAATTTCATTTCTGATTTCTGAATTTCAACACTGATTATTTTGTTTGAATTATAAAATATTACATATGTTTTAAAAAAAGTTTATGATTCTTTTCAGACACTGATTGTGTCAGTGACCTCACTCGTTCAATAGTAGACAATTTAATCAGTTTAATCAATTTAATAAGGCAAACATTAAAAAATAATCTCTTACAAAACACCACACAAAACATTTCTCACAATTCATTTCACATATCAACGTGTTAAATATTAGGCAATTGTTAAGTTAAAAGCTAAAAATGTAATTTTTGCTTTTGAGATATTTAAAGTTTATTTGAAATGATTTTTATGCTTTTAAAACTTCAATTCGGTTTTATAATTTATTTATTTTTTTTAATACCAAAGTTTTGTATGTTTGGAGGCTTTAAATTGATTGCTAGGGGACAAATGTAAAAATACTCCAGTAATATGCTCGCCATCCTTAAGCTTGAATATTAGTAATAAATTTATATAAGTAAATGAGTTTTAAGCCATTAAAAATATGTAAAAACTTGTATATACCTTCATGTATCAGGTTTTCTCACACAAATTCTTAAATATAAATTATATACAATTATTAAAATAAAAACAAATGTTAAAGAAAAACATTGTTGAAAATCGAAATTAATACTTAATTCAAAACACAATCGAACTCATTTTTAACTTTCAGTCACCAGATACTCAGGCCTGGCAAAATGATTATCTTCAAGGTACAGGGTGTGAGATGTACACTGAAACCCTTTCACCTTCATTTACCGGCATGACATTCCCACAAGCCAGCGAGTAAGACCCTCAGAGGACTTGAATTTTAATTTAAATATTAAACAAATTAACTAATACAATTTTAAAAACTTACTAGCAATTTTTTATAATTTAATCAACATACTATAAATAAAAATGCATCTGAACCTTTCCGTGTATAGAACTGTAAAAATGCATCCTATCTATATAACATTATAACAATTTGAGCATTAAATGGCATGAATATAACAATTCTTGCATCTTTAAACATTTCCTAATGTAATAGATTTTTATTAATAACACACAAAAACCTAAAATCCGATTAACGATATCCAAAATAAAAACTTTTCTGCTCTTTTCATTGCCCTAAGTCAACCTCACACAAAATCATATCCTTGCATATACAATTTTTCTTCATTACAAGATGAATAACCGCATTTCACCACACTGAAATAATTACTTTTTGTAGAAAATTCGCACAATTTCTCACCCACAAAAACCAGAAGACAACTGTTTACTAATCTATAAATATACATTTTGTACTAGATGAGTTGTACACCACATCATCTCCCGTTGTAAAAACTATTGCATGTTCCGAAATATATATTTTAAAGGAATCTTACACAATTTTTTTTAAAGAAAGTTAATCATTTTTACATTTAGAAAAACATAAAAAGCAAAACAAAGTTTGCAGTTGTGAATTGTAAATGATAACTCAATGTAGTCCGTAGAGTTAGTGGAAACACCTTGTATTGTTGGCATGCATATTCTACATGGTTTTGTTCCTGCAAAATTACTTGTATAATCATCGATTTTAATTTGCATGTTTATTTAAAACTTTTATTAATGAATTTCAAAAAGAATACACAGTTTTTGCTGCTTTGAATATTTTGAACTTAGCACAGTTGCATGTAATACGCTTCGTTTATATATATATTTTTTTTTTAATTAAATAATAGCTAAACAAACTTCAAAATGTTATTTTACAAAAATTTATTTATTCATATAAAACGATATTAAGTTTAACACACATCTATTTTACCTGCCAACTATGGTATGCTTAGGCTATGTTTTTCCAAACTGAAGTTGCTTCTTTTGGCGATTGAAATCAAAGGAGCCGAAGATGGCGGCGATAGTAAAATTTCGATTAACCCACGAGGTGCTAAAATTCAAGCGAATACACAAGGATTCTTTATAGCACAGAGCGCAGATGAAGTGAAACGGTGAGTAATATTTACTGTATTCGATTCGCCAATCCTTTACAGGCTTCCTAATAAGGCTAAGGCAGAATGTTAACTTTTAAGTAGTTCGTTTAGTAAAGATAAAATTTGTCTTACCCACATAGTTCACAAATCGAATGCTTCAATTATTATTTAGTTACAATACTTATTTATGTTTGCTTTTACTACTTTTAAGAGCATTTTAGGTACATTAATAATATAATTTATATAAATTATAACATTTTATTATTTATTTTGCAGTGCTTGGTTTTATTGCAAAGCGTGTCATGAAGATATCAAAGATGAAACACTTATTAAGAAATGCAAATGCAAAAACTGTAAGTAAATTGTTTTAATTACATTTAAACCGAATATTTAAAACTTTTTTAAATTAATTATTGATTTCGTATTTTCTTTATCCAATTTAAAAATTATAAAAATAATTAATAGATAAGTTAAGTTTAGGTATGCATAAATAATATAACAAATAAAAAGTATAGGTATTCTGTAGTGTTAAGAATTTGTTTAAATTAACAGTTTGTAACAACAAAAGTATTTTAACATACATATATATATAATTTCTTATTAAATTGTTTTTTCTAAATATTTTTATTGTTTACCTACACCATTTTGGCGTGGCCTTTACTCTACGTACTCGTATCTCTACCTACAAATTGTAACTACCTTAAACTATCAAATACAAAATTTTCAACATTTTAACATTTAATATATATATATATATGAATGTATTAAATATTACATAACCGATATGAATGATCAATAAAAAAATAATCCAAATTTTATTTAACTAAACAATTTTCTGTCAAACAGTGGCAGTTCAGCCAAGGAATAAATTTGACGATTTAGGTAAATGATAACAAACAAACACTAAAAATTATTAATTAACAGAAACAAATCATTTAAAACTAATAATATAAATAAATTTTGTTCTTATGTGTATTTTGTACCCCTCCCTTTCTTCCTTTGCATATCACGTTTGTTTCGTTAGTTTTGTTTAATAAAAAAACTTTCCTCTTCCCACACCAGAACCATGTTATCAAGCTTCACTGTTATCAAAGCTGTGAAGCATTTTTGGTTTTTTATTTTGCAGTCTTTAACAACAATATTTTCTTACCTTTAAAATAATTTTTATAAAAAAATATATACAAAAACCTAAATTGCAATTTAGTTTGATATTTAAAAGCGAACGTTTCAAGTTTTTAACGTTTTAATACAATATGTTGCGTTTCCATTTCCGTTTCAGTTTCAGTTTTCGTTTTAGTTTCAGTTTTCGTTTTGATTCGTAATTCAGTTGACGATTTTTTTTCGTTGAGTAAGCCGTGTTTAAATATTCCATTAACAACTTTTCAATAACTTTGTTCTTTAATTACTAATTTTTTAATTGAATAGTACAACAAAAATTAAAATTACTGATGATTGGTTAAAAATTATATTGTATATTATTTTAAATTAGTTACATTTATTTCAAATAGTAAATGACAATAATCTCTGGTTCCCTCTCATCCTGTGCAAACGTACTTTATTCAATTGAACTGATTTTATCTGATTTTATATAAAATTTTTTATTTATTTAAAAACAATACTTGATCTCTTTTTGAAGAGAAGTTCTTCCTGGTGGCTTAATATTAAGTTAATTTTGTAAATATGTTTGTGCGATATGCAACCCAAACCCTTTTATATATACAATAATGTTAAATTATAATTTTAAATTTAATTTGAATATTTAAACAAATAAAATAATTAATTTTTTAATATTTCTATTATTATATATAAATCTATGTTATTTATATTAGTGCCACAAATAATTACAAGAGCACATTCAGAACTAACTCTTCTTTTTGAACTTCCTATTAAGCCTTCAAAGTCATAACTAACATAAATTTGACAATTTGTTTTTAATCTGTTATTTACTTTTGTATACATATATGCACTTATTAATTTATTATACTTATTAATAAATTATTTTACAATTGTCAAGTTTATGATAAGCGTTAAACTACTTCCAAAAATTGGTTCCGGCCAATATTTTTACAGTATGTAATGAAGCCTGCGTTACTTTTTGATATGATATTTTAATATTTATATATTCAAATAATTTCACTTAATTTACACTTATCTAAAAAAACGATACAATTAATTAAATTTGTTACGTATTTAAAGGCTAAACCGGTGATTTATTAATTCAATTTTTTTTATCTTGCAACACAATTGGCTTAAACATTTTATGTAATATTATTTTTTACACTATCTTGTCGCGAAAAGTTCAAAACTAAAATTAATTGATTTTCATTTTGTCTTTTAATATATATTTTATACGTTATATCCTATGAAGAAATAAACATGATTGTAGAAAAACATTCCAGTTTCAGTTTTTTTTGCTGTCACAAATATTTTTATCTAAAATTCTGATAAAAATAGATGTTTAGCACTCCCGATACTATATTTAACCTTTTAATTTTGTTGAAATATGTTTCTAATGTTTCCATGTTGAAACATAATGACAGCTAAGTCAGGATTTAAAGGAGACGAGACATTTACATAAAACTTGCATCTACTTGCATCAAGATGGATAAATCGATAAGATGAAGTATTGAACTGTGCTCCTATTATCCACTAACTGCTTTGAACGAATTCATTTACTTATTTTTTTATAATATTAACTAGACTTGTAGTACACGTGCTATGCTGATAATCATTGGTCACAGGATAAGGGCTTTTCTCTATATATTCCCTAATATATAAAAAATATTTAAATTCCTTTCTGAACTTGCATTGTACGCACTTTAGGAATGTTTGACTTTTTTGACAGTACCATAAACCGTATTTGACCGTTAACAAGTAATTAGAAGTGATCGCATTATAAACATATAATTCGAAGCTAATCGAGGCACCAAAAAATATTTAAACTTTAATTTTAGTACTGAACTTTTTACTGAACTTAGTTATTCGTATTATAAAATAAATCACAAATTTTTTAAAATTTATTAAATTCAAAATAGAAATTACTTAAAAATGCACTTCGAATCTTGCTAAAAATGATTTTTCTTACAATCAAATTCTTTTTTTCCATTTATAAAATAAGTGCATGTGAGAGCACAAATTTATATTAGAAATATTTTCAGTTTCAATGATAAATTTTCACGATCTAATTTATTTATAAACATTTACATATAACAGTTTTAGGCCATATAATATAAAGCTGATAATTATTTAATTTATTATATGCAATTTATGTATTACACAATATAAGAATATAAAAATCGTATGCCAAATAATTTTTCGTATTATTGAATATATATAATAACATATAACATATATAATATACATAATATATTTAATAATTTTTTTTACAATATTAAAACATGTTACACAGTTTATCTGAATATATATGTTAAATATGTTCAAGAAGAGTTTCAGCGTGTTAAGGCACTTGAGGAATTTTATAACCTGCTCTTAGTTGTTTTGAAATTTACCTAATCTATCTTTTGTAAATATGTTTTGTTACTATGTAGTGACTTTATACGTATTTGAAATTAATTTTAGAGCCCAAAATGAAAATAAATCGTTATCATAGCCTCATTTGTAAATAAATTTAGGCAAAAAATAATATCAACAATAATATATAGATTTAATACAATTAGTTTCGTTCTGAAATGATTTGAAAGTTACTAAGAGATTACTGTTAGATTACTGATATATTACTGATAGTGTAATGATTTCGAAGAAATATAAAATTATTAAGTATTGTATTATCACACTCGATTAGTTTACGGTTACTTTTACATTACTCGTCAGGTAATGGTAGTGTATAAATATTGAAATTATATATAAAATCAATCACATATACGCGCATTTGCATTGGAAGCACCGACGTTGCAGCTTATAATAAATAAAAAAGGCTGTATATAATTGCATATATATTAACAACTGGAGTTCGAAATATGATATACAAATATACATTCATAAAAATATATAATATAATTGTAGTGTAATATGTAAATATGAATAATAATAATATAAAATATAATTCGTAAAATGAAATGTATTTGAAGCTTTTGTTACGGATATGAAATATGCGGATATGAAATATTTATATAAATCAAGTGTGAATTTGGAAAATGAGTACGAAAACCAAAACTTGAGAAGTAGTGTATAAGAATGGCTTAACCGTAATGTAACCACATATTCACATATTGTGTCTAAATGTAACTATATATTGTTTGTTCTGTAAGTAACTGACTAAAATGTTGAACTATTTTAGAAACGTTTTTATTACATTACTAAACCAATTAACATAATATTTAAAAAACCACTGACACCAAACCAAATTCGATTAAGCATAAAACCGAATCTTACAGATGTGGGCATGATTATGATGCAGACTGGAATGGTGAATCAAGGCATAACCTCAGTCATTAACGAAATGGAGGGTACGGCTTATATTTAAAGCAAATCATCTTTTTTATCAAAGATGTTTTGTATGAAAATCATTTGGAAAACTGTAAACTTTATAAACTAAAACTTAAAAAAGCAAGCAAAATTTCTATTCTTTTAAATGCAAATTACTTTTATTTGTTGCTGCTAAAATTTTTATTAATTTTTTGCTAACAAAAATCCTAAAACTAAGTCAATCAGTAATATAAATCAGTATAAAACGAATTATTAATTTAAATATACCCTACCACACAAACAGACTATATATTGCAACGTACATATACAAGTATATGTACTTTGATGGAGTATCTGAGTTTCCTGTGCAATCTCTATGTTCAGCGGTTAACATAGAAATCGCTGTGAAATGAGCTCTCTCATCATAAATAAAAAGTAGCAAATGCTAACGCAAATGTAGTTAATAAGTTTAATAAGTTGGTCTTTAAACCTTAATAATATTGGATTTGCTTCCACATTAACAGTACAATCAGTCTTACATGAATTATACCCCGCCATCCTTTAAATATACTCATATAATAAAAAATATCCGAATTTTTACTTACTAATTATATTTTATAAAAATAAGTAATTAGTACATAATATGTAGAGTTTGTATTTATCATTTCCTTTTGATTTTAGTTTAGTTTGACATGTTTGAGTTTATAACATGAACATATAAATATAAATAAATATATTTTACGATTTAATACTACATTATGAAGCGCTAGTGATGTATAATAATTCTCCTGGGGTGTTATAAAGTCAGATAAGAATAATATGCTTAGTGTTTTGTATATTTTTTTCTATTTATATACTATCTTTTAATGGTTCTGGGTTCTACTTGATTCTACTTGGTATTAAGCTTAGATTAAAACTTCTTACTATTTTAAATGTCAAATGGAAAATAGATTTTATTAAGTTACTGAAATACTCCTGAAATACCATTACTCATAAAAAAAGTCGTTAAGAATAGATACTAGTGGTACAAATATGAGTTTTGTATATATAAAATGCATTTACATCATTGGAACACATTTGGTCCAGAGTCAAAAATCATTCTTTTCACAAAACCGAGAAGTTATAAAAATGTGTCATTTCAACGAATTTAGAAGATTATTTTCAGACAGTATGGTCTCTCTCCAAGAGTTCTACGTTATTTATGATCACTACACTCTGTATATAATTTCAAATTCTTTATATAAATTCAGATGTGATATAGGAATATAAATAAGTATCAAAAATCTGTGATTTATAAGTATTCATTAATAGACATAAAAGTACTGTTTCATAGCATATTAAATATTATTTACACGCATAATGCATACATTCTATAAAATAATAATACATACATCATTAAAAATTAGGCTAAATTAATTAATTAATTCGAGTATAAATGAAATTCATTAAATTTGTATTTATAAATAGAAACAAAGTAATTATTGTAGTGTAAATTTAGTTATGGAAATTGTGAAATATTGTATACGTAATTCTCATCAATACATTTAATCATTAACTTTGTAAAAATCTTGACTGGTTCAAAGATTATTAAAAGCAAATTTATTTTAACTAACATGAAAAATTTTTATGAGAATCATATGTAAATCTAAGTTGGTTTAATTTATTTTTTTATAATTTCACTTAGTTTAAGTATATAAATAAATAATTTTAATTTCATTCTTATTCTATAGAATTTTTTTTAAATTATGATGAAAATATTATCATTAATTTCATTAACCTTTTTCACACAATCCTTAAAAATTTATTTGTTTCGTATTGACAAAAACAGTGGCTACCTTCAGGAAAGGTGTCCGAGCCGTACAAATGGTAGGACGTGCAAGTAGGTATAAATTCCAAATACAAAAAAAAACAATTTTTAAATAAAAAAACAAATGCTTATAAAGCAAGTTGGTTCAGAGAACAAAAACAACTAAAAATGCTGTAAACAAATGCTATAAATTACCACTTTAAACACCACCTAAACACTTACACCATAGCCTTCATCAAACTTCACACAACTTAGCCATAAAATCAAACCTCACTTAAAACCACACACCTACTAGACAAATTTTCTAACTCTATGTCTCTCTTCTCTTTCACACACATTTTTAACTATACTACATATCTCATACCAAATCGACCAAATTTCATATACCAGGCATCATGCACTCGACACTGGCATTTTACACATAACGTAAACTTCATTACACTTGTATTATGTTGTGTATATGTATGTGTGTAGTATTTGAAAACAATAAATAATTCAATTACATTTTAATAAAATAAATTAGTCTTAATTTTTAGTACATATGTATACAAGCGAGTTAATAAAATAAACTTTTGTCTTCTAAAAATAATTTTTTAATATTTTTAAATTTTGGTGTTCGTAATTCGTAAAGCGATTTGTAAGAGAAGTCAGTTAAGTATGCTTTAAAAGAATTTTAAAAAGAGTTTAATTTTTTCCAAAAATATTGGTATAGATATTACCGGATTACTTTATACTGAACTTCTCCTGCAACTCCATAAAATTCGTATATACCAAACATATTAAGTACTTTAATTTATCGTAATTTGTTAATATCTTTACCTTCGTTACCAACGTCTTGTAATTAAAATAATTTTTTTCTTGAAAAGTTTAGTAAAACTATTGATATTTTTAGTAATTGTTTTTCCATAATCGTTGTGTAAGTAAATATATTTCCGTACACACACTGACTTTACTAAACCTACACGATATTTATACTTTGTACATCCTTTTCGTAAATCGTTTTCTTCCTACATAATACTCCATCGTTGTTGTAAACCGTAAATGTTTACTAATGATCATTATTCTTCAAATGATCAGATTTTTTTAACATTGTACATTTTGTAAAACATTCTTTATTTAATATTTTCAAGTATGTATTATATGTTTATCTATATCAATTATATATTTGTTTTTTAAACTCCATTCTTCATGCGAATTTATTTTCTTAAATTAAATTTTCTATATTTTAATGTACCCAGTAGAACGTACTGAACTTAGAGGTACAATGTACAATATATGTACAATATATTATTAATGCATATGCAAATTGATAAATTTTTAATAAATAGGTATATGTTTACGCAATAGAAAATCCAGCCATTCAATATGTCAAAAGCTAATAAATACAAAATTATAATTAATACAAAAAATTGTGTGTTTGAACAGTTTCAGAGTGGTTTTATGTGTTGTTTACATAGCATGTGGATCACACGCTTTTTAAAAGAATATGTATAGTCTACTACTACTAAAGTGGTTCATAAGTAGTTCTCATCTAAATCAGATTCATTTAAGTTAAAATCAGTCTAAACGATTGCAATGAACTTATTGTTAATTTTTTAAATATGTGTTATAGTATTAAACACCTAAACAGTTTTTCTCAAACATTCCTTTCTAGCAAAAGCTGGAAGAATATATGAGTTTGTGATTCTCTTCGGTCATTATTTGTCAAAACTATCGGGGTATCCATTTTCGAGTTGCTAGAGTAAAGGAAAATTAAAGTCAGTTGTGAATTAGATTTCGATTAAATTTCATTCAATCATTTATTGTAGTTACAGTACTACAATCTTTTAAGATAATTTTGTGCAACAACCCTACCAAATTAATGTCTCGAACTTCATGAACCTTTAATATATCTCCGATATACTCGAAAATAATTGATTACTTTCGTACTTTTTGACATATATTACAGCAATAGCTTTATCACATCAACGAGTATCTTAGATTATTACAAATCTATTTATTGTAATCTACTTGTATAACGAAGTACAAATAGTTGTTTGATGATGAATAATGACGCCTCAAATTATATACGATTTTTAATTTTTTAGTGTGCTTACTTATATGTAAGTATTTTTCAACATATACAGAGCGAATTATATACAGAGCACTTGAGAATAATTTTAAGTTACCTTTTTTAAGATATATAATAATAGTTTAAAATTGCATTAATGTTTAGTGTTGTGGTTCAACGTGCAGAGTCATATAAAATAAATAAAATAAATCGCTGTTAGATATCACTTGTTTACGACTACACTCGACATTACCCAGTTCTTCAATATTAACACCTTTTTACCAGTTCATTAATGTCATTCCATATTTGAGAGCTTCAATTTTTTGATTGTAATTACTTTACAATCAAGTTTGATTGTAATTACTTTAGGTAGCATTGTCAGAAACTATCAAGGGTCATTATTTTTTGTTCCTATATTTACCAAACACAAACATCTATACAGCATATCATATTCCATTTTCAAGTAATTAAACTATTTTTAGGTCGACTTTAAATGTATCTGTATTAAAATATTTTTTAAAATATTATTTTTTGTATTTAAATTTCATCGTTCGTTAAAAAAAATTGAACAAATATCGTCATAAAAACCTAATGGGATGGGCTAATAATTCTTTATATACATATAAACCGTACTATAGAAGATGATGAGTACTTTTTATCAAGTAAGTTTAATAAGCTCGGATGTTATAATTTTGTAGGAAAATTAGTATTTATCAATAATAAATTTTATTTTGTTATAAAATTATATAGCCGTTTAATTAGTGTAAAATTAAATTGATTGCATTTTGTTAAGAAATCATTTTATAATTTAGATGATAAAGATACTTTTTAATTTTTAAATATTTATTCGTATTGAAATTATTAATGTTTATATATTTATTTATATATATATATATATGTATTTATATAATATATACATATATAATATATATGTATATATAATATATATATATATATATATACATATATGTAGTATTGTATCTTATAAGCAAAATGAACGAAAGTATCTATGAATATGTCATCTAAACCAATATTACAAAATTTTATGTGCTAATGAGAATGTGATTTATTACCTTGAATATTTGTAAGTATGTATGTAAGTTTAAATACATTATTTACTGTATTTGTATCTGTATTGGTATTCGTATGTATGAGTATGTATCAATTTAATAACACATATCTTAATGTAGTAACAATGCAAAAAAATATTACAGAAACTACAATAATGCAATATTAGCAAAGGAAAAAATGAACACAGCGTAAACACTTTGAATTGCTTTTATTTAGAATGTTTAATATAAAGTTTTGAAATGAGTTAATGCATTTAACAATTTATTTGGTGCAGAAAGTTAATCGAAACTGATATTGACTCAATTGCATTCAAACGGGGCGCTAGGCTTACTGTAGTCACTCATCAATAACCACAAGTATGCCTGAATCGGAAAATCGAAATTTATTATTCTAGAATACTCACACTTAAAAGGAGAAGTCATCACACATCTGATTCTGTGCTTAAGATTTAGTAGTGGCAGCACAAACAGCTTATTTCGTTGAAAGCAGCGATTTCGCATAATATTTTTGCTTTTTGTGTTAAAAAATATTAATATGTATTATTAAAATATTATTTACAGTATGTAATTGTTTTAATAAAAATTAAACTCATGAACTCATCTTTGCAATTTCTTTTTATATATGAACGACAACGTTTATTGTGTTTCAATGTTCCAATGTTTGAATGTTTTAGTGTTCGTATGTGTAGCTCAAAAGTTCAGTAATCAAGAAACACGTAGTCTTGCCTTTTCTGGGATGGTAAAGGAGAACCCCATCAGATTTATTTCAGAATGAACAACAAACAAATTTACAAAGTGAAATCAAAAAATGAGAATAAATATTAAAATAGCTTAAAATTGATAATAATGATAAAAGAAATTAAATTATTGCTTTTATTAAGACTTTTATTTTTCTTTTGGATGCAGTTATCTGGCATTTTATTGCACTCTCGTTGGTCTATTGGGCTAACCCAAGGGAACACTATTTGCTTGCAACTATGCTTGGATAAATGTAGTGGCAAGAGTAAACAATTTGCAAAGTTGATGACACGTAGTTTGCATGAACCTTTCACTCCCATCTGCATTGTATTTTATTCGTACTTGTTAGTTAAATGTCAATTATATTTACTTGTATTTATGCTTCACACAACCGCTACGTAGTGCACAGATTTTGTTAAAAAATATAGTAAAACATGCTTTTTGATATTACAAATTTACAAAAATACCAAAAAGGCTTAAAGTCTTTAATGTATTTGATCCATGTTAATCCTCCTTCCCAAAAACCATCATCCATATAAATTAAATATACCAATGAATATTTTTATATATTTTGTTTAATTTAATATATTTGATCAAAGTTTATTCTGATGCGGAATATTATGGACATTAAAAAGTGATTATATTATAATAGGTTTATCGTCATCATTTCTATTGTCACCTCGAATGTTAAAGTATCACACTACCGAAGGGTTTATATGATTTATGTAATAGAAAAAATATATTTATATAAAAAAAACGATACATACACATTTCTAATATTAAACTTCGAAGCTAAAAAAATAAAATGAAATCAAATTAGCTTTTCTGTATTATTTTATAGATATACTACAGCAATATAATTATAGTGTATATATAGTTTATATAGGTATATTCGGTGTTATCCACCATTACGGAAACGATATTTATAAACTGCGTGAAGTACAATTTAAAACAATTTATTTAACTAAAGTTTTAATAGAAAAATTGTATTATGTATTACGATATATATAGAAAAGTACTGCTTAATTATACTTTAACTATTCTATTTCGATATCAAGTGTACCACCTTTTCAAAAAAAAAAAATCATTTACAATTTTATAGAATCAATTCATAAAATATATTTTCACCTAATGTTTTAGTAATAATTTGCCAAGATATTAGAATTTAGTGATTTATTCATGAAATAAAATATTTAAGAGATGCAGGTTAGTATAGTAATGCAGAATTATGTCTATAGAGTTCTGATCGTTAAAGTTTCATTATGACTTCTACATATTCCGCATTTGACTATATCTTTGGTTTCAAGAAAAGAAGTAATTGTCTTTTTAATATATGTTTTTCCTTCCTTTTCCAGTTTACACATTTAGTGAATTTCTTGTGTTTGTTTATTATTTCTCTTCTGTTCATATATAAAATCTTTTGCAAAACAAAAACAACTATATAAAAAAAGAATTGAACAATTTAAAGTTAAGTGTGCTGATCAGAGCGTATCTTACAGATGATCACCATCCTGCACCCACATTTACGCCACCTGAACTACCAAAGCGGGTGCATGTGCGTGGATCTGTAACGGGTAAAATATTAAGTTTCTTGAAATTTTATAAATAAATAATTTTATCATTTCTATCTTGATTTGAGAAAGGATTTTTTGAACATGCGTCCTTTAATAAAAAACTGATTAACGTGCGAATAATGCGTTCCACATTTTTTTTTCAAGAAAATTTTTTTTAGTTCTTAAATTAAACAACGAGAAATTGATATATGAAGAACGAATTTTTTTCTTAAAACAACACACGATTCTTATCTTATTACTTTCAATTAAGCTTTTTCTAGTTTGCTTTGGTTGATGAATATAGGTTTCACCTTCATTTAGTTTTCACATATATTTATTTCAGATATTATTTCCCAACACTGCTTTTTATTTATATTTTTTTTTGTGGCACCAAAAAAGCTCATTTCCTCTTCAAAACCATTTCATTCGAAAAAGAACCAAAAATCGGTGCACTAAATTCATATCTCAAGCATGTTTTCATATTTTAAGTATCAGTTCCAGTCAGTGTTAATGTATTAACCACTTATTAATCAATTAATCGAGAATACCCATTAATAAATGTTCTTTAAAACATTTTGCATCTTAATGTGTTTTTTCTTTAAATTAAACTTATCCTTTCGCCCTTGTATTTATTAATTAAAAATTATTTGTCAAGTGCGTAAAATTATTTTAATTGTTATAATTTGTTGAAAGTAATTAGTTATGTTTTTATTTATTAAAACTAAATGAAATAAAAAATTTATTTTTGTAAAAATATCTCTAATCTCTAAAAATTAATTCTTTATTTGCATATGAATTGCTTGTTATTTATCTTAAAATCAGTAAATTGAAAATTAAAATTATTTTTTTGTATCTTACTTGCATATCTTAACCGATGTTATTTATTTCTCTAAAATAAAACCATTTACATATCAACTTTATTACTTAACTAAAACTCTTAAACATAAAACTCCAAACTTATTTAATGCATAAGTACGCTAACAAATTGAAATAAATTTAGTCGAATCGCTTCTAAAACTTCGCTAGTTTATTTCAAGCCAAGCACACGCGGTACAAAATGTTTCAAAAATTAACCTTTCTTTACAAAATTATACTGAATTTCAACTATCTAATAATAAAATCATTATATTTTTATTTAACGCGTATGCATAGGTGATCTAACACGCGACAGAGAAGATATGAACCGTAAGTACTCATCGAGAATAAATTCAAAAATTTCTTAATGATAAATTAGATATTATAATTAAATGTGAACAAGTTTTCCAAATATATATAGTTGTGCATATAATAATATTTATTAACTTCTTCACAACACGCAATTTGTTGTTAATATTTATTAATAAATAATATTTTAAACATTTACACATATATAAAAGTTCACATGCGATATCCATTTGCAGTAATATTCATATACTTTTTTTAGTTTTTTACTATCTAGAACTTATTTTTGGTTAGGTTATTAAAGTGATTGTATTGCCGTATAAGTCTAAGAGAATTTAAACTATAAGTGGTATGAAGTACTTTCTTTTTCTTTCTCACAACTGCGGGACGAGTCATTCAAAAAAAGAAAATACAATTTTCTTGTTTGGTTTCCTAAGCGTCTATGACCCGTGAGCAAACCCACTATTAGATTAGCGTTTATGTAAGGCAACTCTGTGAGATCAACAAATATTTTTTCTTTTTGAGATAAGCCTAAATAGGACATCATAGACCCTTCCAATGTTGTTTTATACTGGAACTTTCTAAGAACTACTTGTCAACTTTGTGCCTTAATATTCAAATGCTTCCAGCATGTTCCTTATCTGATTGACATCCGCTTTATAGTTGCCTGCGATTTTCCGGTAATTGAGTTTCTGGATAGGTCAATACTATGTCGAAATCTTGTTAGCAACCAAAAACTGACCTAGATATAAAACTGTACAGTTCATAGCAGCTTGATTGTCTGATATTACACATATAATCCTATTAAATATATTATCCATATCTTCCCTAATAGTAGCAGCTTCCATTTGAAAGAAAATACCTACATTAATGTCATCAGTTTAAATGATAACACCCATTTTTTATAATAGACCTTTATCCGGACAAATACCTCTAAATAAAATATCGGCAATTAGTTTTATGTCGTAGTTAAAAGTAAAGAAGAGGTGGATGTGATTAATATATTCTGAAGAGTAACTGGAAAGATTTCGAATAGAACTTTGACTGTAACCAAACATTTTCAATTGTGAGATAGTTTCAAGCCTAAGAGTTGAGAATACCGGCATTTATTTGATTATAGAACTGCACAGTATTAGAGAACTGAAATTGATTGATTTTCATATGTGATGCTGTATGGTAATATTTCTTATATTTTAAAAAACTAATAAGTCACGAATGCTAAATAGCTAATATTATTCGTATAAATAAATCGAATGAAATAACATTTTCCGTTTAATTCAACAAGTCTATATATAAAGTCTGGAGGTTTTTTATACATTCATTTTTTCAGAGTTTTCAAGTTCAAAACAATCTAGAACTTGTATAGCTGTTGTGAATTCTAAATTCTTATATATAAACTGTAATATACCAAATTGATCCGATCATTTTTTGTATATAATATTTTAGTTTATTGCTAATTCACTAAAAAATTGTTAATGAATTAAGAATATATAAAATTTAATTTTAAAAGTTAATAACTTATTTTCTCCTTAGTTTTAAATCGGAACGGACGCCGGCCTAACGGCACCGGCAACGGCGGCACTGGCATGCATTTAAGCGCCACAACCGTAAAACAAGTCAACAAAGTGAAGCCCACGGTCAACAGGCAGCAAATGGATGGTCAGGTTATTTCTCCGTCACAGTACAATAGGTAAGTATATATATTAACATTCTTCGCGCTTTCACTACACTAAGTATAAGCAAATGTACAAAGAAAACTTAAACTTATGTTTAACTTAAGTAAGATACTGCAGTAAACTAGGATTATTGTACAGTAAAAACAAAACAAATGCTTCATGTTTAATACACAAATTGGTACTTATTTCAATGTTTTCAATTGGTTCAGGTTTATCAAAAAAGCGCTTCTATATAAATACACGATTTCATTTCTTTAAATATATACTCGTACAAACAATGTATAAAAGAAAATAATTCTAACTCTAATTTTAATTTTATTTTAATTTATTCGTAATTTATTTTCATTTTGTTGGAATGTTTTCATTGAAACGAAATTCGTTTTGTGTTTGTGTTTGTGTTCTTTTGCAACTAACAACAAAAATCATTGTAAGCAAACGTTTTGGAAAAGCAAAACAAATAAAATTCAACAAAAGAAACTGAAATATATAAATAAAATCACTTATATAACAATAACAAAAAAACAAAAACTCTTAATTAACAATTTTGTTTCAGGCCTCCAGAAACCGATGCTAACCCTTATGCGGGCTATCAACTTGCTTACGAAGTTAAAAAGCTCATGTATGCGTCCATACTTTTTCTAGATTGTATCTAAACACTTTAAAAAAATATTATAAAAAAACTTTATTAATTTTTTTGTCATGTTCATGTCTTTGTATGTGTGTTTTTGTTGTCTTTAAAGTTTAAACTAAATTACCTCTTTTTTAATACTTCATATTTTCACTAAGCCCAATATATGCGTCTTGTGTATCTGTACATGTATATTTTCTTATATAAAACTGTAATGTATTTTGTAATTTTGTTGTGTTTTGTAATTTGCACTTAATACTTCTTTACATTATATTAAAAAAAAAAACAGAAAAACTTTGCATATTCAACATAATTCAAAATTAATTTCTAAACACATTTGCTACTTTTTTATCGCTTTTAAATTTAAATAAAGATATATAAATAATATTCACATTTACACACAAACGCAAAGTTTCTATAAACTCCATTTTGTTTTCTATTCATATACACACATTTAAAGCAAATCACTTACTACGCCCTTAGTAAGCTGTATGTATTATCTTTTATAATTTACGAATACCATGCACAAGAAAAACAAAAACAATAACAACAATAAGAATATTGCTATGCAAACAAAACACAAAATTGCAGTACCAATAACAAATGCAATCATGTGAACACAACACAAATGCCCACAAAATACTTCGGCACAACGCACTGCACACGGCTTTTGCTATCAATTCTATATAAACTATTTACAATTGTTTGATTTGAACTATCGCCATTATTTTTCCGTTATTTCACCCATTTAGTTTAACTTATGCCGTTCCGATTGGTAAATCTGGGGTAACTTTTTACGATTTTAATTTTTTAATGGTAAATCTCGAGCAAAATGAATAAGGCTCGAGATTAATTTATAACACTCTAGATATTTTGTCAGAGTAGTAAGATGATCCTAAATTTAACAGCTATTTTATATGACTTGGAAGACTAAGTGTATTTTGATTCGACATACATATGTATTTATGAAAAATAACTCAGCTAGACTAGACTGTTAGACTCTAACCTTAATAATGTTACTCTAAAAACGTGGGGCAACAAAATTTGACATATCGAGTGTAAATCTAGATTAAATCCAGATTTACCAATTGAAAACGTCATTACTTTGTATAGTGTTATTATTTATATAGCAAATGATGTAAGAAAATTAAACTTATTTAAATGATATTATTGATTGATTAGTCCGTTAGTAATAAGAAAACGTAATTTTTTAATTCATTAACAATTTATGTAATGGAGTCAATGCATTAAACACTAATGAGAGTTTAACAGTTGTTCTGCATGAACTATTTCATTTACTCTAGCAGTTCTAACTCTACGAGTTTAAAATCAGGGTCGGCAAAAATATGCATAGATATTTTTTGCGCATGTATATTTGTGATACGAAAATACACAGTGACAAATAAGAGAACACTTATTACTATCTATATTTTAACAAGCTTTTATTTGAAAGCAACATATTTATCTTCATTGGCTTTGTTCTAGAATATTGTTTTTGTTACAACTCAATACATTCTAAAAATATTTAAAATGTAAATATTTTAAAACGCAAAAATTATTATTTTTAAGTTAAAAATTTTAACTCTTCTTAGCAATAAAACAGTGTTAAAAAACAAATAGTTTTGTTGTGTATACTGTATACACACAAATTGTTTGGCTGTACATATATACTAAACAAACTCAGGATTAAGAAAAGAATCATGGAAATACCGACATCGTCTTTAAATGGTTTGTTGTCCGATAAATTATTTTAGTACGCATTAAGCACCATTGCAAAGGAATTTGTTTTTGCGATGCACACTGCTTCATACCTGACTGTTACTATATTGGCGGACACAATATTTTTATTCTAATGTTTATAGTGATGAAGTGAGAACAAAGACCTATTAAATCTCTGATCTGATAAACAAGCAAAGCTTATAATGGTCCGAAAGAAAAACACTCTCAGAAGAAAATATTTTTATTCATCAAAAAATAAGGTTTTCTGTAAACTGTGTCGGAACTGCGGAGTTGTAATAAATGTATACAAACTATAAAGTAAGAATCACAACTGTTCAATTGAATACGAGCCGCAGAGTCAATAACGAGCTTACGATTTGCAACTGAAATTATATTGTTTTATTGACATATTCTTAGGTATTATGTAGTTCAGATTCGTAAGAGTAGGTCCTTATATTTAACAAATTCTTTGACTTACATTACTATTTTAATAAGAATTATCAACTGTGGTAAAGCAAAACAAAGTATCATAATATATTTTCTATAGCGGTCATTCGAAACAATCTTAGAGCGACAGTTCGAAATAGCACATGTAAATGAAATTTAATTACAAAAATCAAATTGTAATATGCAAGAATTATTAAAAGTCCTAAACATATATCCATATATCATTTTACTTTATGTGTATTAATAACATACCTTATCCTTTACTTACTCCATATTGACTCAATCGTGAGTTCTGCGGCATTATTTTCATCTCGGAACTTCATTGTATGTGCCTTTGCGTATACACATTGTAGCTATGGTATTTGGTTGGTAATGGTTGTTAGCGCACTCGAATCTGTTAAACTAAATTCACGTACCCATAAGTTTAGTGATACATGCGAAAAATTTGCATAATTTTTGGTGTAGCAACTTTGGCACAATACTTTTGCAGCATGCTTCATTAGTCCGTTATTATGCTTTTGTTACAATATTATATATAATTTTATTTTTTTTTTGTTTGTTGTTAATTTTATAGGCCAACAAGTCGTAGTTCCGGCACTGGTGCACAAAACCAAAACGGCGGAGTTACATTGCCGGCTGGCATCGCGGATGATCAATCAAAAGATTTCGATTTTGAAAAAACCGAAATGAAATATGATTCGACCGGCATGTTCCATTGGAGTCCGGCGAAAAATCTAGAAGACTGCATATTGGTAAACATTTATGATAATAAATCTAAAACAATCCTTTATAAATTTTTATATCTACATATCCTTATTATTAGGATCGTAATCAAGCGGCAATGACCGTTTTAAATGGTCACGTTGTCGTGTGCCTCTTTGCTGATCCAGATTCACCGTTAATTGGTTTGCGTAATTTGGTTATGCCATTACGTGCATCCAACTTTCATTATCACGAACTGAAACATGTAGTCATAGTTGGTTCTGTGGATTATATAAGACGAGAATGGAAAATGTTACAGAACTTGCCAAAAATATCCGTACTAAATGGTTCGCCATTAAGTCGTGCCGATTTGAGGGCAGTTAATGTTAATTTATGCGATATGTGTTGTATTCTATCGGCGAAAGTTCCTAGCAACGATGATCCAACATTGGCAGATAAAGAGGCCATTCTTGCATCGTTAAATATAAAAGCGATGACATTCGACGACACAATCGGGGTGCTGAGTCAACGTGGCCCCGAATTCGATAACCTGAGCGCGACTGCTGGAAGCCCAATTGTGCTGCAGCGTCGCGGTTCGGTATATGGTGCGAATGTACCTATGATAACAGGTAAACTGCATTGCACTAAGTTGGCTCTGTTTGCGAACGACCAAAGCTCTCGTAAAGAAATTGGCCTAAAGTAATTTTATTCTGTTTGCATTTTCATTTCAAATACTTATAATTTCTGATTGGTTTTTTAATAAACTCGTGCCCAATATTTTGTTATTTTTGTGAGAAATTTATAATAATTATTAGTTAAGTGTTTAATTTTTGGTGATGTAAATTTTTATTTTTAAAATTTTCGAAACAGCTCCTTACAGCAGAAACTACGCCTATTACAGTAAACTTTTTCTGTGATGAGCAAGAATTTATTTAAAAGATTTCTGTTAAAAGGAGCTGGAAAGTTTTGGGCCAATTTCAAACGAATGTATATGAAAGCGCCATGCGTTTGCGCCACTTGTGTGTAAAAATTTGCTCTGATCGAAACCTAATGTTTTGGTTGTTGTTTAAAGAACTGGTCAACGATAGTAACGTGCAGTTTCTCGATCAAGACGATGACGACGACCCAGATACGGAACTATATCTGACGCAGCCGTTTGCGTGTGGTACAGCTTTTGCTGTCAGTGTGTTAGATTCACTTATGTCGACGGTAATAAAATATTAAATTTAATATCGTCAACACAAAAAGACAGTTCTGAAAACGTTAATAAAATACGTCTCAAAGAACTTTCTCTTTATGTTTGTTGTTACAAGTCGAAAAATTCAGATTTGTAAAAATCTTTGCTTTTTCTTTAACATTTATTTAATGGCACCAATGCAGACATATTTCAATCAAAATGCCTTAACACTTATACGATCACTCATCACGGGTGGTGCAACTCCGGAATTAGAATTAATATTAGCAGAAGGTGCTGGGCTAAGAGGTGGTTATAGTACGGTGGAAAGCCTTAGTAACCGAGACAGGTACGCTTTCAGTAAAAATCAAAATTATTAATAAAAATATATATCATAAACTGTTGCACCTTGCAGATGTCGCGTTGGTCAAATATCACTTTATGATGGTCCACTGGCACAGTTTGGGGAGTGCGGCAAATATGGTGATCTGTTTGTGGCTGCACTTAGATCGTATGGCATGCTATGCATAGGATTGTACCGATTTCGAGATACTAGCTCAAGTTGTGATGCAAGTAGTAAACGTTACGTTATAACCAACCCACCCGATGACTTTTCATTACTGCCAACTGATCAGGTAAACTGTGTTCAGCTCTACGTAATTCAGTGTTTTTCACACAAAATATAAATAAAAAATATTTTTTATAAGGTATTCGTTTTAATGCAATTCGATCCGGGATTGGAATACAAGCCACCCGCTGTACGTGCACCAACTGGTGGTCGCAGTGCCAATGCCCAAGGTTCCGGTGTCGGCGGTGGCGGCTCAAACAAAGATGATAACTCTTGATTGTTACTGTGTAGCGCCTTAACTGATGGTCCTTACTCATACATTTGAACGATGGAGCAAACGATTTTGTACAAAATAACGCATTTCTGGCAAAGTATAATTAGGAACATATTACAAACAATAAATATTATAAGTACTTTTCGGCGAAAAACTATACAAAAAAAGCAATTACAGTAAATTCGTAAAAAGAATTATGTACCAAAATTTGTAATAATTGCATAAAATTTTAAATTTATTGAAGAAAAACTTTTTTAAATTGGCATGATATCGTCAAAATTAGAAGTAAATGCGTTAATTTGTACTTTTATATTTGCATAGACGCTCACATGACATTGTTTATCCTGTTTAACAATCAAAGGATATTAGTTTTGTATTATAAGATTGAGTGTCTCTACAAATATAAAATTCATAAAAAACATCAAAAAATTTAACATCTTGCAAAAAACAGACATCGTTCATCTGTGAAAAGATTGCTTCCCACACCATTCCGTATGCCTTTTTAGAACCTTGAAGTTTTTCATCCTTTTTTAATTAGTTTTAGAACTTTCAATATATATAAGCTTAAATATTTTCTTATCAATTTTTATTGTTTTATTATGTATATTAGTTGATAATTAATGTATATATAATTTTGTAACCAGACAATTTGTTTGTTTTAAAGTTTAAAAAATTACCAATTGAATAAAATTTTTTAGTTATTTAAGTTCTGTTTTTATTTGAATTTTCAATGTTTGTATTACAAGCTACAAATTGCTTCTCCCATTACTTTCATAATCCCAATTTAAAAAGTAAAACAATCAACATCATTTTATTGACGCACATTCATGCCATATTCAAAAGTTTTCTTTTGGAAAACTTTTTTGCTTGATCTTGGCTGATATTGGTAAGGATATGATCCTAGTAAATGAAATTAAAATTTTGGAATTTCTTTCTTATTATTTTAGAGGTACGTATATTCATTTTCATTTCTTCTGTTATATTTTGATTAATATTTATTGGTTCGACTTCATTTTTCTATATTATGTTAGTTAACAAGTCATTTATTTGAACACATCATGGAGCTAATCATTGCATTGCATTTAGTTTATTAAATCGAACTAAATCGAAAAATTTTAAAAATTCATCTTAATGGTGTGACGCAAGCAATTTGGGAACCATTAGTGAGGGGTAAGCTACACATTAAACAAGGAACTAAAACAAATGTTTTACGAACATAAAACAGAACAAATTTATACCAAAACAATTTAAAACAGAATGGATAAATTTCTATTTCTATTTATAATTAAGTGAAACAAACTAATATTAAGTAAAAAGCGATTTAAAATACAAAACGTAACAAAATCAGACATAAGAGCAACGTAATTAACAAAGAAAGACTTTGATATGCATTAAAGAATCTCTGCAGCCCAATGCACTTAACTTTAGTCTTTTATGCTAAAATTTTCACCAGAAACGCGACATTAAATATAAACTAAAATAATACACGCATCTTAACTGACGTACAAAAGACAAACTCGAAATGATAAAATGTTACTGAGGCGTAGATAACTCTCTATCAAATTAAAACGAAAGTATGTATGCGTAACATACTATAAAATACATAATTGAAATTGTAATATTTAAGACACTTAACAATTCTTAAGATACTCCTCTGTACTGCAACGGAAGCAGAAACAGTAACAGAAGAAAATAAATGTTAAATGTAAATGCTGTTAAAATGTAATAGGTATTTACGCTTAGCGCAGCGAAAAGTAAAATGAGTTTACGAAACATTACAACAACAATCTAGAAACTTGTCCTGAGAAGTCTGAATTTAACAAAGTGTTAAAGCAGCTGTTAAATCATGACTCTAAACAATGTTAACTTTTCAACAAAAACTACATTAATAAAGCTTATGCCATTTTGTATGCTGTATTAGCAAATACAAGTACATGCAAAAGTAATGCTAAAAAATAAGCTAAACTTTGAAATTTCGCGGTTGTCTTGATTAAATTATAAAATAGTAATTATAATACAATTGATATAAAAATTAAATGTTTGCTTAAATAATCTTTTTTTATCGATGTTTTCACCTAATACGTATTACAAAAAAAAAACACTAATATTTATAGTCATGCTTAATTCAATGTTATAGAGATCATTTAATGCTTATCACTTCTACACTATAACACTTATAACACTAATAACACAAACAAAATATATTGCTAAAAGAATAATTACAACAACATCAATGTTATGAACTGTAAAATTACCGCGCGCTATATGTATGAATGTATGACAATTGTGTGGAAATGCGATTTCAATTAAGGACTAAGTAGTTTTATTATAGATGCAAATAAAATTGAATATAACAAAAATTGCTTCTACCTTTTCAAGTCCATAGATCGATGTATATGGTCAAAATTCACCTATTCACACTAGTTTTCTAAATTAAGTGTGCTTTTATTACGTTATTATGAATACTAAGTATTCAAAATGTTCAATTTTAAATTCTTCTACAAAGGTGTATATTTCCATTACATTAAAAAAAGTCATTATAAGTCATTTTACTTTTAGAAAGTTCATTAAAATACTCTTTGTTTTCCCGCAATTATCACATCCTTTCTAGTTGTTAACTTTCTTTATTTTTTTTATTTTCATTTGATGATTTCTGTTCTTGTCATCTGATCATTTCTGTTCTTCCATTTCCTTTTCTTTATATATATAATTTCATTACATTATTTATTATTTTAAAAAGCTTAATTTTAAATATATCTTATTTCCTATATTGACCCTGTATTGTTTTTAACTCTCTACATCTATGACTTTAAATTTATATCATATTTTTTGTTATATTGTGTTTTTAATCTTTTCATATCAACTTAATTCTGTATAAAGTCATAAAGCCAGCTGACAAAATCTGTTTGGAGGTGGTTAAACATTTCAGTCAAGAAGCATCTTTGAAATTAGAAATGCAACACAGTATAGTATAGTGTATTTTATAAAAATAACGACAAAATAGCTTTGACGAGCTAAGATATCATTTTCGTCATTTAAGCTTGCAAATACTTATTTATTTAAAATCAATGTGTATGCATTTTCTCGGTATCAATTCTTCATTGGAGACAAAAAGCACACACATAAACATAATTATGCGCGAGGCTACGTAAACAATATCTACGATATCTGAAGTTTTTAAACCATTATTACGTGTCAGACTTTCATACATATTGGCTGTCATTTTTTTAAAAAACTTCATTTATTTAAATTTAAATTATCAAATTATACACAGTTCGCCAACTGTGCAAAAAACGTAAGTGAAACTTTAGACAAATATTTTGAATACATAATTGTAAATAACGTGTACATAAAATATATATAAATGTATACATATAAATATATATGTATATGTATATATATCACAGCAATACAATTTTTGTTCTTATACATTTATATATTTTATTTATAAAAATAATTTTTGTACTAAAAATTTTAAATGCAAAGCATATTTGTAAAAATTTTATCATGGCTTTTACGAATTGTTTAACATAATAATTAAAACCTAAAAGATAATTACAGTCAAACAAATTTGTATAAAAAGGATATATATAAAACACTGCCAAACGGAAAACAAAAAAATTCACGAAAATTATTTTGTATTAACGCAAATTTAGTATAACCGTAAAGCAAATTTAGTTTTTCAAAACAAAAAAAAGTATATTAAACGAAACAATATTCTAAAAATGTTTCTTAAACGGTGAATGTATCAGTTGACGTAATATTAACTTTAAAATATATATATTCATATGTAAAATATATGCAGATATATTTATATGTATATTACTGAAATTGTATTATATCGAAAAATACTAATATATTAATACATTTGAATATATATAAATACATATATATATTTATTGTATATTACTGAAATTGTATTATATCGAAAAATACTAATATATTAATACATTTGAATATATATATATATATACATATATATATATATACATATATATGAATATAGACATTTGCCATGCGCAGAGCTTTAATAACACCAAAAAAAAAAAAATCAGATATATCTAAATACATAAAGCTTCAAATAAAAAAAATATTATAATATGTATTACCTCTAAGCTCATATATTCACCTTTATTTTTAAATTACAAATTTAATAAATAAGTACATACTCTTAAACAATATTTATGATATATAGAAAGAAGTCTTTTAATTTTCTTAGCATCTTACAACACAAATATTTAAACACTTATTATAAAATATAATACTAATAACATATATTGAAATGGATATAATAAAAAAAAACGAATTCGAGCTTTTAAATTAAAGTAAAATTAATTAAATTAAATATACAAAAAAAGCAACATTTTTATTATATTACAACACGAATTATAATTTCTATACGAAGAAAAATAAAAAGGATCAAATAAATAAATGAAAAATAATTATAAAATCGATAAAGCTAATATTACGAGTAATTAATAAAACAAATATAAAAAATATAAAAACTATTAGGAAAAAATTGTGAATATTATGCGCCTTCAGAATTATTGTAGATGTGACTATTATTTAATATTAAATTTTATGAAAACAAAATTGAAAATTTAGAATCATTATTATTTTAAAAAGTAGGGACTTCATTTAAAATACAAATATACACATAATACACACGTAAATAACACATTATTATATACTCATACGATTATAATCATAATTACGTGTATTATGTATTATTTACTTGTATTTTTTGTATACTTGTAGGTAATTATGTTTTAATTATTACATTCACGTTCAGTAAAGCAAAATTATTATAAAATAAATGTTAAAAATTAAAACTAAACTAAAATCATTAATTTAATTTAAAATACTGAAACGAAATGAAAAAGAAATTAATTCTAAAAAGCAGAAAGTTAAACATTAAATTATAATATTAATTTAACTTAATTAAAACATTTTTATTATATATATAAATAACATAAAACTAAAAACGTAAAACTCTCGATGTTGTGAAACTTGATTAAATCACGTTTACGATAAATCATAAAAGTAAAATGCTAAAAAACTAAAAAACTAAACTCGAAAAGGAATATTCATTTTGCCACCAGTGAAAACATAATTATAATTAAATTAAAAAGTTCAAAAAAGGAATAAATAGAGAATTTAAATGCAGAAGAAGCAAGAGGAAGATGAGACAGAAAATGGATACGTAATAACGTAATACTAACCCTTAGTAATAAAGCATGTCAACCTAGTTAGCTAGATCGTTTATAGTTCTTAGGGTGAACACCGTTCGCAGCTTCAAGTTAAAAACCAAATCCACAACATTTAAAAAGGAACTTTATAATAATATATTATACATGTGTATTACAATATTGTAAATAAATACTGTATTGTATAATTCCTTTTTAATTGAGTATGAAATTTTAAAACAAAAACTGTATTTTAATTTTCGCAGCACTTAAAGTAAACATTGTAATCGTCATATATAGAAGAATATTATATATACATATAATTATTTCAGTTTTTACTCGCTATTTATATTGAAATACAAAATTTATATATATAAAGTAGACTTAATTAAAATAAATTAATTAAAGTAAAACATCATATTACAACTAAGAAATTCGTAAAACAAATAACTTTAGTTTAAATTATAACAGAAACAAATTTTTATTAAGCAAATGTAATAAGCATAGCATAAATATATTAAAAAGGATATATTTAAAAATTTGTCTAAAAAGTAACTAATTAAAAGAATTATGTTGTTAATGTTTAAAACTTGTTAAAAAATAATATTTCAAATAAAAATACCAAAACAGATATTATTAATTTTTTTTATATATAATTTTAAATGCAATGCGTTTAATAGTATAATTAATAGTACTAACAGTAATAGTAGAATTACCATTAACAGATACAGTAATTATTAATCATACTTAGATTGGATATTTTAAATGCCCTAACAACCCCAAATACAAGGCTGTTGAAGAGTAACAATAGTTAGCACTTATTGTTAAAAAAAACTGCATTAGAAATGTTTAAAGTACTGTTTAAGAAACAGAGAAAATTAAATGTATCTTCCAAATAAATTTGTATTAAATATCTAAGATTGCAGAATATTTTTTGCCACCAACGATTAATATGTTTCGAAATAATCTCATACTGTATACCTAATATTCTGATGTATATATTATGAAGAAAATAATAGTTTAAATAAATTTCAAAAAAAATATGGCTTAACATTAGGAAATGAAACCGATCGTTAGTTATCGCTTTTAAATTCGTCACCACACGTTTCATAATGCCTCATCATTAGAGAAATAGTTTGAGAAATAGATTGGATCGATACATACAAATGCGCAATTTGTAGTGAAATTAATTTTAATTTTAAATAAAATTTTGGTTATTCAGTAAATTTGTCGAATTGAAATGTCAAAACTATCAAAATTCCAAACCCTTTTACTGCCGATACATAGCAGACAAGTTATGCATGAATTTAAAATAATTAAGTTGGATAATTGTCCACAATGTCCACAATAGACTTCACTCATTGTGTAATCGCAAAATATTTCTAAACTGGGCGCAAACTTTCTTCACCCATTGGCCGATGAACGTTAAGTGATATACGCAACAGCAATTCGTAACAACACAAAAGACTTAAGCTACAAACGCGTTTACACTTTTACTATCGGCGTCCGGCTGTAGATTAACCATCAGTTCGTACTGCTGAGCTATAAAAAGTTGTCATAATTACAATATTCAACTATTTCATAATTAAAAGCAAAACCATTTCTACATAATTTAAATTTGATATGTGTTCGCACTTGTACGATTCTACCGTAACAGTGCCAGTGCTCGAGTATGTAGGTAACTAATGCCGACACCAACTTTCCAGCTTATGACCATAAAGCGAATAATATACGTGCGGAATTTCAAGTGGCAAAACTGACTTCCTCATACCTTCAGCTGCATTGCCTGCGTTTAGTGCAAACAATTGACTGACGCGTTAATGTGCTTATGTATTACAATGATTCTTTCTTCTTTCTCACTAATATTACCACTTTAGAAGATCAAGTTTACCGAGTTTAGCTAGTGAAATGGAGCACATGGCAATATGTAACTACTTTGGCACGCATATTGTCCTTGGACAGATTTATTCATGTTTGCCTGGTTTCATTTACTATTTATGGTATGGTTGGATAGACAATTCGCTTTGAGTTGAAAGCGACAGAGAATTATTGTTTTAAATCAAACAAAATGGAGTGATATAAATCCTAAAAAGCAAATATTCAAACTACGTAAGCCTCTTGTGCTAGATCATTGATATTAAGATAACGAAATTCATTCATATATCTTATTACTAACACTATTAAGTTTACTTTTGTACAAAACTGTTCATTGAATTCATAAAACACAGATAATATAAAACAGTTTAAAATATTTATACACATTAGAAGAGAAATTTAGAAAAAATTTATTTTTAGATAAATTTAATACAATTAATATTAATTTGTTTTAAAATTATTTGTATTATTATATACTTTAAATAAAGAATAACTGCGTCGAAGTATAAACAAATTTATTTATTTTTATAAAATTGACCATCATTTACAAAAGTAATTAAGTCATACATTGAATTCGTATTACAAAGTACTAACATACAAATCTAAAAAACAAAACACAACATATATACCATATATTGCATTAAGTAATAAAAATAAAAAATTGGAAATAGAAAAATTAGCAGATAACCTCATAAAAATTAAAATGAACAAATATATAAAGAAATCCAAATAACAGTACTAAAAAAACGAAAAAAGAAAAATTTTAAAAAAATTTGGTAAATAATTTATAAAAAATTTATATATAATTTCGAGATATAAGATATATAACACTAGGAAATGTAAAGTTCTTTCTGTCAGAAGGCACTAGGTACTATCGACTGACGACGGGTTGGCTGGCGGAGGCTATCAGACGCTGGCAAGCATTACACGTCTGTAATGGTTAACTAAGTAAGAAAGTATTCGTTATACACTCGTATAAAGAATAAGCTCGAAAATCAAATGTATAAAGAAACCACGTTACACGTTTGCTCAACGAATAAATTTGTCATATTATTATTATGTTGAAGATAGTTGAGTCAGTGCACTTGAGCACTTTTACTCTCTATTAACTGCGAGATTTCTAACCCCTGTCTATGTCTTAACTGGATTATTGTTTATCACTTCATCAGACTAAGCAATAACTGATCTCAGACCTGCATACCTCCCCGAGGAGCCTGTAATCATTCTGAAATTCGATAACACGGTGTTGATAAATCTGTCAATTTTCGCAAATAGTTTCAGGGCTCTATCTTTAATGTATTTTTGAACGCATCAATCTTGAGGCCCCTGAGGACGTTATTCGTTCTTATATACCATAGCATCTTGAAAAGTCTTCTGTCAGTTTTCGTAAATAACTTCAGGGCTCTATGTTATCCTTTATGTATTTTTTGATCGGATCAACCTTGAGATTCCTGAGGATGTCATTCGTTCTAATGTACCATGGTACCGTAAAAAGTTTTGTGCAATTTCTAGCTCACGAATAGTAGTGTTTGAGGCCTTGCTGAACGCTACACATCCATATAGAAGTGACGGTCGAATTATTTGGCTATATATCAGCTTCCTGTTCTTCCCATTGAGATTTTCATTTTTGAATAGCGGTTGGAGGTGATGAAGAATTTTAGCACAGCTAATTTTTTTCTAGTTGAACATAATTAAGCTATGTGAACTAAGCTATGTGAGGCCTAGATATTTAATGCTATCGTCCCAGTTTATTACCATATTTCCCACTCTCACTTTTGACGGGTTCTGTCTCCTCTTACGCGTAATGAATAGAGCCTTCGTTTTTTCATTATTAATTTTTATTTTCCATTTCTGGAAATTCTCCATGATGCGATTTATATGCTTTTGAAGTGTGTTGGTTATATTGAGAGTGTCGATGAACACTTGTTCAGGCGTAATTCTGGTGGACAGAATATTTGAATGTAAATGAGTCCAGCGTGCTACAGTAAGTATATTTATGAACATGATTAAGCTGATGTAATCCGGCTTAATGAAATTTAATATATTAAAAAAATATTTAAAAATCTATAAACACTTCTAGTTTTCTGTTTTTAAATTCAAAAGTGGCAAAGAAGATTGATACGTATACAACTTACACATGAAATAAACTTCACATTCTATTTACATAAAAGTACCTATATAGTATGTACATATATAGTACTTATGTACTTGTGTATACAAAAGTGAAATAAAGTTTGAACACAAACTCTTTGTGTTCTTTGTGGATTTGATTAGAGATATTTTTCTTTAGCAGTTCCTTTCAAAAGTAACCATCTGATCTTATTAATAATCCTAATTATTCCAAAATGAATGAATGAATGAATGAATGAATGAATATATTATATATTATTAAAGCTTTTATAAATATTAAGCTTATAAACATTTATATTAAATATTCTGAAATATTAATCTTTCGTCTTTTTAATTATGTATAATAATTATTTAAAACTATACAAAGTAGTTAAGTATATATAAGCCCCACTTACAAAAATTATTTTAAAATAATTGTTTTTAATTTTCATTTTTCATTTCATTTCAAACACACACGTGCAACGCTTTATACTTCATTTGCCTTACCGTTACACTGCGAATATTGCTACGCTGCTGCATATCCATGCACGTTCAAAATGACGCTGGCGACGACGCTGACGTTGCTGACCACTTTCTTCGCTTTTCAACTCTGGCAATGCAGCTTCATGACGAAATGGTGCTTCTTCTTAATTCGCATAGCTTAATGATAAACTGGGTTTGATTGAAAATTTCGTACGTGTGCTTATTTTTATTCGCTGCTTCGTTTTTGTTGTGTTTGTTGTTTTTTGTGTTAACAGCTTTAACAGCCTTGCTAAATCGAAAGCGGCAAAAAGCAGCGCGTAGCACATGCGAGTGACAGACAAGCAACAACATAGTCTCTGGTTATTTTATTTGATTCTTGTAATGAAATTTCTTTTAGTCGTCTTTGAAATTTCGACGTGATCATACAATAGTTGCGGTTTAAAAATTACTGATCAGTGTTTTTTGTTGTGCATTGAAAAAAAAATTCATTCAGAATAAACATTTATACAAATTTTATTGTGGTTTTATTAAAACTCTGCACTGCACACATATTGTGTCAAATTGTGTCATGAAGTTGTTTGACGTGATTACTTCGCTAATTACACTTTTGGTCTTTATCTACTTGCAATTGGAATAAAAACATTTGACCTACTTAACCTTCAAATCCTGCACCAGATATAGCAAGGATATCTTTTTACTTAAAATCCGGCTTGATTCAACGAACTCTTCCTACTCCTCAATTAAATCGAAAATATGAAGGTAAGTCAAAAGACCACATTAATTTAAAAGCTGCTTACCTGTTACCGCTTGCCAAGAAAAATTTGTATAAAATAAATGGTTAATGGAATCGTAAGCATTGCATTTATGCCGTATTCGCTTTGCAAATCTGGTACACGCCGTTAAACTGCGCTTTCCTAAATCATAAGCCAGCGGAACAAGTTGGAGTAGGTTTTGCCAGTGCAATTTATGCTGCAATTTGTGGCAATGAAAACGAATTGAAAAAAGTGTTAAAAAAGAAAACTAAAGAAATTACAACTCTAGCGAACGCTCCATTATTTACCGCAGGTGCTTCATGGAATTCGTGCTACAATTCAATCGGCGATGCACTAATTGCAGCTGCTAAACGGCTGAAAAAAATCCAATAATTAAGCTTGAAAATATATTATATTTTATTTAAGCTGGTAATTAGTGCAATATAATGTAAAAGTTTTAAAAAAAATTTTTGAATGTACTGGTAGCGCTATGTAACATACAATTAATTGTCAGAACAAAAATAAAAAAGCTGACGAAGATACTTACCCCCTTTGTAGGAAATTGAATAAAACCCGATAAAAGGATTTTGTTAAAAGGATTTAACATTACTTCAAATATTTATGTAAATAAATAAACATTGCAATGTGTGCTTCGCCAAATTACACCAAGATAGACTTAGTTGACACATAACATAAATCCTAAGCGAATACGCCGTCTAAAGCGCCAAAATTCTTGTGATCTTTGGACTTCAATGATTAAAATGTAATACAGTTGATTTATTATTGCGTCAAATCGCCTAAATCTAATTAAATTTAATTTGTTTGTTAGTTATCTAATACCTTAAATAATAAAACTAAATAAAAAAAATGTGCGCTTCGCTATATCAAAAATAGAAAATTTTATCCAAAATTATTTTAGAAATCTAACATACTCAAAAAATAGCGTTCATTACAGTTTAGATAAACTGTATATACTCAACCGATTGCATCAGAAGAAACAATTGCATATTCTTTCTTGTTCGAATTATTTCAATACATATTAATATAATATATTCTTACATTCTTCATGTTATTGCACAAGAGATAAATAACAATAACAATTCAGAGGTAAATTTGGCAGGATAAGAGTTCGATTCCTGGCACTTACAGTCTCAAAAAATTATTTACAAATACGCTAGTATTTGACATTACTGGAAACAGCTGTAAAAACAGCCAAAAATTCAACTAATTAAAATAATATAAAAATAAATTTTTGTTGTTGTAGTTCACTACTGTTCGAAAAACCTCTTTATATTATATATATATGTATATATATAATGTTATTTTAGTAACATAAGCATTAAAATGTGTAAATTAATTTCACTTTCGTTATATTTTACTATTTGATTCCACATTATTCTATATTTTATTATATATTCGCAACGAAAAATTCAAAATAAAAACTGTCAATAAACTTTGCTTAATTAATTAAAAAAGCATGGCAAAAATAAAAAGATAAACAAATATTATCAAGCTCTTGTTAATTAGTTAAATTCAATAATAATAAAAATAACGCATTAATTATGTGTACATGAGTTGTTTAAATTCGAAAATGAAGAATTTGTGAATTGGAAACTTTTTTACCAAAATTATAGTATTCGCTTCAATTTCACTTCAACCGCATTTAATCTCATTGACTTGACGTACTGTAAATGCATTGCAAATACTTTCTTATTTTATTTATTTAACAATTTAAAATAGTTGTAAGTCATCTGTAGTACGACAAATACATGAAACATAGCTATAATTTAGACCGACTTTACATTGGCGGTAATGAAGGTACTCGTTTAGTCCCCGCACTTAAATTGGACTTAACAAGTGTCGCTAAAAAGCGAAACTGCTTTCAACAGTGACGAATGAAGTGTGGCGTGCGTGCCATTAACGCTACTAACATAGCATTTGGAACGAACGCTCTTTGCCTTCCAGTTTGGAAGTCACGACAAAGTTACCAATTTCTAAGCTTA
This sequence comes from Teleopsis dalmanni, assembly GCF_002237135.1. NCBI lineage: Eukaryota > Metazoa > Arthropoda > Insecta > Diptera > Diopsidae > Teleopsis > Teleopsis dalmanni. The sequence continues at coordinate 229,889,536 of NC_051847.1, read as the reverse complement.
GGATAATACCCGTAAATAAAATTTAATGTAAAACTCTACTTTCATTTTTTCGTTCTACAATATTACAACCGCTCTTTGTTGTGCGCACATCGCATTGTACGTACTGAAAAATTCATTAAAACTAGTGGAATGAAGAAATGAATTGAAGTTTTTTTAATTGAATTTATATGGTCACCATTAACTTAATTGAAAAGCATCGAACGTGAATATATTTCAATTGTCTTATTGACATAAACTTATGTGTAATTAAGTTTTACAGACTTCAAGAAAAGATGTTCTCTTCTGTTGGTACTGTATATTGACAATATTAATTTATATTATTTAAATAACTATTTTTAATAAGCAAGTATATCTCTATAAATATTGTATAATTTCTATTGAAATTAGAAACATAAAATTATATATTCCTATTTATATTAAGTTTAAAAATTAGTAAACCTGTTAGGAAATTGATATTGTTGCAGTATTGGTAAGTTCGTTTTATAACAATCGTTTTCTTATTTTCGGTGTGAAATGAAATAAAAACCCTATTTTAATTTACATCAACTTAAAAATCAACTAATTATTACTTGTGTAAGTTACTGTAATTTTAGACTTAATACAATGTTAGGGATTTAATGGTAGCTATGCTAGACTCACTGAATAAATTGCATCATAATTTCTTTTTTCTTTGCAGCAGGTGGACAGTGTGAGACTTGAACCCACAAAAAACACCTCTTAGGAATGAGTAAGGATGATTCCATTTCATTCCATCCCGTTCAATAATAAAGGTAGAGAGGTTAGAATAAGAGGCTTAATACCTAGAGAAATAGGTTCATCTAAGCCAGAAAGCATAGACGTGAAGCAGAGAAATTAGGTGATGGTGAAAAGAGTGCTAGTGCTAGTGGTAAACTCTGTAATCGGGTTGAAGAGGGGATTGATGGAGGGATTGGAGTTCCACTCATCGAAGGAAAGGGAAAGGTATTGGGGAGGTTTGTGGCGTAAGGCCTGAACAAAGTCCACAGGGAAGGTGCTGGGGGCTGAGATATCAGGTGGGTTTTTGTATATCCGGGTGAAGTACCTTCGGACGAGTGAGAAAAAATACTTGTCGATGCGAGTGATTTTGGCAGAGTTCAAAAGGACGAAGTTACAACAGTGCTTGCCGTTAGGGTTGAGCTTGTAATTGGTGCAATAGCAAAGGAACTTTCGCTCGAAAAAATAGAAATAGAGAAAGCGTGCGTGACTAAGGGGCGAATAAGTTGTTTATAGCAGAGCAGTTCAACTTTGCAGATGTGCTGGTTGTGCCTTCGAAAAGTATTCTTTAGTTCAGTATGCTTAAACCGCGCTTATATACATACTCAACATGGGGCATGAAGTTGCGACGGGACGGTAGCATAACACCAAGCTATTTCAGCTTGATTATAAGCTGCATGATGGTGTTATCAAGCTTTAGCTGGATGATAGATTGCATCATTAATTAACTTTCTCTTCTTTACAAAAATAAATTTAATTTCTAGGTAGTTAGAATTGAGTATTTTTAGATATTTTAACTTCTCTGTTCTTATTGCATGTGTCAGCACATATTCACTTAGCCATATATATACTTTATTCTCAACATATATAAAATTACTAAACCTTGTATGATTAAAATAAATATTCTCGATATCGTTCGACAATTCAAATACTTTATAATTACGTTCATATTCTGAAAAGAAACTATTCTTTTTTTTAGCTTCTTCTACTCTCTGTGTTCTTTGCCATTACTCTGTGTGTGTGTTGTGAACCTGCGAATCTAAAACGGCCATTAGTTTTCCATCATAATTTGCAGTCAAAACTTGGTAAAAGCAGCAAACAAATTGCACATAGTCCCAGCGTAAAGCAAAAAACTTTAGTAGTGCAGATACGCAGTGATCAGCCGGTTCCTTTGGTTCTTAAAGGACGCTCCTATGCACAACAACAACTTACCCGGTTTAGAGGACCACGTCCGCTTAAAATATCAACAGCTCCTGTATATCTTCAAAATGGTCCACTGCTAACAAAGCCATCTTTGCGCAAACCAATTAAGATTAAATTACCATCCAGCAATACTAAATGGATTAAACCGTCCCCACTCTACACTAAACCATTTAAATACGAAAAGCCAGCATTTTCCCAAATTCTAGATAGTACTGCCGTACAAAAATTACCTGTAAGTATTGTTTATGCAAGTATACACATAAATCTATTAGTCGGTGATACCACAATAGATATTCAACCTATTAATACTGAAGCTTACTTATTAATGCTACGTTTCTTAAATATTTTTAGTTAAAATCACATGTGAACTTTGTTGCTAATCACTTCGCTCCTATTCATACCATTCCTGCACCAAATCTTGCTATAATACATGATAACCAGTTACACCATGAAGAAACATACTTAGCTCCTGAATCCCCCAAACCACAACCTTACCATCAATCGAATACCAACAACAACAATCAATATAAAGTCATAGAGGATAACACTAACGATCAGACTATTCTTGATCCATTGTCTGGTTCGCAAAAACTTTTTGCACCTGATCCAGATCCGTCTTTACCAACATCTAAGATACGTCCTGCCGTTGAACCGTTTAATCAACCAAGTAATAACAAGCCATTGCCAGGGGATGTTCAAAATAATATAGTAACTCCAGCTCAGCCTATCCTGCAAATAGTTGGTGGACAACACGTAGATGTGCCAACATCCGAAATATACCCAATACAACTTCAACAGTACGTAACAGCTGTGCAACCGATACCCATATACAACCCGACATATCTTGTTACGCAATCGAATAATCTTTACTCACAACACAAACAACAACTTTTCCAACCTAATGAAGATGTCGTTGAGGCAGGTTATGTCAACGCTGACTTAACACAAGAAGTTGCGAGCAACGGTCAAATTCTTCAAGCCGCGAAGGATCCCTACAATAATATTCATCCTGTGTTAGATTCTGCACCACAATTTGCTGCTCTAATAGCAGCACCTTCATTAGGAGAGGAACAAATTTTCCAAAGTAGTTCCTTGCATTTGCCGAACGGAATTTCTATTAATAGTGCAACGGAAAATGGTTTTGCAGTTTCAAATTATTATAAAAATGCCCAAGACTCATCTCAATTGTTACAAGTTTATGCAGAAGAAGAGGCACGCAACCAACAAATAGCGCAAGAGCAACAAGAACATCAACAACTACTTATACAGCAACAAAATCATCTATTGGAGTTGCAACAACAACACCAACAACAACAAATCAATCAACCTATAGATGCTGCTGCATCCGCTTTTGAAGAGCATCAACGGTTAGTCAAACAACAACTTGGTGCGAATACTCCTTTGCGAATATTTGTACCCGATGAAGAAGAGGTAACCTGAACGGAATTAATTTAATCTAAAATATTTAAAACATTAAAACCCTATCTAATTTAGCAGTTACGTCTTCAAAAACGATCAGATGAGAAACTTGAGGACAGTGAAATGGAAACTGACTTTTACCAGGATTTTCAATCCTCAGAGGCTTTAAATGAAATTAAACTAAACGATGATTCCACAGAAAATAATAGTAATTTAATCAAATAAAAATTCTTCATATAAAAATTTTTAGTTGTCCGACCAAATTTCTTATAATTGCTTTCATGTTGGAAAAATATATTAATTATTTATTTATTATAAATGCATAGTTTTTCTATATTCACAAAAACAAACGCAGGAAAAAAAATAGAAACGAAATAATACTAATTGGATTGATAAATACCCCGCATAAGTAATAAAAATGCTTTTTTTTTGGGAAATTATATTTTAAGCTTCAATAGAGTCCCCTTTTAGCTCCAGAGACACCGAATCCAACGATCTTTCAACATTTGGATATCTTTTAAATGATATAATTTATCAAGCCTTTCAAAATATAGCTCAGTTCCATTTCTCCCATTCCAATTTTATCATTTAATGCAAATCTCTTTCCCTAGAGCCATCTTTTCAAGTTTGGAAAAAGGTAATAGTCACTGAGAACCAAATCTGGAGAATACGGTGGGTAAGGACATAATTTGTACCGTAATTCATTTAATTTTGCCAAGGTTTTCATTAACGTCTGAACGAATGTGTTATCCTGCAGAAAAGGAGAACATTTCTTTCTTCAACAAATGTGATCGTTTTTTCTTGATTTCTTTATTCAATCGATCTAATAATACCCAAAAGAAGTGTGATGTCATTGTTTTCCTTTTTGCAAATAGTCTATGAAAATTATTCCACTTGAATCACAAAATACGGAATATGGTAGTTTGGGAGCACTACCCCCGGGCTCTACCTATTCTCTGGCATGTTTTTTTTTCGTTCCGGTGTAGAGTAATAGAACCATTATTCATTAATTGTCACAACTCGACGCTTACAGTCAGCTAAATTATCAATTGTGAGTAAACGTTGCACACATCTTGCCGAAAGCTTTATCATACCCAAATATTCATATAAAATATTCGCTTCGCGCTCAAATGATATGTTTGTGATCCCTGCTGTCTCATCCAACATCGTGGATTTTTTCAATGTTTTTTTCAGTAGTAACCTCTTTTGGACGACCCGGACGCTCTTCATCAAAAACTACGAGTGTTTACGAGCCATCTGTTGTGAAGTAAATTATCAATTCATCGAATGTGGCTTCTATTTTATTGTTACATGTAAACACACAATAAATCAACACCAACCCAACACCACTAGATGTCAAGATAACAACGACGCTGGAAGGTCCAAACTGGAATTTGAATACGAAATTTTTCTAAATTTATTAATTTGTCAAAATTATTTAAATTTAAGCTATTACATCAGTTGTTTGTACACGAGGTTATAATGATTACAGTAAGCTAAAAAAACGCTATTTTTAATTAATTTTTTTTGGTAAAAGTAAAATATGTTATTGATGTTTTAAAATTATGTTTTTATAAATTTAGAAATATAATTAAATAGATTATGTTAGATAAATTTTTTTTTGTTTGAATAAAATGCAAAATTAAAATAAAAAAAATAACTAAAACTAAAAAGTTAGATAAAGCAAATCATAACGTCCTGCGGCTCCTTTGTGCATTTGCCCCATCGAAAAAAATATGTAAGGCCTTTAAGACATTTTTAGGACTTGTGAAAAAACAAAGTTAACGAAGAAAAAGAGTTGCCTTTATATAAAAACATTCTCAAATTTATATAAACTAATAAAAGTTTATTTACGTCACTGTGTAGTAAAACTAACACACTAAAAAAACGCACCAAAATATGTCTATATATTTTTGTGCGAACCCTGATATACATATACAAAACACCTAAGAACAGCTTAGGTGTTGATTAACATCAAACGATGTTCATAAACTTTAAAAAACATCTCCGAAAAATTTTATGTAAACAGTCTGATTACAAATAATTCGCATTTAACAATTAAAACATAATAGTATGGGCTATGTCACGACATTTCAAACATATTATTTAGCATGCAATTAACATTGAATTTTTCCGAAGCACTGGATAGTTACCACAGTTTAATGTTGGATTCATCAAAGACAATTCACAAAACTAAGCACTTAAGACTTTCATATATTTGTAGCACGGGTTTAGCATGCGAAGTAAAAATAGTGAAGAAATCCTAGATGTGTGCCTTCACAACGTATTTTTCGGAAACTATTGTGAACGCAATTTATAGTATTTTTTTTTATAAATGCAACAGTGTTTGCGGATAATTATTACACTGAGCTACCCTGAAATTGATATGTATTAGGCATACAATGTAAACAACAGGAAAACAAAGAAACTAAAATTGCAGGATCATTCTCTAACAGTAGCATTAGTTGCAATGGATTCCCATAAAAATATTATTAAGGCGGTTAAATCCAACTGGATTTTAAATGGCGGATGTGGACTTAATGAAGTAGTTCAAACAAATATAACAAATGAAGATATATTTGTAAAGCCAAAATTGGATGATATTCTTTGTGCGGATCGTGCAATTTTACTGGGACGTCCAAATTCTTCTCGAAGTGAAACGGCCTGTGAACTTCAACTTTTGGTGTCACCTCCATATAAAGTTGAAGCGTTTACTGTTTTGTGTAGCGTACCGAAAATAGAATTATTTATTGGTGAACAAAAGGAATACGCAGAAACTGTTTACGGTACAATTATGGAAGAAGACGAAGATGAGGCAGATATAGCTGGTTCATTAGTTTCGTATAGGTATGACGTGGAAATAGAAAAGTCAGGAGTGGTGGAAGTAACTTTAAAGGTGATATAAAGCACATGTCAGTTGATATCAACTTAAAAACATTTATTTGTAGTTTATTACGCCCGCTGATGAAGTTTGTGTTTTCGGTATCATTTTGTTTGCAGCTCCAAACCCAAACGGAATTACTACACAAACACCAAATTGTATAAATTTGGAAAACGTACAAAAAATTCTAAACAGTTCCAAGCAAACCATATCACCAGGAGCAGAGAAGTGCAAATTGTTCATGCAATTATATAGTCAAAATTCAAATATGCAAGACCAATTAGTTGAAAGCAGTAATAAGAAGACTGGAAACGATGCTCTATTGGCAACGTTGCTGGATAACATTGTAAGAAAAAATATTGAAGAAATGGAATCGAGAATGAATACGCGATTAAATCTAATAGAGCAACGTTTAAGTAAACTTGATGAAGTTTTAAGTATCTTGAATCAGAACAAATAATTTGCAAATCTATTGGTGCATTTTACATATTCTCATTAAATTATATCATTTTATACATCAAACACTTTAATATAAATAAATAATGTTTTCAATATCTGAATACTACAATAATTTCTTATATTTCTTACTCCTATAAAGCAATCTTCTATATCGGAATTTAATATATAAAACATTTGGCGTTATTTTTAAAAATTTTATCATTACATGTAATCAAATTTTGTCCTTTTAATCTTTGGAAATGAAACAAAAATTCTTTAACATCCCGAACATTACCGAAATTTAAAAATATTCATACTTATGTAAAGAGGACTAAAATTAGATATTGCTTTATTTCTTAAAGTATATCTCTTCAATAAGCTAGGTAACTTATTTTATATATAAATAATGAGTAACTTTTACTACACAGGAATTTAAAAAGTAACTATATATAAATTTCTTTAATTTATGAATAAATTTGCATTACACTTCTAACGTAACAACTTTACATATATAATATCCGTTTACCTACAACTGCACAATAATTTATTCGGAATCTGAGTCGTCGCTCGACGATTTGTCTTCTTTATCGACGGCATCATTAATCGGCGGATCATAAGAATGAAGCTGTTTTCTCCATATTTTTACTAATCCATCGAAAGCTCTGCGACTATATTTTCCATATTTGTTAGGAGTACGTGGATGGTCACGGGTACGTTGGGATCTTTATTAAAAATATTGTTTATTATAAGTTGTCATTCTTAAATTATTGAATATTACCTTGGTATAAGTTCCAAATAGCGCTCATATGCAATAGTGTTTTTACCATAATCGATTTGCTTCTGACGACGTGATATAATGGCCGGATCAACCTCTGTGGATGCTGATGAAGATGAAGAATTGATGCTATTATGACGCACTCGCTTTTCCACTTTACGACTATTAAAACTATTTCGAAGAGTTGCAACTTCACCGCTGGTTGTACTGTTTGGACTATCTGAGCGACTATCAGTGCTTGTTGCATTTGAATAACGACGTTTAAAAGGCGTTTTCAATTTATCTTGTTTAACTAAGCGATCAAATTTCTTTTCGTTCATACCATCGATAAACTCTAGAGATATTTCACGTGCACTTTTTGAGTTCTCGAACTTATTTCCAGAGTTATTGCAACCAGTTTCTTGCTCTTCATTCGAGGAACGCGACTAAATAATCGTTTAATATTTAATTTAAAAATTTTATTCACAATCTTTGTACTTACACAAGAATGGAGGGTACGTTCAGATTCACAAACATTTTCCACCCAACTTGTTTTTAAATCCAATGAAACTTCAGATGAAGCTGCTGATAAGTTAACTTTTGAAGCGCCAGCGCTTTCATGTTTGGTTGGAGAACAGTCCACGGCCATATCCTCGCAATTATCCATATTAACAAGCAGTTTCATAAAATTATTTTTAGTTATAAACAGACACAAATATATTTGACCCCTTATAGCGTCAAACACTTCCCAACAACAGTAAAACAATGCCAAAGCATTACATTCTTTTCCAAACAGTTCCCGCGTTTTTAATTTTATTTTTATTCTTGCATTTATCCAATTCGCATCACAAGAATAGAGTGGCCACACTGCAAAAAAAAATTCTTTTACTTTTACTTTGTTTCTCTGAAATTGGCATGTACGACGATGTTTACTAAAAGTATTATTCAGAATATAATTTAATCAAATTATTAAATTCAAAATGTATGTAATTGTTTGATATTTTTAATATATATATTTGTTATATAATGCTCTTTTTGATTGTTATATAATATTACTGATGAAGCCAAATTTCTAAGCATTGACAAATTGTCTACAAAAAAAATTTATATAAAGTAAATAATAATTAAAAAAAACTGAAAAATATATTTAACGATTCAACATAGCTCTAAATAACAAAAATAAATAATTGAAATTGTTAATCTTCATAATAAACTATCTATATTCAAGTTCAGTGCAAATGGTGTTGCATTATTACATTTGCAAACAAGTATTACAGACTTTTGCCTGTTAAAAATAAACTATACAGACTTATATATACCTCTCTGGTACCAAATGATTATATAAATATATTTGTAGCAAAACAATTTATGTATCCGCTCATTTTGCTTACTCATAATATCAAGTTAAAATTACAATCCGAATCTATACAAATTCTGGCTGCCAAAATTACAGTTGAATGATAATTTATAAAATATCTGTATTGTATTAAATTTCTAATTCACAATAGTCGAATTGTGCAGCGATGTTATGAATAATTTTTATAAACTGCAACGACACGGATCTGATTTTTCAACCACGCCCATTTGAAAACGGGCGTTTTGTCAAACTGTCTTTAATAAAGACAGTTATTTTAAACAAATTGTCACTTTAAACTACACTTCAATATAATTTTGTTTTAAAGATATATGGCTTCAAAGTAAGAAATGTTTCTAAGAATATCACTGGTAGCAAGCCAGATGACTTGTGTAATCAATTAAATGAAAGAATCAATGGAAAATTGCAACTACGCAACTTTTGTAGTTTTTCTTAGTACTACCAACGCTACTAGTTTACAACTTTAATTCTAGCAATCTCAAGAGGTAATCCATAGCGGCATTTACATTTACAAGTTTAATTGCCAAAACAAAATTAAATTAAAATTACGATTTGATGTGTGAACAGGTCTTTAGTGAATCGAGTCGAACAAGCAAAATTACATTTCAAATGACAACTGCTCGTGCTTTCTGTATAGACTATACCCTTTAAAATTTGTTTTCGGTTAATAGCATAATCAAACTACTGCGTAACCCTGCTCCAATATTTGCATCGAATTATCAATACAGGTACTATATATTGACATCGTTACAAAAATACCATATGTATCAGAAAGAAATTGGATCCTCAACTAACTCTCCATTTCCTAATATATTTTAAATATAAAGAAAAGATGTTTGGATTTCGTTTCATCCAAACAGCATTAGATCTATTTTCACAAAATAAATTACCATAGTTAAATGATGAACACACCAATGCTTAGGAAAAATGCTGTTTGTCATACGGAATTTTGCATTTCAAAGAAAGGGTTATTGGTATGTGGTGCCTTTTTTATAATGAATGTTCGAGTTTTTAAATTTATCACAATTTTATACTGTTCCCAGTTGAGCGAACAATAATTCTATAGATCCTATAAAAGAACACATTTCGCAGATAAAAATAATATTCATTTTATAATAAAATATAGAATGAATTTTACTTTCTAAATGTTTAATACAATGATATTTATAAATTATGTATATGCAAAATCAACCCCAATGTCCACAAAATAATTTATCAAATCAAATCATACAAGGTTAAAAAATCAATGTAAATGTATTTATAAATATAGAAGACAAAGAATAAACGTACGTAGTAATTTGTTAGTTTTAAGTTGATGTTTTTATTTTTTTAGTGATCATATTCTTCGATTAAATGATTATGAATAGCATTTCCATTTAGTCTTCGATGTATTCAAATGGCTCTGGTGGTTCTGGTTCCTTAAGATCTTCATTTTTAGGTCCAAATGCAGCTACTGGTTCTACCAACTCCTGGTCGGGTGTTTTACCAGTGTGTTGCATGACAATAATACCACCTATGGTAACATCTTTTAATGGTTTATAAGATTGTCCGTCAGCCACACATAAGACCTTTAATTGCTGACGCATAACACGAGCGGGATTTTGTAATAACTCAAAATTAGGTTCTGGTTCTTTTTTATCTTTTTTATCATCACTTTTATCTTTTTCTAAAGCTGAGCTGCTAGTTGATGGTTTAAGATCCTTTTCACTTTCTTTTTTCTTTTCTTTCTCCTTTTCATCTTTCTTCTTATCATCTTTTTTCTTCTTATCATCTGGTTTTTCATCAACTTTCGTTTTCTCTTCTTCCTTCTTAGAATCCTTACTATCTTCATCGACATCCATTTTTTCTTCCTCTTTTTTATCCGCGGTCTCCCTACGTTTTTGTCTTGCGGCAATTGATAATACTGCAGTTGCCACCTTTTCTCGTTCTTCTGATTTTTTTTCTTCCAATGGCGCTGGATAAGCGTAAAGTGATGGTTTGGCGGAAGATCTAAACTCCATTTTTGGCATTTTCAAATCAGAGTTTAAGCCAATGACGCAAGTAGGTGTAAAAGCTAATGATAACGCATGTGCCAACGGGAACCAGTACCAGTATTGCGTAAAAACTAACATACCAACAACAGCTTGAAGATTCGTGTGACCTGTTCTAGACTGCAAGGACAGAGTGGCATTACGACCTCCAGCATCAATAATACCTAATTTTATTTATTTTATTAATAAAAATTATAGCTTTATTTCAATAAAATATTTCGTACCTTGAGCTAATATAGCACCATATTTTGCCATTACATCTTCATGTTTGTTACTTATAACTTCTGCATATAATTGCCTAAAGTAAGCTACTTTTGGACAAGTTTGATCAGTATGCTGTATTAATATCATTGCCGACGCAATGAGTGCACCTTGACGAACAAAATTCACAGGATCGAATTTGACCATTGGTTCTAACAAAGCAATAGCCTCTCGCAATCCAGTACCACCACACGCTATACCTAACGCCATTGCTGCTCCATATCTTACATGGGGATTATATGATTCGGCTAATAAGCTTACAACAGACGGACATTGCTCAGGTGTGCGGAATAATATAAAACCGATAGCCGTGACTGCAGCTCGACGCACATCATCGTTAACATCGGACACAGCAACGTGTAATAATTTGCGTATCGCCTTGTTACTGCCAGTACCGTTATATGCCATTGCTATTGTATACATACCAGAACGACGTAAAACTGGATCCTTATCTGTAGATAAACTTGTTACAAGAGGGTCTGCTTCTTCCAATCTTGCAAACATTGTAAGAGAAATACCAATAGAAAGGCCTCGCAGAATTTTTTCATGTTGTGTTTCTTGAGCATATGAGACCATATCTTCTATCGCTTGTGCATTTTTCGATCCAAGCATAACCATACCCATGCCAATACCTGCTGCCTCTCCAACTATAGCATCATCTTGATAGAGGTTAAACTTAAGTTGTTCATATAAGTCTTGCCTATGAGTACCCATTGCAGCTAAACCAAGCCCCAAACATCCACCATGACGAACGTTTTCGTTTGTGGCATCTTTTAATTGTTGCAGAAGGTAATCGATAATGTTTGTACCATGATTGGCATGAATTAAACCTAACGCATATAATCCGCCTCCTTCAGAGTAACCAGAGCTAGGGCCAGTTTCTTTAGGCAGGTAACTTTGCATAAGAGCTAGTGAATCTTTTTCATGACCCCGATGAATAACACCCAAAGATGCAGTCGCTGTAAGCTTTGCCCAATTAGTAGCCCTTGCCAACCAATCTAAATTATCACGTAGAAATTGGTCAGAGGTTGTCCCACTATGCATAAATGCGTTTGCTATAACCGTGGCAGTATGACAAATCGACACACGCACAGCTTCTTTAGTTCCGCGCAGGATTTGCATATCAGCGTGATTACTTCGAATAAGAAACTGAAGTTGCAGGCTAATTGTTAATTCTCCCGAGAGGATAGATATAAGCTTTTCAATGTTTTTCTGGTGAGCTTTTTCTGAATCGTTAAGTGAATCTATTGTTCGTTCAATTTTAGAATCTTCTGAAAATAATATATTCATTTACATTTATAAAAAAAAAATACAATAGCTCAAACTTTACCATTAGTATCTTCGTCACTTTTTTCGGTTTTTTCTTTTGCCTTTTCCTCGTCTGTTTTTGAGGAATCATCGGATGAATTAGTACCCTGGGGCTTGAACGTACTTGGCAAAGCCGTTGGTATAGGCGCAGTTTCTTTTAATGCTTGTAGTACTTTTCCTAAAAATTCTTGAGTCGCAGATTCGTACAAATCGAATGCGATCTGATAAGCCATTAAATTGTTAGGTTCTTGCGATGAACGTGTTAATTTATCAAGAACCTCTGCTACAGCTAAGGGATCTTCCAAAAAAATTAGACACTGACACATATTCACATAATCTGGAACACCTAAATCACGGTAAAGACCAACTAGACAACGTAAAACTTCATTACGAAAACCACGATTTTGAATAAGTGACATGGTTACATTGTATGCATAAGCCAGCATACCACTAACATCATCTGACTTCATAATGGAGACTTCAAAAATATCCATACGACGTGTTTCCAATGCGATGCCAAGTGCTTGTCGATATTGGCCATCATCCAAACACCTCTGAATCATGCGATTAACAATACCTTCCAATCGAGCATCAACTGACTTAGCTTCCTTAGGATTTTCAATATATTCAACTCGTTGCGCAATGTAGAAGTCTATGCATTTAGCTATTATAGTTTCAGTGTACTCATTACGTGCATTCACATCGAAGAGGTCACCAGCTCCGAGGGCATATGTTAAAGCATCTTCAAATGAACCAAGATGATAAAAAACTTTGGAAGCAACCATACCAGCTAACTTATTTTCTGGAAAGCTACGATCTTCATGCAGCATTTCAATTTTCTCAATGGATTCCGATATTTCTGGCCAAAATTCATCGACGATAAAATCTAGCTTTTTTAAAGCAAATACCTTTAAATCAGCTATAGGCTCATCTAGGAGCGAGATTATGCCCGCAGCCGATGTTATATTCATTTTAATATCACTATGAAGAAAAACAAAAATATCTATTAAAACCGGACGCTGAAATTGTTAAATGTCTAACCTTAAATTAGGTGCTGGAGTTCAAATGTATTAAAAATAAAGAAATTTTAAGATTTTTAAAAATTAATTATTCGAATAATAATATTTTTGAATAAATTTCACTCTGTTTCTTTCTTCCTATCAGAAACAAATTTAATACGTTGACTACACGGTTAATACCGAAAACTGCAAATCACTTATTATTCTTGAAATTTTGACATTTACTTAGGTTTGTAGTAGAAAGTGTTTGTAAATATTGCAAGTTTTAATCTGCAGGTACTGCCATCACAACTTTTTCAACCAAAATTCAATTGAAAATATTAACAAATTGTTACTTTCCGTGTTGAAAAATCACCATGATTTCTACTAATGACAATTTTCCGAAAGTATACCAATTATGCGATATATTTTAAATTTCTTTTTTTTTAAGTCATGCACTAAAAAATAAGTAATTTTTACTTGCACAAAATATGTATTTGAATTTGTCTAAGAATGCTACGCCATGTAAATGAAATGCAATTAGAAAATTAAAGAAAACAATACTTTCATCATATTTCATTATACAAAACCCAAACATTATATGCATTTATTGTATGTGTATTTAATGCACATTAATATATTAATATATAACTTTAAAGCTCGATATCTCGAGCTATACTATATAACGTAGTGGAGAAAGTTACTCGGAATGAGTTTATTATGTATATACTATCGTTTTTTGGGTAATTTTTAAAATTCACTTGCGCTTGTTTTTCAATGAAATAAATTATTTCTAAGTACTACAATTTAACGACGGTTTGTCATTATAAGTAACTTTTTCCATTAAGCTTTATCTCAATGTGGTTTGGTCCTCGAGATAACGTGCTTCAATGTTATAATATTAATATAATTTGTTATAATGCAAAGAAATAAACAAAAAAAATGTAATGGTTTTTGACTTTACTTTTAAAAATAAAAAACCAAGAATTAAACAGTTTAATTAATTTTCTAACTAAAATTTGTTTTTTACACAAAGAATTTTAATTGTGTTTTTGATTTGGTAATACGTATCTGCTCGTTAAAAATTTGTTCAAATAAATCTGTTAATTTTATTTTGATTTTATATATCATATTTATTTCATTTGATTTTATTTTAATTTTCAAGAATTATTCGCAATATCATAATATAATTGTACTACTATAAATTACGAATTTGATGTTATTTTGATATTGTACAATAAGGATTGAATCAAATCAGATTGTGATTTCACCTTAGTTTTATACTTAAGGACCCAAACGATCCTTTTCGCTGTGTGCATAGGCTGCAAGTTTTTTTTTGCAATCAAATAATTTTATTGGATGGATAATTTTGAAGGCATAGAGTAATTTTAAGATGTTAAACGTAAATGTGTTCGCGAACAAATGTAAGTATTCCTCTTGAAAATTTTAAAATATTTACATCAGCTGATATTTTTGAAAACATCAATCATTTTTAAAAATAAACAAGTGATCTGTAGACTTAATGAGTTTGCTCAATCAGTTTGAATCATAACACGATATAGTTTATATATGAGTGAACATTTCTAAATACAGTATCTTGTGAAGAATTTGAATAAATTTTTATATTGGCAAAGGACGAAAAGCTATAAGATGAGGAACACTTTATTGGATGAAGTAAGTGAACGGTTGATCAAAAATTGAAAAAATTATTAAGATTTGTACTCTTATATATATATATTTGTATAAACATTTTTATAAGCATAAGTTGATGAATTTAATTCTATTAATAGCTATCGACTAATTTAACTTAAACATACTCACAGTTCCTTTCGATTTATATCGTTTTAATACATTATAATAGAAAAAAATAATAATTAGTGTAAATCATAAAATATACCGTCCTCTGTCCATTAAGCTGTCATCACTCCATTCTAATTGCATCCGGCATAATTATATGCATTTAATATGCATATTTATGTTTGTAGGTAGAAACCCACAAGCAATTTTGCCTACGCACATTTTTAACAAAGAAGTTTTATTTATTTTATTATTTCATTCCATTCTTAAAATTTCATTTACATTTTATAAGATATAACTTCAGAAATTGCTGCTGCTATAAATTTATTTTTTCACCCCCCGCTGATAATTACATTTGTTTGTAAAAAGTATGCATGATTTCGGATCAGCGCATTAAAGAAGAATTTATTTTTGTGCTTAAAAGGTTTAACAATAAAATAATTGGGAATATTTTTTTGTATTAAAATCCTTGTTGCAATTCCTTTCATAATTACAAAATATCAATGGGAGTGTTGAATATTAAGTGTAAAATAATTTCCATAACATAAAAACTTTATTGAATAAATTAGTTAATTGATTTTTGATTTGAAATTTTTAAATTATTAAGATTATGATGAAATGATTCACATCGAACTAAATATTGTCAAAAACATTTCCTTACATTTCCCCTCCTAGAAAGAGGGAAGCTTTTAAAAAATAGAGAAAAATATTTTTCAATTAATTTCGTATGAGAAAATTTTCACTTTTGCTTTTGATTGCCAACATTTGGTCAGGTGTGCAATCAGTCAGTAACTATTTTTAATTCTTGTATTATTTTATACATTTCAATTTTTTGAGAGATTCGAGTGTACCAAATATATTTAAATTGTTTTGGTTTTTAATTATGTTTGCAAATAGAATTTCATATAGTTTTCACTTATACAGTATATTATATTTTTTAAAATTATTTTTTGGAATCAAAATAAGATATATTTTTCATATAAAACTAATAACAATTATAGATAAATGAAAATGGATTTATTATAATTGAGGAGTTTTTAACAGTTGAAGAAGTAGAAGAACTTTACAGAGCTGGCCGAGCTCTTTGTATGGATGCACCGCAAGCGAATCGTAAAATTTTTAGCACTGTTAATGCCTCCGATACTCATAGCAAGGAAACGTATTTCCTTGAGTCTGGTGATAAGGTTAGTTACTTTTTCGAAGAAGGTGCTGTTGGTCCAAATGGTGAATTGTTAGTTAATCCAATGCACGCTTTAAATAAAGTAGGCCATGCCTTACATACAGAACATCCTACTTTTGAGAAAATTACATTTAGTAATCGCGTGCGCGAAATTTGTTGGCAGTTGAACTTTAACAGGCCTGCTGTATGCCAAAGTATGTATATATACAAAAATCCTGGAATTGGAGGAGAGGTGATACCGCATCAGGATTCATCATTCATATATACAGAACCGAACTCCACTATCGGGTTTTGGATTGCATTAGAAGATTGTAATTTGCAAAACGGTTGCCTGCAATTTATAAAGGGGTCTCATAAGAGTGGCGTACATCGACGCTACATACGTAATAAAGAAAACGACGCAAATGAGTTGTTAATATATGACAGGTCAGCACCAATATATCCTCAATCAAGTTTTACCCCATTAAAAGTAAGCAAAGGTGAGTATTTGTTAGTATTATTAAAATAATTATAAATATAATATATAAATTATTTTTGATAGGTACTTGCATTGTTATTCATGGTAATGCTGTACACAAAAGTGAACCGAATCGTTCCCAACAAAGTCGTCATGCTTATGCTTTCCATGTGATCGAGACTGAAAATAATGTGAAATACTCCCAAGACAATTGGCTTCAACCTATCAAAGACAAACCTTTTCCAATATTATTTGAATGCAAGGATAAAAATGAGTGTGATTAAAACAATTTTTATATATCTTCAATGATAGTATCATAATTCAAAAATAAAAGTTTATGAGTACATTAAGATAATATTATCTAAAAATGTATAATTCTAACAATATTTATATTTCAACAATTCCGCTACCATAATATTACTGTTTAATAAAATTTTAGTAAAAAGTTAGTATAAAGAATTTTTGATAATATAGATATGCGATTAGATAGAAGATAATTCTGTTGATCTCCGTGTTCTAAATAAGTTCTTTTTATTAATATTTATATATTTCAAAATAAGTTTCAGTAAAATATAAGAAAATATGTTAGTTTTAAACATACGAAAATATCAAATCGAGACATCTACTAAAAATTTTGAACTATTACTTAACAATATAGTACGAAATAAAAAAACTATAATACTAAACAGATACTGTAGTCTTTAAAGAAAGACTACTTCTCCGTAGAAAAACACCATTGGTAAATATTTAACCTCAAACGCGATAAAGCCACACTTATTGCCACAACAAATAACATAAAATAATTTTAGAAAAACAATCTTTACCCATAATGCAAGTAAGAAACGAAATATAATCATTTAACATTCCCTTCAACGGTCGCTTTATCAGTCCAACTTTGTTGATTTATATGGGAACCTCAAAAGTTGGGTTTAATGATTTGATTTCAATTGGAGAGTTAGTGTAAGCATTGGCGTAGCCAGGAAATAGCAGGTAGGGAGTCTAACTTAGCCAAATTAAAGCAGAGAGTAAAAAAAAAGTCATTAATCTAAAGTTCTGCCTTTAATATTATTTAAAAAAAATTACAATTTGTTTTTGCTTCAAAAAACTAATACATCGTATGCCCATACCTTCGCAATTGGTCCATAACATTTATTGTTTTTACTTACCTTACTCACCAAAAATTATGAGTTAGGAGAGCAAAGTTTCGCAAGTTGCTACTGCAACGCGGGGATATAAGTGTTCAACACCACAGATTTAAAGCACATATGAGGCAGTAGCGATCAAAAATAAATAGGTTATAAATGCTAAAAGAGTATAACTACACTCTGTAATAAAAAAATTC
Organism: Teleopsis dalmanni; assembly: GCF_002237135.1. Lineage (NCBI taxonomy): Eukaryota > Metazoa > Arthropoda > Insecta > Diptera > Diopsidae > Teleopsis > Teleopsis dalmanni. Next base: position 229,871,361 of record NC_051847.1, on the reverse strand, counting down.
ATATATTAAATAAACTTCCGAAATCCCGCATTTTTTATTTAGTGTGTTAATTAACGGTCTACCGGGAAAACTTTTATTAATACCACGTGTTGCATGCAATTATGCACCAGTTGGTGTCATTTTGATTTCGAAATATTTTGGAATTTTATTTTATTTTATAAAATATACTGAATGCTGATCCTAATAGCAGTACACCAGTAAAAAATTTATTTATAATCCATTCAAATGTATGTATATTCGAATGTTTATAGGGTGAACCGTAAAGGTGTGCCACTTAATGCATACATATGTGTACATATAACATAGCAATGCATTTTATTTAATAAGAAGTAATAAAAAACGAACAAGATTGAACATTTTTGCAATTAGACGTAATACAGAAATAATTTATAATTTCTAATAAAATTTCTTAGTCAAAATGCGTCGTGATAGTTAACGACGCGCATAGTTACAACGTATATTTTTGCGCAACAAATAAGCCAACAATAAGAACAGTTTTTGTATAAAAAGACCCAGTATTCATTGAAGTTTGAACTCATTTCGTTGAGAAGTCGATATAAATATTAAGATCAAATTTATTGATTTTGAACAACGCAACATAGTCAACTGAAAGTCAAATCTCAACTGTCAAACTTAAGTATTTATACACAGTCAAAACGTACAAGCGAATTCAACAACGTAAATCGGTAAATTTACACGAAATAAAGCAAAATTATTATAATATAACGAACATAAAAATTTTAGAGTTAAAGTGTAAATGTAGTTTTTAATTTTTCCCGGAAAAAAGTATTAAATTTGAGTGCCGAATAACAATAAAAATAAGCAGCAGCTGCGTTCAATCGCATGTCTATTGAGTGAAGTTTTGGATGCAGTTAATGGAAGGATTTGTCAAACAAATGTAACATCAATTTTGGTAAATTGTAACATAACATACATTTCGTATTCCTGAAATATTTAAAGAGCATACTGGCATTGTTTATTGTTATTGCTATCTATAAATAGAAATTGGGGTCTTATTGGTATTACTTTCCGCTTTTTGCTACTGAAGTCGTGTTTTGATAAGCAAATTAAAAAATCAGTTTTTGCTAGCTCTTAATAAATATATTTTTTGCTTGCTTTTTATGTGTCATTCAATTATTTTGTTTACATTTTTTGTTCTTGACAATACTACATTTAAGCGATGAAGATGACGGTATCATGATGACGCACTTAGTTAAATTAGAATTTTGCGTATTTCAAATACGGGTGACACATATGTATGTATGAGTTTGAGCGTGCTTTCGCCAATGAACAAATGTAGTCGCACGCAACAACTATTTTATCCTTACATTTAACAAGTTCTTAACTAAAATTTATAACGAATAATATATGTAAACTGTTTTTACGAAGAAAAAACTAAAAAACATAATGGCAATATTTAATATAAATGTATGTTTGTATAGTACAAAATGAAAATTATTACATCAACTTAACAGTTACTTTTGAAAAATATACTGGAGCGGATCTTAAAATTTTCAAAATATTCAATTTAATTTTTTTTGGATTTTTTAAAAAATATTTTGACATGGTAGATCATTTTGATGTTTAATAATTCAGTTGCCAAAAATTAATAAATAATTATATTAATTTACAAAACCAGTGTAATAGATACGGATGTTTTTTATACCTAGAAGCTATAAAAATAACTTCTTACCTTACAAATAAAATTTATAATTGGAGTATTTATATGTCATGCACTATTCTTATTAAAGTTACGTCGAAATGTATTTGCATTCGATCTCGCAGATATTATAGTTTGGCAGAATACACTTTTTTATAAAAAATTAAAAAAGAATTTGATATAAATAACATTTTTTTAATATAAATATTTAAAAAAAAAAATAAATAAAAATATTATAAGATTATTTGTGTGCACTAATTTTCAATCGGAATTTAGAAAAAATCGCTTACTACTTTGATATTAGGTGCTTTTCGTGGCTCGCAAGTGTGGCAAAAAACAGCATACTGGCCTATAAGCGCTAAGCGAGACATTAGCATCGCTGTTGCAGTCTGTCAAGTTTTATGTTTTGGCAAATAGCAAATCTTGCATTTGTGTACATAATGATAGCAAATTACATTTTGTATAAAAATAAATAATAAAGCTAAAACTAAAAAATTGAATTAAATAATAAACTAAAAGCAATGTACAGAATGCAGGAAATTTTTTGAAATTTCCTTTTACAACAACATTAATAATAGTTTAGAATATTAATTGCCTTAATAAATATATACTTGTAAGCAACCAATACGTTAAAAATTTTAAACCGTTTTTCATTTATACATAGTTTTAAAATCACAATTTTGCATATTTTTAAAATATTTGTTTTCCACAATTTTGAAATTTGTGAAAAAAATTTTATTTTTGTTTGAATTTTTATTTACAAACATTTGACATATGATTGGAATATTCGTTGACAGTTCCAATGAAGGTTCACAAAAGTTCGCTTATGCGTTGGCAACACTTATTTCTTTACTGGCCAAAATGTTTAACCACTTCACAACTAGGCGCTTAGATAGAAAATGTAGTGTTGTTGTTTTGCGTGCATATAAGCAACTATAGGCCAGCAACTTGTTGTTTTTTGCCACACTATTATTGAAGCACCTATTATTGAATTCTATAGTATTTTAGTTGATTATAGAGTCTACAACAAGTATCTTGCATAAGAGTTGTATAAAATCAGCATAAAGTCTGGTTCAAACAAATTGGCATCACTTTTAAAATATGTTAAATGATTATTTTTGACATATATTTTTTGTGTTGTATACAATATGAAATATAAAAATTGTAAACACAATTAGTTTAAATAAAAGAAAACAAAATGAATTTTAGAAGGGCAACCATTACTATCTTATATATTTAAATTAATTTATTTATTTATGTATTTAAATTTATTAGTAAATGAAATGCTCATATGATTTTTACAGATAACTGAAATTTTGCAACATATTTCCAATAAACATTCACAATAGACTAATTACTTAATTTGACCGCACTGAAGCTTAAGGCGCAAAGTTTTTGCGAGTAAAACTTAACTCTATAGATTTTAAGAGCAGTGTTGTTGCTTCACATGTTTTCTTTCGTAAATTGCGAATATTTTTTTGCTAATCTGAAAGAAAAAAATACGACTATTGTTATTTCACGCGCTGTTTTAGAGATTTAAAAACAGCGCGTCTGAAGAAACCAAAAGTACTGCTGCTGGTGGTGATTGTAGATGGTTTTTTAAACATGAGTAGGACAAATTCACGGCCATTTTATTGCTACTGTGAAATTTTATATATCATTCTTTGATTTTGTTGCAAATACAAATTGCTAGACATTATCATTAGTTTAAGTAGTATTACGCTACGGTATTGCAATACAAAAGATTTTCGATTCAAAAAATGCGAAAAACAGTGATGCATGTCTTTTTATATAGTTTTTACTTTACGATTGTTTAAGCCAAAATAAAAAATACTATTTTCAATTGTTATATGGGCTAATTAGAAAATTTAGATTATCATATAGTAAATTCAAAATTTATTTAGTTACATAACATATGCCAATGTTTAACTGAGCGTAGCAGTATATAAAAAACCTATTTCTTCTGTTCTATTATCTTCCTCATTTTAAGGCAATCAGATATAATGTTACTTATAATTTGATTTGATTTTATATTATTAAAAATTTGTTTTAAAACGCTTAAAAAATGTTGAAAAAAAAACAACTTCAGTTAAACTCGTGAATTTATATATTAGATTCTAATTTTCGCTAAACAAAAAATAGATTTTACTCTAATTACACAGTATGTTACTCTAGTATGAAACTAGAATTAATAATAGGTCAAATTATACTTATCAATGGTTTAATTTATTTTTCTAATATTTTAGGATGTAAATTAGAAAACAATAAATGTTTAAAATATTTTATGTTTATTTCAGTTTTAGATATCTAACCAATTCTGCAGGTTATATTTTACATAATCCAAAATCGTCGTTTAATAGATCTAATTATTAAGACGTATATGGTCGTAATAGCAAACACCAAGCCACTTAAATTCCATATCAATGACTTTAAAAATATTTTTGTTTGGTGTCGAGTGATGGCCATATACGAGTATGTTTTATTTATTTATTTTCTTGAATAAATTAACAACAGACAACTTAGCGCCATTTGAATCGATTATGGAAAAGCCATAAAATAGCAACAACATCGACAACAAAAGTATGGCAATGAGGTGTAGTAGGTGTTAAAAATTATAAACAAACTATGAACAACACACCAACAATTTGTTTTATCAATGCGAGCAACAACAACAACAACACGACAACATAACGAATGTTGAACAATTCGTTTCAAATATAAGACGCATAAAACAAAAACAAAAAAAAATATTTTAATAATAAAAAAAAAATTAAAAATGTTAAACTAATGTGAGAAAAACTAAGAAAGATAAGAAGTAAATATAATTAAGCAGAGGTTGTAGATATGCAAATAGTTGTAATTTGATTGTGTTGCAAAAAGCACGCAAGTACCAGTGCGAGTATTATCTTGATTTAGTTTCGTCTCAGATTGAATTTTTTTAGTTTATTAGTTTTTACATGTCACGAGAATACATACATACATACATATGTACATATCTGTCAGTAGACGAGCCAACGAGGCAACGAGCAGCGAAGCAAGCTTTTTAGTGTTAATCATAACAGCAGCATAGGTATCATTCAGTTAGTTCAAGCGACGAAAAAGTCGCGCTTCTAAGCGTTCAAGGTGTATGCTTACATACAGTTGCGGTATTTGAAAGGTTAGCAATAGCAACAAATACTATAGTCTGTTTACCAAGTACAATAACTTTTGCTGCATTTCGTTATTTGTTCTCACGAGAAAGCAAAACATTGTAAATTATTAATGATTTCATTGTTTTTCATTTAAAAATTTATTATTTTTTTCATTTGTGCATTAATGCAGGTGTGTGTCCAATCTCATCTATTTCAAACATACTAAGAAAGTAGTACGTTTTAATAGAAATTTTTTATTGCGAGTACAGTAAGAACCCAGAAAAAGTGCTTGCAAAGGAGTAAGTGAAATGTCAAGTGAAATGGCATACATATATTGTCCAAATCGAATTTCATTTAAAACTACCACATAGAATGCAATTTGAAAAGATGTTAGAAAATTTGTGAAATTCATTCAATAGTTTTGTATCTTTGGACATAGCTAACGTAATAGCTAGAAACCATATGTGTTATAAACTGAAATATTTAAATTTTAATTTCTTAAGATCCTTAAGATCAAGAATAAAAATACTCGAATATACTTTCTTTTTTATATGTATATAGATCACCGGTCTGGTTAAATAAGATTAATTTGGTTGGGTGTGAGCCACACATAGACCTATTTATAGTAGAACCAGCCGAATACCGAATACCTATCAAAATACGTTTTCAGTATTATACTATAAAATAATGTTAAGTTCTTTTAATACTAATAAACTTAGTTGTGGAATAAAAAAATTTAAATATCATAACAATGTTTATGCCTACAATAAGCGGACCTGAACTAGAGATAATTACACAGATGTTCAAACCACAAAGGAATAATAACAAAAAGCAAAATGAAAAAATATTTTAAAAAAATTGCAGATATAAGCAGACATTTCAAAAATTTTTGTATACCTATAAGACTTAAATTTAAAATATATAGTGCATCAAATGAAAATATATTAGTTAGGCTTTAATTGCACAAAAATGAAATCTCGAAGACGCTTGTATCAAAAATTTATCATTTAATATTAATTAAATGTTTCTGTGAAAAACGAGAAGTATTTGATTTGCTCCAACAAAAACATTTATAATAAATATTGTAATCTCTATTAATTCCATTTCATAGAGATAACTTATTCGGAGATTATTTATTATCGAATAATCAATAATTATATTATTAATTATTAATCAGTAATATCCGATTATGGGTGTGTACCCACAAATCATATTAAAAAAAGATATAGTTAAAAAATTGAGACCCTAATGTATGTGATCGTAAGATGGATCCAGTACGAACTGATGAAAAACATTTTTACATGGGACTAAAAATAAATCCGCGGTTTACCAACAATAGCACTAAACAGAAATAACGCGTTCATAATAGTAAATTTATATTGCAAACAGTATAAGAATATTTGGGATATATTTATACCTGAAAACTTTTTTTTTGAAAACATTCACTTTTACATTCGGATTATTTTCACTTATGTTTCAGTTATCGAGTTCGTCTTGTAATCGTGCTATTGTGTGTATCCCCTTTCATAAGATTTACTTTTTATCTCGGGTATCTCGAGCAAATCTCGGGTAAGAAAAATTTATTTTATTTACTGAATGCATCTGTTCACTGCGATATCACTGTACTCATTTGTAGTACTGCAGCAATCGTACTGTCAGCAACAGCAAAAATAACAAAACACATACGCCAAGCGCAAATAAAAACAATAATTAAACAATCTCTATTATTAACTTGGTTATAATTTACTCTTCTTCTTCAGTTGCTGCTTGTGCTGTTGTTGTTGCTGTTGCTGTTGCTGTTGCTGTTTTTCTTTCCCATTTGTTTATTTATTTAATTATTTTCTTTAAACAATTTTGGTCGTCAGATGCTTATCAAATGATAAGCGACCGCTGCTGACAACGAGTGTTGTCGCGATTATAAAATTGATTATTTTTGTTAGAATAAATTGTGAAAAACTGGTACGGCCAACTTCATTGTTGTTAATATTGTTTTTTAATATAGATTACAAAGGTTGAATTGGAATAAAACTGGAAAGATGAAAACCATTTCAATGGTGCTCATACGTCACGGCGAAAGCACATTCAATCAAAAGAATCTGTTTTGTGGCTGGCACGACGCAGAACTCAGCGAGAACGGTAAGTTTTTGGCACGCGTGATAAATATGTGAGAAACATTTTTCACAAAAATAACAAAAAGCTTAGCAAGAGCAGAAGGCAAACAAACAATATCCCTAAAAATTAATAGATGCGTCACATATTATATACGAGTATATTAAATTCAATTCTTTACATTTGCAGGTATTAGAGATGCTTCCAAAATATCATCAGCCGCCTTGATGGAACACAAAATGGCATTTGATGTGGCTTATACATCAGCGTTGAAGCGAGCACAGGACACTCTCAAAATAATACTTAAGGAAATAGGTTGTCCTGATTTACCTACAAAGTGCGACTGGCGTTTAAATGAACGCCATTATGGCAACTTAATTGGTTTTAATAAAAGGCAAATGGCTGACAAGTACGGAGAAGAGCAAGTGCAAATATGGAGGCGCAGTTTCGATGTGCTACCACCTCCAATTACGTCCGATAATCCCTATTATGAATGCATAAGATCTAACCCTAGCTTCCGTGATATACCTCCTGAACAATTTCCTTTAAGTGAATCGCTTAAAACGACGATGGGTCGAGTGATACCATATTGGGAGCAGGAAATACTTCCACAAATTCACGCTGGCAAGCGGGTCCTGATCGTAGCCCATGGAACAATAGCACGCGCATTGGCTAAACATATTGAAAGTAATCATAAATTTTTAAAAATTATCTTAAATACGTTCATAAGGATTGTTATGATTTTCTTATATTTTCTAGATATATCTGATGAGAATATTAAAAGCGTTAATATTCCCAACAGCATACCCTGTGTATATGAATTTGATTTAGAAAAGAAAAATCTTGTTGGAAAAATTAAATATTTGGCGGATGAAAACTTCCTAAACAAACAAATGGAGAAAACTGCTTCTATTGGAAATTAAAAAATATTATAAAAGATGTTACAAATATTATATATATATATATATATTTATTGTAGTACACTAAAATTTTACATATTATAAATAAAACGATATCCTATTTATAAACGCATGTCTTTGATTTGGAAATCATTCTCAGATTGAGCTTTTTGTAAGCCCAATATATTTTTATATATGTTAATATATTATCTAAAGGAGTGGTTTCCAAACCTTCTTTTGGACAAGGACTACTATGATGTTTTTGTTTTTTTATTATTTTATTAAGAATAATAAACGGTATGATCATTTTAATATGCTTTATGCATCTCTGGTATGTTATAATGTATGATGAATTGTATGAAATAGGTATATAGTTACTTGGAACTTTTTTGTGCTTTTTTCTGTTAATTTCTGTAAAATGTAATTAATGGACCATTTTTAACCATTTCGCAGACTAGTTGTGGTTCATACCTGTTAAATTTGATTCACGGACCATTTTTAACCAACTCACCGACCAGTTGTGATCCGCGGAACACCAGTTGAGAACCACTGATCTAAAGTGCTACTTGATATTACAATATTAATGTACAGTTTATGTATATATATAAGTTGAGTCTTACACCAGCACTTCATTTTATTTTCATTCAGTGATGGATAGATCTTTTTCGGCTTCAGTTACTAGTTTCAAGTTCCAAATTAAATTTGAATATTGCATGTAGCATTTATGGACAAGTACTTCAACATTTCTTTTCATTCTAAAATTTTTTGTTTTAAAATTATTTTTAGTTAAAAATTTACAATTTATGTTCAAAATAAATTATTTAATAAAAGTTCTGGAAATTTATAAGTTAATAGTTACGTCAACCTAATCAAAGGGTTTTTAATTTAAATCTGGAGATCGGTGAACCAGGAACCAGCTACTGCACCATCGGATAAAGGTGCTGTTGTAATGACATCATGTAATATAAAAACAGATCATATAATATAATTATAAATCAAGATTTTATAGTACACTCTCCGCATAATGAAACATGTAATGTCAATATTCTGCAAATCATTTGACAGGGATATAATATTAATGAAATAATATTTATAATTATAATGCAGTAATTTAGGTGACTCACCCAAGGAAGTCAATTTCAATTTCCCCTTAAAATAGCACATTTCCGAGGCCTTCATATGAAATTTAAAAACAGTAAGATAAGGTCCATGATTAAATCAAATATCTTATTACCATTGAACATTTACAATTTCTAATTCCACCATAATTTGTCTCTTTGCCAAACATATCGTAAGTAGCCGAATTTTAGTCTTCTAAAAGGCTAAGTTTCTTCAGTGTTTTTGAGTTATAACTTCTCAAACGTCTGATTTCAAAAATATTTTGATAGCGAATAAATGTTATAGGTGCTTTTGATTGATTCGTGCTCACGATAAGTTATTCCAGGTGCAACTGCGCCTGTGTTATACTTTGATTTCACTGTATCTTGTCAAGTAAATCTTGTTTTGTAGACATAATTATTAAAATTACAATCAAATTCATATATAAAATAAAGCATTAACTTTTTCTTAATATTAATTTTAATTATAAATTTTTTGAGTTATATAAAGTTTCTTTTAGGATCTGTCTTTATGAAGTTATTTTTAATTTCTGTTTTCGATATAGTCGGAACCTTTTAAAGTTGGACGCTATCTTTAACTTTAGTTGAAACGATATTAAAGTCTGCACTAAACTTCTTACAGGACACTGTAGACTCAATTACCACATGAAGAATATAGATGCAGTAGATTCCTGTCGAATCTACTAGATGTAATGGTTCCTGTCGACTCTATCATGAGGGGAGGAAACGTCAGAACATGTTCTATGCAACCACATAGCGGCGGCAAGAAGTAAACTTGTCTACGTTGGAAGCGTTATCTTAGTCCCAAATCAAATAGGTAAAATTAAGCCTAGAGAAATTACGAGATTTATAAATAGTCTAGAATTGTTTTAGTTGGGCCTAAAGTTACACAAATTTGTAAGGTCGAGGTGCATTCAAAGTCTATTATTTAATAATAATAGTTTGAATCTTGGCATGAATATGAATCACTTTTTCAGCGTTCTGCCGTTTGCCGCAAATTTTCTATGTTCGTTACATCTTCGAAAACAAATTCAACCTTAATGTTATCAAATCAAGATAAACCCCTATTTTTGATTTGAAATGAAATCATGCCTATATGATTATAACTTGGGTTATAATAATGAACATTCGTGCCAAGTCAATTTCAATCTCGTAAGCACTGTACGGATGAAACAAAAAGGAATTCATTATTAGACACATTTAGAATTTTGTTTTCTTATACCTTTTAAATAGTAAGAATAGTAATGTTTATTTCGTATTGTGCTTTTAAGTATTTCATTAATATTTATTTGGATTTTTATTCATATTAAAAGTTTTTTTCAGCAGTTTTATTCAAATACGACGGCATTATAGTCATCGTAACGGTTCTTTAGTAGCGACTCAAGAACAAAAAATTGCATTTTTCGCTAATATATTGTGTTGGTAATGCAGTGTTATCTGGCACAATAAAACGAGATACATATTTGGAATCTCTCCACATTTTGCAGTATACAGTCGAATCACATTGCACATTCATTCATTAAATACTCGAAACAGCAAAACAACCACCGCATATGGAAAGAAATATAAAAACAAATAATTTGCACCGCTCCAAAGAAAACTTGGTAAATGTCAGAAAAGTGAAACAGCCGAGGAGTAACTTGGTCTAAACAAAAGTGAGCGACAAAAACTGAGCAGTGCAACAACAACTCGTAAGAGGAAAGTATCTCAGAGATACAAATGAAAAATCTCATTATTGTGTGAAACAAAATTTAAATCTAACATTCAAAATAGTTCAGTTCAGTTGGAAAGCTGCTCTAAGCAATGCCTAACATCGAATATTAAAATGTAAGGCACGGTAATAAAATAAAATATACATATATGTATATAAAATAAAAATTGAATTTTAAGGAGGAGTATCTCAGAATCGTGAAAGAAACAGAAATCAAAACTTCAAAAACATATTTTTAAACTTCATTAAACGTGTGCAAATCAAAAACCCAAAAAGTATCTAGCAAATAAATGTGTGTCGAAACTGAGCAATGCTAATTTGGGTATTATTCGAAAACAGATACGAAAACAAAAGCATAATTAATTAATTCGGTAAACAAAAATTCGTTAAAAGTGATCAATAAATTAAAAAACATGTAATGATTTGTGGAAATAAATTGGTCAGCAGTTGCACAAAGTGAAGCAAAGTGAGGTGAAATATCATAAGCAAACTGCAGACGAAATCATAACTGATTCCCAAAGAGAAAAATATAAAATCGTTTTATGATAATTTTGGGCAGTTCAAATTATACGAATTAAATATGGAAACCATCAGAGGAAACGAAAACAACGACGAAGCAAGCAACAAACGCTGTTCAGGAAATCCTAACCTTTAAAAAAAAAAACTATAAAAAATAAATAAAATCGATTTTCACAGTTCAAACAAAAAACACAAACATTTTGTGGAAATTCGCCATGAAATTCTGAAAAGGATAACCTACAAATAGTGCAAAACGCTTTGTTCACAACTAGGGATGCATTTATCGATACGAAAAGGTAAAATATCTGATTCGAAGAGAAAAACAAAAAAAGAAAAATTCATTTGCAAATACAGATACAGCAACAAATACAAGATACAACAACAAAAACGAGCTGCACAGCTGCTGCCAACTAATCTGCAATAATATGCAGTATTTCCTTCTTTGTAAGCCACTCAACCACTCAACCTCTCAACCCCTCACCCATTCAACACTCGAATGGATAAATCCTTTCCGTATTAGTCCCACATTAATTACTTAATTTTACGGCCATTAGAAGAACAGATAGATAAACTAATTGAAATGCGGAAAGACTTACTCGTAGACAGATGGTCACCAACAGTTTAGTGACTAATTAAAAATCAATTGCAAAGTTCAAATTCAAAGGCAAATGGCAAATAGCAAATGCCAACCGCCAACAGCCAACAGCCAAACCTAACAACGCACTTCAGGTGCACATATTTACATATCCGCATAAAAATTTGTTTATTTACTCGCTGACTTTGCTTTGGACAGATATAGATACTTTTATGTTTATTTCGGTTTTGCTTCAAATTTATTGCATTTATTGCGTTTGCATTGTTGTTTGCAATGGTAAACTATTTTTCGTCTTCTTCTTCTTCGGTTTTGTTGGTTACACAATAAGTTGGTAGTAACTAAGCTGAGTGGACAATTTTGGTGTGGCTTTGTTATATATATCACACCTTAATATTTACGTACTTAAGCAAAAATCTACACGCAACAAAGTGCGGAAACATCTCATAGATACTCAAATGTACGTAGAATTGCGTTTCGAGCGGACAGCTAAATAGTCAGCAGACTATAGGTAAGCAGACTAAGCCGGTAGTGAGTGTCAAGTGACTAAGGAAATACTGAAAAAGAAATGCCACCGACTTACGGAAATATTTACATTTTGTAAAACAAACTCAATTTTTTTCCGTTCTCTATTTACTTTGAATGAATATAATTGTAGTTTTTTTAAATAAGCATTGCTTAACATAATGTCATAAGTCGTATTTGAATCCCATGATGTATTATGTCTAATGGCATTCTTTAACTAATAGGTTTCAGGGTGCTCTAGTTCGAGGTAATACAACAATAAAAATCAAATCAAACCACTTACTAGAAATGTTGGCGAGATTATTCATATGCCAAATAATATTCATTCGAATACATAAAAAACATTTGGAGTCAGCAGTAGGTTCCAATATATCAAAATTATTTATGTTTCTCTTTGTTACTCATAGCTAGTACAACTTGGTCTCGGTCAGAGGTTTCTTAACAGTTGTTCTATATAATAACACAGTTAATGGCATTGATTTCGTAATTTCATTTGCTTATGATTCTTAAATTTGCTTCTACTGTGTCAAGCCATTGATTCCACGGTTTAATTCTAGCTCTGAATCTATCTCTTTTGTTTTAATGATCTGTTTTAATACACTGTTATCTGGATTTTGAATAACGTTATTAAATATATGGGCAATAAAGCTACTCACTGACGTTGCATGGAAGTGTTAATAAATTTCGCTTCATTGCATGCAAGAAGAACCGAGTGAATGATATATAGATATTTTCATACAAGTTGGCCTCTCTTAAAAAAGAAAAGGTTAATCTGTTGCAAACAGGTCACTGTAACCTTGATAGTGCAGTATATATGAAGGTACTTCCACGGAATTTTAATAAATTTTTTTAAATAAGTGCACTATAGGTATATGCAAAATTAACAAATTGTTGAAATAATCACATAATCCAAACTTAATTTGTATATTATTAATATACTCACTCATTTAGTAAAAATATTGTTATTCTTTGCATAATAAAAACACTGTAGTTGTTTGGGTTTTGGTTTTATTTATTAAAATATCAATCCAAACTTATAAATGTATCTGTAGTCAGATCTATATACTTGTCCCAAATATATCTCACAAAAAGTAATACTGTAGAGCAGGCCTGTCCAAAGTACGGCCCGCGGACAACATGTGGCCCGCGGCTAATGTTTATGCGGCCAGCGATATGTTTTTAATCTACTATAATTATGCAAATTTTCTTTTGGTGTACTGGTAAAACGACGTCATTTTAACATTATAACCGTATATATAATGTTATAATGTATTTATAATAAAAACTATGAACGTATGTATTTGTTTCTGCGGCCCTCCAATCTGTACAGTAATTTGTATTGGCCTGCGATCGTATTTAGTCTGGACAGCCCTGCTGTAGAGCATAGGCAAATATCTCCTATATTGTGTATTTGCATAACAAAAAGGTATAAAGAAATATTCAGTGGAAGAATTACTAAATGAAGAAATAAGGTTATGTAACTTATGTAGGTCATTATTTCTTAAATCAGGTGTTATTGAATAACCTAACTATAAATTTATTGGTGTTTATTTTCAAACACCTTTAGTAGGAGCAAATTCTAATAATAAAACGTGAAAAAGATTTTGTTGTGGTGCTTTAGGTCGGCAGGTACGTGTGACCGTCGACATTCTTTATTTGGAAACTGATGGTATTGGCCCGTTGTGATATTAAATAATTACAGTAGGCTCTCTATATACATTGGCGGTAACCACATTGGCAACATAATAAAATAAAAATGTGCCAGGTCAATTAGAAAATAGGTATAACATTGAATCATAAATAAATGAGAAAAATCTTGTGACAAGTCGGATGCCACTTCTGTTCAGCATTTGTAGCTCCCTCGTTTTGGCTTTTGATCGATTCGATATGGTTTATTTAGCTTGTCTGCAGCCAATTGTATTATCCCAATCAGTGTGAGTCATTAATTTTAAGTTTGAAAAAGTCCATAAAGGACCGCAGAATGGTTGTGGCCTAATATAATATAAGGCCACATCTTAAGGTCATCTGCTTTTTCGTTTCTCTCTAATCCGTTGTGCCCTGGGACTCATATTAAGTGAACCCTGTTCCTTCCAGCAAGATCTTTGAGAAGTAGAATTTATTTAAAATATATATGTATGTATTTATTTTAAATATTTCTTGCTAAGCATTCCAAAGACTGTGGCAAGTTAAAATACCCGCACTATAGAGATGTACAATATAGTGCGAGTATAGCACAATATACAAGTATGTGTAATTGACTTTAAATAAAATTCTCCTTCAAGAAACTTAAATCTATTCTAATTTGTAGATTCTCACATCTTCTTATATCTGCTCTTCTGTAGTGTGTAATTTAAAAATATTCTTAATTCACTACTGCAATCTTTGCTATTTGCTTCATGATGTTCACATAAGTCCGGTGTACAGAAGAAATAGAGTAACCGCAAAATACTTGTACTAGGCAGTTGGTTCACGTACTTGCGCTCATAAACATCCTCATAATGACAAATGCATTAATGATTTGATAGCGTTTGAGATAATGATGAAGATAATATAGATCATTCTATTGTCAATTGCGCGTCGAACAAATTTAGTATTAAAAATTTTTATTTTGTTGGTAATTAGTTTTGTTAACACTTGGAGAACTGTAACCACGTAAGTAAATAGATACACAAGTGTTAATTTTATTAAATCACAATATTTGTAGAAAACTTTTCATACTAAAAAATATGGATTCATATCAGCAAAGTCTGTAATATGAGAAACGAAAACCATTATTATTCATTATAGACCGATTTTTCTAAGTAATTTATTCAGTTTTTAATGGACTCTGTTTTGAAGTCGTAAACGATAAGTAAATAAGGGGAGTCAAAATTATTGATATAAGTTTGTTTTTTAGGTTGCGATACAACTGATTTTTGTATTTAGTTAATTTTTTTTTAGGTTTTTACGGTCACGTTTAGTAGATAAAGTTTTTTGAAATACTCTCTTACAAAGCGTATATACACAGACTTAAATTTATTTATTTATTGCTTTATTTTTATAATATTTAATTATTATAAATTATAATTTTTTTCAAGTTTTAAGATGACAAATCATGGTATACACTTGCAATCGATTAGAGTATTTTAATTTTTTATTACTGGTATCAGTCTGTTTATTTGACTACTGCTTCGCAAGATACATTTTAAATATTGGATAACAACTTCTTGATAACGAATATTGAATTATATTCTTTAACTCTTACATAAACTATGGGATTTTAGAGCCCTTTTAAAAATTTAAGGCATATTTAAATGTTTGTTTAAATTTTAAGAAGTATCAAAATTGCTAATTTTGATCGTATTTTAAAAACAAAACGATATTCTTCATATGGCTTACGTACATGTCTATTAAGTATATTGTTATCAAAACTGCTACTATATGAACCCGATAGTTTCTAACCGCTATCAGACCTTGGTGAATTATTTTGCCACTTTATGATATCATAAAATAAATTTAGGAACTGATCATTCAGTCGTATTCAGCATCATATTATATAATATATTGTCCTAAACTTAAATAAGTAAAGTTTCTTTGTTGCAGTCATTAATAGCTATTCTCTGCTTACTACTGACAATATTTTATAGATTTATAGATAGATTTCTTGTTAATCTCCCCCATTCAGGCTCCAATATATGTAAATGTGTGCCCCAATTACTTTTGTTGAGTTCAAATTAAGAACTGTACTAGTTGTATGTATACTGAAGATACATATTGTATTCCCCTTTTATATATCTCATATTTACAGATATGAATGCTATCGGCATTTTCAGAATGCTATCGACAACGAATTAGCCAATAGACTGCAATGAGTATGAGAGGTAAGTTTTCTTCAGCTTTATCCGCAACTATATATAATATCTCAGTAATTAAATAAATACTCTACAGGTCGTAGAATACCAATACCGTTACCCAACACAGGCACAATGCATCGGAAACGCAATACGTATTACATGCGTGGTATTATACTCCTAGCACTCGGTATATTTCTGCTGCTACAGCTACATGTATTTAACTACGGTACCTTTAAATCAAATCAGATTTAACATTACTTACTAATTGATTAATGATTACTTGCAATTCATATCATTTACAGCAGATGTACGCACTCCCATATGGACCGAACCAACAACGAATGACTCAGTCGATGCTATACTTTCTATGGTGCCATCGGTGTTACACAAATTCTTAACACCAAAGACAAGAAATCAAACATTGACCACTAGTTGTAAGTAGATTTGTGTAAGAAGTATTTGACAGATATAAATATATTTATATAAATAATTTGATTACAGCGGCATTACATAATAGCACAACTGGTGGAACTACAAACGGTAGTGGGAGCTACTCGGACAGCTATCATGCACCCAATTTAACTGAAATTAAACGTCAAATTGCACGCCATAATGAGATGCAGTTTGTTTTAAATGAGGAAGCTTTTGGACCCTTACAAAATGATTCTGTGATAATTGTAATACAGGTGAGTGTAGAATTTATAAAGTGGAAGGCATCTATAGAAGTACAAAAAAGGTAAAATTTTGTAACACAAGATAATCACAGTTTCTCAGCATCAGTATGTAAAGCATTTCTCATATATATTATTATGCTTTAGGTACATACACGTATTACATACCTACGCCATTTAATTGTAAGCCTAGCACAGGCTAGAGATATCTCGAAAACTTTACTAATATTTTCGCATGACTACTATGACGAGGATATAAACGATTTGGTACAAACTATTGACTTTTGTAAAGTTTTGCAGGTGAATATGTGTGATTATAAAATAAAAGAATTAATTTAATGAAATAATATTAATGTAAATTAATTCAATTCTATACTCAATTACATATAAAATTAATTGTGTAAACAGATATTCTACCCGCACTCTATACAAACCCATCCACACGAATTTCCAGGCACAGACCCTGAAGACTGCCCCAGCAGCATGAAAAAGGAACAGTGAGTTGTGATCACAGTTAAACTTAAATGCATTTTAACATTTTTTGTAAATTTTCATTTTCAAGAGCGCTAATAAAACGTTGTAAAAATGCATTATCACCTGATTTATATGGACACTACAGAGAAGCCAAGCTAACACAAATTAAACATCACTGGTGGTGGAAAGCGAACCGTGTATTCAACCAGTTAGAAGTGACACGTTATCACACTGGTATGTAGTACGATAGAAATCTACATACAAAAGAGCATATCTCCAATAATAATATTTCACAAAAAAAATAGGTTTGGTGCTTTTCCTTGAAGAGGATCACTATGTAGCCGAAGACTTTCTATATTTATTGGAAATGATGCAGAAACGCACAACCGACATGTGCCCTCAATGCAATATACTATCCTTAGGCACGTATTTGAAGACCTTTAACTATTACACATATAATAGTAAGGTGAGTGTTGTTTATGATCGTTTGTTTGTTATGATCCACTAAGGACATCTACTGCTACTGTGACTAATATTTTATCAGTTAAAAAATTAGGCACACAATTTTAAAGAACCGCACAAAATATTTGAAAATTAATTTACGCAAATTTTCTGTGTTGTGTTCATGAATAAAAATTAACAAACTCACATTGTTGACTATTAGAAGTAACAGAAATATATGGATACATGTGTAACACATTGAATGTAATATGTTACTTTTATCTTTTTTCATGGTCTCATATATGCTTTCATGTATACTTGTTTTGTATTAATGAAACCGTCGCACAGACTAACAAGAAATCATTTAGCAATCAATTCGCTTCCTCGCTGATCTCTCCAAATAATTTGTTAGGATATCAAAAGAGTAAAAATTCACAGCAAAAATCATCAAAATCACAAAAAGTGTCATCATCATCGTCCTATTCATCAGCTGCGAATAGTTACAATAAATTGCATAAAAGCAACACGGTCAACACGCCCAAAGCGAGGGCTGTTGTCGGTGATACAAACACCAATGCACACCATTCCATCACTACCACAACCACAGTCACAACAGAAAAAAATGGCGCACAACAAACGTGGAGCTATCATGTACTACCATCTCTGTACTCTTTCTATCAGAAGGTACTTACATACTTACAAGTATTACTGCGTTTTGCTCTATGCTGTTGTTTTTCTCGTTGTGGCACTGTCGATATTGCCATTTTTTTATAAATTAAATATATATTATTGTTTATTTTTTGTATGCATTTATTATCCTTCTCTGTACTTAGTTTTTTTTTCATATTTTTAAATTTCTAACCGAAATCGGAAATTTATTGGTTGCCAAAATCAAACCAAATTGCACAATAAATAATGATTGAAAATAATTTGTCATATTTGATATTGATTCCTAATAATTATAAACTAAAGAAAATAATTTTTGTTTGTTCTGCATGTTTAAATGTTAACTATTTGTGCATGGCATTACGTATACTAAATACATTTCGATACATGACTTCTAGGGATAATTTTAAATTGATAGATATTTATTAGCCTTACTTTCTAATAATCCTAATCCTAAGTGACTAATGCAAAACCTATTCTATTATATCATGAATATATAAGAAAATAGAAGATTTAGTATCCTTAATAGTTAATCAATTAAGTATTTAATTAAGATAATAATACAAATTCTAATATTTTTTCAGTCTAAGTATTATATATTTTGATTAGGCTTGAGTTTTGTAATCTTAATCTTATAAATCTAAGAAAGAAAATATTGAATTTATTTATGAATATGCCGATATTTGATAATATATTTAACTAAAGTAAAACCTTTGTTCGTATTTCTATTATATTTATATTATATTATATTATATTATATTATATTATATTATATTATATTATATTATATTATATTATATTATATATATTATATATATTATATTTTATATTATATATTACATTATATATATTATATATTACATATTACATTATATATATTATATATTACATATTACATTATATATATTATATATTACATATTACATTATATATATTATATTATACATATTATATATTTTATTATACATATTATATTATAGATATTATATATTATATTATAGATATTATATATTATATTATACATATTACATATTTTACTATACATATTACATGTTTTATAATACATATTACATATTTTATTATACATATTATATATTATATTATATATATTAGTTTTATTTATATTACATATATATTATATTATTATATTATATTATATTATATTATATTATATTATATTATATTATATTATATTTTATTAATTATATGTATTATTTTTAACCTTTTAATGGTAAAATGTTTCGATCGTCATAAAATTGTAGCAACTGTGCCTGGACACATTATATTTTTTTAAGGATTAATTTCGATGGATGATAACAGCCAAATGCAACAGTAGTGACTAACGTTAAAAACAATAATTATTGCTAGAATAGCGCTATATACATGAATAGCACTCATTGTTCAATTTTATATATATGTATGTGATAATATTAAATCAGATTAAGAAATTAAGAAATAGAAATTTCTATTTGTAATCGTTGTTTATTAAGTATGATTTCATAAATATTGTATATGAAACTTAAATTTATTTCAGTTTTCATCAATTGAATGTTACATGTTTAATTTGTTATTAATTTTATTGGCAGAGGTGTGTGCATTTCATAAGTTAAATTATATAAAAAATATTTCTATGTTTACTGTCAACTTTTGTTTGTTTTTATGTAATACTATGTGTTTTAGTTAAGTTTGCTATATGAAATTGAAAAAGCGTGTAAAATGTTAAATTATTGTTCATAATTTAGGTTGTTTACCGCATGTCAAAAATACCAAAGAAAACGAACGCGAACAAATTTCGAGAGGTACTCAATTGTTTTTTTATCTGATTTTAGTACGTCAATTTACAAAGAAATTAGATGAATTACCCCGATAGCTCCCAAGTAGACAAATAATGCCGTCGTTTGTGTTCTGCGTTATCAGGCAAAGTTCCTGATGCTTGTTGTTAGAATTATTGTTATAGCTGTAGTTGTAGTGATTATGTACATAAGGAGTACTTAGCGTAGGCGTAGTCGCGTGTATTTATGAATTAAGGAAGTGAATTACATATTTTCATTTTTGTGTTTTTTTTATTGTCATATCTACAATAAATAAATCGTTTGGCACATTTGCAATATCCGTCGTAGTTTGCTTTTTTCCTCTAATTTTCTCCACAAATAAAATAGTTTTAATTAAGAACTTATACGCGTTTCTGTTGTCCTCAGAAACCTACTGGATGATATATACGTATAATATTTGTTTTAAAGTATTTGAACACAAGTCACAAAAAAGAATTCTTAATGTGTATTCTTGTACCCTTTGACCTATAAACAGAAAATCAATTTAATTACTTACGCAAACTAATTCGGGTGCATGCGGCCTTGTTTTCTATTTTTTTTTTTTATTAATTTGACTTGTATTTATTTTTATAGTTTATAGTTCGAAATTCATCCAACAATATTTATGTTTATTTACCTATACGCACATCAATGCATGGATTTATTTAAATCTTAACGAGCTTTTTAACTTTTATTCATTGTAGATAATTTTATTTGTAGCTACGTAAAAACTTTCAAAGACAAAAAATAATTTATAAATAATTATATTCTTATTCTGATATCAAAACAATCAGGTTGAGATAATGCCCTGGATAAGCAATAAACATAATATGGGCTTTGCATTTAACCGCAGCACCTGGACCAATATTCGAAGGTGCGCAAAGCTCTTCTGCTCTTTCGATGATTACAATTGGGACTGGTCTTTGCAGCATGTGTCGCAGCAGTGTTTACAAAAGAAACTGCACGCTATGATCGTGAAGGGACCAAGAGTCTTCCATATTGGTGAATGGTAAGATTGAAAACTAAATTATCATTAAAAGAGTTAAAACGGTTTTCGTTTTTGTATTAAGTTGGTTTTTGCAACAATATTATCATGAAAAATAAATTATTTTATTATACATATATTGGTAAGCTTTATTCTGTAAAATTAAATGCATTTAAACTTTGTATTCGCGTGAAGCATGCTTATAACTTTTCAAAAGCCATAATATCGTTTTTGCTTTCTTTTTCTGGCACTAATCGCGACGAATAAACCCATGCAATGTTACCGATGTCCGTTAAAGGTGTAGGTAACTGTGATAGTGCCAGTCCAAACTTAAGTGAATTATTAATGTTGATTAGAACAAGTTTATCGCTATAGTAATATTAGCATATGCTCTATCTGCCATCCTTTTTGAAGCTGTTAATCACATCAAAATGTGTCATTCGTGTCATGCATTTTTGACATGTCTAACATACATGTATCGAATGTTCCAAAATTTGCTTTATTTGAGATATATTTGTAAGATAAAAATTATGTTGATTGAATAATATCGATTATTTTATTACATCATAATATGATGTAATACACTAGGTTAGGTTGTGTAAACAAGAAGAAGAAATGAGGGTGTTAGCTTCTATGGTGGAATGTCCTAAATTATTCAGAACTGAGTATTTGACAGAAAGTGTTAATAGTCCCATTTTCTACTTCCTTCATGAAACTTTAGAAGTTTCAATTTCAAAGGATGTCGGAGATTTCTCTCCACAAGTTTTGTCATTTAGATTCTGGATATGTTCAGAAAGATATCAGTTCTTTTTTGGTCATGTACTTTAGCTGTTTAAGTATGTTATTTTTTAAAGGTTTCCGCGGGCTAATATTTATGTTCTGTTAATTATACAAAATGAAATGAAATTTATTTTTGAGCCCTCTTAAATGAGATAACCTTTAATTCTTCCACCAAGGACGCCTCTAATTTTTGTTTAGTTATTCTATCCAAAAATACAATATCTTTTATTTTCGGTGTCTAGAGACCCCACTCCATAAAGTTTGGCTAAAATATGAGTTGAGTTTTTCTATGCTTGACTAATTTAAATTGAATAAAATGACAGAGTAAACCAAGTATTGCAGCTATGCTATTCGAGAAAATTATTCTGCGCTGATTCTACACGTTGACTTCTAAAATTAGTTTCTTTGATAGCAAAGTCATCGATTTGAAAGACATTGAATGTGCTCACAAGAAAAGGGAATCTTAATCTGTTTTTTGAACTAGATAAATTCTTTTGCCCTTTTAACAATCCATCTTTGTACCATTCGTCTATATGTAATCACATTTATTTATTATTTAATTATTTATTATTTATTTAACATAAATCCTTTTTTTTAGCCGTAGGTGATTAGCCATAGGTGTACGGAAGGACTTTTCCAAAACTCTGTTTCAACTAGATATATGTTTTACATTAAATACTTTAAATACTAGATAACAATTAATTACTTATTCGTGTTCATGATAAATTTTACATATAATATATTTGTTCATATCTTTTAATTCATGTCTCAACTAATGCCAGATAATGATATTTTAAGAAATTTAAAAAAAATTATTTTATAACCTTGCAGCGGTGTTCATCACAAAAAGAAAAATTGTGAAGCGAATCAAGTGATCTCCAAAGTACAACAAGTTCTGCGTATTGCTCGCAAGTCAGGACAAATGTTTCCACGTTCTCTGACATTAACTGTTGCCAGTCTGGTTAAGAAAACTAAGCTGCGCAAAGGGAATGGCGGTTGGGGTGATAAAAGAGATCATGAACTTTGCTTGAATATGTCGCTACCAACGAGGTGAATTTCTAAAACCAAAAAATATATGAAATAAGTAAAAAGTCAAAAAATTATTTAATAAAAAAGTAAAGGAAATTTTAGCTAATATTTATAAATTTAGTACGTAATATCGGTTAAATAATTTAATAAATTTTTGTTGAAATTAATTTAAGCACAAATAAAGTAAAAACACATTTTAAGATATAGGCTTTTTGACAATTGTCCAGATTTTACAAAAGTTTTCTATCGAAAATATTGGATGTAATTTGCATACGATGTGATAACAGTTCAATCAATCAGCTTAGATAGTTAGATAGAACTTCTCATGCAGGACAGGCTGACTTAGGTCCTAAAACGTGTCCGTTATGACACTACAGAATCATCTTACAGTGAAAACAATTTGCAGATTGGAAATTTTTGCGTAAAATTTTGGCTTTGACTAATCTTAAGTAGAAATGAATCTCTTCTTTTTTTAAGGTGATAAATATGATAATATATGAAAAATATGATATTATTACAAAAAAATTAATACTAGAAGACAACACTATGAGTTGATTAAAACCAAAAAGTTATAAATTTATTAAAGAAAACAAAAATTAAATTTATAGATTGATTAAGCGCCAACTCTTGCTTAATTCGTAAAATCCATCATTTATTAACCTATTTTTCAATCTTTACAATTCTTAGTAAATTTTCTTACAAAAAAAATTAAACCAAAATATTTTACAATAATTTATAAAGCAAAAACAAAAGCAAAAATATTATATTGTATTGAAAATGCAATTAGTGTAAAATTTAATGAAAATATTATTGAAATACCAAAACTATAATAAATCATTATTCTAGTCATAATATCGCGATAAAATCACAACATGAAATAGATTTAATTAACTTCAACGAGAAAGAAAACTTCATTAGCATTATTTATAGAAAAATAGAAGAGAAAAGAACAGGGCTCCATGCTCTCCATGGAACGGAGCACTGCAAATATAGTGGAGCTTTTGTGCTAACAACTAACTTTAATGAATAGACTATACTAGATGCTCCTGTACCAGTATTCTCTTCCTGTCTCTGATAAAACCCAAACAGTCATAAAAAATTCCACTAGAAGTCACATTTCATTCAGGCAAAGACAACATTCAACTCCTGCACCTGAGACAGATACACTTGCTTGAAGTGTTGGCACAGTTGATCTTAACCCATCAATGATCTGCTAGCAACATCAATTCTGTCTTATTGAAAAACTATGTCTATTTAAATCATCAGAAAAATATATTTATGTTCCGACAGAGCAACCACTGCAAGATATCTGTAATGAACTTCTAATTATTATTAACATAATATTTTTCATATAAACGTATTAAATAATAAATTTCATTAAACCAAAATAAGAAAAAATTATAGTATAACTAGAATATTTACTATATTTTTGAAAAATTATAAAATATCATAGTTCGAACATTGAGTTCCGTCCAATAATAAACGTTAATGAACAATTTTTAATTGAATTTGATTGCTACATTTTAATGTGTTAACTCATTTGATGAAAAAATAATTTTGATCATTTAGAACATATCTCCCTTCAAAATTGAAACCTAAATAAAACAAATTAATGATTTTTTTATTAATTATTACATATTACATATATTCTCGCTATAAGACAAAAGTGTATAAACCTTTTTTGTTAAATGGTTTCTGAATAACTTCTTTAGTTCCTGAAATATGGATGACATATAACATATAGCTACAAGTTTCTGCATTTGCTTTTTTTCATATTTAAGAAAATCGTAGAAGACTCTATAAAGCATAGCCTTTGGTGCCAACTACAGACGTATATAACTTCAATATTCCCTTCCCGTTCCTCCTTTAGCATTGAAAAAAAACAGCTGAAGATCTCTACTGAACTTTACTGTTTTGGTATAAAGATAAAATAGATTAAGATAACAATAATAAGTAGTTAAAGGAAAGGAAGATTTGGTTAATTTTAAACAAAATTTTAAAATTAAAAATGTCAAGTAAATCGGCAACATTGTTTGTTCTGAAAAAATCTTAACAGATATCAGAAAATATTATTTAATTTCCTTTATTCTAAAAACAAAACATGTAGTATATATTGTTGAAAACATTTATTATTTGAAAATATTTTTTTTAGTTACAAACTAGTCACAAACTTGTTAGTAAAAATAAATAAATAAATAGTGTTAATTAACAAAAAATGTCGCATAAAATTTAATTATTTATATTTAATTGTACGTGTGAGAAAACACGAATAAAACTAAATATATATTTGAAGTGTAATAAATTTCGCTGTAAAATACCAACTAGTAATTTTATAAATTATTATATATAGAAAATATTTGTTATTTTTATTGTTATTTAATCATTTAGTGAAATAAATTAAACCACAAGTACTGCTTTTTATTATAAAATACCTTATAAATAATATTAAAATATTAAGTATTTAAAAATATATAATAAAAATAAAAAGGAAAAAATTCTTTGTTTTTTATTTTGAAACAATTATAATATATTTATTTGAAAACAGTTTTTAAAAAATCCGGAAGAGGTAAATCAGGAGTGAATACAAAAAAATCAAAAAGTCAAATAATTTGTTAGCTTGTGGGGTTCCTATATTCGTGATTAAATAAAGAAGTGCTTCATCAAATTAAAGAGCCAAGACTTGAAATAGTCAATGAAGAAACGTTTGTGCAGAATATTGATTGAGTCTCATATCTGCGAGATAGAGACAAATAGTCACTATAGAGAGTATTCATCATGTCACTGCACTCTAGCAAAAGAATTAAGGGTAGTGCTAGGAGGATGCTGACCATTGGCCATGCACCAAAAGTTAACACAGTCGTGAAGAATATTCCTCTTATTACAAATTTTGCCCATAGTTTTAGATATCAAACATGACACAATTACCAGCAAGTTGCAAGATGCTGGCGAGAAAGTGAGAATATCAAACAAATAAATGTCAAATAAAACGGGATCTAAGACAGAATCCTGTGAAATGCTTGCAACGATGAAGCAGGTGGGAAATAGCTTCGACTCTGACGCGGACATGGAAATTTCTATTCTTCATAAAACGGTATAATATTATACTGTCTTGCACATATATCATTCACTCTCAATCAAATCTGAATTGAAAAAGCCGACACAAACAGCTGTACTATTTTGTTGGAACTATTTTGTCTTCCATCGAAATTGGATCAAAAAATAAATACGGCCCTATTTTTAAGTAGATCTTCGATGCTTAAGCTCGAGTTTTGTCGCTGAATAAATGTAGTAATGTACATAATATAACTAAACAGTCCACAACATTTGGTGGCAACGCAGATTTCTTGCCCATTTTAGCCTTAGAAGATGATGGCACTACTTATCTTTTTGTAGTAAAAAGTGAAAGTGTAAAGAAAGTATAAAGAAAGTGACAGAAAATTACAGAGACTTGTCAATGTTTCTTTTTAATACAAAAAAGACAAAACTATGATTTCAAAAATTATTTCATTTCTTAAAAAAAAAAACAAATATTGCATTTCACATTTTTTTGCTATTTCAACATAAAGTAATATTAATAATTATAATAATTCTTCTTGATTCTTGATTCTTCTTCTTCTTGAGTTAGTACTATTACGCACTTTTACTCTATAATGGCTGGGGGGCTTATCTCTACCCCACACTAGGCTTTAACTAGGCTAAAAAAAAAAATCATACAATTTATTTGTCTTTTAATTGATGACGGACCTTAAATCAGCATATCTTCCTGAGAGTCCAGAAGTGGACTTAAAGATTGTTAGGGCGGGGTTAATTAGCGTATCAACTTTAGTGAATAATTTTAGAGCTCTGTCTCTGATATATTTTTTCACTGAGTCAATCCTAAGATCTCTATGTATGTCTGTTGATCTAATATACCATGGAATCTTAAACAGTTTTCTTAAAGCCAGGTTTTGAGCTATCTGCAATTGCTTTAAGGTAGTATTTGAGGCTTTGCTATATGTAACACATCCGTACAGTAGGGCAGGTCTAATTACTTGCGTATAAAGTAACTTTCTGTTTTTAAAGTTGAAGTGATAATTATTAAATAGCGGCTTTAATAAATGTAGAATCTTAGAGCAGCTATTCCGTTTGTATTTCAAATGTTTAAGCCAATTGAACCGTTTGTCAAAAGTGACCCCCAGATATTTTATGTTATCCTTCCGGCCTTTCTTGCAGGAAGCTACCAATGATCAAACCACTAGGGATCCCAAAACGGACCAATTTGACTATTAAACCATCATGCCAGACCTTGTCATAAGCTTTGGCTATGTCAAATATAATCATCCCGGTTGACTCCCGTTTTGTTAGAGCGGTTTGTATCAGCTGCGCTGTTCTGGCTAGTTGTAGTTCCGTGGAGAGATTATCCCTAAACCCGAATTGCTCGTCAGGAAGTAAATTTAGAGCATTCACCGCTGTTTTAAGCCTAGTCAGGATTACTCGTTCTGCCAATTTCCCCATAGTTGAGAGCAGACTGATAGGACGCCAGTTCTGCGGAAATGAAGGATTCTTATCCGGTTTAGGAAACACTATGACTGAGCCCATCTTCCAGGCCTTTGGAAATTCGCCAAGCCTAAGCATGCAATTGATGATATAACGATGCATTGGATTGCGTCTTCTGGAAGATTACGTAGGCATTTGTTACTGATATTATCATATCCGGGTGCCGATCTGGCCTTTAGACTAGAAATAATACAGTTAATCTCATCTCTGGAACACTGTGAGATGCTTTCATCTGACATCAGGTTCCTAAGATTAGCAGCCTCTTCAGCAATATTTGCTTCTTCCAGGGAATTATAGTCACTATCAGTATTGGGCTGAAATTGCAACTCCAAAGAATCTGCAAAGGCCTCAGCTCTGGCTATGTCTGAAAAAGCCATGCCGGTAACAACATAAATAGGCGGCACTACCGGTTTACGTTTAAGCCTAAAATACTTGTTCAAAGCCCAGAAGGTTTTATTACCTGTATCAATTCCTGAAAGAAATTCGCACCATTTATCATTATTATGTTTGCCAATTTTTTTCCTGATTACGTTAGAGAGACGATTGGCTTCTCTTCTTCTCATATGATCTCCAGTTATTCGAGCAAATTTTCGAATCGCATTCCTTTGTCTAATGATTTGTTTGATGTAATGCGGCAGATAGAAGTAGCTACTTGGTTTTCTGGTCCTGGTGATGGAGCTATTATCCAAAGCCTCCTTAATCTTGAGAGTGAGTTTTTGGATACAGTCATCAAGATCCTCAGAAGTTACTAGCCAACTGTTTATATTTGAAATATCAACCTGATTCTTAAATGAGCCCCAGTCATTATTATTATTTCAACACAAAATAATATATGTTAAGTTTTAAAAGAAAAATATTAAACAATTAAAGCAAGCAACGATATTCTAAAAAAATGTATTAAATTATTTTAGAATGTAGAAAAAATTATTACAGCAATCAACATTTTTCAATGTTAAATTTTATTAAAGTAGATATTATTTCGAAATAAACTTCAGATTTTATAAAGAAGAAATTTGACAATTAAAGTTAGAATTTCGCAGTTTCTCGAAGAAATTTTCTTAAATAATACGACGCTGTCAACATTCGAAAATTGTTTAAAAAAATTAAAAGTGTGGCTTCCGAGCAAGTTAAAAATCAATTCGAAATTTAACTTCCTGGATGAAAGGTATTGAAGCAATAAAAAAATTTTCTATTCTAAAATACAAACAACTTTTTATGTAAATGTGAATTATGAAGCTTTCAAAATAAAAGTAACGGCCAAAACGTAAATGTGATTGAAAGATACAACCCAGTACGACGTAACGCGACAACGTTAATTTAAAAAGCTTTTCTATAAAACATTGCAGTCCAATAAGCTTTCGCAAATAGGTTAGCGCGCTGATTTTGCAGTTGTAGATAATATTAATCAGAGTTAAAAAAAAATTTAAAACTATTGAAATAAATTTACATTTATAAACATAAAATAATTATAAACTGTTTTAGCTACGTGAATTCATCTTTGACTGCATAATAAGAAATGTTTTCGAATTCGTGTTGTTTATAAAAAGCTTAGTGCTGGCAACGTTGGCTTTATTATCGCGAAAGCTTCATATTAGATTTTTTTTAATTTGTTCTCTCATTTAATACGTTTAGTTGTCTTCTTACAGTGGTGGAGCGACGTGGTGGTGTTCGCTGGGAGTATTGGGCATTTACAAACGCTGACAAATATCAGAAAGTGTATATTTGGAAATAAAAGACAAGACTAATTAAGCCCAATTGTGCACCGTGATAATTTGAAAACGGTTTCCATAGTATATTTACCAGAAAAGCAGTTGTGAACGCATCTTCATCGGAACCAATTATGGCAGTAGTACTACGCAGCAGTAGAAAATGGTTCAGTCCGACGTTAAATAATCTTTCTAATAACTATTTTACCTATTCTAATGAGCTGGCTCATCCAATACAACGTGAAACACCAATTGTTTGTCCTGATGAAGCGGTTAGCGTTATAAAATCAGGTAAGAAAAACAGCATGTAATAGTGATTCCCTTTCATAAAAAAAGTATTGAATTTTTTTTTAATTTTTTTTGAATGCTTGTTATGTAATTAATGCAAATATCTGAAGCGCACGTAAACGCTTCATTACGGAAAATGATAACGTGGCAGGGAAATAAAAACTATCAGTTCTAATAGGTCATTAATTTGTAAGCTTTGTTGAATATAATAATTTCTTTCGATTGTTTTGTGCTAATTTACGAAAATTCAAAGTTAAGACATACAATTTTACTTTAATTCGCAAATAACTCATACTCA
This sequence comes from Teleopsis dalmanni, assembly GCF_002237135.1. Lineage (NCBI taxonomy): Eukaryota > Metazoa > Arthropoda > Insecta > Diptera > Diopsidae > Teleopsis > Teleopsis dalmanni. The sequence continues at coordinate 229,841,579 of NC_051847.1, read as the reverse complement.
TATCTAATTGAAAAAATTGCATGACAAAGATGAAATCAAAACATATTTACTTTTCTCTGCAGGCAGTGTCGATTACACACATGTTTTACATGGTTTCATGGCCGCAGAGCAACGCTCACTGCAAGCCATTCAGCCGGCACAGTAGAATGAATTGGCTAACTCGCCACATAAAATAAATCAGCTAACGAGCTACTCTATATTCTTTCGTTTACTTGATTCTAATCATATATTGTAAATATAAAATTGAAACTTTAACCATATCTTAAATTTACACTTTAATACACTTTAAAAAAAATTCTAAAAACTCCTGAATTATTACATAATAGTGCATTTGTAACTGACGATGAATGTGTCACGGATTAAATGTGTAATTCAAAATATTATATTATCCGATCGTTAAAGTCAAATCAATTTTCTTCTTCTTCTTATTTGGCACTACAGTCCAGTGTAAACCTTTGCCTCCTTTACAACCTGCTTCCATCAACTTCAATCTTGTGCAATTGTTTTCCAATTCAGAACTCCGACCTTTCCGGCGTTCTCGTACACGTTTTTCTTCCATCTCAGCTTCGGCCTGTCTCTATGGCTTGTTGTCATCGGACCTTGTTAAAGCAGTCTTTGTGCTTTAACAAATCTTACTATATTTTCATTTTTAGGCAGGTTTGCAATTTCCAAATTAATTTTCATCTGACAAAATTACATAACTTTGCTAATATAGCTGACACTACTGGTAAAAAATTAATTTTAAAATTAAAAGTTATTCATCGTCCTTAAAACAGTAAAAAAGGATTTATGTAATTGATTTTGATAACAAAAAAAAATTTTTTTCCCACTGCCTCAAAAAAAAAATTGTTCTTTGATAAGATAAACAGATTCTCGTGCCCTCTGTTCATATCACATTATGCCCAATACTCGTACTTTTTTAAATACAAAACAATTTGTGAATTCATTCGAGCGGGGAGTAGCAACAAAACTAGAGAAGCTTTATTTTGATACGATTCTTAATGATAAACCCGTATTTAATTTGTGTCAAATTGATTGAATGAAATGAGTAAATAAATAAGTTAGCAGTAGCTATAAATGAATGTGTCTATGTCTGTATTGCGACTATATTAATATCTAAATAAATAATATTTATTTAATAAATTGTTTTCTCATGATTTTTGACAAGTTCAATGCAACTTCATTATAATGTGCGCTTTATAGTCGGTGTTTTGCATGTGGTCTTCAAGAATTTTTCATTATTTCTCTACTTACTTCGCTTTATTTCGCATCGACGCTAGACAAGTTAAAATATCAAAACAAAAATCTAAAAATCTGCATTAAGCTAAAAATAATTCATTTTTCGTAATATCTTGATAGCAATTTAGTTTGCTATTTTTGAACGGAAAAGTGACTACGTCAAATCCACACGCGTAAAGAATTTTATCTTCTAACTTATAATTTCTCCACTATTTTTATTGAGAGCTCTGCTTTTGCTCTACATGCGCTCAGTTTTTAATTTTTGGTGTGATTTTGGCTTCTCATAATAAATGTAATTGAATGATACCATACAAACTATACAATGAATGAATAAATCTGTATTTTATTCAACATTTTCTCAAACACTTAAAATTTGTGTACAATTTAATTTAAATAAAAATTAATGATATCAAAAATCATTCTATCTACTACTAGTATTACCCGACACTTTCACTATCATCGTGAGTCTGAAAGTTATTATAATATCTATGTACATACCATACAAGTATTCTCAATAAAAAGTCTAAAGTCCAATTATAAAGACAAATCTTTCTAAATAATCATTAAAATTGAAAATATGTACCAATGAGTATGCAGCAGATTTAATACTCGCATATGACCTTTTTCAGTTTTTTTATGCGCTACATTCAGTACACACCACTTTCTCATAATACTAAACTACTAAACTAAACTATATTTTATGTCCTATAATACTGTTTAATATGTATATATAGTGTATATATACCATACAGTATATAGTGTATATATAGCATATAGTATATATAATTCTGCTGCAATGTCAAAGCAGAATTCTCATTTGTTGTAACCTGAGCTTGGAAAATTGTTGTCGCAATGTGGCAAATTAGAAATTGGGGTTTTGGTTTAATATAGAATATATTATACATATCTGAAAAATATGTATACATAAAGATAAATATTGAGAAATATCGTTGGCAATGCGACTTTTTCATACTATATGATTAAGTAATAACACCCAAACGATAGATACTAATTTGGTAACACTCAGAACAGCTGTATGTTCTGCGAAAATATTCAAATAAATAATTTCTTTTGTTCTTCAGAAATAATTACTCATTTCATTTCTAGTTTTAAATGAAATAATTTATTATAGGCTGCAAAAAGTGTGTTTTATTTTTACAGCGAATTGCTTAATAGTTTTTGGTAAAATTAGTTCATCCCATTAAGAATTATTAAGATATCAGTTAATTAACCATTTGATCTCGTCAACGTATTACAAAATTTTATTTTATTGATACTTTCTACTGTGTGTCAATAATATGTTTTAAAATGACGTCGAACACATTTCTCTGCAATCTTTAATAATAGTAGGTTTTGCATAAACACATCCTAAAACCTGATTATGGATGTTGGTAATGATAATAGTTTATGGATTATGGTAACGCCTTTATGCACTGCGACCAGCAGTGATCTATTATGTAGCCCTTTGTATTTAGACATTATGTATCTAGAAAACCGAATCAGTTCTTTCGGATGGAGTTTTTGAAGACCTTCATTCTCTAGTTGATATGTACCTAAAATTTTTAAAAATCAAAATTGAATAATTATGCTTAAGAATTGTATGTTATGTTATCGTATGCTTAAGAAAATATTGAAAATTTTAAGAAAAATGTATAAACAAGATTATATATTAACATATATCGCTCTCATATTACGAAAAAATTCGGTCAAACTGAATGTAGCGCCTTAAATTTATAATGTAAATACAATAGTTATTCCAATTGTACAATAAATTAGTATTTTATATTATATTTCAATAACAAATGTAACAAGAGATAAAAGCCTTCCAAGAGTAGTTTACATGTTAATTAGGATCTTGAGAAACCACAATGATATTAATAATATCTTCACCTTGTTAGAACACTTTTAATATTAATAGATATATCTAAAAATCTTTTGATATTGAGGACTGTCTAACGTTAACCGTCGTTTAGCAATTCTAATCAGCATCCATTGAGTCAAAAGATATTTAATTTAATTATATTTGCACTAATGTGTGAATGTAAACAAATAATATTCAATACATATATATACAAACTCGTATTTATATAAACTTTATTAATTAAAAAAGTTGTCAGAATTGTTTTTACAGTTTTAGTAGAAACAATAATTGCTTATCAGTGCATTGCTGCTGAAAAGAGGGGCAAAGAATTTCATTGAAATGATATACTTGAAATCGAAGTACATACGTTACATGTCGCTAATAAATTTGTATATTTATATATATTTATATAAAATTCCATTCTGAATTTAAATAAAACTTAAAGGAATAATGTTTAAAATTTAATTTAATATTATAGGATCATTCTAAGATATAACAATTTTACTAATCATCTACGCAAACCAGAGTAAGATATATAAAAAAAAATGTATTTTGTGTATTCTCTCTCTCTCTCTCTCTAAATGAATGGCTTTTAAATTTATTTAATATATTCACATTAACCGCATAAAAACTTTTATTCTTACAGGTGATACCGTATTTTGCTCCGGTGCAGCAGCCACACCTATTGATCTTCTCAATGCTATGACAAAACATGGAAAAGACAATTGTCTGGAAAATGTAACTGTTTGTCATATGCATACCGAGGGTCCCGCAACGTATTGCCAACCCGAATATTCAGATATCTTTCGCTCTAGTTCATTCTTTATGGGTGGTAATGTACGTAAAGCTGTGGCGGAGGGACGTGGCGATAATATGTCCATATTCTTACATGAAATTCCAAAATTATTTTTTAAAAAAATTATTAAACCTGACGTCTCGTTAGTCCATGTTTCACCACCAGATGAGCACGGATACTGCAGTTTAGGTACGAGTGTAGATTGTGTGCGCGCTGGTTTAATGCACTCTAAAGTAATTATAGGTAAAAATTAATTGTTTAACTAGTCTAAGAGTTTAATTTTATTAAATTACCTTTAATTTTTTGATGATAGCGCAAATGAACAAGCAAATGCCGCGCACATTTGGAGGTGCCCTTATTCACTCCTCCCATTTTGATGCTGCCGTAGAGGTTGACACTCCTCTACCACAACACGGTGGAAAGGGCCCTAGTGATGTTGAAACAAAAATTGGTAAACTGATTGCTGAAAATTTAGTCAAAGACGGTGCCACATTGCAAATGGGAATTGGTAGTATTCCTGACGCAGTGCTTAATGCACTGCATAATCACAAAGACTTAGGCATACATTCTGAAATGTTCGCAAATGGTGTCGTCGATTTAGTAAAGAAAGGATGTGTAACTAACAGCAAAAAAAAAATGCATCAAGGACGGATTGTGGGCTCGTTTTTGATTGGCAATCAAGCATTATATGATTTTGTGAACAACAATCCATTTATTGGTTAGTAAAATAAAATATTGTTATTAAGTTTAAAAAAACTTTTATCTCATTTAGAAATGCATGTAATTGACTATGTTAACGACACCAGCATAGTTAAGCAGCAACCCCGTATGACAGCGATCAATTCATGTATTGAAGTCGATTTGACGGGTCAAGTATGCTCAGATTCAATTGGCACACGTTTCTATTCTGGCTTTGGTGGACAGGTAGATTTTATACGTGGTGCTGCAGAAGGCTTTGATGGCGAAGGTGTGCCAATCATCGCTATGCCATCAGCAACTAACAAAGGACAAAGCAAAATATCACCTGTATTAAAACCAGGTAATTCAAAATATGTTCAATGTTTTTTATCCGTTAAATATGTAAATTATTCGTTATTCAGGTGCCGGTGTTGTCACTTCACGTGCTCACGTACACTACGTAGTTACTGAATATGGCATTGCGTCTCTATTTGGTAAAAATATGCGTCAACGTGCCTGTGAACTTATTAAAATTGCACATCCTGACCATCGTCAGGCCCTCGAAAAAGCTGCATTTGAACGTCTTAAAGTAATGCCATCTAAATAAACCAAATATAAATGAAATTTAAACAATTTAAGCTTAAGAAAAATTTTGAATAAAATTGTACATTTTTATAATTTCGATTAAATTTCATGATTCCGAAACTATACTCAACACTTAGCGAATGAAAAAAAAGGAAATATTTCGTAATGAATAAATACGTAGTGTTCTATTATATTTTATAAATAAATAATATAAACAAATTTTGAATAAAACCGATATAATTAAACTTATTTTTAATTTTAACTATATAACAGTAGTTGTTAGCATTATTTCTAGTGTTTCCAATTTGTTAAATAAAAGTTAATTGGACTTTTTTTAAGAGATACATTAACAAAACGCAACAAAATCTATTGTATGTTAATAGATTAATAATTAAAAAATGTAGACTAATAGATAATTAGTATATATAGTATATTAATAAAGTTGGAATCCATTTTCAATAATATCCGAAATATCAAAAAAACTATTCACACATTAATTTTATTAATAATATTAGTTAAAATTAAAAAAACATAAACATAAACACTATAAGTTAAGAATGGACTTCATATTGAACTATTACTCTACCTACTGCAATAGACTCCAAACCTGAGTCTCAACACTTCCCTATTAGGGACTGGTATTATAATAATATTGTAACTAACGTAGTTTGAAAGCTATTTTGATTCAAAGTTCATTTATTCTGTCATATCACTTAAATACTCTAATAAACAACAAAGTCCCAATTCTTCAATTATATGTGAGCCTTGAGAAATATACACCTGAATTCAATCAACCGATAGATATTCACGTTTTATGTTTGGAAAAAGCAAAATTTGCAGTTTTACTATACACAGGGTCACATGGATAGATGATATACCTATAAACAAATTAAAACTATTTAAATTCGACAAAAGAAATATATTCTTATAATTAGTAATTGGTAATCTAGATAAGGACTGTCCCAAGCAAAAGTCGCGGCTAATATTTGTGCAGCTTGCGAAATGTTTCTAATCTATCACAATTACACACATTTTTCTTTGGTATATTTTGGTAAAATTAGATTATTTTATTTTGATGGTAACCAAAAAAATTAATTTATAAATATAACATTTTTCCCAAAAAAAATCATGAACGTATGTATTTGTTTCTGCGGCCCTCCAATTTATACAGTGATTTGTAGGGACTCGCGATCGGATCTGATCTGGTCAGCTCTGTTCTACATCAAAGAGCTATTACAATTGATTTGATACTTGTAATATAATATTAAGTCTCATAGATTGCAGTGTGCCTTTGATTTAATAATAGTAATAACAGTAATAAATAACATATAATTAGTTGTTCCCTATTTCGCCAAAATACCGAATCAGGGAATAATTCCTTAACTAACTGTATAATGTCATATAAAGGATAACAAAGCTCGCGGTTTTGAAGCAAAATTATCTTCGTATTGATGTTATTTCTTAACAGGGAAATTAAATATTTATAGAGTAATCAAAATATTTTAAAAAACCTTTTTTTATGAATATTTCATTTAAGAATTAACCAGAAATCTTGTGTAAAAAATAAAAAATTTTACCATCCAGCATAAATAATTATTTTAAGCCTGAAATCATGCTTCGATTTAAAAATAATATACATTTACTTTATGAATAATAAATCTAGCAATCGAAAGTTATAGTTAGTATTATGTATATTACGTATAATAGGGGTAATATAAGGTATTAGGATTATGTTATCACTTATTCAAACAACCATCACTAGGTTGAAACCTAATGTTAAAGATTTCTAATCATTTTAATTTTTAAATTCTTAAAATGTTGACATATTATTTGTTATAAATAAATAATAAAAACACAGAACTTCAAATTAATCCACAGATAACTTTTATTTTTCAAATGGATGTCGTCTTCTTTGTAATGTACTTAAGTTATCAACCGTAGACATAATTATATATTTGAAAATTTTCCTGTTTTTCAACAGGAATTGAATATGAAGATTTGAGTATATAACTTTTGTCTATTTTTTAAGATTGATAAATGTGTAAACAAATGACCTTTTCGGATGTAGACTGCGCTAGAGGCGCATTTATTAATAACATGTTACTTAACTGGTAGCCAAATGATTCACACTTAATTACTTACATCTACTGATAAAAATATCTTTGATTAAATAAAATTCGTGATGGTAAATGTTTATTTTATTGTTTACATAAAGATAATAAAAGCGTGGACGTGCTAAAGGGGACAGAAGGCGATAATAACAGGAAAAAGAAATATTTTAAAACTATTAATTCAATGAGTAATCGTTTAGTAACTAAACCCAAAAAATGCAAAGCCAACATTATTTGCTTTGAATATTTCTAGGTAAGCACATCGTCAAAATAATATTAATTTGATATTGATGAGTTTAAAGATACATTAACAAGTCTTTCTTTACTTTTCTAATTTACGCGTCGCGTTACAAATATATGCTCAATACACTTTCTAATGTAACACGGTTGATTATCCATCATTATAAGACTACATTTATGTATACATATTTTAATATAAATTTTTGCATAGAAAATATCAGCATAAAGTTCTGTAAACAAATTTAACTTTGAAGAGTTCATTTGCGCTACTTACACAGCCCAATATCCAATCTGAACTATGTTATAAGATCCACGAAGATGACCAGACAAAACTAACACGTGCAAATATACAGATGACAGTTTTAACTCGAATTGAAACAACCTCTAAAACATACAAAACATCCAAATATAAACACACTCCTTCTCTCTCTCTCTCTCTATTTCTATAATTTTTTAAAATATCATAATATTTACTGAATTTGGTCGCCGCTTATATGGATTCGTTTCACAGAGTGAATCATGGCTATCATAAACCACTCTAAAGCGTGGCTTCCTGCTTAGATATTCTTAAACTTCTGAAATTAATATGCTTCTATATGTACTGCAAAAACTACTACGCTGCCAAGGATGACGGTACCTGCCCAAAAAGCAAAATTCATTTACATTTCTTTGAGTGATAAATGGAAATCTGATATTTTTAATGATGCTCTTAGAGATACTTTCTATTCAAATACATCAATTAGACACCATCGATATAGTCCAATTAATAAACTTGCTCATTTCTAAAATAAACTCAGAAAATTAGAAAATAACCAATTCTGTTTCAATTTTTTATATTTAATTGCTCTTCTGTGAATTGTTACATTTTATATATTACAAAAAAATATAAACATCATTGTTTAATTTTAGAAGTATATACGAATTACATCATAGACGCCAGATGTCTTACATTTTAAAATTATAAAATTATTTGTTAACATAAATATTGTTAAGTTAAAAGTTACCTAACCTACTTGAATATTATGAAATTTATTTGATTGTATTTAATTAATTATTAAGTAATAATAATTAAAATAAAAAAAAAACAAAACAAATTCAGTGTTTAGCAGTTCACTTTTTGAGTGAAAACAAATTATAGCGGGAACTAAGTTAAGAATAAAACTTTGAACTTTTCGTATATTTAAGAAGAGGAACTACATCTTAAATCTATTATACCGGCAAATCTTTTTATAGCTTAAGAGTTATTTAGCACTTCATTCTAGGGCAGCACTTAGCTTAGTTCTTTTTTGAATTATTCGTGGTATTATTTTCCAATCTTTGCTTTTTCTTTGGTAGGTCCTCCTCATCTTCTTCCGCTTCATCGTCTTCATCAGTTTCTTCATCTTCCATATCAACTATTTCAACTTCATCCTTAATATTTTGACCATGTATGTATACAGGTCCATTGCCCTTCACTAGTTTAAATGTTACTGCTGTTTCATAGAACTCAATATCTGGATTGACAGCCCGCGTCTCACCGGCCTTTAAAACAGCGATCGGTATTCTCAAAGAGTCTTTCACAGTAAACACCTAGATGAAAGGCAAGCATACATAAAATATTATAAAATTAAAAATTAATAAATATAGTTTTTAAGTGTTGTGACTTTTATATACAATTTAATCTGCAATTAATAGTTTGATATTGATTTTGATAGTATCAATACTTGAGGCGCTAAAATTTTAATTATTATGAAATCAAAACTCACTGATAAAAATTAATTTAAAATATTTTAATAATTTTGATTAGATTTTGATTAGATTGATAATTGTGTCAAATTATCTTCATTGGAGTTAAAACTAAAAACGTCATAAGCAGTTTGATAGTAAGTTATCAACGCTATATTTGTTTCAATTCGCTCTTATATGGAATTGACATCCCGTCTTCATAAAGTTATTCTTAGATGCAGTGGAGAAATACTCAGTATAGCGAAAACCTTAACGTTTCCCTATATTTTAATTAACTCTGAGACTGAAAATAGGGAAGCATTGTTAAGAAACATTATTCTGAAATGGAGAAATATACAAAGCTAAAATCATTTATACAGAATACAAGTTATAAGGTATTGATTTATAAAATTCAAAATACTGATTCCAAAAAAACAATTGTATTGTTCAAAAAACAACTTTTTATCTACCAATACGAAATAGTTGCTTTCAAATTAAACTAACAAAGTACAGCAAGAGGGAATCTTTTATATGTGAGTCTTTTCAAAGACCATTATTAACTACTGCCTAAACAATTCACGTGCCACACAAATGACACCTCAGAGCTCTACAAGTAATAGAACATAACATCTCCGTTACAACCATCGACCCCTTTCTCTAAATCGGGTATATTAACATATACTCTAACGGAGTCCACATCAATGGAACAATTCTCAACATGGATTACGCACTTTTATTACTGAAGCAATGGAATCTCCATGGACAGGAATCAGGTTTACAATAGGTTACCGTGTGATATCTCTAAGGGCTTATATGAGGAGCAAAGACTATACTGATCTAACGTATATTACTTATGACATGTTCACACATGTATTTTCGATGTGTGCCACAACTGCAGTTGTACCAATCCTCTTACAAATTTGAGCCTAATTAATTTATGGCTCCGACGTATTGAATATGACAAAGTTTCTTCGCCTGGACCCAGGCTGTTTCAATAGCAATAAATAATAGTCGAATCAATCACACATCCATTAAAAGTTTGCAAACAATCATTATTTTGTTAGTTTTGGAAATATGTAATCATTATAAAATAATTTAACAAATTAACAAGTAATTTACAATTAATTATTGTAGTTTTTTTTATTAACCATTTTTTTTGTAGTACAAGTGGCGTTTCACGGTCATATGCTTCCGATAATATTGCAATATTTTATAATTTTATACACAAAATTTTCCTTAAATAAAATAGACATGTTTTTATAAAAACGAGTACTTGTACTTGATATCAACCAGAAGTTATCAATAAAATAATAATTAAATGTGGGGTACTTTAGAAATACTGCAACGGCTCGACGATTAGTACGGTGCTCTGCTATAACATACTAGAAATGGTGTATAACTCATTTTAAAATAGTAAACCTAGTAGTATCGGTAGCGATAGATAATTGTCAGACAAATAAATGAACTAGAATCAAACAAATTTCAAAAGCATTGCTCGGCATTCATTCCATATTGCGCGCTCGCGATGTTAGCACCTAAAATTGTAGTCTGAAACGCGCTCAAACGTTCAATTCGTTCTGACTCGATTGGTTAACTTAAATTTTAAAATAAAACAAAGTTAATTTAAAATCTTTTAAAAGAATTTATGGTAACATATTTAAGTACAAAACTCTGAGCTCACGGTATATTCAGGAAATCAAATCGCAGTATGTCAACGGAGATCGAAGGTACAATTACTACCCCTAAAATATATACGAATATAATTTTTTTATAATCTAGTGTAAAGGAAAGAAGATATGGAACAAATACTAAAGGGATTCAGTAACAATTATACTTATTTTCTTTTTTGAAGTGATTTTCATTTTAAATATTGTATATTGTACACGTGTTGCCCACACAAATTTCAACAGAAGTGTCGTGAGGTTTGTTGATTACCTTAAAATCACCACTTACATATCTCATTTTTGAAAAAGTGGCTTCAGTGTGGATGAGCATTAAATTATCAATTCGAACCTAATTAAGAGTTCAGTGACCCCTCAAACACATTCAAAGAATTGAAATTTAATCTGGAAAAAATATTTTTGCCACAACAACTCAAAACAGAATTAGTTTCAATTTTTACAAAATATTTTAAAACTAAAGTTGGTTGTTACTCAATAAAATTAATTATTATTTCAAGTGTACTCAATATTGAAAGTCTTAAACTCATCTGAATGAAAATTTTTTTCTTCACTCTAGTACTATCAATTTTCACTCTTCACTCTCTTGAGGGGCTCAAAAATGTTACTTGAATTTTTAAGACAACTGCTAATGAAATCAATATAAAATTATAAATAACTTGGTAAAGTTTATAAAACATAAAAGAATACTTTGTTAAATAATTGTGTTTTAACTTTCTTTTTATTAATATGGCTACACGCGTATCATTATTACTTGCCTGATTAATAATAGCACTCTTGATGGGGTCTGATCTGTTAAAAGCCTAGTGTCAAATTTCTCTGTGTGAATAGATCAAAGACATTTAGTGTACCGGTTTGATTCAAAGATATTATTGATACAAAGATATTCTCAATAAATGATATGGTCATTCTAAAAATGACCAAAATACAAATGAAGAACATCTAAGAAAAGAGCACACTGAATATAAAAAATCAGAGTCCCTAAATCGTGACTGACAGCTAACATTCAAGGTTTTATAGATAATATAAGTTAATTTTTTAGTTCTATTTTTCTGAGATAAACTGTTAAATATTTTTGTATAAATAATATAAAATTTAGACTATATTATACATTTTATATTCTATTTATATGAAATAAATTCGATTTATGTAATAAAATTTCCATTAAAATAAGTTAATTGCTGAGTTTGTTCGTTTTAAAATAAGGCTATGTCAAATTAACTAAGACCGCTATATGCACTATCTCTTTGAGGGACCGACGAATGGACTACTGTACATAAATTAAATTGAAATCATGCCCACCTGTGTACAAGCGGTACACAGGTAAAACATGTCGTGTGGCCACCCGTAAGCACGCGGGCCGGTAATGTTGTTGCGGAGTGACCCATCGGTGGGCATGCGGTCTTTAACGTGTTAAAGAATCAGAGCAGTAAATGAGATTTAAACTAAAGAACGCCTAAGTTAGATTAGGTTAGGCTTAAAAGGTACATGTTGGTGCAAATAGCAACACTTACACTCAGAGACAATTACTGCCAATTGACATACCCACAACGTTATCACAAAAAGAAAGCCTAAGCAACTTACATGTTTTGTAAACATCTTAACTGTTTATCACAACTGCCCATTTCGTAATGACTTTGATTACCTTTGATTTTGGAATTTCTTTATAAGGAATCACTCCTAATAAACGATTAGATGTTAAATAGGCCACTAATAAAAATATGTGTCTGTTTTTAGCAGCACAAAAAATCAACTATGGTCGCGGTGCTTCGCTCCGTCAGGAACAGGTACTCTGTTTATTTCTATTTATTATTTATAGGGGCTAAGTAGACTGATTGTTTAGCGACAGCTGTCACTTGCATCCACATCAATAATGAAAACTAAATGCACAATAATTGAATTCTTTAAACATAAATAAAATGTTATTAATTGCTTATCTCGCAATATTGTCAGTCAAAAGTCTATATTACTACTTCATATTCACTAACGTGATTGATCACTCTTTATAAGTGATTATGGAAATAATTTTCCACAATTTTAAACCAAAATTTTCCATTCTTAGGATTGAAATCTGATATTATTTTGACTTCCCACTTAACGATAAAGATAACCAATTTTTGCTAAACAATTTTAATCATTATTGATAAAGTAAATACTCATATGTAGGAGTTAATAAAATCTAACCTTATGAATTATGGAACCACAAACTGTTCTGAACATCCCACAATTCAAATATATCACATACTGTTCAGAATATTATATATGTTATTAGAGTGATAAAATTTGTTCGTTCGTGTAATGAAAACTGCAATATTTCTGCAAAAGAATAATGATACTGTTCATTGCGGAAGTGTAGATCATTGATGTCTATCATCAAAGTCCTTTATATACTTTTTTCTGTTTATTCAGTTCGTTGAAACATTCCAGTTTGTGTTCGACTGTTTTAATATTATCATTAAATAAAATCAAAAATTTTAAATAATTACGAATAATATTTTGATAATTTGATTTATATTTGTTAGAAGCAGTAGCTCTTGATAAAAGTAAATTTATCTCTTTCAAACAAACAGTAATTATATATATTCAATTTATGTAGTATAATACTCGTAATTATTATCAATCAAAATATTACATGATAGACACTTGTTAATAGAATACAATAATGCCCCTGACATACATGCGTATATCATTATCTTTTATTATAGTACCTAATACCCCGTGCAAGTATGATTGTAAATTATTAATTACTATTATTAAATTGATCATTTCGCAGATCAGCTTTATCGCGAGACGCTTCCAAATATTTATGAGGTGGTGAAGCGGAAAACTAAAAAATATTGCACTCCTAATACGCTTATGAATTTTTTCCCAGTAATAAAATGGCTGCCAAATTATCAACTGGATTATGTTTTAAAAGACTGTATAGCCGGCTTAACAGTAGGATTGACCTGCATACCACAGGCCATAGCGTATGGCGCAATAGCTGGTCTTGAGCCACAATATGGCCTGTATTCAGCCTTCATGGGCTGTTTTATGTACATTATTTTTGGCACATGCAAGGATGTTACAGTGGGTAAGATTCCTAGTGACATGCGACATTAAAGAATGTGATGCCTAATATTATGACTGTCCCTATTTTCCTTTTGCAGGGCCCACAGCTATAATGGCATTAATGGTGCAGCATGTTGCGAAGAGTGCTGATTATGTGGTGTTGTTGTGCTTTATTTCCGGATGTATTATAACTTTAATGGGATTACTGAATCTGGGTATATTAGTACAATTTATTTCAATGCCTGTAACAACTGGGTTCATAACAGCTGCTGCGGTTACCATAGCTAGTGGTCAAATAAATAATTTATTTGGCATCTCGAGTAAGAAAAATAAATTGGGAGTACTTTTAAACGTACATAATTTTTTTTGGTTTTAACGCAGGTTCATCAAACGAATTTTTCACCTCTTGGTACACTTTCTTCGGTAATATTACGAAACTTAAACAGAACGACTCCATACTGGGAGTTTGCACTTTGATAGTACTGATATTGATGAAAGTAAGTTGTATATTTAATTTATATATGAAATGTATAAGTTTACTTTAATTATTTAACAGCAAATGCAAACTAGCAAATGTGTGACTCCCAAGTTTAAAAAGCTCATTTACTTAATTTCCTTATCGCGTAATGCATTGGCTGTGATTGTTGGTATTATATTGTGCTATTGCTTAAGCCACGACGACGTATTACCTTTCAGAGTCAACGGCAAAATCACGAAAGGCATACCACCTTTTCAATTGCCTCCTTTTAGTACAACTAATGAGAACGGGGAAACTGTTTCCTTTACCGAAATGTTTTCCGAATTAACAACATCTATCGTAACAATTCCGTTGGTGTCTGTTGTAGAAAGTATAGCTGTTGCTAAGGCATTTTGTAAGTAAAAAATTGTAACCCTTATTAAACCCTTATAATTGCGAATCTTTCTAGCAAAAGGAAAAATCGTTGACTATTCACAAGAAATGATAGCCCTGGGTCTTGGAAATATAATGGGTAGTTTTGTTTCATCGATGCCCATAACTGGTTCGTTTACACGTACAGCAATTAATAACAGTAGCGGAGTAAAAACACAATTTGGTGGTCTTGTAACTGGTGGTTTGGTACTTCTTGCATTATCATTTCTAACAAACACATTCTACTACATACCTAAAGCTACTTTAGCTGCTATCATCATTGCGGCTATGATCTTCATGATAGAATATCACAGAATTTTAGAAATTTGGAACTCAAAAAGTATTGTTTTAATAAAATTTAAAATATTAATCATTTCATTTTACGATTATAGAGTTAGATGTATTCCCTTACGTCGTGACAGTAATCGTTTGCCTATTCTGGAGCTTGGAAGGAGGTATAATTGTGGGAATAATTTTTAATTTAATATTTATATTATACAGAACGGCTAGGCCACGAATAACGACAACAATAGAAAAGGTATTTCTGTCTCTAATCATAAATTAAAGTATTAAAGCTAATAATATTAACACATAAAATTGTAGGTTAATGATATAGAAATAGGCATTGTTAAGCTAGAAGGAGAATTTCGCTATTGTTGCGCAGAATACCTAAGAATGAAAATCATTAACTTTAAAAATACTCAAGCGACAAGCGTAAGTTTGATTATGTTGCAAGGAGAAGATATTAAGTCAATTGATTCCACAGTTGCCATGGTAAGTACACAAAAACGTCACAAATATACGCATTCATAAATAAATATATTAAATAATATTCTAGAACATACTTTCATTAAAAGAAGATTTAATTTTATTAAACTGCGAGCTGTTTTGTTGGAACTGGAATTACAAATCAGCCGGCGTATTATATCGCCTAAATCCTAACGCACGAGGCATGTTTAAATTTGATATAACCCTACAAGAAATAATTGATGATATCAAAGGAAAAAATAGCAGAAATCACAGTTTGGTATAAACACAATAATTAATAAGATATATATTTTTTTGTATATGTATTGCAAATAAAAAAATACACATGTTCGTAAACAGGTATAACCTTAGTAATTTTATTTCACAGGGTGTGGTTAAATAATGGGTGAGTCAGTAATAATATACAATCGCTGAATATGTTAAATGACACTGCGATATTCACCCATTCATTCCTGGAACTATATACAGTTGGGCGAGATGGTCGGTTGTTGTTCATATAAGAGATTATTTATTAGGAAGTCTTTTTAACAATTATAGCAAAGCTGCTCTCGCTCTCTCTACAGATAAAACATTTTAAATAAACAAATGATACTATTTAAATAGAACAACATACCGAAATATAGGTTTTGCAGTTTGGAAAGTTTAAATCTACAGAATTCATATTTTCCGTACGCGCCGAAACTAAAGTTTCTCTAATTCTCATGACTAGATCAAATAATTTTTCACACACTTCCAGAAATTTACTTTATATATTTAAATGGGCCATGCATTATAGCATTTAAGAATAAACGAAATACAAGCACAATGATTTAAATGATATTGCAAATTAAATTTGTACAATACAATTAGCACCTGAAGACCACCTGAATTTAATAAGCTAAACCCACTGTATTTACTAGTATCACACAGGTTTGATAATGTACAACACTTAAATGGTTAATATAGAAACATACCTCCACAACGTTAAATTCACCCTCTTTGGCTTCTGCACCCAACAGAATTTGTTTGATTATTAATTTTTGACCACGAGGAAAGTCTTCATCATTAGAGAGCACATCCCACGATACAGTACTATCCTGCCCAGTAAGAGTTACACCTACAATTTGAAAGGTTGTTACTAAATGCTAGTATTTTATTAATGTTAGTTTGTCATGTAAAATAATTAAATGTCGAAGCACCGGCAAAAGACAGACACCACTGACACTTCAGCAATTAAGTTAAAAGAACATATTTCACAAAATAAAATCAGTAAAGTATTTATTGCACTGTTAAGTTTCGTATTTACCATAAAATGATTCGTCTGACATAGCGATTACTTAAGAAAAGTTCGATTAATAGAATTTAATTCACGCTCTAATATGCGCAAATAATTTCGATAAAGATATGACAGCAAAAACGCCGGCGAACACCAAAGTGACAGACAAAAGTAAATGTCAAACGTATTTACGTTGCCATATTATAACAGAAAAAATGTCTACACCAGATTGAGTGTTAAATGTAACTAATAACATTATAGAGGGATTTACTCTGTCTTGCAAAGTCATTGCGAGGTGCACGAAATGTAAGAATGTTATATTAAAATTGCAATAGTTCAAGAACACCTCTGTTGCAGAATTGCATCAAAATGAAACCGCTGTTTTTGCAGCATACCACATTCACATGAGAAGCAACAAATACCAAAACAGCTATTTTTTTCCTTTTTTGTTTTGTTGTAAGCATACATACATGGGTTAAGGTATAGTAAGCAGTTGGAAGAAACTTTGTGCGTGTATTTTGTGGTCGTCCCTTACAAGCTTGCAATTTGTGCATTTCGTGCACCTTACAATGAGTTTGCAAAACAGAGTATATACACCTTATAATTACTGTATTTACACTTATACTAGATTTACAATGGCTCTTATATCATGTTTCCAATATAGCAACAACTACTTATGTTAATGAAATTAAGAAAAGTTCGTTTCCATTCACATAACTTTTTAAAAGTAGTAAACGTACATTTTACCAATAACTCTCATTAACGAACAACACACTCATCAACATTAAAACAAACAAAATAAATTGATATGACATTAAAGATGTTATCCTGTTACACTATACTATCTACTATATGTTGTATCCACAAACAATAAAAAAGGTGTGTTAAGATATTTATCATTTTACGACATTACCGAACATTTTTTAATTTAGTTACGTCTAAAAACCCATATTGTTTTAGAATTCATTATATATTTTTACATACACCATCGTCCGAAATTGTTAGTAAAAGTTGATATGGCAGCTCAAAAATTTTATTTTTTTTTATCAACAAATTTATCTTCCAGTTTGTTTTGATGTATTTTCTGAATGAATTGGCGGTGATTGAAGTGGCATCTACAACTGTTATTTAGCATTTATTTAATTTCAAGATTTTTTTTTTACAAAAATGGATCAGTTTTTTTATGGTAAGCTCAATTTACAAATTATTTTTTTCTTTATCTAAAAAAATAACTTCTCTTTTAAGGTACTACTCTTGATATTAAGACTCCATTAGCTACCTTTGAAAATGAAACCAATATCGAGGAAAATCTTTATAATGCGCAAAAATTAACTATTAAACGTATTATTCTAGATCCATCTGCAAAAGAAAATGAGTTCAATATTATTGAGGTAAAAGCTGCACAATTTCCTATGTTTTTATGTAATTATAACTAGTTATTATTAGGCAGAAACGCTAAACTGCGACTCGGAGAATATTAGAATTCCAATTGCTATATTGAAGGCCGGCGAAACTCGAATGCTCAAACCGAATATTGAATTTCCTAATAAAACAGTTTCATTTAAACTTATCAAAGGAAATGGTCCAGTCCACATTTACGGCAATGTAGCAACTGAATCTTCATGGCTGCAAGATGATTGAAGACAAATCAAATTCATTTAGTAATATTCATAATTGTAATAATAATAATTGTAATAAAGAAGCTAACAAATGATAAAAGAAAATTTAAAAGTTTAATGTTTGTATTTTTATATTTGAAAGTTTCTAATGCAAACTTGTTGAATATTTTTATATATGAGTAAGGAAATGTGCGTTAATTATTGCATTCGGGCTACAGATATTTTCTGACGAGGCACTCTGAAAATAGTTTTAGATTAGATATTTAAATATTGAAAAAGTTATACCAAATTCTACCTTATATGTATGACACGTCGCCTATCGCTTGGGTGTATTAAATCTAATTTTTGACTCCAATCAATTTGTTTCATTTCATGCCTTAATCTTTTCCGATCAAAGTACGAAATGACACAGCTAGCCGGAATCCAAAATATTGATGTTAAAACCACAACCGCCACTGCAACAGAATAATGCCAAAAACAACATTTTTAAAACTGACAAATTTACTTACTGACTATGTTGTCTTTTAAAAACCTCAGAACACGGTTGATGTTTATTTCTTCAATTATATCCCAAAACCTCTCGACGACGTCTTGAATTGTTTTTTCACATACGCCCTAAAATATTAATATGATATATTATATGTATGTATGTTACACATAAGTTCAATAAGTTATTGATATTCCTAAAAATTGTTTCATACTTTATTGCAAAATCCTTGTATACATGGTGTTCCGTCTGGCAAAACGTCTGGAGGTTCTACAGGAAAGCACGTCTCATTGATACTCATACGACAACAACTAAAGAAAACTCTTTTGATTATGATACTGGTAAAATTTGGATTTCACGTACCGTTTGCAGGCATCCTGAATTATGTCGCACATACAACTCTGCAATCCTTGCGTCTCGCAATACGGTACGCATTTACCGTTACGACATTGTCCACGTTCTTGACATATTGTGCCATCATCCATTGGTGGTGATTTTGGACATTCTGCAATTACACCCGTACAACGTGCTTCCTGTTCGCAAGTAGCATATTGAGCTTCCCGGCATTTCATGCCAGCTGGCATAAATTGACAATTCTGACAACATGGTGAATTTTTGTCACTACATACAGCACCTTGATTACGACGCAGTTTACAGTTTTTGTCACAGCATGCATCATTGTCTTCTGTTCCTAGCAGTCCAGCATCACATTGCTCGTCTCCCTCAACACGCAAGTTTCCGCAAAATGACTCTTCTGGTTCAGAGAAGCATCGACCAGATTTAGCTTGTAACACTTTACGTATTGAGCGTAGGGAACAGGGAGAAAATTTCTGTAAAGATTATATTTTTATTTTAGTTTTAATTTTTAAAAATCTGATAAAAACCTTGTTATTAACATCGTATCCGCTAACAGAATACGTATACATCAAGAAACTTCCACCTTGTGAAGCACTGGGTGAACATTCAGGTATATCTGGATCATGTTCGGATCCCCAGTTATGTCCAAATTCATGTGCAGTCACCAAGTCCGCTTCACGTGTTATTACGCGTTGTCCATAATGATTTCTCGAACT
Source organism: Teleopsis dalmanni (assembly GCF_002237135.1). Taxonomy (NCBI): domain Eukaryota; kingdom Metazoa; phylum Arthropoda; class Insecta; order Diptera; family Diopsidae; genus Teleopsis; species Teleopsis dalmanni. The sequence continues at coordinate 229,821,544 of NC_051847.1, read as the reverse complement.
ACTGAGACCGGAATTTAAGTAAAGGGTGTAACCATTTTTAAAGTATTCTGTGAAATATTAAAAAATGTTTTTTATTATCATAAGCTTACATTAAAAACAATTACTAAATATTAATTAACATAAAACTATACAATATTTTAATAAAAATTGAAACGAAACATCAAAAAACGTAAGGATTCATAATTTAAGTGAAGCAAAAACAATAGAAATTTTGCAACCTGGAGTGCATATTCCACCAACTGAATTTCGTCGAGGCGAACCAACATAAGCCAAACCTAAGATTCCGCCTTCAAATTTTAAGTCAGTAAAAAGATGAGCTAAACAAAAATCTTTATGACTATATTCCCGTGAAAAGACCTGCATTTTTAATGAAATTTTTGCAAGCACAAAAACAGGAAGAAATATTTATTGCGAATATTTTAAGAAAGCATATCTTGTCTAATAGTTTAACAAAAATTCTACACAGATACTGAAACTTACCTCCAAAAGGTTACGGACATCCCACTTTTCCCGAATTTGATTATAATGAGCTTCACCACCACGAAGTCGAGTGGGTTCAGAATGAACAACAATTTTTTTTATAACAAATCCCATACCCTTAAATCCCTCTTGATCCTGCAACAAAATTAATATTTAAATAACTGATATTATGAACAAGTTTTAAACTTACTGAACGATCTTGCCACACTGTATCATTATAAATCTTGTGTACACGGTCTATAAGACTTATCTATAAAAAATAGAATTTGCATTAAAATATTTTACGTTTGCATACAGATAATTTACCAAATAATTAATAGTAGTTTTTGTATTACTTCCACCCATTTCCTGAAAAAACCTGTAATCTGCTACCAATAAAAGCGGGCAACGTGTTTTGGTAGGAGTGTATTCATACTGGTCAGCCTGCCGTTTTGCACGTTTATGCACTTGTTTATGACTTTCATCTGTCAAATGACTACTTGTTTTGTGTTTATGATATATTTCATTCTCATTTTCGTCGAGAGTTTCTAATTCTGAAAACGTTTCATGTAAAGTGAATAAAATAAGTATAACTTTTTAATATTAATATTTTATCATTCTAGTTTAAAAACAATTATTAAATCACCTAAGCCTTCTTTTACGTAACCGCATGTTGAAGCCATGCCACCTAATTCATTACTTCCACGGTTCCAGTTAAGTTTCACATCCGAAATTTTGTATGCAACCATAGAACTGTTCCCAACAGTAGGTAAATGACGCCATGAAGGCTAAAATACAATTAACATACAATATTTTATAGAAAAAATAAGGTTTTTCTTACCTCTATATGATAAATTTCCTCTGGTAAATGTATTGACATTGTCATCAAACCATCCGCAATATGAGCACGTACTGATGACTCCATTTCTCCAAAAACTCTACCAGCATAAAAGTTATCGTGATCTATAAAACCAAACAATTGATGAACTTTTTTATTGCTGACGTCTTAAGACAAAATTATTATGACTATGATTATATTAAAATTAAGCATATATAAAATAATTATAATTGGGTTGATTATAGTCATTATAACATACCTAAATGGACAACAGTTTCATTGCCATCTCCATCAACTGAATATGCTTTAAAGTTGCTATGAAGTACTTCGCGATGTGGGTGTAATATTAGCCGAAAATTTTTACCCAATGTTTTGAATTCCACTTCTTTAATGACATTGTACGGATGTGAGCTTTGTTTAGCACCTCTTTTCACGATTTTGTGCGTCACAGAGTCTTTTGAGAGAACTTCGTAATGGCGCAATGTGCGATGTATGGTTACTTTAAATAAAATAGCGTTTATATGCAAATTTAATAAATAATTTGTTTGTTTCATTTACAGGCATTTTGTAGCAGCATTTCAGCAGATATAATATAAAACAAATAAAACTTCATGATTTGGAACTCCCTAAATATCACACACACGAAAAGTTTACTTAATCCCCTAAAATGCTAGTTTAGTCTATATTTCGAAGCCGTTTAAGTTTTCTTCTCTTCTACAGATAAAATCTTTCTTAAACAACAATAAACATTGCAAGTTCTTTCCTTTTTTCAAGTTTCCAATAACAAAAAAAGAATACAAAGGAAAAAGTAATCGAAAACGAAAAAGGTATACCATCCACACAATATCATGAAATATTTTCGAATTACACAACAAATTAAAATATTTTGCTTTCAATATGGTTTACAAAAACTTTAAAGCCACATAATTTTCTCTTAACATTTTATTTGCTTTTTCATAGCTGTCGTTCACATTGCTTTTCCAATTTGTGTCGTTACAAAACCGTTCACTATATGATATCATACAACAATCTGACGTCCAAAAGTGTGATTGAATCTTATATGGCATTTACATTCAAATGACTGATTTGGGTCAAAAATCACAAATGTGAAGGAGATGACTGATTTCTGCATACAAAATCTCATATGTGCAAATGAGATCCACACTCGCGCAATCGATCTCATTTTTTAGAAATGAGTTCCAACAAGTTGCAAATAAGTTCCAAACGCAAATGAATATATTGAACATACCTTAAGTAAAAGTTTTTCATGGCATTTTAACAGTTTGAGAAAACAATATTCGATAAAATGACAAAAAAATACACGTTTGAATGTCACTCTGTAAAGTTACAAGAAAAAACTGTCAAGTCCATCAAATAGTATATTAGTAAAAGAATACCCGACAGCTTCTTTTCCTACATTGAAAGTTTTTACTCTGGAAGCTCCTATATAAACGCCAAATCGAAGGCTAATATGTTACCTCCAAATAAATTAAAACTTTTATTAATGCCAATGAAACTATTTCAATTTTTGATTTCTTTAAATTTTAGTATAGTTCCATCGCGCAAATTGTCACTTAAAGTTGTAATGTCAATTTTTCTTTCGTGCAGAATTAGAACACAAATAATGTGTAGTGAAACTAAATAAGCTGTCATAAAACGCCAAATATCAAATGTTATTGAACCAACCGTTTTAAAAGGAAATTTCGACTCGGTTTCCAATAACCCGCATTACCATAATTTAACCAACTCATAAACCAACTTAACCGATGTCTTAAAGCTTACTACTTGTTTCATAAAATTAAAAATTTAAGTATCACCATTGTATATATATTCATTTGCTTTTATTTGTGCGTAGCAACACACGCAGAATATAGTTAGTACATTATAAAAAATAATTTTAAAGGTGTTTTAATAAAATATTTCGATAGTATTACAAACACGCTGTCAAGCCGAAACGTTAATAATAAAATTCTAAAGTTCTACACCGATATACAACCCTGTCACATATTTTATTTTAATTAGAACTTTTTATTGTTCAAACAAATATATAGTATTTTCTTATCAAAAAAAAAAACGGTAAACAAACAAATTGGGTAATCGCAGTTGACGTTATCTCTAAACAACATAAACATTAAATTGTAAGTGAGGTGTTTATTTTTATCGTGTTAGTCAGTAATAAGCTTAATAAGTGACGATACGAAATAATTGACTTAATGATGTATCCGTGCTTAAAAAATTTCAATAATTTACAGATGAACTATGATGGCATATTAGCACAAATAACAGATGAAAAATTGAACGTTTATCAAAGCCAAGCAAATGCTGTGGAGGAGCAAGGTGCTGTTGAAGAAGAACAAGTGGCTACTATACAAACAGTTCAGCAATCTCCAGCAGTTCGGTCTAAGAGCAACTCAGAAAGTTCCACGCCTCAACGTAAAATTTCTGCGTCTACTCGTTTCATGAACGCATTTCAACAGTTCTATACGGCCACTTCCAATTCAAATTCTGCACCTGCACCTGCACCTACCACACACATTGAGAACAATGATAGCGATACAGCAACCCTTGGTAGCAACCGTACACCTACTAAAAGTGGTACTATGGAATCAAAATTGTTATCGATGTGGCATAATGTAAAATATGGTTGGAGTGGAAAACTGAAATCGAATTTTTCAAAAGAGCAGCCGGTCTGGCTTTTAGGACGTTGTTACCATCGTAAATATACTCCACCTGCGTCACTGGAAACATCTGCTGATCTAACGAATTGCATTACATCAACTGCAAATGATGCTATTATATTAGATGGTACTACAACGCTTAGCTTTGATGGCAATATATGTGAAAGTATGCAACCAAACGTTTCATCACTCTATCCAGTTCTTAATCCACAACATATTGATGAAATTGTAGTACCACAAGAATTAGGAATGGATGCAGCTGAAAATCAAGGAGCCGATATACAGTGGGAAGAGAGTATTGAAGGATTTCGCCGTGATTTTTATAGCAGAATTTGGATGACTTATCGACGAGAGTTTCAAACAATGAATGGTTCCAACTATACATCTGATTGTGGATGGGGTTGCATGTTACGAAGTGGTCAAATGCTGTTGGCTCAAGGATTAGTTTGTCATTTTCTTGGAAGAAGTAAGTTAAAAATATTAATATATAATTTGTTAATTGGTTTGTAAAACTTTAATTTTACAGGTTGGCGATATAACGCTGATACTCAGTTGCATTCAACTTACGAGGATATCACACATAAAAAAATAATTAAATGGTTCGGAGATAGTTCTTCAAAAAATAGTCCATTTTCCATACATACACTAGTACGTCTAGGAGAGGAAATGGGTAAGAAACCAGGCGATTGGTATGGTCCTGCATCAGTGTCTTATTTGTTAAGGTAAGACTGCATATTTTTGACCCTTGAAATATATAAATAGAGTTTTATTTTTATTTGCAGGCGTGCCTTAAAAACTGCTGCTCAAGAAAATGCTGATTTCGACAACATTAATATTTATGTGGCTCGCGATTGCACAAGTAAGAATAAATATTAAAATTATTATATATGCAATAAATTGATTCGTTTTTCTTTATTAGTTTATATTCAAGACATTGAGGATGAATGTCGAATACCGGAACCAACACCACAGTTCGTGCCATGGCAAATGGCTCGCAAAATTCCTAAACAGGAAAGAAAGATGTGGAAGTCACTTATAATTCTAATACCATTAAGACTTGGCACGGAAAAAATAAATCCGGTATACGCACACTGTTTAAAGCTATTACTAAGTACAGAATACTGCATTGGAATTATTGGAGGAAGGCCGAAACACTCGTTATATTTTGTTGGATTTCAAGGTAAATCAATTTAATAGCTTGTATTATATTTACAAGTTCCAGAAAAATATTTTTAATTGCTTTTATAGAGGATAAGCTTATACATCTGGATCCGCATTACTGTCAAGAAATGGTAGATGTGAATATGGAGAACTTTCCACTGCACACGTTTCATTGCAAATCACCACGAAAACTAAAAACATCCAAAATGGATCCCAGCTGCTGTATAGGTTTCTATATTCCAACAAAAAATGACTTTGATCAGTTTGTGGAAAGCGTACAATTGGTAAGTAAATATAAACAAATTTTTAGAATAAAAATTCATTCATTCATCAGAATTCATTTTTTATTTTTAGTATTTACATCCAATGCGTTGTGCTTCTGGAACTATTGATAAGATTATTCCACCAGCACAACAACTGCCTTGTATGGCAACTAGTTACGACGGCAGCACTGCAGCTACACAATTTGCTGAAATGAATTATCCACTTTTTAGCTTCTCAAGAGGCCGATGTTTGGATCACGAAACAGATGAAATGAGTGATTCCCTATATAAACCTGTACAGGAGCAGATGGCACAAGTGTGTCAAGATAAATATTTAACCGATGATGAGGATGGTGAAACAGAAGAGTTCGTTTTATTATAAAGCAATTGAGTTTACAAGAATTTCGAATAATTCAACTATGATGGCTTAATTCTTTTTTTTTTAATGAAACATCCTTTTTTACATTTTACATATATTTTTTTCACATTTATTATTAATGGTAAAATTGTACAAATAATTTGACAGATAGTTTTATTATCGCCTATTTCACAACTACAGAAAAAGTTTAGTTTATTTCGGTTTTTAGTAACTAAATGTACCCTTAGTTAAACGATCCTTTTTGGGTCTTAATTACTTTAATATTAATAAACTCGTTCCTTTTTCGCTTTAAGCTTGCATATTTTCATAACTGCAGCCATCGCAAAGCAAAAAGTTGTCTTTGTCAATGGAATTACTTAATTTTCAAATTATTTAATATTCAAACATTTATAATCTAAATACACACATATGTAAATGTAGTTCGGAATCAATGCTTCTATTATAAAAGTATATTATACAAATACACATTTCTGCTGTAATTTTTGCCAGTAATTTAAAATATTGATCAGAAAAATTGTTTCAAAATTTGTCTTACATTAAAATGTGATGATCATTTAATTACATGCCACATATATGATAATTTATTAAGAAAATAATTAATTTTTTTTTCTTTCATTTTTATATTTATAATGCCTTGATTTACATTTAAATATTTAGTTTTATTTTAGGAATCCATATTTTATGTGATAATAAATATCATCTGATGTACATAAAATATACTTGTAAGAACAATGATTATTATTAAGTATGATTCACTGTTATTGTTGTTAACGTATTTTATTATTAACAAATTTTTCCATATAATTTACTCATTACTCATAACTTATATTTAAATTTACTTGTTTCAGCTTAAGAGTTTATTACACTAATAAATATGAAAAGTTTAAAACTGGTATGCATATACTGATATATATATTATAAATATGTTTTGTTTTTTTAAGCTTTACGATCTCTTTCCTTATTAAAATAATGTAATTTTCAATCCCATATCCTTATACAATAAATAAAAAAATAATTTAATAAATATATATAAAATCAGTCTCAATTTTTAAATTTTATTGTAATTATTAAATTAGTACGAAAGTGCTGACTTAAAGCAAATATAATTCCAACTAAATATTGCCATGCACTAACATAATTCAATAGCTCACATATATAAAATCTAGAAGATAAATATCTGGAGTACCCGTATAAAGTTCATTACCATTTAAATAATATAAAATTATATTTATATACAATAAATATAAAAAAAAATTTAATACTCCACAAAAATTCGAGTCTAACAGGAAGGAATCTGAATTGTTCTAAAATTTTAAAATAAACTTAAGTTTATTAAGTAACTGTCGACTATTATTATTGTTATCGTGACTCATATTAAAAGTAAATGACTAAATAATGAGTATTTTTAAAAAGATCACAATTTTTTAAATCATTTCAGTATATAGTTACAGATATACATATAAATAAATTTTACAAACTTAGAACTAACACAACGAGATAATCATTAAGGATGTGTTTCGTTTCAAATGTTAAGTAACTTCAAAGTATTCCATTTTCTACTGTCACAAAATATTTTTAGACCTATTAATAGGTCAAGCACATATTTTCTACTTAAAATTAAATAGTTACACACTTACAAACATACAGACAAACATTAATTACATTTATAATATCATTATTTAAGTTTTAGTTAAAAATATTAGAAATTTACTTGAAATATTTTAGATAAAATTGTTCAGCAAAGCGATCTGTTGTTAAATAAATTATTTTTTTATTTTTTCCCTTCCTTTATTCGAAGAGTAAAAATTTTAACTATTTGATATTAGCTTCACCTCAACCCACCAGAAACTGAATTTTCTGTCTACGTTGAAAATTTCACTTATTTAATCAATATCAGATTTGGAGTGTTTTATTCGGTTGTTAGTACGCAGTATATATTATAATAAATTTTAAAAAATAATAAAATATAACTGGTGCTAGTTGTGAGATCTTATACTATGTTTACACTCATTACTCTACGGATGTTGGTAAAGGTAGTGCATGTACTCTTCTAAGTTAAGATAGAATTTCACATAAACTTTCATATTTTTCACGAGGAAAACAGACCGCATTCCCGCTTAAAATTTATCGTATTTCAAGTGATCCTTATAATTTTTATTTTAATTTTTTTTCAGTTTAACTATTGATAATTCTATTCTTCGAAATTTGGGCAATGAAACTTCATCAGATTGGTGATAATCAACAATCGCTCAAATCTACTTAATGTTACTTGTTACACAAGATATAAATAATTTTTTTTTCGCGATAAACTTTCAATAAATAAATGTGTTCTGATGATTATAAAATAGATCTACAGTTCTTAATGATGCTAAAAATTCGTTATATTTCTCCTTATGTTTTATGTGTTAGGTAAAATTTTTCTATTGCATTTTTATATTAGATTTATGGAAATGCGAATGTTGTGAACTCGCTCGCATTCCCTGAGAGTCATCCCAAATTTATGTTTATGGGTAGGTGAAAACAGTGATTTATTGGACTAGACTATATAATCCTTGAGGATTTTACACCTTGTCAGAGAGTTTACTGTTTAATTTTTTTTTATCCTTGCTCTTACATTTATTACGCGTTTTAGGTTTCCATTTGCCAAAAGTCACGGAAATTCCTTTAAAATAAGAAATTATTGTGTTATAATGTACTATTTCTTTGAACGATTAAGTAAAAATTGTAAGGTGTAAACTCTCTAATGCTAGTCCACATTCAGTAAAATATAATACAGGATATTACTGATGGGTCACATAAACACCTACCAGTTACGTCTCATTCGGTGTCCGTTAGTTGAAGCTCATCGTTTAGTTTGCGTTTTAGTAATTTTGTTAAGTTTTCATGAGCTGTACTATCTACTCCAGCATTGCATTGTAAAGCATGCTGATAACTACTGATAGCTAAATCAATTTTTCCCCAACGATGATATAAAACACCAAGATTAGTGTGGTATAAATGATTGTATGGTTCCAGTTCAATAATTTTCTTATAAAGCAGTTCTGCTTGAACATAATGTTTAAGCTTTCCGAATGCATTGGCGCGTATAAACATTATTGCGGTTTCATTTGGCATATGTTTAAGCGCCTCACCAGTAACACGAATCGCATCTTCAAATAAACCACGATTATCAAGCATAGTCAGAATATTAGCCCAAGCCTTTGATTGACGCGGATTAATTGCAACTGCTTGTTGCCAATGATGCATAGCCTCTGTATAAAGATTTTGATCAAGATAGAGATTTCCGATATTATAATGACAGATACCGTAATTTTTTCGAAACTTAAGCGCTGTTTTATAGCTTGACAACGCTTCCTCAAACTCATTTCGAGCTGATTGTATTATACCTAAATTCATCCAAGCAGCCGGAAATTCGGGCATAGCTGAAATTGCTGCTCTTATAAACTTTTCAGCAGTATTAAGATCTCCTTTCTCACGATACATGTTTCCAAGATTCATCAAGGCTGCTTCATACTCTGGATACAACTCAACAGCTTTGTGATAATGATACATGGCTTTATTGTGCTGCTTTTTATCGGATGCAAGCCTGGCAATATTGAAATGAACTTTTGCATTATTCGGGCATACTTTCAAAGCTGATGAAAATAATTTCTCCTCATTTTCCCATTCGCTCGCTCGTTCACGAGTGCGTACAATAAAACAAATACAAAGAAACATTAGACAAATTTTTAAAGTAAGCACAATAAAATTTCGTTGTATGCTCCTCTTTAACTTTATAAATGAGTATGCTACTAAAAAGCAGAACCCAATCGATGGCACATATAAAACACGTTCGGCAATAACAAATCCAACTCTTATAATGCCCGATGCTGGTATGAATGGTATTACTAGCATTCCCACACCGAGCATGATGCCAAAGTTAGGTTTATATTTTATGCAAGCCACTATAACAAAAGAGTATAAAGCCAGTACTGATTGTAATCGCAAGTCCCAAATACTGGTTATTAAATCAATACAGCCAATTGCCCAATCAAAGCATAACCACGTTGGGCAAAATAATATCCATAGATTAATAACGTAAAGGAATTGTTGCGTTAAAATTTTAGTTAGCAAATCCCCACTGAAGGCAAGCGGATTATCCATTGGCTTAAATTGAGGGCTTTCAAAATTTTGTATAGCAAACCTAAAAATAATGAGTAAAATTGTTGCAGCCCCATATCCTAAATAGCGCAAGTTTAACACCATTCGTAATTGCTGTTTAAGAGGTTTCATATACACACGAGTGCATAAATAATCGAGGAACACACAAGTCAATGGTATTGTTATTGCGGTTTCTTTAAAAAAAATTCCAATGAATGTGAGGCTTATAACTAGTATATCTGCAACAACTTTCAAATGCTTTCTTAAATGTGTAAGCTGCATTGCCATCAAATATATGAAACAAAACATAAGTTCTGCTCGTCCAACAACTCCACAAACAGCTTCTGTATGTACCGGGTGTATAGCAAAAAGCGCAGAAGTTACGGTAGCCTCTTGCTTGAATTTTAGATTGTAAATTAAACGCCATATCAACAATGTGTTGATACAGTGGAAAAAAAGGTTAATAGCTTTCATATGTTTGGCGCGTAGGCCTTGTTTATATTCGAAGTGGAACATTAATGTAGTTAACGGACGATATGATTTATGAGAGTCGACATCCTTTAGCGGGGCGCCCCAAAAATCGTGTTCAAAAATTGCTGTTAAATTGGTTGGAGTTTTAACAACGTCCGGATTTTTTTCAATTGCTACGGTATCATCGAACACAAAAGCACCATCAAGAGAGTGTTGATAGCAGGCTAAGCACAATATAACGAGAATTACTTGAGCTAACATATCTTTGGATACATTTTCTTCAAGTCTATGCAAAAAAGTAAATCGCGGTACATCCTTTTGCCTTGGTCTGGGTCTCATTTTGTTGAAATCAAGATTTTAATGTTGTTTCGAAGAATTTCAGATATTACTTTATTTATTATTTTAAAACTTTCGCTTGTTTAAAACTTTTTTCAACATTAAACACTTTTGCAAAAATTTTTCATTTACACTCTATTGTTGGTACAATACTTTTCTGAACGTTGCCACCTAATTGGTAAGCAAATTTCTGTAGTGCTATGGTGTTCCCATACTTCGCAATTATGATTGAATTTGTAAAGTATATGTAAGGTATATTATTAATTAATATTAATAAATATAGTATTTGTTATTTGTTATATTAAGTAAAAAAATATTTTAATAATTTATATTTAAACTATTTAACCTGCAAAGTATATTATATATTGTGAACTCATAAGCTCATGAACTTATAATAGTACTCATACATTACCAATTTCTTGTTTAGTCATTAAAATATGGCTACTTTTTGTTAGAGTTTTAAGTAAACATACATCAGATGTATTTTTTTATATATTATATCAATTCAACAAATAGAAATTAAAGTCGGTGGGTTGTGTATTGAATAAAATAATATGAGTGCAAAATGCGATGATTGTGAGAAAAATTCCAATGACAAGTGCCTTCAATGTATTAAAGATCAAGAAAATCAAATTGTAGTTAAAGAAATATTACAAATATCAAGAAATCGTAAAGCCACAAGAAATTCTAAGAAATGTAGAAAGAAAACTCCAAGTACACAACATATCCAAAAATTACAATTGCCAAATGGCGATGTTCAGTATCGCTGCATTTGTGGAAGGACTTTTAATAGTAGAACACAACAATATTATCATTTGCGGTGTGGTGACGCGTCAGTCAAGAAATTTATATGCGACAAATGTGAGAAGGTACTATTTATATGCACCATTTACCATTTATCTATTAGCTTCGTTAATCACCTCCTTTTCAGGACTTTGCCTCCCGTTCTCATTTAAAATACCACTTGGAAACTCATAATTCTGAGTCACATGTATGCACAGAATGTTCCAAAACTTTTATGAACCAAATCGTTTTGAAAAAGCACATGAAACTGCACAAATCAAGTTCGGTGAAGTGCAGCGTATGCTTCAAGATATTTCGTAATAACGAGACACTATCGACTCACATGAAACTACACAGTGATACCTTTTCATTTCAATGCCATATTTGTCAAAAAAAATATGCAATAAAATCATCATTACAACAGCACATGCTTAAGCACTTAGGTAATTTCAACAAAAAAACTAAAAAATTTTAATTAAACATTATATTTGTTATTTAGAAAAGAAATACGTTTGCCATTGTGGAAAACGATTTCAAAGAACTTCAACGCTGAAGACACACAAAAAAAGACATCTTAGTAAAGAAACTTTTTTTTGTAAAATTTGCTTAAAAAACTTTACGGATATCGGATCATTATCACGTCATGAAAAAATACATTCTGGTAAACAATTGCTTAATAAAATTTTGTGTTTCATGCATATGATGATACTTTTTAATTTTTATTAGATTCTGTTAAATATAAATGCCGGCATTGTGATATTTTAACCAAACGCAAGGACAACATGTTACGCCATGTAAGAAATATACACTTGGGGGAACAATTTTCTGAGTGTGTTATTACCATAAATCCCGAGCCGACAATGGAGACTGATGAACCTTATGATTCTTCCTTATTAGCAAACAAAATTAAATCTGTTAGTGAAGAAATTAATATCCCTAAGACTGTTAGAAATAGTTCTGTTATTAAATGTATAGGTAATGTGGAACCTGTTAAAATACCAGATGAAAATTCTGATGAATATGCACTTGAACTGACCTATGAACCTTTAAAAAACGTAAATTTAAGTAAAATAGAACCGGAAAAGAAGGCACACCGTTTAAAAAGAAAATACGATCAAATTGAAAGATATCGAAAAATTCTATACCCTGACGAAAATGACGAAGAAGATGAAAACCATGAAACTATTAAAGTTGACCAGATGGAAACATGTAGTATAAACCAACCTGAAGATTCAACACAAAAAACACATGAATTTGCACAGCGCCCCAATACTTCGAATTTTAGTGAAATGCATTGGAGAAAAAAATATCAAGAAGAATACCAAGAAAACTAGAAAAATCACAGTGATTTAATGTATGTCATATGATCATGATTTGATTGTCGATTTTCTGGTTACAAATGCAAGCTAATTGTGTCGCCTAAATTTTATATTACATTCAAGCGTTTATGAAATAAATATAAGGGAACAAGCGGAGGAAAAATAAATTAAATTATATTTTTAAGACAATTGTATTTTCTAATGTTGTAGTGCTATAAGTAATACCCATTAGTTTTAGTAAAAAACAATTTCAGCAACCTTTTATCTTATTTTATTTTTAAAAAAATGATATATTAAATGCTTTTTTATGGCTATAGAATAATTAACTACCACTGCGAAATTAAATAATACGATTTTTCATATCCAGTTTTTTTAAATACAAAACTAAGAAAATAAACATTAGTTATCTGACATGTTTTATTTTAAACTCGTGTGTTATCCTATCGTGGGCACTTCCAATTGACAAACTAGCGGTTTTTTTATTGTAGTCAAATTGTGCTTCCACTTGGAAGCTGTAAATAACACTTGGGAATCTCATGTATTTTCATTATTTTACATAACAATTCCCTAAACAATACCATGCCTTTATCACTGTTTATTGTAATTAACAAGTTTTCAAATTAAAATAGAATCCAATGATACAATTTTTCTGTTATTATATAGTTTGATTGATAGTGCGAATATTAGAAGTTTACTATAACATATATATTGTATTTTTGTTTCATATCAATTAAAATTATTTAAAACAAATTTGGACTATTGCCATATTTCCGCTTATTGATCACGTAATAAGCGTGCAGATTGTTTTCTAACATTGACAATGAAAATGTGTACATAATTAAATTTTGTTAAGTTTTTATTGAACACACGTAGAGCTAACACTGAGAACTTAGAATGTTATCAGAGTCTTATATATATTATCTTACAAGTGAGGATACTAGAAACTGGCGGCAGCTATTGAAATTTGGAAAAACTCTTGACATCAATGAAAGACGTAAATTTTTATGGTCATGGCCAAACGAAGGAAATTTACGAGAGTTTCAACTAGTTCTAAAGCAATTGAGTATAGACACATTACTAAGTATTGGTTGTGGTAATGGCTTACTTGAGTGGATTTTAAAGCAAAGCATTGGTAACCTTTTTTGAAAAATTATTGTTAATTTTGTTAAACACTTTTATTTTTAGGTGTTAATGTTTTCGGTTTAGAATTTGATCGAGCCTGGTGGCAGAGTAAATATGCTATAAGAAGCTTCATTCCATTAAACTTCTATGAAGATTTAAAGCAGACAAAAAGTGAAAATGATTCAAGGAATATGTTACTAGAATGTTGCCCAAGGTTAGAGTGGAATTTTGCATTACTTTTTTGTTATTTTAATAACAGAATAGCATTTGCAAACTACTTAAATATGTATAAGGGGAACTACATTATAATAATTGGTCCAAACTCAGATTCCAACATACACACAAATCCCAGTGCTCTGGAACCCAATTTTCCAAACAATGAATGGCACTTGCATGTTACTTTGAAATTAGATGAGAACGACGTAGTTGCATTTTATAAGAAAATAACAAAAAATATTGCTTAATATAAAATTTACTTAAAGTTGTGTATGTCGCAAATACATTTTTGAGGGAAATAAATAAATTTTTTAAATTGTTAATTTCTGTTTACTTCTATATGAAATTTACAAGCTGGTATGGACTGCACCTCTGCTGTTACCGTACTGTTGATCCCCAAATTGCTTAACGCACCACGAACTAAACCGCAGGTAAACGCCACGAACTATATGTATATATATATAATTAAAAAATAAAGTTTAGATTGATGAAATTTATGTTGTCACCTTTGGTGCGTGCTCTAATTGTTGCGAACCAGTTGAGATTCGAGTAAGAAATCGGAATGCTTTGTCTTGGACAACGTATGTGCCATGATTATTAGTCCGTAGATTGTCCACTTGTTTTTTATAAATCAAAGTCCAAAAGTCAGTGCAAATGAATTTCATTGTTTCAAGTTCATCTTTAAACCGAGGAGCGTCTCGTGTAAGTCTCTCAATTAATCTATATCCAGTAGTAAAACCAATATATTCTAAAGTGGATAGATCTACATGCTAAAATAGCATTGTAAATTTTAATAGGCTGAATTTAAAAATTAAATACTTGCTTTATTATTGCTGGCTATACAATAGTTTACAATTTCGGCATGTAAGCAATCAAACACAATATCCTCGCACATATTATATTTTATTTTATTATTGTTACTGCATTAATATTGTCAACCTTACTTTAAAAACAGAAAAGCGGATCAGCTGATAAAGTGAAGAAATTATTCAGAAAAATATAGAAGGAATGATACTCTTCGTCTTGTTAGATTCATTTTGAAGAGAGTTACAGAGAGTATGTTTACAATGTTGCAACTAACTTGACATATATGAAACATTGTGTCATTTTTATACTGATAAATATATAAATATATAAATTATAAATTTATATTGAAATATAATAATGTAGTTTGATAATTTTGTCAACATATTAGGCATTTTCGGTGGCTCACAAGTATTGTAAAAAACGCATGTTGGCCTATATTCGCTAAGGGCCGTGTTATGTTATGGTATTTTATTTTAATCATTTTCAATAGCGACCTAACTCAAATAAATTGCTCTAACAATGGTAATGGGAACATACTATAAGCAGGTAATATGAATATTTGTGTACTCCCAGATTAAAACAAAATATATTAGGGGCATTCAGGCAACTGGTTAGTTGCATAGTTGATTCAAAAAATTTTGATGTTAATCAGTTGCTTGAACGACCCAAAATGCGTAATCTGATTAGTTTGTTGTGTGCAAATGCTTTGGCAGCACTCGTATCAACAGCAACAACGAAACGTATGTTAACAGTGAAATACTCAAATATTCGTAAATTTTAATATCATTTAAATTTATCATATAACTAAAATTGCAAACGTGTCATATATCAAGAAGTAGAATATTCAATTTTATACTTTTTAATTATATTTTAACCCTTTAAAAATTATAGTTTTACTGAATTTTATTTATTAATTTATGTTATTATTTTTGCATTTTCTTTTTAAGACACCATATGCTTATAGCGGCGACACTTGGTACTGGCAGTACTATTAATCAAATTTTCACTAATCTGAGAATATTCGAAATAGTAAATTCTCTGCTTATGTTAGTTTCTTTTTTGTACGCAAATTTTTGTTGTAATCAACTACTAAGCACCTAATCAGTTGCTTGAATACCCCTATTTCTTTTTAAACTTATATGGCGTTTACATTGGCCGAAAATGGCTCATTTTGAATGAGCCATTTGAAAGTCTTTACATTCGTTGTAATTCGTTTGTTGTCATTTCAAACAGCTGATTTTTTAACTTCCCTGCTGATTTGATTAAGGTTAAATATGCTTTCAAACCTTACAATATAAACTTAAAACATATTTTTAACTTCGATTAATTACTTTTTGGGAAGCAGAAGTTCTAAAAAGACGAGCATCATTTTCAAGAAAATGCAACCACCAAACATTTGTTTACCCTTGTTTGTAAATATGTCAAAAACATATTTTTCAAACTGTCAAAATGCCATGAAGAGCTTTAATTTAGGGTATGTTCAATGTATTCCTTTGAATTTGGAACACATACGAACGTCGTTGGGAAGCATTCATACAGAATGTGATGGAATGGCTCATTCACGCTTGAAATTTTGTATGCAAAAATGAGCCATTCGTTTCTCATTTTCGATTTTTGACTAAAATGAGCCATTTTCGGCCAGTGTAAATGCCATATTAGACACAACTGTAATTACCATTTGTCATACGATTCTTTGTTAAACATGGCTTTAGCTTGGAAGGGTGAAAAATTATATATATATATATATTTGTTTTTAATGTTAAAAGAATATTTTTAATTAAATTTTATTTTTTCTTTCTTTTAACATAAAGTAAAAATTAATTTTTATTTAGATCATTTGATGATTTGAAAGTGTACTTTGAAGCTCCTGTTTGGGCACTGAACACAAAATCCGTATCCTGTATGGCTTTATGTTCCTTTTGGTGTCATAGTGCATTCGATTGATGATTTTATCACATACTTGTGCATTAACATTAGCATTACATTTGTCTTAAACTATTTTAGTATCACTTAAAGCCATCTTGGTGATCTATACAGGTGGTCTATCCTACTTCGATACGTAAGCTGGTATAAACATTAGTAACAGAATTCGTGTTCGTGTTTTTTCGTATACAATCGGATTTTTGTCAAACTATATTCAAAATTTTATTAATTTTAAGGAATAGAAGCGAAAACAAATGTATGCCTGATTTTATTTTATGCATATTTGTTATTTTTTTGATGGGGCGTGTTCAAAATAATGTTGACTGTTTTGATATGCAATAGTAAGCGACAACAGAAAACTTTGGTAAACAAATCTCATGTGTAATACGCGCTTTATGTTCTTAGTTTGTACATTACTTGTGTTTTACTCGAATTTTACTACGAGTAGCTCGTGGAACAGACCTACTAGTACTTGAGGAATAGAATTTTATAAGAAAGTGTGAATTGCGATGAGAAATGAGTTTTTGTTTGCATGTAAGCAAAATTTTTTTCACAAACAAAAAATACCAAAAAATGACAGCAAAAACATTTTCTATATGTATAAGTTTCATCAATTTTTTAATAGCATCGAATCATGAATAATATTTAAATCCACTAAATACGGTAAACTGTGAAAAACTGTGTATTAAAACTAAGTTTTAATTTTCAATATTACCCAAGTATGATAATATCTAATGTTTAAAGAGATAATATATAATTAAAAACTCAACCCTGCATTGTTGAACTAAGTACTGAAACATGTTTTTTTTATCGATAACTTTAAATGACATCCCTAATTTCAAGTAATTTGACTTCGAAGTTTCAATAACAGTTATTAAAAGCGATAACATTGAGAAATTAGTGTTAAGCGGAAGATTTGATTAAATAATTTAAAAAATTTTTTTGTAAAATCAGAGAAAATGGCAGATCCATTCCAAAAAGAAATATATAATATGGAAATATTAGTAAAAAAGAATGTTGTAAAACTAATAGAAATTTGGACTGAAATGTTTTCCGTCGAAATGTGCAAAGGCGAATTAAGTAAACTTGAAAAGCACATGGAAATATTTTTTGACAAATTTGTAAATGAGTCTGAAAAAGCAGAAGAAACCATGAAAAAAGAAATAAGCTACAAGAAGCATTTTGAGGAGCTTGGAGTAGAACCGCGTCCACTTTTGCAAGACCCTTTGCCATCAGAACAGTAAATTGTTGATTTCCGTGAGCATTTAAAGAAGCTTCAAAGTATGATCTAAAAAATATTAATTTTTATATTAAATAAAAAAATAAAATTAAAATGTTTAAAAATGTTTTATTAATATCCAAAAAAAGAGCAAGAGCCATGTTTAACAGAGAATCGTATGACATATGGTTACTTCAATTGTGTCTAAGCTTAAATAATAATAATATTATTTACAAACTTAATATACTCACCCTAGATTTTTCCTTTGATTTGGGTGAAATGCGGAAACGACTGAACATACCATCGGTACTACCAGACGCAGTAGTGCTGCTGCCGCTAGTATTTGGACGCTCTGCCGGTGCAGAGTTGGTCGCACTAGCAGTAGTGTTATTTTGCTCTTTCTTATCTTTATTATTGTGACTGGAGGAGGACGAAGAACTCTTATGGAAGAAACTAGACAACGATTGTATAAGACTTTTTCTTCGTTCTGGATCTTTTGGACGCCTACTTGATTTTGTTTTTGTGTTAGCTTGCGCACTTGTAGAGGAGAGCAATATATTTGGATCCAAATTGAAGTCTGCTGAATTCGCTACTGTTGCAGTTAAATGATCTTCTGTTCTGGCATTCTGTTGATGATTAGCTATAAAGACTAAATCATTCACACTTTTCGATGTACTCATCTTACGATCACGTGCACTTAGATCGTGTTCTACGTTTGCCTTTGGTTTTGTATGCATTTGATTGCCTGTTTTAGACAATTTTGCTTAACATTTAAGTGTTCCACTTGTAAACATTTACGTAATAATTGCATTTTCTCTTCAGGACTTAAACCTAGCTCAGTATTTGATTTAAGTCGAGCTCGAGCACGTGCTTTATTACGCAGATTTTCTGTTGATGTTAATGGATTTTCAACAGGTGGTGTCGTGACTGCTGCATTGCGTCCACGATTTTGTCTAACTGGTGCAATTGGTATAGGATATTTAATATCTTCAGCTGTTGATAGTTCTGTGGTGTTATGCTTATTGTTGCTGCTGCTATATGTGAATGAAGGTGTTTTATTCAGCTTATACCGTTCTAAGGCATCTAATTTTTCTTCATGTATGTGCTCACTAATAGGTCTTTGTTTATAGGTATTTGATCGATTAGTAGTCATAATACCACCAGTGTTGTATGCCGAAACATATGTTGCTGAGGTTTGTATAGAAGTATTTTATTTGAAGGCAGTGCTAGTAGCGGTAAGTACGCGCTGAGAGTTTGTACGATTATATGCATTACTTGCTGCCGTTGATACATGGTAATGCGCTTTGTTTGTGCAATTGTTGTCATCTGTCGATTTTGCTGCTTCTATTTTCGGTGTAGAACTTAAACTTGATCCGCTGCCATAGCCGCTTGTGAGCATATTGCGCTGACGACTGCGATGTAAACGTTTCTCAACATTTAATTGTTTTTTCGACTGTAGTTTATCCATGACTAAGTCATGTATCAGGTCCTTTTGTTTAGTGCGTTCTTTGGTTATTTCCTCCAGCTTTCGTGTTAATGTTGGTATTTCAGGTATCCTGTTTACATGTGTTGTGCCGATTGCAGGTGTTGTCATTGTTGTAGTCTGAAAATCGTTTAAATTTTGCTTTAGTCTGTTTGGCGGTGTCGGTTCTATCACAGTTTGTTGCGAATTTTTAGAAATTGCTAGGACAGGTGCTTCACCTTTGGAACTTTTTCTTCGTTGTTTTCGAGATTCTAACGAATCTCTTGCTGTACTAATTTGTGTAATTTTTTGTTGTAGTGCACGCACATATTTATAGGAAAGTTCATCCGAAAGTTTATTTTGTGCATTTTTCACACCCGCAACTGAACCATTACTGTGAATTAGTGCGGAGTTTTCTTGTGATGATTGGCGTGATGGCGTAGGTTTACTTGACATTGTGTTCGATGTGCTAGAGGGTGTGCAAGTTGATTGTGATGTCTTAGATTGTTTTTCAGAACTGCTTGGTGTTGAACCTCCACCAGTTTCCGGAATTTTGCCTGCTATACGTTGCGCAGCTGTTGGTTCATGCATTTTTGCAGAAGAAGAATCAAAAGGACTAGTAACGACAGTGAGTCCATTATTTTCCTCTGTTGTTGTTTTCGCTGTCACAGATGAAAGTTGTGCTTGAGAGTTAGCAGTAACTATACAAAGACTGTCATCGTCAAAATCATTCAATGTGCTTGAGTCAGTTAAAGATTGTGTCATAATAGAAACAGATTGAGTTAATGCCTTATCATTTAATATTGTAGCTATTTGTTGAGATGGATGTTCATTTACTGGAGTCTTAAGCATATCTTGGGAGTTATCCTCAGTTTGCATTATATAAGCGTCTTGCTCAATGTAATCAATACCAAGCTTTCCATCACGTTTCGTTGTGATTGCACCATATTTTTCACTACTTAACTGTTGTGAATAACTGTTGAGTTTGTGACTTGGTGTTTGTTGCGGTGTAGTTTCAATAAATTCAATATACCCACGATTGCGCAAAAGTGCTGTGTTTGTAGCTGAATAAGCTTCCGCGCATGAGCTCTCCGAATCTGTGTCCATGAATTCAATATCATCAATATCGATAGACTTGAGTATACCCTTAAATTCAGCAACAGGTGCTGTTTTAGCTACTTCAAACATAACTTCACTTGTTGTTGGCAATTTAGTCGAATTCGATTTTCTTTTGCCTTTTTTGTTACGTTTAATTGTACCTTTATTTGAATTTAACACAAATTCCATATCAATAAAGTTCTCAGATATGCAATCATCTGCTGGCCAATCAGACAACTCCGTTTCAGTTAGTGCATGGCCCGTACCAGTCGGTTCTGTTTCCGAATCGGAACCTTTTGATAACAAGTCTGCCGTAGGAGTTTTATCATTATCTATTAAAGGAGAAGTAGGCGTACAGAGATTAGCAGTTGGTGTGGTGGGCGTGGGAGGTTCAATGTAAGTGGTTTGATGACTTTCGTATGCTCTGCAAATTGCTTAACAACCAGCGGTAAATTTTTCAAACTTTCAACTTTATTTTCATTTTTGGTATCAAATTTTAGGTTTGCTGGTTTTATTTTGGGTGGTCCCTTTTCAGGTAATGGTGGACCTTGTTCTGGTAAAGGCGGTGCTTGTTCTTTTGCTTCTATAATAGTACACTCAGCTGGTTCAGATGTAGCAGTAACAGGTTCTACATCTAGTTCTGCATCATCTTCCACAACGGTAGTTTTTACTGCAGGTATTTAATATCAGCAAGTTCTTTATTAATCTTTTTGGGCGATTCAATTGTGGTTAAATCGATAATTGCTTTTATTTCTTTTTCTGGGGTAACCAAATCAATTGTTTCAATTATTGTTTGAGTATTAACTGTTGGTGTTGTTGGTGTTTTTTTGCTTATTGATTCAAGCAGTGTTGAGTTTATACTTTCTGAATACTCTATACCTTTGTTGAGTTCATTTTTGCTATTAACGTAAACATTTTCCTTTTCGTTGTCTGTAGAAGTGGTGGAAGAGGCTTTTTGTATAGTAATCGCTACACGAAACTCATTTAAAATGTTACTAGTAGCGGAACGTAATATTTCATTTTTATTATTTTCTCCCAACTTCGTCCGGTCTAAAAATGTCTTCATACTTGGACTTACATCACTGCTAGGATTTAGTAGTTTTTGGCATTCAGATATATTTGATTGAAAACTACGTATTTTTAAGTCTAGTACTGAGGTTGAACCTGACTTTTGTATTTTATTACCACTTACTGCTTTTCCAAGTAAATAACGCTTCTTTAGTTCTAAGCTCTTTTTGGATGCAATACCTTCAGTACTGGCAGTTTTATTAAGTAAATAATCACCTGGACGGGGGTTTTGTAATAGTGCACGATTACTATTTAGAAGTGTTGGATCTACTTGAACTACCCAGTAGAAAACGGATCGATCCGTCATCGAAGATCGATCCAAATGTATGACGGTCTTCGAAGACACTTTCATACAAATTAGCCAAATGTCTTCAATGAATTTTTGTGTACATGTCTCGAAGACCGTCTCGAAGACCATGTCTTGCATAACGGGCGCATTCGACAGAAAGTTGTGCGCTCTTAGTGCAGTGCTCATATAATTTTTTCACCCTTTTTTTATTTCTACTCTTTTATTGCGCTCTTTAAATTTTAAATGAATTTCAATTTTCTCTTTAAATAAGTAGAAAGAAATTGTTGTATTTTGTACTTTTATTTATTTTATATAATAATTTCTTAAATTACATTCAAAATTAAAACTTTTAAAAATAAATTATAAATTTTATTATAAATTATTATAAATTTTATTAAGATATTAATAATAAACTAGTAAAAACTAGTAAACATAATGAAAATTAATTTAAATAATTAACTTAATATAACTAAGCATATCTAAAATTAACTAAAATTAATGTAAAATAATTTATAGCATTTCGTTATCATCAATTGTCATCAATTGGTGAAGTTTTATATGTTTTCAAAAGCGTTGAAGAGGATTTTGGTACAATTAAACCTTCTGATCTTAAGGGTTCTAAAATATTATTACCACAACGCCTGTTAATCCAGTGTTTTTTAAATATAACAGCTAATTTTTCACAAGTGTTTTTAGATTTTTTATTTTGAACATTCCTTGTTTCATTTCTTAAACAACTTTCACTGGAATTATTGTCTTCAATATTAATATCAATATATTTTCCAAGAACTAAGTCACTATTTAATTTGTTTTGATTTAATTTCTTTTTTTTTTTAATATTTCGTAGTTTAATGATTTTGTTTCTTTATTTATTTTGATTTTTTAAATATTTATTTCACTACACTTCAAAATTATTGCGTCACTTCATTTATAAAACATAGCGTCATCTGAGGCAAAATTCAAATACGTTGCTATGAACACTAAAAATGAGAGAGAAAGCAAAGAAAGAGTATTTACATTCATGTTTTGAGCAATTGTTTTGCAAATTTGCTTGAAAATGCGGACGCGGTATCAAAGACCGTCTTGAAGACAATGTCTTCGAAGACCACTTTTTCTACTGGGTAGGGGCTTAAATTGTGGCTGTGGCGGTTGATGTTGTGTTTGATATTTTGCTAAATAGCTACCTTCCCTTAAATTGTGTTTATTGCTTGTTGAAGTAGTTATTACAGCTGATTTTATCTTAAATTAATAAATTTATATTTATAAATTTAATACTTTTATTTGTGACCAAAAATTATTATTATAATAATTTGTTATCGGGCTAATTGGTCAAATTTAAATATAAATAAAAAGACACTAATTTATTATTTATATTTAAAAATCGTTTATACTTTATTTCCGATATTTCGACTATCTTCGATAGTCATCTTCAGGGAAAACTACACAAAATATAAGATGTTCCATTTTTATAGCGGATTATAAAGAAAAATCATACAATAAATACAATAATAATGATGACAACAAGAAAAACAACAATAAAAATACAAAAAGCAAAATAAAAATTATGAAAAAAGCTTTACAAACATCCTGTGTCATTTGTTTATAATATTTCTATAAGCCTGAGCACAGTTGTCCGTATCCGTTTTATAATTAAGTCTTATATTATTGGGCACTTAAAGTATTGAGAGCATTTCCAGAAAGTACCTCTTATAATGGTTCCTTTCTTCATATAAAATTTTTGCCTTATCAAAATCAGGTTCATGTTTCTGCTCCATACAATGTACAGCCAATGCTGTATTGGCTTCAGCACCACTTTTATTTTTTAAACTGTGTTTAAACTGTCCAGCCATCCTTGTCCTAAGCTTATTTTTAGTCGTACCTATATATATTTTGTTACATACGTTGTACCCGTCACCTTTACAATTCAGCTGGTACACTACGTTAGATTTGTCTTTATTATTAATTTTAGTTTTAGTATTGCTATATAATTTAGCTATTGTGTTAGTTGCCTTCTGAGTGATTCTATAACGTTCTTTGTCATATATATTAGAATTCATTATTTGGTTTGACAATTTCGGAACATAATCAATAGATTTATATATTTTTTTGTCATTATTATTGTTTGGTTGGAGCTTTTTAAAGTTATTATTAAGCATCATATTAATAATCCTTTCGGGGAAGTTATTCTTTCTTAAAGTATCACGTACTATGTTCTTTTGTTTATTATGGAAAATTTTGTCACTAAGTACTAGAACTCTTCTAATAAAATTGGATGCTGTATTTAAAATCACGTGATTCACGTGATGAATCGTGATTTTAAATACAGCATCCAATTTTATTAGAAGAGTTCTAGTACTTAGTGACAAAATTTTCCATAATAAACAAAAGAACATAGTGCGTGATACTTTAAGAAAGAATGACTTCCCCGAAAGGATTATTAATGTAGGACATTGATTTTCATTAAGCAATCGCAGTTAAAAGGATCAAGATCATTTACTTCAGAATAAAAGAAAAAAGAAAAGTTTTAAAAATGACGAAGAGATGTTCATTGAAAAAGCAACAAAAAATCATCGATTTGAGAGAGAAAGGATATTCCCTAAGACATATTGCTAGAACAACTAAAGTTTCTAGAAGTATTGTAAGCAAAATTGTTAAGACCAACGAAGAAGAAAACAAAAGGAATAATGACGCTCAGAATAATGTAATATCATAAGATAAACCACGTATAAGAGTATTAATACCGAAGGAAATAAATAACGCTTACATTGTACGGAAAATAATGAAAGTGCTACGAGAAGTACAATTCGATAACGAAAGTGATGATGATGGGCCTGAAGTTTCTTCTAATAAAAAAGGACGCAGAGAGATTGATTTCGAACGCAAACCTGTAACGGAATTCAAACAATTTTCTAATGACAATTCAAATATATGTGTTATTGAGCTGTCAGATGAGGAATGAATATAAATTTCAGAAGAATCATATCAAAAAAAGAGATATTCCAATTAATCTCCAATTTTTAATTAAATTTAAATTTGCAATAAAAATAGATACAATCACAGTAAACCCTATATCTTCTAATTTCTAAAAATTTAATTGTACTTTTGTATACCTACTTAAAATTTATTTGTGCTACTAACTAAATTAAATTAATTTAAATTTCAAAATTATTAAATTTAAAATAAATGCAAAAAAAATTTTAAAAAATGTATAACGCAATGTTTTTGAAAATAATTCTCACTTAATTGCAAAAACTATCTATGTAATGAAGAAATTAATATAATTTGTAATTAACAAAAAATATCTATATCAAATAATGTCTATTTAATATTATCAATGTTTATGTGTTTTTAAAAAAATTAAAAATAAATTTGAAATCATAAAAATTAAATAAAATTATTTTAAAATAAAATTAATAAATTATGTGTTTTTACAATAATATAAAATATAAATAATAAAATTAATTTATTTGAGCTATTAATTAAAATAATTTATAGCTTTAATTAAAAAAATTTGAATTTCAAAATAATTAAATTTAAAATAAATGCTAAAAAAATTTTAAAAAAATGTTTTTGAAAATAATTCTCACTTTACTGTAAAAACTATCTATGTAATGAAGAAGAAATAAAAAAGAATTTAATATGATTTGTAATTAATTCGTTTATTCGTTTATTATTAATATAATAATTCTATTATTAATAATATTATTAATTCGTTTATATGTATTTAAAAATATTAAAAATGAAATTTTGTTTATAAAAAAGAAAATTTGAAATCATAAAAATTAAATAAAATTATTTGAAAATAATATTAATAAAATTTTTTTAAGTTTTTTAAGTAATGTAATATATAAATAAATAATATTAAATATATAGATTAGTCATTTATATGAATATAATTGACTAATCATCGCTTCTAATTTGACAGGCACGAGTTCTAAGCCTGGCACTTGCAGTTCAAACAAATTATATAGGGACTATAAAGTAATTAAATAAAATTCGATTATTTCCTAAGACCACTGATGAAGAATCCTTGGCAATACTCGATACAGCGTTGTATGGTCAGCCAAATTTCAATAAAAATAAAAATAAATTTTTGTGTTTGTCCTTTATTTCTTTCTTTGCTTTTCGAAAAAATCTCTAAATTTTAAATAAAGCTTCTTAGTTACTGAAGTAAATACAACCGACACGATTGACAGTTTATATTTAACTAAATTTTGTTTACATTTCATTACTTAAGATTGCTTAAACTAATGCAAAACATACTAGATTATAACACTTTCTCCGCCCTTAATTTTTGACAAAGTTTAAGTTTTCCTGAAATCGTCGGATTCAAATCGAATTACATCCTTCCGAATACGACTTTTTCGAAGTTGAACTACTTCGGTAGAACGTTCTTCACTAGGCATTAATGTTGATTGGCTAGATGAAGGCGGTGTGGCGTTGATGAAATTTGGAGCGAATTCAAAAATTGGTTGTGAAGAGAGGTCAGAGCTACTTCTAGTTTTAAGCTGATTAACGTGACGTTTGATGTAACCAAAAGATGTGTTCACTCTGTAAACCATTTTACCAAGTTGTTTCATAATAACTCCTTTTATCCATTTTTCCCCTCTTGCGTAGTTTCGAGCGAAGACGGGTTGCTTTAGACTGAATTTCATTTTCCGTTTCGAAGCTTCAAGGTGCTTCCTAGGCGATTCAAACAGTTGATTCAACAGATTACGAACAGGCCTTCCATGTAAAAGTTCTGCAGGTGATTTACCTTCAGCATTCGGTATTGCACGATATGTTGCAAGGTATTTTGATACAGCGAATTTGAGAGACAATCCATCGTCAATGTTTTTCTTAACAGCAGTTTTAAAAGATCTGACGAATCGTTCGGCTAACCCGTTTGAGGCTGGATGAAACGGCGCTGTTGTTATATGTTTGATGCCAAGTTTTGAGCAAAAATGTTTAAATGCTTCAGCTGTAAATTGCGGACCATTGTCACTTACGATGGTTTCTGGTATACCTTCCAGAGAAAATATAGAAGACAATGCTGATATGGTGTCAACCGTTGTTGTTGTAGATAGTTGTACAACGAACGGAAATTGCGAGAAAGCGTCGACACAAATTAGCCACATTGAATTACAAAATGGACCAGCAAAGTCGATATGTACTCTCTCCCAAGGTCGATCAGCTTCAGGCCAGCTTACGTATTCACGTGCGTGAACAGGATTTGCAATTTTGCACACATCACAATTTTCAGTTAATTGTGCGATGTCTTTGTCAATATTAGTCCACCAGACATGTTGTCGAGCTAGCTGTTTCATTCTCGATACTCCCCAATGACCATCATGAAGAAGTTTAAGAACTTTCTGCTTAAGGGAGACTGGAATGACAACCCGGTTGTACTCCGTCTGGAGGCAAAGTAAATTGTTGTTTAGTATTAAAGCAAAGCGATGATTGAAAAATGATCGAAGATCAGCATCTTGAGGCATTAGCTTTTCAGGCCAACCGTTTGTAACGAGAAAATAAACTCGGTGAAGAATTAGGTCATTTTTGGCATGCTGACGAATTATTTCAGCGTCGATAGGTGTGTTAAGTTCATTGATATTGAAACAGGATTCTTCATGATCAAAAGTTTTATCTTCACCAACAGGTAAACGAGATAAAGCATCGGCATTTCCATGCTCAGTAGTTTTACGATACCGAACATCATACTGATAAGCCATTAGTATAATAGCCCATCGCTGTAAACGATGTGACGTTATCGACGGCAACTGATGAATTGGATTAAAAATGCTAACAAGAAGTTTGTGGTCAGTAACCAAGGTGAATCTTCTTCCGTATAAATATTGATGGAAACGCTTGACTCTAAAAACGATAGCTAGCCCTTCCTTCTCTATCTGACTATATCGTCGTTGATGAATGTCGAGAGTTTTAGATGCAAAAGCAATAGGCCTTTCTGTACCGTCAACGTACGTATGCGAGAGCACGACTCCTATGCCATGAAGGAGGCATCTGTAGCTAGAATCAACGGTAAATCTTCCTGATAATGTGCTAATTGCGCTGCGTTGAGAATATGCGTTTTAAGAGCTATAAATGCTTGTTGTTGTGCTGTACCCCATGTGAATTTTACATTTTTTCGGCGCAGCATGTTGATTGGCGCGGATAATTGCGAAAAATTAGGTATAAAATTATGGTAGTAGTTTACCTTACCCATGAATGCTTCTGCTTGCTTTAGATCTTTAGGCGGCTGCAGGTTATTGACTGCTTTTAGTCCTGACTCATCTGGCAATATACCTTTTGCACTAATTTAACGCCCGAGATATTCGATTTTATCTCGCAGAAAGAAACATTTTTCTTGTTTGCACCTAATACCATTTTGTTGCAAAATACGAAGTACTTGTTCTAGGCGGCTGATGTGTTGTTGAAATGTAGGTGCGGAGATGATGATGTCATCGAGATAATTTCCGCAACCTTCTACGCCTTGAAGTAACTGCTCAAGATATCTTTGGAATATAGCTGGAGCGCTTGCAATCCCAAACGGTAAACGTTGGTATTGGAATAACCCAAGTGGAGTGTTGACAACTATTATTGTTTTTGCTTTATCGTCGAGTTCCATTTGTAAATACGCGTCCTTAAGGTCGATTTTTGTAAAATGTTGACCGCAATTAATTTCATGGAAAAGACTTTCGCGTATGGGCAAAGGATATTGTTCAATGTCAATTTGCGCATTGACTGCTTGTTTAAAATCCCCACAAATTCTTATGAAACCATCAGCTTTTGGCGCTAGTACAATAGGCGAAGCCCATTGAAAAAACTTCACAGGTTTCCAAATACCCGCATTTGTCAATCGATCGACTTCTTTCTTGAAAAGTGACATTTGCGAAAATGGAATTTGTCGGCTTTTGTAAAATTTCGGATGTGCATTTGGCTTTAAAAAAATACTGACCTTAAAGTTTTTTATTGTGCCAAGAGCTGGTTCAAAAATATCACCATATTTCTTACACAGCTCGCTAATTTTGTGTGATTCACTTTCAGTAATGTTACAAATTTGCTGAATCTCAAACCCGAATTCTTTAAATAAATCGAAACCGAATAAATTGTTACAGTTTTCGACATCCACGACAACGATTACCACTGAAGTAAATACAACCGACACGATTGACAGTTTATATTTAACTAAATTTTGTTTACATTTCATTACTTAAGATTGCTTAAACTAATGCAAAACATACTAGATTATAACACTTACTTTACAAAGAAAGCGAGTACTTTATTCTTTTTTTTTTTTTTTTTT
>NC_051847.1:229752349-229792134 GCF_002237135.1 Teleopsis dalmanni | reverse complement strand
TAAGGATAATGTTAAGATAAGTCTCCTTTATCTTCTTTTTAATAATGGCAGATTTGCTATGGGATTCCCGAGAATGTTTGGTATCTTCACAAACATATATAAAATTAATAGTTTCAGTAGCTAAAAAGTAAAAATCTAAAAAGTAGAAAGTAAATCCACACAAAGTCCAAGATTTGACTGTTATCAGTATTTTACATATATATCAATTTATCATATCTACAGCTATTTAATATAAACTAATATTGTAATATTGTATAAAGTAATATAATACTAATATTGTATAAACTAATATAATTTATTGTAGATTATATATAGAAGCGGTTCAGTTTAAAAAGACTGAACGGCACAGAATTTAATCTGACCGTGATTGTTCTTTGTGTAATCATCATAAAATAGAAAATATATGTCATATTATTGGTGTATGTCCAATTTTCAGAGAACACAGATGGATTTTTTTGATAAAACACTTCTGTCCGAAGAAGAAGCTAAAGTCTTGTTAAACGGCAGCACTATTTATAACCTGTGCAAATTTATGAAAAGTGTTTTAAGTTACAGGAGATTAATTATTTATGAATTTATATGAGTAATAATGTTAATAAAATGCACCACACAAATATGTTATTGTCAATTTAGATTTTAAGTAAGATTTCAAAATTTTTGGTAAGTGCTGTATGAATTTTTAAATCAATAAATAATAATAATAATAAATAATAATAATAATAATAATAATAATAAATAATAATAATAATAATAAATAATAATAATTAATAATAGAATATAATAACATATGACAATTCTTTTTTTTTTTTTATTAAAAGAGTTTTATTTATTAAAATTATTATTAATAATTTTTTGGAATACAATATATTTATAATATTTTTTATAAAGGTTTTTACATAATTTTCTTTACCCTTATATATAAATAATCACAAAATTACAATAATATCAGTTACAATTATTATTTTTTTACCATTTAAATACTTCGAAATGTTAATAAATTTTATAATTGTTCCAATAACCGTAGAGCCATAATCTTGACAAAAGTCATTATGGCTTAGACCCAGTTTCATAATATGCCTTCCTATTATGCAGTGAACCGTCAGCATTAAAACCGTGCTGGTAAGCAGATTACGCCTTAGTTCAAGCAGTTAACTACAGATCTCCAGATCTGAGAGCCGGGTTCGTCTATCAAATTTTGCTTGGCTATACTCAGATATTTTATACAACAATGGACAAACGTTAAATATAAAATATGAAATATATTTAGTAAATGTTTGAGAATATTTCATACATACACTTCAAGAAATAAAAATAAATTATATACAATTAATGTATATTGTTAAATGAATGCATATAACATAATATTACACTCGTATATGATTTATAATATCTTAATATATAAATAATTATTAAGATAGCTTTTTGTAATTTATTGTTTATATTATGACTTATACAATAATTATGACTTGTTCCACCCACGCATTTATTCCATACTCAATTGCGAAGAGGTCGTTAACACGCTATGCAAATTGCAATTCGGCAAATCTTTACGTCATAATTGGTGTGTTTTCATTATTCAAACACCTACGTCAGATAAGAAATAAACAAACTTTTGATGTGCATATGTTAAAGAAGAGCACGACTATTAACATATATTTGGGAATAAATGCTACTGCAATGTGCAGTAGCAATTATGTTTATTATTATAAACCGATAAGAAGGACTGATGTAAGGACTGTATATTTTGAATTGGGCAAGAAAAGAAGCAAAAGAAGCAAGAAAAGAAGCAGATAAAGCCGTTTGTAAGCAAAATAGGCGCAACGCACTACTACAATATTCTACTACTAAATGAAAAGGAGACTACATTTTTTTGACGTTCATCAACGAAATTCCAGTTTGATTTCATCTACTGTGCGGTTTGGTCGTGTTTGGACGCTCCGTTGTGCGCTGTTGTTGTTTCGAATAAATTTGAACTGAAATTTTTATATTTAAAATTATTTTTAAAAACATTACGATAAAGACAAATATAAATACAAAGGAATTAAACAATTTCGATAGAATATTTTAAACATTTAATAAATAATTTTCGCAATTGCGTTGTTTATGAACTGCTAATGTTAACTAAAAAATAAATAAAAATTATATGTTATTGGTGCCTTAAGTATTTATTTGCTTTTGTAACTGTAATAACTGTTTTAAGTGTAACGGTTTCCGATATTTTGTAGTGTGCAAATAGGGCTTTATTTTGTATTTTTTAACCGACGAAAGGTTCAAGAAGTGTATAAATATTTAACATAAATTTTATTAAAATATAATTTTATTAAAATTTAATATAATATAGTACAATAGCAATATAGTAGAAACTAGTATTGCTTAAGAACATATTTACCGGTGGCATTTTGACGCGCTTTCAGTTGAAATTAAGGTTTGTGTTTTTATTTTGTTCACTTTGATTTCGAAGTTCTCTTGATAAAAAAATTTATATTTTATTTTATTTTGCATTTTTCTTGAATAAATTAAAAGAAAATATATATTTTATAACAACGTAATTAAGACTTTATAAAGGTGAACAGAAGTATCGGTGCAATACTCTTTCCAGAATAATAGATCTATTTCTCTATAGAGAAGTAGACTCTGTGATAAATGGACTACTAAGCAATTATTGATAAACAAGACGTTATGAATATGTATGGTTACTACTTCAATATATTCTGCTTAATTTGGGGCTCATTTATGAAAAAATTGAATCAAACCCTTAATTGTACTCATTAACATGAGTTAGTACTTATCGTAATAAAATATTTAATTTAAGTGGATATGGGAGTGTTAATTCTGGCCTCAATCGCAATATATGTATTTAATTATTATAAATTTCATCTCTATTGCAATCCCATATTCTGCCTCGACCCCATTAATCCCCCATTTTTTTATTTCTAAAGGTAATTAATTTTATAAATGTTTTATTAATTGCTTAATTTATAAATGTATAATATTGTATATTATATTACTACACTTGAAACTGCTGTTTTCCAGTCGAAGAGTCCATCGCATTTCAAGTACCATCTGGTGAATGTTCAAACAAATAATTATTCTCAATTAAAAAAATTAAATCGAAGTGCGAATATTTTTTCTTCCTAAGCTTATAGAACGCATAAATGACTGCCCTCATTCATGGTGCGTTCAATGTTCAAAATGAGATGTGGGTAAGTAAGTTGCTTTGTACTTAGTATTTGCTCATCTCCATGTGCTCTGCTGTGGCCCCTAGCACTAATACCGCTTAGACGGTCTTGTCCAACGCTCACCAAAATTCAATTATCACATGCATGCGAATAAACACAGTAAACACGCTGCTCGCCTGCTTCCCTGCCTGCCATACAATGTGTACAATTCTTTATTCTCAAATTATGTCTATATCAGAAGAATTTCTACATATGCTAAACGTATCAATTACTTTGAGCAAATTATATGTATTTGTGTTCATGACGAGTGATTACTAATAATATAGAATGATAATATATAAATCGTAGCTCAAACAATTTTCATGACTTAATTATTCGATCGTCCGATTTTTGGTCAGATAAACAAAACCGAATATAATTTCAGTATTTTGGTTAAATCTTGCTTTCATAGGTTCGAACTAGTTAGAGCATTTGCAATCTACGTTTTGACTCTAATTTCAATTTTTATGTGCACTATTGACCTAATGTTATGGGTGAGAGTACTCACATACCTTAATTAACAGCAAATGCCAGGTTCAATTGAAAGATATGACGCTAGTTTTATACTGATTATTATTTTATATATTGTATGTAAAAAATAGGAGTTTAATAATTTCAGTATTCACACAAATCTATATATTTGTTATTTTCCGTTGTTCATCAATGCTAAACACATAATAGCATAAAATTTAAAATAGTATACAATGTACCTTATCTCTTCAAGATTTTAACTATAACCATTATGGTTAATAATATTTGTTTGGATCATCATCGCGGATGACACTTTCTAAATGTTTAATACACTGTGATATTCTTAAAAAATTTAATCCGCAAAACATTTTGCTTCAGCATAACGAGCTAGACGTCTCATAGTTGAGTTTACAATATTTTAGCATTAAGCATCAACCACCCTTCACAAATCTTTATCACGTTCACCATTACCAGTTATAAGACAATAATATTATCTCAAATAAGTATAGTAAATATATAAGTTTTTAACATATTTATAAATACTCGCATTTTCCCATAATTTCCAGCACAAATAATTTTGCCATAACTCCAAGCAATAGGTCTTCACATGAATAAACAATTCATTTAAGTAATAAGATATGGGTGCTATCTGTGTATAATTTCTCTCAATATCGTGCTGAAAAGTTCCAAATTACTTAATTTCTTTTAAAAAACGTAATAAGTCTTACATTCAAAATGCTATACTAGATATAAATTTCCCTACTAAATTAAATTCGTTTTAAATACGAAGTAACCGCCTTCATTTCACTCAAACGTGCAGTCAGTACTTCACTTAGCTATAATGTATGCTTTAAGATAATCAAAAGACAAAGTGTTAGCTCTGAGCAGTAAAAGCAGAAAAGAAAAAAAAACAAGAAACAACTAAAATGCCAGCTAAAAGCACTAAAAAATCGAAGCACAATTATTTGAAATATCTGTAGAAAATCTTCGTATAGATAGTTTTAATGCTAATAAGAGTATATAAGCGAATAATAAATAATTGTTTTAAAACACAACTGTTCATGTGAAGCAGATTTACCATGGCAAAGTCAAATTAAAAATTAATGAATTCTTAATATAAAATATATTGAACTGATCTATAGCTAAATGGTGTAGATCTAATGTTTTAGTGTTCTTGTTTAAGAACATCAAAGAGTTCAAATTAAAAGTGTGTAAATATATTTATTTTTTTATTTTTCCAAAATAAAATATGGATTTGTAAATAAGCAGTATTTTGTTTGTTTTTAAATTAGCTTCATTCGCTGTGCATTTCCAGATTCCCAAAATAAGAACTAAATCAGAAGTAAACAGTATTTCACTCGCTCTATTGTTCTTTGACTGTAATATATGTATTTTTAATTACATTTAAAAATAAGAAATGTTCATAACTTAAAATTTTGTTTATATTCACTAATTTTATTTTCGTATTTTTGCATAAATTAAAATCTTAAATAATCGCAATAATTAGATAATTATAATGTTTGGTGTGAAGATGCTATTTACTGCCAAAATACGCATAGTGTATTCTTCTGGGCGATAGTATACTTATAGTTCTAGTACAATAATGTCCATTTAGACTTTAAAATGTTGACGTCTTACAAGAATCAAGAAATTACTGAAATTAACTAATTTAAGACTCCTATTAATAGTATGTATATGCTTTGAAATATAGTAAACCATAGAGGTATTGATATATTAGTATTTAGTAAACTTTTATGTATTCTCATGCTTTTTTAATTTTATAATACTTAAAAATTTTTCGAGTAACGAGTTCCGTAACTACAAATATCCGTAATGATAAAGAATAGGTTTTCATTTTTAGCATTGAAAATGTTTATATAGTATAGAGATTTTAGGCAGACATTATTTCTGAAATTATTTTTCTGTTTTTTAATAATGTTAACTGGCACTTATGATACATAATATTGTTCCAGTTTTTTAATACTATTAGCTGGTATTTTTCAAATGTATTTTGTTGTGTTTATTTAATGTAGTTACCTAGCAGTTTGGCTTTTGTTTATACCTATATGTGTACACCGATTGCTAAGTTGAGTACTGACTGCATGTTTGAATTAATTGAAGGAGTTTATTTTGTTACTTCAATTAAATTTATAAGCCGATTTTGTTATTTTAAGAATTAATTAAAAATTTATTATTATCATTACAGATGTATAGTCTCTTGTTTTGTTTTTACTACGTTTTCTTCTCGTAGTTTTGTATTCCATATTTTTAGAGCAGTTAGTTAGCGTTTTATTTAAAATTTTTAATATTTAACTTAATTACTTTAGTAAATGAAATAGATTTTTTTACCAAATAGAACCTTTATATGTTAAGCTTTATTCCAACACTAAGATATACTCTAAGATATATATTATTAGTGGACTCCTGTAGTAATAATAAAAACATGAATTAATTGTCAATGCATATTACGTGCGATCAGAGAAACCGGATGCATTTTCCGGATGCATGGCACAGGAAGACGACTATAGAATTTATAAAAATGAACAAAATTGATACTCAATATCTCAAGTAGATAATAACTTTCCCAAACTATCAAATGAAACCTAATTCACATTATGTTATTAAATTGCGGTTTATGGTTATTAAAGTATTTTGTTTGGTATAAACTTAAAAAGGTATTAACACGTGAAGTAGGGTAGCACAAACTTCATCCCCATTGC
Organism: Teleopsis dalmanni; assembly: GCF_002237135.1. Classification (NCBI taxonomy): domain Eukaryota; kingdom Metazoa; phylum Arthropoda; class Insecta; order Diptera; family Diopsidae; genus Teleopsis; species Teleopsis dalmanni. Next base: position 229,785,725 of record NC_051847.1, on the reverse strand, counting down.
CCATTAGGGCAATAAAATCGAAGAAACTGAGATTTAATATCAATTCATTGATAATAACCCTCTTTGCATTCGTTCGCATTGAAGTAGCAAAAAAATTGCCTGATTGGTATTGGATTACATTTTAAACGGAAGTATATCACTATTAGCACCATTTGTACATACCCCATACTCTGCTCATCGTTATGTTTGCATTATTGTTAGGAACTTAAAGGACATATAAGAATAATTCAAATCTCTTTAAGAAGCGTGTGTTTAAAGAGTTGCTTAGTGATGTATTCGCAAGTAATTACTTTAACACTGTCACATTGTAGCGACTCAGTTGCTTCCTCGCACTTGCTCGTTCGCCACTCATGGGACATCAGAATTAAATTTAATGCAATTTGCTGAAATTGCATTAAAGCGGATGGCACACGTTTCGGATTACATTTCGCAATACCAACAGAAATATTGCGGTGCGGTCTCATAGTAATAAAATGTTTATGATATCTACATACTTTATATGTTTAGGAAAATTGTTTTATACACTTGTACATATGTGTGCTGGCCATGTATTCAATGAAACATTCGTGTCCATTACTTGCACTGGACTTCATGTATTAGATTTCATCACATTTGAGATGTGTGCCAATAGAAAAAGCCGAGATCCCTTTTAGTGACATCCTTGAATAAACATTGCACGAAAAATCTTGTGATTTTTTGATGGTTTAATGATGCAACCATGTCACGCGAGTAAAGAGATGCGGAACAATTCATTTATAGTCTGTTTTTATGGTTTTTATCTTGGTGCTCCTAATAAATGTTAATTGATTCTGAATTATCAAGGCTGAGAACTAAGCAATTAAATAATACTTTCAATGAAGTTTTGAATTTCATAATAATGGGATTATAAGTTGAAAAATATTTTTATCATTTGTATAAAAATGTTGAAAGAGTTCTATATATAGCATCTTTATGTTTCTGAACAAACAAGAATATATGCAGAACTTTAGTATATCGTTGATGGCATGTAAATTATGCTTGAAATCCAATTCTCTGACCGCTTTGATGATAAGTGAGACAAATTTATATGCATGAATAAATTGCATAAAATTATTTTATAATTATATGGTATTTATATTCTTTTATTGTGTATAAATAAGTAGTTAGCACTTATAGGTAGCTAGCAAATTTCTACTCTCAGCAGTGTATTCCGTCTCTATTAACGCTTTAAAAGATAATTTTATATCTTAAATTCAGTATTCGGTTAACAGGATCGGAATATTTTTTTGAACTTATAATTGAATAGGTTGATTATAATCGTTGCTGTTAGTATTCTATGGGCTTCGTTAAAATTCGACTTCCTTAAATTGTGCTTCTGAGTATTTATCTTCACATCATGTCGATTTCTTCGATACAAAAGTCATACTTCTCAATTTAGTAATAGACCAATTGATAATAGTAACGTTACAATTAGAAAATGATATTATATTCATTAAAACCAAAAAGAATGCTAAGTATATATTAAAGAAGTTGACTGTTCAAAAAAAAAAAAAAATATTAAAGTTTCACAACGTTTATGTTAAGTATTTATAAAATCAAACTATATACATGTTTGTTACCACATGGCCACTTCCACTTAAACTTCATTAAAAATTATATTTCATGTTATAAAATATCTGGAATATCTAGCGATGATACTGTTAAAGAAATGATCTATCTCTAATCCCTCTTCGATACGCCACTGCCTTGTAATTTGAAATCATTATTCAATCAGATCTGTTGAAATTAAAAAATCTATATTAAAATGAGAAATAACGAAACCAAACAAAACAAAAAAACAGTTAAATAGTCTGCCATTTTTTATGACGAAGGGCATTAAACTAAGAAGTCTGTTATAGTTATTTTACTTAAATAACTGATTATAATCTATTAAATAAAAATAATTTCTTAAAAAACAAAATAATAATTGTACGATTATACTATTATTTTTGATGTTTTCAGATATTTAAATAAATATTTAAAAAAACTGGAAATATGCGCACAATACGTACAATATTGAAATAGATCTTTTAAAATAAATTTGAGAATATGGTACTTAAGGACTCTCACATTTGTGAGAATCTTACGATGGATAATCATAGGAATGCTATAGCTACTACAACAGCACCAGCAGGTACTGGTCAAATTGCGGGCAGTAGAACACACAAGCGGCGATTAACACTTTCACTCAACACAGTAGTTCTGCTAGGTGCGTTTTTTATATGTTCATTAGTTGCTGTCAGCTTCATTATCTACAACTTCGCTACTTGTAACGAACTAAGCTCTTTATCAGATGAAAATATTGTGTGTTCACCAGTGCGCCTAACGCACCCTTCGAAATCTGGCCAAAATAACAGCATCGATACTTTGGATGAGACACCTCATTACGAAAAAGACGTACGCCTTCCACGTTCTATTAAGCCGCTTCGCTACAATATCTCATTAACGCCTTATCTGCATAATGAAAATTTTACTTTCGAAGGTGAAGTGAAAATTAGTTTCCTAGTTGAAACCGCTGATTGCTACAACATAACTATGCACGCAGCAGAATTAAATATTTCAAAGAGTGGAGTTGAGGTGCGACGTGCTAAGATAAAAGACATCCAATCACCTGCACCGGAAGCTCAGTTGCGTATAAGAAAACAATATCTAATCGAGGCTAAACAGTTTTTCGTTATTGAATTATATGACAAACTAAAACGAGACACCGAATATGAAATCAATATTAAGTTTAATGGGCTTCTCAAAGACTACCTACAAGGCTTTTATCGCAGTTCCTATAAAGTTGGGAACCAAACCAGGTATAGTAAAATATGCATTTAGATAGGTTACGTTTACAATTTTTTCTTTGATTTTAATTCTTTAAAGATGGTTAGCATCTACACAATTCCAGGCCACTGATGCAAGAAGAGCTTTCCCTTGTTTTGATGAACCGGCACTCAAAGCGAACTTCACTCTAAATATTGCCAGACCTGTAACAATGTCAACTATTTCAAATATGCCTATTGTAGTTACAAAACCACAGTAAGTAATTAAAGTACATTGATTAAAAAAATATTGAAAATGCCTATTATTTAGCGAGAGTTTGCCTAATTATGTTTGGGATCACTTTGCTGAGTCACTACCAATGTCCACATATTTGGTTGCCTATGCTATAACAGACTTTAGCGTTCTTTCGGATGGAAATTTTTCTGTATGGGCGCGTACGAATGCAATAAACTCAGCCCGTTATGCTCTGAAGGTTGGACCGAAAATATTAAAGTTTTTGGAACAGTTTTTTGATATTGATTTTCCGCTTCCAAAAATGGATATGATAGCATTGCCAGATTTTCAAGCAGGTGCAATGGAAAATTGGGGCTTAATAACCTATAGGTAAATTAGATTTGAGTAAATCTAGATATATTACTATATATGTACACATATTTTTTTTACAGAGAAACAACAATGCTTTTTGAAGAAGGAATATCAGCAACAACCAATAAACAACGCATTGCTGCTGTGATTGGGCACGAATTAGCACATCAATGGTTTGGGAACTTAGTCACTCCTCGATGGTGGTCCGATATTTGGTTAAACGAAGGTTTCGCCAGTTATATGGAATATTTAACTGTAGATGCAATCGAACCTGAATGGAAAACGCTTGATCAATTTGTAGTTAATGAGCTTCAAAATGTATTTCAATTGGATGCTTTGTCTACGTCACACAAAATATCTATAGAAGTATGTAATCCAGATGAAATAAATGAGATATTTGATCGAATTTCATATGCGAAAGGCTCCACAATTATACGTATGATGAATCATTTCCTTACAACAAAGGTCTTTCGTCAGGGTTTAAGCAACTACCTAAAGAAAATGTGAGTTAATTTGTAATAGAAAACATATGCTTTAATACATTTATCTCACCCACTGTACACAGTATGCAACATATACGAAAAAAAAAGAATTGTTTCATTAAAATAAAATATTTTTTCAGCGCCTACAGTTCCGCAGAACAGAATGATCTTTGGCATTTTCTAACAATGGAAGCAACTAAACATAATCTTTTAGATAAAAATACTACTGTCAAAGAAATTATGGATACATGGACCTTGCAAATGGGCTACCCCGTATTACAAATATCTCGACATCCAAATACAAACGTTGTTCGCTTAGAACAACAAAGATTTGTTTTTGTCAACAAAACGAAAAGTAATAACTCAAATATTACTGAACCACTCTGGTGGATTCCAATATCTTTCACAACCTCGACAGAATTGAATTTTGAGAGTACACGTCCTGTGACATGGGTGCCACGTACAAAAACATATGAAATAGAGAATCGAAATCTTTCAACTGCTGAATGGTTTATATTCAACATACAGCAGACTGGTTACTATCGTGCCAACTATGATTTAGAAAACTGGCGTGCTATTACAAATCATTTAATGAAACAGACACATTATGCCGAAATATCTGCCCCCAATAGAGCTCAACTCATAGATGACGCTATGAATTTAGCACGTGGTGGATATTTATCATATGCAATTGCTCTGAATCTATCTCGATATTTGATTCACGAAACAGAGCATGTGCCATGGAAGGCCGCAATCACTGCATTTAATTTTATTGATACAATGTTTGTTAATCAGGGTGATTATGATTTACTTAAGGTATGATTGATATACGCATTTAATTTATTAATATGAAGATCCCTTTTATATACAGAATTACTTACTAAAACTAATAGACACTGTGTACCAGGACGTGGGCTTCGATGACAATGTGAATAATGAGCACGATATGCTAAGAACCTTTAAACGTATTGAAATCTTAAATATGGCATGCCACTTAGGACATCGGGGCTGTATATCAGACAGTAGTCGTTTATTTCAAAATTGGTTACAGGAACCGAATCCGGATGTAAATAATCCGTAAGTAAAATCTTTTTTATTAAATTCAAATGTAGCAAAGCAAAATTAATCAATAATATTTTTCTATATTTCAGCATATCTCCCAATTTACGGGGTATTGTTTACTGTTCAGCTATTCAATATGGAACTGAAACCGAATGGGATTTTGCTTTTGAACGCTATTTAAAAACTTCTGTTTCCACGGAAAAAGAGCTTTTGCTAATTGCTTTAGGATGTTCAAAGGAGCCATGGATTCTTTTTAGGTATCTACGGCATTCTCTAACAGGAGACAAAATACGAAAACAAGACGTTTACAGGGTATTTGTAGCCGTGTCAAACAATGTCGTTGGTCAGCAAATTGCATTCGATTTTATACGCAATAATTGGCAAGAAATCAAAGCTTAGTAAGTTTCATTTTAAAATCATAACAATTTATAATAATATAATAACTTTTATTACAGCTTGGGAACTTCTATATCCAACTTGAACACAATTCTTAAATTTGCAACTAAACGAATGAACTCCAAATTTTTATTGAATGAATTGGAGTCGTTTGTTAGAAACGATCTGAAAGACAATGGTCGATCAATAAAGCAAATAGTTGAACAGGTGCATATTAATGTAGATTGGATGAACCGAAATTACAACACCATCGTACAATGGCTGAAGAATGAAGCTAATAAAGACTAGCTAAAATATCAAAGATAACATCATTAATCCGTGCCGCTAATGTTAATCAAGAATTCTTTATTTTAAATATTAATACTTTCTAATCAATTAAATAATTTTTAAGTTTTGGAAAAAGTTTTATACTAATTCACATATCAATATTAAGCACATCAATCCAGTACAACTTCAGCAAGGAAAATAATATAATCCAATATTAAATTAATATAAGGTAGTCGATGGTGAGGGCAAACAATTCTAATATTTTTATGCAGCCATAGAGAAGTTGTATCTTGAATCTAATATACTGTTTGCCGTAATAATTACATGTTATAGTTTTATAAATATATATAGTTAAGTATGAAAAATGTTTTTTTCAAATACTTTATTCTTTACTTTGTCTTTACACATCAATATACTTTATTTATTTACTTAGTTACATATAAAAAAAATTTAGTTTAACATTTTTTTAAGTTGTAAGCCACGTACTTAAATATATCGTTTTAGTGATAAAACTCAACTTTATAATTTTACTTATTTTTTAACATCAGAAAATGAAATTTGAATATATCTTCATACACAATTCAAATTTTAACAACAATATGTGAAAAAGTAGTATAGTAAAAATCTATTTTATTTGCTCTGCAACCCTTTGTCAAGAGCACGTCAGCTGATACGTGAAATACACACAAAACGTAAATAAGTGCCAACTTAATAAATATGATGAAATTGGGCGGCATTAACGAATTGTACTCTTTATATTGAAAGTTATAAAAATTGCAAGATGTTTTTAAAACCGTATAAATTAAAAAGTAATGCACCGCTAAAAGGATCAGATGTAAAATTAATTAAGCAACGTCTTGAGAAGTCCTTTTCAAATTTATCCGATGAAAAGTTTCAAATCCTAATACCTCAGAAATCCTGCATAAGCATACTTAAATTGATTACATATAATGATTTTCAAACAAATGTTTACTGTGTTAATAAATTACCCATGTTTTTCGAAACGGAAGACAATGTTTTGGCACCAACTCTGTACGCGGTGTGGTTAGTTCCTGATTTATTGCCTTATTTCACAACATTTCCACAAGTATTACCAAAACTGTCTAATGGAGCTGATCTCATGTTGCCAGGTGTAATAAAACAAGGAGTAGGTATGAATATGTATGGCCGTTACAAGAAAGGGCAATTAGTAGCTGTTAACTTAACCTCAAATAAGGCCGCTGTAGGTATTGGTTTTTTAACACGTTCCAGTGACGACCTTTATATGTGTGGAGGGCAAGGTAAATTAACATATTTATTGATTTGCACTCACTTAAATTTTATGATTCCGCTTAGGCTCAGCTGTAAAAATGTTGCATATCTTTGGAGATAAACTTTGGGGTCACGAACCATCTCTAACACAGCAGATTCCCAATCTGAAACCTTCGGATTTAACAAATGACGATTTTCCGGAACTAGGAGCAAATACTAAAAGAAAGGAGAAACCGCAAGAACAAAGCTCAAAAGAAATGAATGTGGAAACAGAAAGTGATTCAAATACACAGAATTCTAATATGAATGTATCACAAATAATGAATTTGAAACTAGAGTGCAATAATTCTGAAGTAGATGCAAATAATACCGACGATGAAAAGTCAACTCTGTTAACAGCGGAACAAATACTTAAAAATGCATTTTTAGCTGCATTAAAAAATCATGGAAAAACTCTACAACTACCATTACTTACCAGTAACTTTTTCCGACTTTATGTTGTACCAGAAGCTGAACAAAATATAGACATCAAGAAAACTAAATACAAAAAACTGTCAAATTTCTTAAATGAAATGATCGACCAAGGTTTTATAGTGGTTCGAGAGGAAACCAAAGGAGTAGATAAAATAACTTTTATCGATTTAGAACATCCTGAATTGGTTAACTTTGTTACAGATTTCAAAAAGCTTGCCAATTCGACACAAGAAGAACAAAATCAGCCACTTTTTCACTCGGAATTAAAAGAAATGTATGTTGTGACAGATGTCACAGCACCGTTTTTTACTAAATTAAACTACAAACGTGGCGAAGGCATTCCTGTTGCACAAGTAAAGAAAATTGTCCGCGAATATGTGAACAAACAAAATTTGACAGTATCAGACCCAATTACAAAGAGTTTTAGCCTAGATGACACTTTACAACGAATCTGTGAATGTACTGAAGCTAATTTAAATAGGATATGTATGGAGATCATAAATAAAATGGAGCATTCCTATCAGATGTGTAGTTTGAAAGATATAAGTTCCAATAAACCACTAATACAAATGTCCCTAGCGACAAGATCGGGCAATAAAAAAGTGACGCTTGTGAGCAATTTGGAGTGCTATGGAATAATTTTGCCAGAATTTATTAAGCTGTGTAAACAAGGTGCTGCAGCGAGCACAACAATCATCAAATTACCAAATCAAAAAAGAGAGCAATTACAAATACAAGGGAATCAAGTGCGGTTTGTGTACACACTGCTCACCGAGACATACAAAGTACCAGCGAAATGCATACTTGGATTGGAGTTAGCAAAAGATGGTAAAAAATATAAGAAAAAATAATCCAATAAGTCACATTATCATAGTGAAATCTTTACTTGGTGTACATTGCGTCTTCTAAAACCTAAACTCAAAGTCTGATTAAATCGATAAAGCGCAGAATATAAAAATCGTGACATAATTTAATATCACATTTTGAAATAAACAAGAGATTATTTTAGATTTTTTTAAATGTAAAGCAACAGCAACAGTTTCAATAAATTAAATTTATTAACTATATTATAATTTATTTTACTACACACACAAGTTAACAACTTTACGGTATATAACTAGTGAAATGGATACCGCAGAATAATGATAAACATGCTTAAACAAATTGCTTGTCCAATTATTATTTTGTATTTACTCGAAATGCACATACATACACCGACAATGCTAAGTAGGTATGTATTTTAATTTCTGTGCGCTTACTTAGCTTTGCCTTGAGCAGCGACAGCCTCCATTGCTTTTCTTACAGTTTCTTCATCACCAAGGAATTTCATCGAAACCACTGGTTTGAAGTTTTCGTCCAATTCGTAAACGAAAGGAATACCAGTTGGCAGATTGAGGGCCATAATGGCGTCGTCGGATAAATCTATATTTTAAAAGTAATTTGTTATTTAAAAATTTTTTGTTTAAAACGTTGTAACTTACTATCTAAATGTTTTACGATACCACGCAAGCTATTACCATGTGCGGCAATAATTATTTGTTTTCCCTCTTTAAGTTGCGGAATAATGACATCATTCCAGTATGGTAAAGTACGCTGAATGGTAAGTTTTAAAGATTCAAACATAGGGAATTCATCGCCCTTTGGACCATCAGCATATCGAGAATCTTTTACAATAGTATCGTAATAAGCATGTCCAACCTCCATGGGTGGAGGTGGAATGTCAAAACTACGGCGCCATATTTTCACCTGATCTTCTCCGTATTTAGCAGCAGTTTCTGCTTTGTTTAAACCTGTTAAGCCACCATAGTGACGCTCGTTTAAACGCCAAGTTTTGCATATTGGAATTCCTTCTTGACAAGACTCCTTTAAAATGGCAGCAAGTGTAACTTGTGCACGGGTGAGAACTGATGTGTGGGCGATATCAAACTTTAAACCAGCCTCTTTGACTGCTTTACCAGCGGCTAAAGCTTCTTCCTTGCCTATTTATAAATAATCTATTCATAAAAACTACAATCTTATAAGAAATCGGTACCCTTGTTACCTTTGTCGCTGAGGTTAGCATCGAACCAACCACAAAAGAGATTCTTTTGATTCCATTCTGATTCACCATGGCGTACCATAACTATTTTGTATTTTCCAGCCATATTACAAGTTTGTTGGACTCTACGAAGTATCTTAGAATATTTTAGTAATGAAATCGATCCAAAACTTCCACCACCAATAGCCCAAACTCTGCGTATGACCTACAAATGACAACTACAAGGTCAAATTTGAACAAGAAGAAAATTACGAATATAGTTGCCACATTAACTCATTTTCAGAGGTTTTAGAATATATGTCCCGTATGCCTTTGAGTATGTATTATGTAAATTAATACTTACGTGAAACGACATTAGGCATTTTCGGTGACTCGCAAGTATGGCAAAAACTATACTCGCTACGCGAGACATTGGCATCACTGCTGCAGTCTGTCAAGTGTTATGTTTTGGCATATAGCAAATCTTGTATATGTGCACATATATCAAGCAAATTACATTTTGTATAAAAATAAATAATTCATATAAATTGAAAAAAAAGGAATATGGAATTAAAAGGAATGGTAAAAATATTGAAATTTTCAAAACTAAACACTGAAATTTTTCTTTTTCCCAATTTTTAAATTTATGACATATTTGAATTGTGTTTGAATTTTTTTTTACATATGATTTATGACATGATTGCAACATTCTTTGGAATATCCTATGAAGTTCGCTTATTGCGTTGGTAACATTTTTTTCTTTACTGGCTGATGTGTTTGGCCAATATACCAAACTAGTCGAGGTAGAGAAAATTGTCTTGTTGTCTTGCGTACATTTTGGCCAGTATAGACCAGCAATTTACTTGCGAGCCACCGAAAATGCCAATTTTCATGTATCTTCTAAACTGTCATATTATTAAATTATGCATAGAATGACTTAGATTAAAAGTGTTATTTATATGAATAAAATAAATTACGTTTGAAAATAATAGATATTTTTAAAACAATTTCAAAATTTTTATTGGTATAGCTTAGTAAATTATACATATTTCTTGTGTAACCCATGTAGATTTCTATAGCACGTAACATGAGAAGAAATACAAAATGCATATACGGATTACAGCTTGTTCACACTGCATTATTAATTGCAGTTTGTGGTATTAATTGAAATGTGAGCGCCAAAAAATGCCATACAATACTAAAATTATAAGACATTTGGAAGAATTATACACTAAACATACTTAATGAAAGTGCATTAAACAGATCTTAATAATATTAAAAGATATTTGAGAATTTGAATAATTACCTTTTAAGCAATAGATATCTGTTTTTATATAATCCATTTGCCTCGTTGATAAATTCATAGATGTACGTTATTTTAAAAAACTTATGTTAATAATATGTTCACGATTTAATGTAATTGTTATTCGGTTGTTATAATGTTAATGTTTGAAGAGGTAAATTAAATAAGAATTTTCCAAAACGTAAATAAACCCTAAATTTAATTGAAAAGCACCGTTATCAGCATTTAAATTTTGAATAACTACTACGATGCTACCATAACTACTATGTATGCAAACCAAGTATGTGTGCTACCAAATTGCACTGCGTATATTCAAGTATGCATACCAAATTTCGCTCTGCAGACATATGTGCGGATAATCAAAACTTTTTATTTATTTGTTAAGTTTGTACTCATATCTACTTGTGTATATCGAAATCTTTAGACTTCTCATTATTTAAGAATTTTGGTGAGCGTCGGACGAATAAAGATTGCTGAAAAAAATTATTAAATAGTAATAAAAAGTAAAAACTTCTCTCACTCTTGGCACATACTTTTTCTTTTGTTTTCCCGATCTTTCCATTATTTTTTTTGGACTCCGAACTTTCTCTACTCGCTAAGAGAAATAAATTCAACTGTAGTATAATAAACTGAATTAACAAAAACAATCTAGAAGATATCATATTTTATCCTAAGAAATATGAAATACTAGGTGACCCCGCGAACTTCGTGCCGCGTATCAGTCAATGAATGTTATATTAAATTTTAGGTAAACGTAATCTTGAACATCTTGACCAATACATGATGTTCATGAAGTAGTTGCTGCAGATCTTGAAGAATTGCTATTTTCATTGCTGTGTTGTTCCGTCATATTGTCCATGAAGTATACTTGAAAGAATTTATGTTGTGCATCTTCAATAGGTTGCAATGATCCAATTCGATAGTGAATCTGGCCTTGAATCTGAGGAGTCGAAAGCGAAGTTAATATTACAGATTTATAATGCCAATTTTTTTAATATGTTAACATTCCTTATTTATTTTAGACACAAATACAGGAATATAACAAAACTTTTTCACCTATATTTCACATTTGATCAAATTTTTTATCTTTAATCTCTCAAAGAAAATGAACATTTGCTCTTTTCAACATAAATTATCTTGAACGTCTGATTAAATCCATGTTCTTCGATAATGTCCGCCTCAAATGAAGTCATTTGAAAGTAGCTATAGTACTTTTGAGTGTTCGCTAGAAAATGTCGTGATTCTGGTGTTTCACCACAAAGCAATGAATGCAATGACTCAAGTGGCGGAGTCAATAATAGCAATTTCACTGTTCCATTAAGGCAGCACAATCCTGGCGATTCTCCAGCAAACTTTAATGCTCCGCAATGTTCGTAAGTAACGTCCGTTGGACCAATGCGAACGAAAGGATGCGAAGTGTAATCATTTGCGCAATCGTATAGAAACGCTGCTCGATACAAATCAATAGTTGAGGCATTTCTTCTTGATCGTCGGATATTTTTTGTCGTTGCTGATCTGTGTGATAAGCTCGACGATTTCTCATTGCCAAAAGAGCCGTTTCACGGGCTGCCTCTCTTTGCTCTTGTGTTTGAGAAGCGCGAAGGCGGGTCATACCAATGAGGCTCCTTTCTCGTGCGATTTCTCGTTCTTCTTCAGTGGATGCATGCGTAATGGTTCGACGCCTAATTGCATTACGGCTTTGTTGAGAAAGATTAGACTTTCTGGGTCGCGGCATTGTTAATATTAAACACTTGCACAAAACAAACAAATCGATACTTTCACCTCATATATTGATTAAAATATTTATTTATTATATTTGAAATTTGAAATATTTGAAAAAATAATTTAAAAAGGAATTAATATCACTCAAACTGTCGAACTGTCAACAGTTTGAAACAGCATTTACAAATTTATTATTTTTGCCTAAATTAATGGTTTTTTCCAATATTTTATAATGTATTCTGCTATTCGGAGCGGAGACGATTCCAACAAATCAAAGATAAATAAAATCGGTCCAGTCGTTCTTGAGTTATAAGTGGTCTAACTAACACGACTTTCTTTTATGTATATAGATTTATAGAAAAATTTAAACAATATGTTGCTATCAACATCACCTCAATTTCTTCAGTTTCGATTATTGTTTTGCATTCTGTGCTTGCTGCTCCGCTGTTGTTATGAACGGTGTAGAAAATAACTTAAAACGAAGTATGCATACCTTGTTTATAAGTGTATAGCAAAACGCATACTTGGTGTACAGACTTTCGAAAACGTTGAAAGTTGTAAGACATTTTGTCAAAATCTGACAGGTTGTTTCGAACATGTCAAAACAAGAAACGCAGCACTGACAATTCAATTGACATATTGTTAATTCAAAGCAAAACAAAACTATTTGCACATTGTTTGAACGTAGCAATAATTTTGATTCTAAAATGATTATACCAATTCGTTGTTTTACCTGCGGAAAAGTTATTGGCAATAAGTGGGAGTCTTACTTAGGACTTTTGCAAGCAGAATACACAGAAGGGTAAGGCGTCCGTTTTATTGTTAACAAATTAATACCATGTCATTTTATTAGTGATGCTCTTGATGCGTTAGGATTGAAGCGATATTGCTGTCGTCGCATGCTGCTTGGTCACGTGGACCTTATAGAGAAACTTCTCAATTATGCTCCTTTGGAAAAATAGATCACTTATATTAGGATAACATGCACAAAACAAATATAGTTAAACTGTTTTAAGTTCTTAAACGTGTTTTATTTAAAATATTCAGTTCTAACAGCGTTTTAAAGTGTAAACAATGAATATCTTTGTGTTACGAATATAGTTGGCAGTGTCTACATATTATCCATAAACCATGGCTGTCCGTCTTTATCACGGCGTCTTGTCAATATTTCACAACCATTATTCGTAACGAGTAATGTTTGTTCGAACTGTGCTGAATACAACCCATCGCTAGTAACTGCAGTCCAGTCGTCAGGCCACTGTTCGTTTTTTGCGGCGCCTTCTGAAATCATTGGTTCGATAGTAAAGCAATGACCAGCTTTCATTACACCAACAGCAGAATTTTCTTAAAATAAATAATAATTACAATCGTCGTAAAAAATTGTATCGGGTGAAAATACTTGCGTAATGAGGCACATTAGGAGCAGTATGAAACAACCGGTGAATACCATGCCCACAGTAACTTCTTACTACACTGAAGCCATGCGGTGTCACATGCTTTTGAATTACATTACCAATTTCGCGGTACTTTACTCCTGGTCTAAATTCATTATAAACAAATGATAAAAATTTTGCACTAGAAAGGCTTTATGACCTTACCTAACCAATTCAATCGCTTTACTTAATGATTCATGGGTCACTTTAACCAATTTCTTATGTTTCTCTGAAACATTTCCTACAAAAAATGTTTCATTAAGATCTCCATGGAACCCGTGATGATATACGGTAACATCAATATTGCATATGTCACCATCTTTTAAAGCTCTTGTGTCCGGTATACCATGGCATATAACTTCATTTACTGAAGTACAGCACGATTTCGGAAAGTTGTAATAGTTTAATGGAGAAGGGTAACAATCACGTTCGATCGCAGCTTCATGCACCAATCTGGTAAACAAATAAATATATAATACAATCTAGTGATTAAAATTTTGTGCATACCTATCCAACTCATCAGTTGTGACTCCTACGTCAACGGCTTTAGCACCTTCATCCAAGCATTCTCGAGCTAATCGTCCCGCAACACGCATTGCTTCGATTTCATCATCATTCAAAACTTTAATGGATGTGTTACCCCGCATTGCTTCTTCTGAAGCAGCACGTCCATCTGGATGATCTGCATAGTCAGGTTTTTCAATACTTGTAGGCACAAAACGTTTGGGTGTCTTAGGAAACGGACGCAATTCTCCAGTAAAGCGATATTGAGGCCAAGGATTATAACTTCCATCGTCGAGTTTTGGTTTTAAAATACCCTCTGTATAAGGCATTGTAATTTCATTTCATACTTCAAATAATATACAATAATATTACCTGCTAAAGCATGTATAGCTTTGTGGTCTTTCCAAGAGCTTTTAAAACAGGGCTGTGAACAAAAATATGAACCTGGTACGCCTAATTTAAGGCAAGTTGGGCACTGCAAAGTCGCATCTTTTGTGCAACCAGAAGTTTGACATTTGTTAGTCATAATTCCAATAATTTTTGAATTTTTTAAATTGAATATATACAAAAAAATTTGCAGATGAAATACCACAATATTCTAAAATTATTCACAAATTAGGTTAGAAATTTCAATCTACAAAAACAAAGTATGCAATACGGTACAACCAGCAATATCGGTTGTATTTGTGAAGTGGTTATGATGCAAATATTAAGAACTTTTGTTACATATAAAATATACTTATTTTTCATAAAAAATAACATTATATTGAATTTTAAAGTATGAATAGCTTCTCAATATATATACACAACATTTTTTTTACTATATCCAGTTTTAAATTATTTTTTTTATATATGTTATACATATAGTAGAAAATCTATTAATTATATATGTTTCGAAAATAAAATTTTCAAAGATGTATTTGACATGTTACACAAATTGTTAAGTAATTTTATGCATCACACTTTAAAAATTTATTTATAATATAATTTCATATATAGTACATAAATTGAATTTAACGACGATTTTTGTTTATATATTTTCATTAGTTAAATACAAAAATAAATTTGAAAAAGTTTTCATTGGTTTCTAAATTTTTTTTTTAAGAAAACAGAAAATCAAATATTCCCATGGTTAGAAGAGCAATTATGAACTTAAGTATTAGTCAATATTTAACGATTATTTGTATTATAATTTGTTTAAGGAAACAAATCGTAAAGTAAATATGATTGGTGGTTCTGTTGTTGTCGTTGAAGCCTGTTGGGACGTGCTTGTGAAGTCCTTTTTGGAGGTGTCAATCGGCAGTTGGTCTTTGATAACGACGAGTTGGTATCACCATTATTGGTGGTTTTACGCATGTATAATTAAAATATATAATACATGTATTAGAATATAGACATTGCAATGTAAAAATATATCTTACACTGTACATTAAAAAATTAATATATGTATGTTATATGTTAAACATTTTTGGATATATTTTAACTTAACTTTGAATACAAAATTAATTATAATATGAATATAAGAAGTTTTTTAGATAATCATTGATAATAACGCTTTACAATGACGCTTCACAACAATACTCTCAACAATCAATCAAATAAAATCACACTTCCATTACATATTTGGAATACAAAATAAAATTAAACTGAAAACAATATTCAACATGTGTTTAAATTATTCTTTACTAAACATTGTTACGAAAAATAAAATTTCTTTAATTTAATAACAAAATATGCAAATAGACTATATAAAATCGCCAACAAAATTTTTAATATGCAAAAGTTTGAGGCGGATTGCTTTAGAAACGATATTTAAAAAGAAATACCAATTTTTGTGGTGAGTTCAGCTTAAGCATAAAGAGCAGAAACAGATTTTAATGTGTTCGCAGCGGAAATCTCATATCAATTGGATTCATTTACATGCATTCAACTGTAATTCATAACAATAAGTTTATTTATGTATATGTGTAAGTTCCAATCTTATTCGTTTATATATGTATGTTTTTCTAACATTCTAATGTTTATTAATTTGTTTACAATTGTATTGTTGTAGTTGATTGTAAAAATTTAAGTGTTTTGATCACTGAATTTTATATTGCTTTCTGTTATGAAATTCAGAGTTAAGATTTAATAATCTATGCCCGGAATAAAAAATATCTCTGTTTACAGCAATAAAGCCCAACAACAATTTGCAAAGATGTTTGTTTTATCATACAAAATAATTTCACAACAAGCGAGAGTTCAAACAGTTCTGAGTGTTCAACACACTGATGAGCGTTATTAACAGTGTTGCCACTACTATTTTGTATAAATACACAAAATTTAAATGATCCAGCTATCACCAGTTTGTCACCTTCTCATGGATTAGTGTTAATAATTTATTATATTTTGTAATTAAATATTTAATTAATTGTTTATTTTACAGTATTTTCAACACACAACAAATGTCTTCATTGACATTTGCTTTGATAGTTAATGAAGAATTAGTGATTTTAGCGCAATCACACTTGTGTAATGAATTACACAAAGCACTTTATTTGTAAGAAGTTTGAGTTGAAAAGTTGCTCATATATTATGGCAACAGCAAGGTTGTGCACATTTTGGTATTGAGTTTTGTTGCGTCTGGTTTGGGCCGCTTATAGATTTTTTTAGTTTTGTTTTTGGTTTTTCGCGTAAAGAATGTGAAATCGTGATTAATTTTTGTGTTAAATATTTTCAAATCGCTCGTGGACAAGTCCGTGACGTCATAAAACAAAAACATTCATTTACAACAGAATAGAATTGGGTGGATTTTTTATATAAATTATTTGTTCATAATTACAATTACGAGTGCTGTGCCAAGCATAAGGAATTATTTGAAAATAATTTCTGTTGTACGAATACGAGAACGAGTACGCGTAATTACCGTACATTGTCTATAAAGTTTTGTTGTAACATTGAAAA
Source organism: Teleopsis dalmanni (assembly GCF_002237135.1). Lineage (NCBI taxonomy): Eukaryota > Metazoa > Arthropoda > Insecta > Diptera > Diopsidae > Teleopsis > Teleopsis dalmanni. Next base: position 229,768,499 of record NC_051847.1, on the reverse strand, counting down.
AATATTGTAAATTTTTTGCATTGCTATTTACTGTTATTCACGATTTTAAAAATTTTTGTTGCATTTACCATATTGAGTGGTGCTCGTGTCGGTTATCTTGATTTCTTGAACTTCGAATTTATTACTACATTTTTGGTTTATCATAACCAAACGTAACTGTAAATAAAGAAATTTAACATGAATCGGACTAGAAGAAAAATTGAACGCCCAAAGAATCCCTACTCAACCGCTAATATATTTTCGAGATGGAGTTTCTGGTAAGAAAACAGAAAAAGAAATCATCTTCGTTATGATTAATTGGTGATATGGAAATGATCAGTTTGGTTCAAGTGAATTCATTCATAACTTAAGATAATATTTAAATAGATGATATGCTTAAATATGTGGTCATATTAGTGGAATATAGCTATAATTTATTAGCTATTTTTTTTACTGTTACAGGATTTTACGGGATATAAAAATATCTATTGATTTGATCTCTATTTCTAATAATTCCGTTTAGGTTCTATATTAGCTTTCCTATAAAATATTAGTTCTAATTGTACATATCTTGTTATGAGTGGGACTTGGTCATCTGAATATATGAAAAGATCATGTCTTAAAAAAAAGAAACTTTAATTAGTATTCCCAGAAGAATCGAAAATTAATTTATTAATAGAGTTCTTTGTTCTTTGGTGATGTATAATTAGTATTAGTTAGTCTGTGAAAATAACTTTTTTGTCTTTTTTTTTTTGAATAACTTTTGGTCGCTGTAAGATTATGTTAAGTTACGGAGGAAAAAAAATTCCACAAAAAATGTCTATTGATCTGTTGTTTTTAGGTGCTCGCTTTAATATGGTGTTCATATTATCCTTTTTGACTAAATGCCTATCATAACTCTGAAGTTTGCCGGAAATTTGTGCTAAGCAGTCTTTTCCAGACTATCCAGACTACAACAGTTACAGTGATTCTGCTCGAGTGTCAAATTTCGAATTATAGAACATAGATAATAGATAAATATTGTAAATGTCTTTAATTAAACTTAATGCTAATTAAGTCTGTCTACGAAAGTGTGAACATCAATTCATTTTTCTGCATTTTAGTTTTGGTTTTTATGTTTATATATAAACGATGTAGGTGGGTTGTTGAAACAGATAGTAGATTGTTTTGCTAATTTTTTTTCGACTTTTAATGCTGTTAGTTGACACTTTATATTTATCCTTTTATTTTTGCTGCTGTAAAGCAGCAGTTTGAATTATGTTTATGACTGCCTGCATAGTGAAGTTAGGTTTGTTTTTTTTGGAAATGGATATGAATTTAGTTTAATATAGCAATTTATGTGCAATGCGATATTTTTTGAGTATGTGAATTACTTAAGTAAATGTTGAGAAGATTTATTTTATTTAAAGTTTACTAAATACTGTAACTTCAAAAAAAATGCACATGAAAGTAAAAGTCTACGTTTTGTTATAATAATTATCTATTAAATATTATTAAATATTCTTATCACTGTCAGCGTTCAAATTAGTAAGTTAGAATATAGCTGATGTAATAACGGCAAGATAAGAAGTTTTGACGATAAGCAAAATCGTCCTTGAAATTTATTAAAACTATTTTAACATAATTATTATTGATGCACGTATTAAACTGAATAAAGAAATATATATATACGAGTAATTGAGTACCAGCTTAAAAATTTAATCTGTATATGTATATGTACTTCTATAGAAACTATGTATTAAACTAATAAGAATATTATTGATAAAAGTATACATTGAAATAAATATCACATTAATTTACCAAGAATTTTACGCTTTACAGATTTTATTCTTAACAATGAAAGCATTCAATTAATTTGCTTAAATTACAAACCAATTAAAATCTGATCGTTTAGAGAAACTGCTGTTTTCTGATAGTCCAATGTAAATCCATATTTAATTGATTTGACAAACCTATACATATATATATATACAATATGTATGCAAGAGTATAAAAAGTAAAAAAGTATTGGTATAATTTTTATTCCATGAATTTATTATTTTATCTTTTAAATTTATAGTTTAATTTGAAATTTTTTATACATTATGTGTAGGAGAACTAAGATCAGTTTGCAATTTTTTTTTCTCATACTTAATTTATTAATAAATACATATAATTATTTTAAAACTGTCGATGATGCGGATATAACCTTTTCTTATTTCATCACTAAAAGAAATGGCTAAGATCTGGCGATCTTTACCTAGATCTTTAACAATAACCTTTTACTATAGTTTTCTTTAAATTTCATTTAATTCGGAATAAATATAATTCATTAGTGCAGGTTTTTATAATTCCATTATATGTAGCTAATTTAGATAAGCTGCGATTGTTAAATTAGAACTTTAAAGATTTAAAAGTAGTATTTTATTGTTATTTTCTTTTAAACCAAGTTCTTTTAAACCTTTAATACCATTCAACATAAATTTCTTTAACGTTGAATATATCAGTCAATTTGAAAAATCCACATAAATGTTTGAAATAGAGAAATTTACATTTTGAAAAACTCGCCGTGTAGACTAAACAATATTATCTCTTATGATGAGTATTAAATCCAATCTTGGTCTTTCGCCTGATACTCCGTCTATCTTATGGTAATGTTGTAATGCATGTTATATAGTTGGAATTTAGTATTAAATGACTGATATTGCCATATTTAATCTTATCTTACTCTAATAGTTTTCGTATAACCGTTATGACTTAAAGTGTATCCTTGTTTCCTAAGCTGATAACCTCTGAACGGTTATTATTGGTGACTGTCTAAGTCTCCTAGGGCAATTACCTAGAGATATTACAAACTTTTGTTTTAATCGGTAATTTTTTAATAGATTAAAACTTGCGTTTGTTTTTAGTGCATGTGCCTTCGAATACATATTGTGTTGTTTAAAAACAACTGATTTATAATATAATAGATTATAATATGTTATATAATATAAAATTACAAAAACAACTATCTTACATGCAAAATGCATTTTATATTTTCATTTTTAAATATATCAGGCACGCCGTGTAAGCGATATTTTGTTTTTAAAAATAAAAGTTATTCCTGATTTTTATATTTTTAAGGTAAAAATAACAGTTTTTGTGCATTTTAAAATAATAAGCAGAGTGTAAGAGTTATTTCTGCATCGGAAAATAAAAAGCATATGATAATAATTATTTTTAAAAATTATTGTATAAAGCAAATTTAATTATTATTTTTTGAGTTTTATTTTAAAATGCGAATGATAAGAGTTATTAGTTGATTTTTGTTTTTTTAATGATAAGGGTTACGGTCCCTGCTATTTAATGATATTTTAATCTAGTTTTAAATAACTAAATTTAATATTTAAGTAAATGGCGCACAGATACATATTCAAAAGTGTTTCAAAACAATCAAAAAAAGCAAAAGTTAAACTTTAATCCTTTTTCACCATAAATTCCTACGCTCTCTCACTTACTTCTAAATTTATTGGCTATTCTTTTGCGATTCCTTATATTACTTTCGCAGATATGTTTGATATGTTTGCTATGTTCGTTGAGAATCTAGTTCGGTTAACAATGACAACAACAGTCTATTTGTTATATTATTATTAAATGTTTTCTATTCTCATCCAATGTGAAGTGAACAAGTGATTCAGGAGAAGCCAATCATATATAGTATCTAAATAGCATGTTCTTGTTGTTGTGACCCGCTGGGTCCCGAAGTCCTTTTGGGAGGTTTTGAATGGCAGTTGTTTGTCGCTGGCGACGACTGATTACGTGAAGTGGACCCTTCCTTTCTTGAGACTAACTAAATAGCATTGTTTCAATTGGCAGTTGCTATAATATATTACTTTTATATTTCAATTTTAGGTGGATGAGAAAAATATTTCATAAGGGTTTGCAAGGACCACTTGAAGAGGAAGACTTATATCAGCACCGTAAAGATTTAGATAGTGAACGAGTAACTACAAAGTTTTCAGTCTTGTGGGAGGAAGAACAGAAACGTAAAAATCCGAGTGTAATACGTGTGATTATACGAGCGTATGGCTCAATATTTTTACCATTGGGTATTATGTATTCACTTTGTGAATCTGTCACGAAGTAAGTAATATTTTGAGTCATACATTAATTTTTTGATTTTAACTAAATTAAATGAATTTTATTTCTAGAGCGCTGCAACCGCTTTTCCTAGGAGGACTCGTCTCTTATTTTGCTACAGGTCAAACCACTATTACCGAATCAGATGCATATCTTTACGCTATTGGCATCGTTGTGTGCTCAATTGTACCGGTGCTGTCATTTCATCCTTTTATATTTTACATATTTCAAGTCGGAACGAAAATTCGGTTGGGGCTCTCTGGTTTAATATATAAGAAGTGTCAACAAATCTCTACCTGCGCAAGTAACGATGGACTACGAGGTCGGGCCATCAACATACTTTCAAACGATTTGGGTCGTTTTGATGTAGCTTTATGCTTTTTACATGATGTTTGGAAAGGTCCAGCGGAATCGTTGCTTATTGGTTATTTGATGTATCGTGAAATTGGTGTCTCAGCAGTTATAGCTATATGTTTTATGCTTAGTTTTATACCGCTTCAAGCTTGGGCGGCAAAAAAAGCTGCTTACTATCGTCAGAAAACAGCAGAACGTACTGATCTGCGTGTTAAGCTAATGAATGAAATTATACAAGGTATCCAGGTAATTAAGATGTATGCATGGGAGAAATCTTTTGCTAAGGTTATTGCCGAAGTGCGCTTAAAAGAAGTACGTGCCATTCGTGGTACAGCATACATACATGCAGCGCTCAGTTGTACTTCAATGATTTCACCGCTTTCAGTATTTTTGGCTTTGGTGTCTTATGTGTACTTGGGAGACACACTTACAGCACAACGAGTTTACACAGTCTCTTCCTACTTTAACATGCTAAACGATTCAATGGTGCACTTTTGGCCACTTGCCATTACATTTATTGCAGAAGCTTGTGTATCTGCTCGTCGTACTAAAGAGTTCTTGTTAGATGGTAACGAAGCTGAGGCACCATTAAAAAGAGAAAAGTCGAAGGATGATACTGTGTATACAAAAGGAACTAAACTTGAAGAAGACAAAGTAGATGGTATCGTTAAGAATGGCGATTCAGAGAAGAAGTTTAATGGTACCTCAATGCAGAAAATTATTCCAAAAACTATTTGTGTACGCGATTTTCAACCGAAGAGTGAAAACAAGTGCGTTGTATTGCGCAATGTTTCAGCTACTTGGGAAAATAATGGTGGTGAAGGAAACGCCGCCTTAAAAGATTTTAATGTTGAAATTAAGGATCAAACTTTAGCAGCTGTGGTAGGACCAGTAGGTTGTGGCAAATCCACCTTTTTGAATGTACTGCTCGGGGAAGTAAAAATCGATTCCGGTGAAGCATTAGTACATGGAAAAATATCGTATGCCGCCCAAGAGCCATGGGTTTTTGAAGGCACTATTCGCGATAATATTGTTTTCGTTGAAGATTATAACGAGCGACGATATAACCGTGTACTAAAAGTTTGTGCACTCGAAAGAGATTTAGAGCTATTTCCTCGTGGAGATCTAACCATTGTAGGAGAACGCGGTGTGAGTTTAAGTGGGGGCCAAAAGGCACGTGTTAGTTTGGCACGTGCTGTATACCGAAAAGCTGATATATACTTATTAGATGATCCATTGTCGGCAGTAGATACTCATGTTGGTAAACATATCTTTGAGCGTTGTATTACTGATTTTCTTTCGGGTAAAATCCGTATACTTGTAACACATCAACTGCAGTATTTATTTGATGTAGAACAGTTGCTGTTAATGAGTTCTGGCAGTCTTGTTGCGCAAGGTAGCTACCAAGAATTACAAAAATCGAAACAGTTTCAATTTTTAGAGCAAACGCACGAGGAAGGAGGGGATGATGCTGTTAGTGTAGGTAGTCATATAAGTCGAAGTGATTCGGAGAAAAGTATGGAACACCATCAGAAACTTCTAAAGCCAGGAGAACAACCTGCTGAAGATGCTAACAAGGAAATGCAGGCTGTCGGATCTGTGAAATTTAGTGTATATATGTCATATTTTAAGGCACTAGAAAGCAACATTATTTTATTAGTAATCGTGGGCTTGTTTATCTGTACTCGTTTTATGTTAACTGGAGTAGATTATTTCTTATCACGCTGGTAAATTAAAATGATTTTTTTAAATTTTTAATTATGGTAGATACTAACTAATTTTTCTTGATAGGGTTATATGGGAAGAAAAAGTAGCACTTGTTGATGAATCTATTCAACCAAAATCAGTTCTTTGGACCGAAGGAGAAGAAAATTCCACTTTCAACACAACACTACCATCTACAATGCATACATTTAGCGTGGAAAATGAGACAGATATAATTTCCAATGTTACTATTAGAAAAATTGATAATGAGGACGAAAAACGACAAGAACTAATCATATTTTACTCAATTATATTAGGAGCCACTCTGATTATACATTTGATGCGTACATTCGGTTTCTTTAGAATGTGCTTACGAATTTCGTTAAAGTTACATGATCGTTTGTTCCGTGGTATTACAAGAGCTAGTATGTACTTCTTCAATACGAACTCTTCCGGTCGCATTCTGAACCGATTCTCGAAGGATATACGCACAGTAGATACAGATATGCCGCACACATTATTTGATTGTTTCTCAGTAAGTGCACATACTATGTTATTTGATGATATTCAGTTTTTAGTCTTTTATGATTTTTAATGGTCGTGTTTAGAATTATTAGACATATTATTAGAGATATTTATTTTGTTGTTCTTAGAAGTCAGATTGTTATAAATATTATTTTTATTTTAGTTTGCCATTGATGTTTCTGGAGTTTTAATAATTGTTGCTGTTGCCAACTATTGGCTTTTAGTCCCTGCGATTGTAATCATAGGATGCCTAGTAATGCTGAGATATCTTTACGTTAACACTAGTCGAAGCGTTAAGCGCATAGAGTCAATAAGTAAGTAATAATAATACTAAAATGTATATATGTGTTGTAAATGATTTATTTTGCAGCGCGCAGTCCTGTTTATTCACTTACAAATCAGACATTTCAGGGTCTAGTTACTATACGTGCCTTGGAGGCTGAATCTGCACTAGAAACAGAGTTTCATGATTATCAAAATGCTAATACCTCCGCTTGGTTCCTGTTCTTATCTTGTACTCGCGCATTTGCCCTTTGGTCTGATATTGTATGCGTCTTATATATTTCAGCAGTAACCTTTAGTTTTCTGTTGTTGGGCAAAGAGTTCAACAGTGGAGATGTTGGCTTGGCTATATTACACTCTACAACAATGATTGGTATGTGCCAGTGGGGTTTGCGACAAACCGCTGAGTTGGAAAATGAAATGACTAGTGTGGAACGTATTATTGAATACATGGACCAACCATCAGAGCCGCCACTGGAAACTGCTGAGAAATTTAAGCCAAAAGGTGATTGGCCTAATAAAGGACGTATTGAATTCAGTGATTTTAAGTTAAAATATTCGCCCAATGATGTTTATGTACTTAAAGATTTAAATTTCACGATTGAGTGTCGTGAAAAAATTGGTATTGTTGGACGCACAGGTGCTGGTAAATCATCAATAATACAATCATTATTTAGATTGGCCTGCAATGAAGGTTTAATTCGCATTGATGATGTCAATATTGAAAATATGGGCCTACATGATTTACGTAGTAAAATTTCGATTATACCACAAGATCCAGTTCTTTTCTCAGGTACTTTGCGCTATAATTTAGATCCATTGGATGAACGCAGTGATGCAGAAATGTGGAAGGCGCTGTCTGATGTGGAAATGCGTGGCCACGTTTCAACGTTGATTGGTGGCTTAGATTGCAGAATGTATGATGGTGGTTCAAATTTCAGTGTGGGGCAAAGACAACTGGTTTGTCTGGCACGAGCTATATTAAGGAAAAATCGTATATTGATAATGGACGAAGCTACCGCAAATGTGGACCCAGAGTAAGTATTTATATAAATGAACATCAACCATTATAAACTGCTACATATATTAATCATTTTATTTGTAGAACTGACAAACTTATCCAAAAAACTATACGCTCCAAGTTCGCTGACTGCACAGTGCTAACAATCGCTCATCGATTACATACAGTAATGGATAGTGATCGGGTGTTAGTGATGGATGCAGGGCAGGCTGTGGAGTTAGGACATCCGTATGAGCTTCTACAAAATCCCAACGGCTATTTAAGAGAACTAGTAGACAAAACTGGTACAGCTACATCTGCTGCACTATTACAAACTGCTAAATATAGTTACAATATAAAGCACAATGAGTCTGGCATTGAAGATTTAAACAGTTCATAGTAAGCTAACTGATTTGCCACGGAGTGATACTAGAATTTATAAGAATTACCTGTAATACGTATACGTACAGCACAACTGAATTATATTACAAATTAATTTTAAATTAATTACAATTACGTTAATATAAATGTAATTGATCAGAATTACTTAGGTTTAGTAATAACGTTACTAATAATAGCATTGATTACTTCAATTGCAAGCTATAATTGATCAGAAAATAATTTGCACATATAACGTTTTTATGTGCAACACGGTGCTAGGAATTTATGACTGTATTCATAAATGCTTTACATACTTAATTATTCGATAAGCTCTAGCTCTAGCCAAATGTAAGCTAAGTTACTGACTAGAATTAAGCATTACTCTAAAACAAATCAGTATCGTATCGATAGTACTTTTAAATGTATTGTATTATTTTTGTAATGTAATGTTTCATATAGCCAATTATGTTTAAACTTTCTATATTTTGCATTGTCAATTTGCATTTAATAAAGTGCCTTCATTAATTACAGATATGTTTTTTAAATTCGTTCTTTTAGCAGGAAAGAATGGGAGGTTGAGTTTAACCAGTATCGAGATCCAGCACGCTTGTGATTTTAGTTCAGATTTGTGTTTGGTGTAAGCCAATTGAAGAGATAGGCGATGGAGTAAACTTACAACATACATTAGGTATAGATAGATTAAATCGTGACACAGTTTACTGGTTTATGCTATGAAGGTATAGCATAGACTAACACCTTCTCAAAGAGCGTATTATATTAGTATGTATGGCGGAAAGATGCCCTCTACTAGCTGTGATACTACTCGTGTATACGAATGTACCTAAAGGCAATCGAAAATGTGTAAAAAGGAGTAAAACAATTATTTTTGAGAGAAAATATGTGAGATTTTTTCTTGTCTTCTTGCAGCAGATGATTATAAAAGACTTTGAAGGTAAAAAACACATGTACGGCAGCTACATCCAGAGGCGGATAAACAGTTAATGAACATTAACTTGCATAGTTTGAAGTGTGGGTTGTTTATAGAAGTGCTATTGTATGTTATATCTTAGGGAATACTCGGTTATGTGAATACTCGATTAAGTAAACATCCCATTATGTGAACAAAAAAATCGCCGAAAAATTTAACACGTGATATTCCATAGAGTGAACAAGGTAATAATTCAATTATATGAACAACTAAAAATTTGTATTCTTGGTTTTATTTTTTTCTTCTAAGGCTTACAAATAATATAATTTATCTTAAAAGATGTTCATATTTCGTTTTTGTTATAATGTTATTACAATTTCTAGGCCCCAGCATTCTGATGAAACAGTTACTTTGTTGTATTTTTTTTGTTTTTTCTTATTTACTTTTGCAATTAATGTTATACTGCATAGGCTTTTTCCAAAAGCCAGAAATCAATTTCTGCCTTTATCAGTCGACATCACAATGCCGCAAAAAGTTTTAACATTATGTGATCGTTATGTGACTTGATTAGAAATTTAGAAAGTTGATCATGTTGTTGTTGTTGTTGTTGTAGCCCGCCGGGACCTGAAAGCAGATAACATGTAAGGATTACAAGACGAATACATGGGAATAAGGAATGGAAAAGGTGGGAGTGGGTGTTGGGATGAGGGAAAGGGGAGGGGTGGGAGTAATTTGAACCTAACCAGGATCCAGTCGAAGAAACCTAGCAACTTCAAGGGGACGAGTCCAAAGGTCGATTGGACCAAGATTGGTGTGTGCGTTGGGGCAAGAAAACAGATGGGCGACGTCATGGGGCGTGGAGCTGCAGTTTGGGCACACATTAGGAATGGACGTATTAATACGTGACAAGTAACTGTTAAGCACATGGCTATATCCTGATCTCAATTGAGATAGGACAGTTCTTGCCGTACGAGGCAGATTACGTTCATCCTGGGAAATGTTAGGCGGAGGCCTATTGAGGACCTTGTTGGGAGCCAACCTAGGTCTCGAAGAAGATACTGCATCCGTGTGGAGTGCTATAAGTCCACGTTTGTATTCGACCTCACTGATGTAAGCTCCATTGCAATATTGGTCGATATTGAAGTTGGTAAGTGATCGACGGATGCAACGTGGAGGGAGGGCTCTACTAGCCATGACGCCATTTGGATGACCATCTGTGTGGCACGCGAGTAAAAATTGTTTGGACAGCAGTTGATTGTGCTCTTTTACAAGAAGCAACTTTGATTCCGCATGAAGATGGTCAACATGCGACATACGATGGCAGCCAGTTGCAATTCGCAATGCTGTGTTTTGACAAGTTTGGATATTATTCCATTGCGTCTCGCAGAGTTGCGGGGTCCATACTGGAGCTGCATAGGCCGCAATAGGACGACCTATTGGTTTGTATGTGCTCAGCAGGGTTTCTTTGTCCTTACCCCAAGAGCACCCGGCGAGAGCTTTTAATACATTATTGCGAGATTTCAATCGGCTGCACAAGGATGAAGCATGTGCGGAGAAGGTCAACATACTGTCGAGAACGACACCCAGGATTTTAGGTTTGGTGGTTGTAGGAATCCTGAATTCACCGATATTAATGGGCAGAGTCATAGAAATCTCTTTAGTCCAGGAAGTAAAGAGGGTAGCAGAAGATTTGCTTGGAGATAGGTGAAGATTTCTATCAGCCAAGAAAGATGCTATATTAGGAAGGTATGCATTTAATTTATTGCACAATATAGAAGGGTCCTGGCCTGTCGCAAAGATTGTGCAATCGTCAGCATACGTTATGACTCTGACTCCCTCAGGAGGGTCCGGGAGCTTAGACATGTATAGATTGAAAAGGATCGGTGAAAGAACGCTGCCTTGGGGCACACCTTGTTTTAATTTTCTGGCTTTCGACATCTTATCTCTAAAATCAACAAAAGATGATCTGCCAATGAGATAATTGCAGAGCCATCGTTTAATGATGTCAGGGATAGATGTTTCAGCCAGATCATTTAGCAAGGTGCTATGGGAGACTGTGTCAAATGCTTTCGCAAGATCTAGACCTAACAGCACCGTGCGTTCGCACGGGCGACTTTGATTTACTCCATTAGTGATTTGGGAAGTGATCTCACAAAGAGCAGAGGTTGTACTGTGACGTTTTCTAAATCCATGCTGATGGGGAGCTAGGTGAATATAGGGAGAAATCTGTTTTAGGACTAGCGACTCCAGAACTTTGGCTACTGGAGACAAGAGCGAGATTGGTCTATATGATTCACCTAGGCCAGCCGGTTTGCCCGGCTTCAGCAATGGGATAATTCTACCAGTCTTCCATATATTAGGGATGATGTGAGAACAGATGGAGGTGTTCAAAATATGTGTCAGAACTGAAAGACCGATGGGCCCGAGGTGCTTGAGCATGAGCATTGAAATGCCATCAGGCCCAAGCGCTTTCGAGGCTTTGGCGTGTCTGATCACGTTATTTACATCATCCGGGGAAAACAGCGTGGTGTCGCCGGAATGTGGTTTCCGAAAAGCGCGAGTCTGTCTGCGAATAGCATGGGAAGCAGAGGCATTGGGCACGAAAAGCTGACAAAATTGTTGTGCGCAATGCTTGGGATCTGGGAAGGTGATCCCATTAAAAGTTATCGCTTTGTTATTAGGACGTGAAGGATTAGATAATGCTTTAATGGTAGTCCACAATTTACCATTTTGGGAGTCGCAATTATCTAAATGTTCCTTCCATTTATTAAGGCGATGTTCGTCTACCAATTTACGGATGTTACTGTTCAGGGTAGCTATGCGAGGATTAGCTGGGTCTAATCTACGAAGATTATCGCGTTCTTCGGCAAGGGGCACAGCGTCACTAGGAAAATTTGGCCTTATTATTTTGATCCTACCTGCAGGAACGGCTGTGGCAGCTGATTTGATAATAATGCTGCGGAATTGTATCTCTGCCTTGTTTAAATCAGAGGACAGAGAAATATTACCGAAGTCGCGTTCTGAAATGTCTTTGAATAGGGCCCAGTTCGCTTTTTTGAAATTTCTGAAGGTTTTCTTGTCAGCTTCGCAGTAAACCTCGAACGATGGAATTGAGATAATAATGGGAGTGTGGTCTGAGCTTAGAGCTATTTCCGCACTCCAATTCGAGGCAGCGAGCAGCCTAGGGCTGGCGAGGCTGACATCAGGAGAGCTAGAGCAAGTTGGCGTTACCCTTGTTGGTGAATCTTCGTTTAGTACACCAAAAGAAGAATCATCAATTTGGGCAGCCAATTGTAAACCCCTCTGATCGGTTGGTAGGTTAGAAAACCACAGATCATGATGCGCATTCAAATCACCCAATACAAAACGTGAGTCCCCTTCGAAAAATTGAGAAATATTTGGGGAGTGCTGCGGTGGGCAGCTAGAGTTGGGTGGCAGGTAAATGTTGACGACTTCTATGAATTTAGAAGACCTACCAATGAAAATTTTCAACCCTATTACCTCTAAATATTCGTCATTCGACGAGGATAACATTAGCTCACTGTGTGATAATGAATCTCTCAACATAAAGGCAACTCCACCTCCAGCTCCCCTAGGGCGGTCCTTACGTATAAGGGTGAAACCTGATGGGGGCGAGAGGGTGGAGTTGGGCAGAAGTTTTGTCTCTTGCAGTGCAGCAACTGCGATGTTATTTGAAGTCATGAATGCTGCGATTTCAGAAATCTTTCCTCTAAGGCCATTGCAGTTAAACTGTAGAATTTTAAGAGGAGAAGATCTGTTAATAGTTGAGACAACACTTGTGCGTTGAGAGAGTGAGCGGTTTTGCGGTGGAATTATAGGTGGAGGTTGGCAACAAGTGCCAACGAAATTTGAATTCCAACCATGATGAGAGCGTAATCCAGAGCAAGGTCTAAGGTGGCACCATCCATTACAGGAATTGCAACGTACAGATATGGTGTTCCCAGAGATTGCGCGATTGCAAACTGTGCATAGCCAATTAGTAGACAAAGGGGATGCCATGGGGGGAGATTGGATGGCATTGATTGGAAACGGGCTGACAGTGTTTGAAGAAGATGTAGATATTCTAACTGGAGGAGAAGTTGGACAACAAGCTCCTCTAAAGGCAGAGTTCCAATCGGTATGGCTATGCAAACCTGAACAGTTTCGAAGGTGGCACCAGTTATTGCAACTGTTGCACCTAACAGATGTTTGGTTTCTGCTGATAATATTGTTGCAGACAGAGCAGTGCCATTTTGAAATTGCTGGTATGACAGGACCAGGATTAGATTCAATACCGGCCATTAGAAGTAACATAAGAAGCAAGATGGCCGGAACTTGCTTCTTAGTGGGAAAAACACATATAAACGACATATGTCAAACAAACACATACCTGCTTGTGTAGTCCCTTTGGGGGTGGTCGAACGGCACTTGGTCGTCTTTGACGAGTGGCTCCGGGACGTAGACCCGGCCGTTCTTGGAACCGAAAGTTGATCATCGGTTACATCGATTTCAAAAAAATACTACATATCAAAATCTTCAGTTAGTGCGATAAAAAAAAAATAAAAAAAGATTTAGATACCACAGACAATTATGTGGCTGGTTCTAAAAGTAAAACTTTGAAATTCGAAGAGATGCCTAAATCGCGGCAAAATTATATGAGTGGTTCTGTGCACAACGAAGTAGAAGTCTTCCAGTCTCTCGTGAAATATTGAAAACAAAAGCAAAGGAGATAAAAAACATATTAAAAGAAAAGAATATTTTTTCCCCAGTGATGGATGGGTTTAGGAGTTTAGCGAAGATTTGGAATAAAGCTTCTAAAAATTTCAGGGGTTAAGTTACCTTCGAGTTCTCATCTTGTGAATCCCTTTAAAAGCACTTTTAATTCGTTAATAAAAGCGCAGAACTCAAAAGAAGATCATATCTATAATGCAGACGAGCCAAGTATTTTTTGGAAAATGCTTCCTTCTAAAACTTTGGCTTGCAAACATGAAACAGGTACACCTGGGCGAAAGCTGAAAAAGCGCGCCTTACATTTTTAGCCTGCACAAATGCATCTGGCGTTTGTGGGAAAAGCAGCAAAGTCAAGATGCTTTAAAAAGTTTTTGTTTCCAGTGGATTATGATCAATTAAAAAAATACCTGGATAACAAGTGTTACTAAAGATTGTATTCATATAAAGTATTTTTTATTAATAAAATTAGGAAAAAAACTTAAAAAAAAAAATTTTGATTAGGTGAACATTTCGATTATGTGAACTTGCTCTATCTGAATTAGTTCACATAACTGAGCGCGTACTGTATATGAATTGAAACAGAGTTGCAATATATTTTATTTAAGGTTTATTTTATTTAAAGTTTATATGATAATATAATTTAAATAGTTTTAATAATATAATTTTTGTCTATTAAAATGATTTTAAATATATAAATTGCGGCGTCTTCATAATTTCTGTTTAAATATATAAGAATTTTTTTTATTATATATTTTTTTAGTAATATATATATGTATGTAATAAAATTTTCTTGTAAAGTTTTGGTTGTGTGTAACTTTTAAATTGTGTAATTATTTTTACTTAACAAAATATATTTTCTACATATAAAAACAGAGTTTATATGATATATGAAAGTTGCTTGTTAAAAGCAAGAAACTGAAAAAATGTAATTAATTTTTTTTTGTGTGTTTGTGTTATTACCATTTAAATTTTCACTAATATATGAATATCAATAAATAATTATGTTATATTGTGTTTATAAACTGAATTTATATTTTTTAACATTCATTTTCATAGCAAAAAATGATACAATATGTTATGTCTTAATATACGAATGATGTATGTTAGCTTATATATAGCGAAAAAGTTTTAAATAACACAGCATAAGAAGGGAAGGGGTCATTTTAAGAAAGTTCGGTTTTAGTTTAATATTTCTAAATTTTTTGCATAAGGTTTATTATCGCTATTGCACTATATGTATAAAAATTATTTTATTTTAATTAAGTGTACTTTTTACACAAATTGTATATCGGATCGTCTTTTAAATTAAAGCATTTTTTGGTTTGTAAAAGAATCATTTATATGTGTTTAATTTTATTTATAAGTTAATTTTTTTTCCGAAATTCAAAGAAAGAGTGTTATAATAGTTCAAATATTTATTTCCATGTATTAAATTATTTTGTTCCATCCTATTTTTGTTTCTTAATTTTGTAAAATCTACAAGAAATTGAAAAACAAATCAATTTTAAAATTCTTCCCCAAATTCCAAAACCAGATTTGTTTTTACTTTTTTTAGTTTTTTAGAATTTTTTAGTAAAATTTAATGATTTCGGTTCATGTGTAAATAAATGTTTTCATAGAAAATTCGATGCATTTAATATGTATTTTTTATATTTTAAAAAATTGGAATTTTTAATTTAGTATAATAAAGTTACTAATTCGAAAAAAATTTTCTAACTTTACAAACTACGTAAATATTTTTTGTATTTATATATATATATATATATATATATATATATATGTATTAAATTTTTATTCCAAGTATGTATATATATTTTGACTTAAAGCTAAATCGCTTGTTTCATTATATAATAAATTAATTAGCTAAGTTTTCATTATTATTTTTTGCAAGATTTTTGCTTTTGTATAAGTATATCTTTTCAATTTTATGTGCAATTTATATTAATTTTCTTTTCAATTGTATTTTTCTATAAACTTTTGCGTTTATATATGTTTTATTTAATATATTTTTTCTCACAGTTAAGCTTTATTGATTGAGCACAAAAAGCAATTTCAAAATAATTTTTTATATAAAATCGAAATTATATACTGAATTGATGTTTTATTGATTTAAGATTTGTATCTGATTTCTATTTGTATCTGCGTTTTTTTTTTGTTTCTATATTAAA
>NC_051847.1:229743444-229752249 GCF_002237135.1 Teleopsis dalmanni | reverse complement strand
AAGGATTTAACCTATCCCCAAATTTTTCCTTTTTTAATAAATAAATGACCTGTTTTCTTAATTTGATCTACATTTTCTACATCCTTTTTAACTGGTAAAATAAGATAAAAAAGTTGGAGATGAATAGAAAAAAGTTCGAAACACATTGGAAAAAGTTTGTCAATTTGTCGCTAATGAAAAGTTAATGAAATAAAAAGTTTTACAATTTCAATGAGCAAACTTTTTTTTTAAAACAGTAACATTTGTACAAAAATGTTGACGAGCAATTGTCACTTTTAACGCAGAATCCTAACGAAAATGTCATTCAATAGAAAGTTTCCCTACGCACCCTTCCACTTAGCGAAGAGCCTTCGAAGTTATAAGTCGGTACTGTTGGCAGCTACGGAGAATTTGAAACTTTTTCAGGAAAATTAACTCCCATTTAAGGCAAATATAAATTAGATTCCAGAGAAAACATTTTCCGCTTTCTCTTATCGCAAAATCGATATTAGATTTTCTAATCAAAAGGTTTTGCTGTATTTTGTAGCTCAGATAGGAATTAAATCGGAGCAGTGACCGGCATTATGAACTTCATTTGAGTTTAATATATTCAGATATTTTGACAAACGCACCTTGTTTCTTCTTCCTATAAACGTAATAACTTTAAAAAAACAGCTTTAAATAATACACCAAACTAACCTTTCAGCTTATTTAGTTTCGAACACTATTACTTTCGAACACTCCCTGCATACAAAGTCTGAACTATCTTTCTAAAAAGACAATTAGTCACATTATTTATAAGCATTACTGTATTTTTTCAATATGTAGAAAGCATCAGATCTCTAGGTGACATTTTACCACACTAAATTCACCTTTTGCATGTAACTTATAAAAATGTATCACCAAGCGATACAAGAACAATAAATAGTTGAAAACAACTTCCAGTAATCAAGGTATATAGCTTTGACAAGAAGTTAAGAAAGGTCGTGGTGGCGAAGATAAATTTTCTTTTTATTTTGATGAAAGGGTGACAATTGACACACATAGTGACTCTCTTTCTTTACAATAAATCCATAATTGGTGTTTTATTAATAGAAAAAATCTTTATAATCCTTACAGTTTATCACAAAAATAAATTTCAGATATTTTATTATCTGACGCAAACAAACCAATTCAATTCTAGTACAGATATAATCATGAACAAGATCAAAAGCGAAACTAGGAGTGGAATGGCGTTGTTATACTGATATGACAAAAACAGCTGTTTCAGTCCAGCGGTAGTTCTCCATTTAAAATTCCGCTCACTTTAAAACTGCCACGATACCATATTAGAATGCTTGACCCCCTTCTCAATCCAACTATGATATAAGTGATAAATTTGTCTTAGTATTAAGAGAATTAATAATAATAGGATAAACTATTGGAATCTTTAAGGAATCTTCAAGTACATATGTTTGCATATTTTAGTTAGCGATTTATGGTTACCATCTGTGATAGTAACTAATAAGTTTTAACCTTATTAAGAAGAGATTATTAATAATATATGCATAAATCATATTATATTACAACCGTCGAACTTAATTTACTTAATTTATCATGGGATCTTTTTTCCTTTTTTTGGTTGTACCCCTTTAATCCAGTACATAAAACCGCATGGAAAATCTTTTGAGCTTTTATTTTTCTTTCACAGAGCGCGATGGCGTGAGAATCGTACAATTTTCAACACTCCTAACCCGAGGTTGATGAACGTTTCTCTCCTCCGTGATAGTAAACTTTTGCATGGACAAGAACGTCGTGGCTCCAGAATGTCAGTGCGTGCACCTTCACGCCAACCGAGCATGGCTTCGCTGCGTCCCCATTCGCCTAATCCGTCGCTAGGTAAGACAGGTTTGTATTCCATCGACTAAATGCACTAATTCTACAAATTTTCTGTCTTTTTCCTTAAGAGTTCTGTTTTTATTAATAATTTTGATTACTTTAAAAAATTTCAAAATTTATAAAAATTTTAATTATTTTATATTAAATTGAAATTTTAATTTATTTGCGTTTGTTTTTGTAAATAAATAAAAATGAATAGATAAAAGTTTTAAATAGTTTCATATTATATAAAATAAAAACCAAACCTGATGCAGGTTATTCATGTTCAAACTTGGTGTACAACAAAGGTCTGTTGTAGTATGAGAGTCTTCGCCCGACAAATATCAAAATATTTTGATTTTCGTCCAACCGGATGAGCTCGCACTACATCAATACAGAAATTCTAAATCATTTTACAGCAGTTTGCATTGTGTATACCTTCGATAATACACTCACAATCATCAGAAGATAAATAAAATTTTATTAAAAAAATATAAGCAATCTAGCAAAAATGATAAAATTATAAAATAAAGGTAGGGTGCGAAGTACCTATCATAGCTTAATGGCGCCGTAAAACTCCTGAGCCATAAAGACAACTGAGGCAATATGTAAAAAAAATCTGCGGTGCTGGAATTTGGATCTGCTACTTATGTTAATGCGCATAGATGCTTCCGATTACGACGTGTTGAAAGCATTAACTTTTTGTTCTACGTTCTCTCAATTGCTTATAAAATGTTTTATTTGATGTTTTGAATTTACGGAATCGCAATGATATAAAATGACACTGCTTCCACATTAATGCACATTTAACTATTAAAATACTAATGTAATCACAAAACTATTTCACTTGATGCTGATTAAAAATATTTTTGGGATAATATTTTATAGAACTTCGTTTTGAAGTCGAACATATATGAATAGATAGGATGTTGAATAAGAAAATTAAAATTTTATATCTCATTATGTAAAAACTTATTCAATTAAAATATAGATTTTAAAATATTCCTAAAATAAAATGTTTAGTCATATTCTCTGTGATTGCTTGATTAGCTTTGATCTACGCCAGTAGTAGAATGATGGCACCAAAGTTCCTCTCCCAAGTAAGATTAAGAACTCCCCAACTATATACATTATGTCCTTTATTCGAACGACTAAATACCTTCTATTCTGTTAGGATTAGTTGTAGCACAAAAAAACTACTTTAGTTGCAGTTTCCGTTACTTCGGGAACGGAATAATTAGACAACAACGTCTGTCACTAGTATATGTGGTCCCGATAATTCGCAATCACAAGAGAACAGCATTTTTTACGAATTAGAGGGGTTTTTGAATTATAGAGGTTTTAATTTAACGAGGTTTAAAAAGAAAAAAATGCCCTGAAGCAGTCTTGAATGCAAGATTTGCTGACACTATTCCACGCTTTATAACCAATCTCTCCTTGCGGTGAGATAATTTAAAATTTTTCATAACACCCTGGTCAAGGGGATGCAGTTTAGAAGTGGCGTTTACTGGCAAAAAATTTTTTTTACGTGACTGAGATTCGGGAACCCATTATGCACTATACAATTGTCCATACATAACAGTAAATTTCGATATTTAGTTATCATTTAGCATCTGAAGTCATTCGTTAAATAGATCCATTGTCATCCACGCTTTCTTATTGTGTGGGTAAAGCATTGGAGAAGAAACCAAAGAAAACACAGAGAGTTGTACCAAGAAAGAATAAAAAAAAAAATTCACTAGAATACATTTTTTTTAATAAACGACCAGATTAAAATATCCAAAAACGCGAAGAGTTTAATGAAAATCAATAATAATTATATATAATAATCAACGTAATAAATATTTATCTACTGTAAATAATGGTATATACTCGTATATATAAATATATATATATATATAAATATGCAATATAGTTATAATTATAGCTTTAGTTATTTTTATAATTTATTTAAAAACGTTATTGAAATATATAATAAAAATAAAATATCAACTTAAAACGATATCTACAGGTACATTTTTTCTTTTAACCAATCTTATACCGACATAAAGTTAACCACACAATTAAAATTTTCTCTATTACCGAATTAATGTACAGGACGAATGCCACGTTCGAAGAGCAATACACGTTCCAGTGACTCACGCGTTAGCGATGTCTCAAATTGCTCTAGATTGCTCGAGCATCCACATAACACTAATGCCTCAGCAAACGCATCTGCAACTGCATCTGCCTCCACCACAGCCACTGCACACTCGCAACATGCGCCGAACGCAACACACATATCACTGACAGCAGCAACAAATGATGCTATCACTACTACATACGTATCCGCGCCCGGTGCTGGAACTGCCTGTGGCATGTCCATGAACACTTCACCATCGGTTGCCATCAGAACGAATAAATTTTAAACGGAACTTGCGTTGCTGTGCCGATTTGATCAATTATTTTTAATTTGGCCACAAGCAAGACTATATCAGCACCACCGACACCAACATCCACACCGAGACATACACCGATATAGAAATCAATACCGTTAACGGTAGCGATACCGATTACGTCATACCGTCATATACGGACAATACCATTATTGAACAGATATTGTTGCACTACTTCTGAAATCGAAACTGAGGTACAGCAATATTTTTTGAGGACGTTAGATTTGCCTTACATTCAAAACCAAACGTAGAATTGATTCATATCTGGAAAGTGGTGTACAACTATAACTCTTATTTTTGTTGTAGCTCTTATATGACAATGTAGAAATCTATAAATGTCCCGTTCGTTTTTTTTTCTTTACAGTAGTCATTACACGAGTGCTCTATACTATCCTTCTAAATGTCTTCCAATACAAAATACCAAACACTCAACTGCTCTACACATCTTAACTTAACAACTACACTTATACACCTAGTAGTGGAACCGCAAATGTATAGATATCAGTAGTTTCTTTTTATTTTTGCTTTTAGTCTAAAAACACCTTTCTTCTTTCTTTTAATATATTGTCTTCCAATTTTTTGTTTTTGTACGCCGAAATAAAAAACTTCGAGAATTCTAGAATTCTAGAAGAAATCCTATTGTGTCACCTATAATCTAAGGTAAAAATCTTTTTATGTAAAGTAAAATTTACCCCACTGAATTATTTATTTGGAAGAATTTTGTTACCTATGGATACTAATATTTTTTTAAACTAAAAACTAAGTTTATAATTAATATTATATGTTCCAGCTTCACTGAACATGTTCTGAATTATTGAACAAACCTATATCAATTATGTTTTTGTCTCTGTCCGATTTCAATGCTTTCTTAACGAAGATTATTTTGACCTTTATAAAAATAACAACTGCTGAATAACGTTTATTCTGTTCCGATCAGTTGTAGCACAAAAGCGCTATTATGGCCGCGGTTCTCCGCTCCATTTGTAGCCTATGTTCGTACTATAGTCTGTTTCTTATTATATTGCCAATCATGCGTTGAATATATTTTCAGATGCCATTATCTTAAATTACAAAAGATTGCAATTATATGTTAAGTTAGTCCAACACAGATATCAATAATATAATTTTCTTATATTATTTTCAAGTTGGACTTCTGAACAAGATAATACCAGGCTGGTCTTCTACCCTCTCTGCAATTTTAAACTTAACCAATGACACTTATGTAGGTTTGGGTCATCAACAATATTTCGTGACACTAAACTTTCTGTTTATTCAATTGAATAACAATTGTACTTCGAAATTATTGTGGGACAAGAGAACTAGGCTTCTTAGTTATAGTAACGCAAATACACCTTGAGTAGACCTATTAGAGACATAAATGTGTATTCGAAGACTTCAAATATTACTCCTAACTGAGTGTACTTTTTGATTTTCTTGTGGATTAATCGCGTTTCTTCACGATTGAACAATCGATTAATAAGTGATATATCATCAGTGATATATATATGTGACTAAACTATATAATAAATAAATAAAGTAAACACAATTAAAAAAAATATTAATAAATTTTATTTGCAATATTTTTATTTATAATTTGTTTTAGAAAAAATTATTTTATTTGCTGTGCTTTTCAAATTTCATTTCAATCAGTTTTTCGCTGTCTGCAGTTATAATTTCAAGCAATTTTATGCACTTTAGATAAAATATATATTAAGTATTTAGTATGTAATTTAGTTTATAGATACGTGTGTTTATGTAGTCTATGTTTGTGTATCTTGTACAGTGTGTGCTTATCTAACCGCCTTGATAATATTTTATATCTATAAAAAAAGTATCTGTTAAAATGCTGTAGAGTAAATTACAGCTAATTATATATTAATTATTAACTTGTATAATTACACAATTTATATATAAATTTAATTATACATTTTTATCTCATAAACGGTAAGTTCTGAATAAAACATAATACAATAATTCAAATTGTTCCTAACTGATTTTTATTAAATCTATCTATATATGATATATATAGTACAAACATGACATGACAAACCAGTCATTTTTATTTTTAGTAAGAAATTACGAATATTTAATGTATAATAACTGAGCTTAAACCGACCGATATTAGATGTATCAGATTTATTTAGAAACTAAAAGTGTTAAACAGGATACAAAGCTTTTTGAAATTACTGGATATACCCAGTACAATCATAAGAAATATGACAGTAGTATTCAGTGCTATTCGAGTTTTCATTTTTAAAAATATTTAACGATACGATTGCTCATCTTCTGTAATCTAAACTAAAAATGAAACCACATCCTTTCATAATCCATGAATATCCAACTTTTTCAATAAAAATTTAAAGTAGCGCTTCGTTTTCAAATGAAAGTCCCCGAAATCTTACAATAGCTCAACTAACCATAACAATTGCTTTCGACACATCTACTATATGCTGTAGTATAAAACCACAGAATGTCTGCCCATAGTTTTGGACTCTTTTTACGAATAGTTTCAGGCAAACGTAGCTTCAGAGCTGCAGAAGTGAAGTAAGAAAAGAGCATGTTGATATGCTGACATGATAGTTATTTCTTTTTGGCGTGAGTTCTTTAGTTCCGTCCTTCGGCTTCCACTTGAATGCGCACTGCCACTGTATCGTTTTAAAGAGTAAAAACTACTAATAGATTAATGGAATGAAAAATGAACATTTTTATTAAAAATTTAACAACAAATTAAAATACAGTCTCCTTCATGCTTTTTAACAATTTGGCTCTCCGAAAAAATTCATGAAACACTACACTACACTACAATAATCAAAGAAAACTGTTATGACTGTTTAAACTCTTTGCATAGCATTTACTTGATTGGTCGGTTGTTTCTGGATCGTATGCATAGGTCGAAGTCTCATCTGAAGTTATTAGACAGAAATTATGTATTTTTTGACACCAAATGAAATTCCACTCATATCAACTCATATCCATTATCAGTGATTCATTATGAGTGAAACTCTTAATTATCAATCGATGAACTTTAAGCAATAAATCTTTGATTTTCTTGGCATGCTCTTCATCAATGATGTTAATGATGAACCTTGTTCCTAAAAGTAATAATAATAGTACATATGATGTATTATTGACATGACCTGATCAAGCTCGATGAAACTTAAGTCCAGTATTCGGTGAATGAATTCAATAAGATAAATGCTTGTTATTTAATTTGTTATTTTAATTTAAAGATGATCTTACATTTTAATGAATGAACAATTAGTAATTTATACTTTTGTATAGTAATGTTGAAGCATTATCATCAATACAGAATTTGTTATAATAGTAGATACACATGTATACAATACTATATTATATAGTTACACATTCCTGCCTTGAATTAGAAGTGATTAGCTTATAAGCTAAGAACAACAATAAAGGATCTATAATTAAGCATGTCACTAATACAGCGTTTAACTGTTTTGTAATATATACGAGTATATTAAAAATATAAATATTTATATATATATGTATATATTTTTTCTCTTTATTTTTATATTTATCATTTCTAGGTTCACGTTCTGGTTCACACGGCAGTGCGAGCAATGCATCTGCTACGTCGATTCGCTCGACGCGTAGCAATTCTGTAGCACCTGGCAACATTGGAAATAGTCATCATGAACGCAAGGACTCTTCGCACCACAAACATCAGCATCATCAGCAGCAGCAGCAGCAGCAGCAACAGCAGTCTCTGATAACGAACATCACCCCAAATCCAGTGGCCGATAGCGTCACCGTAGAAATAATTGAACCGGAAAAATAAATTTGAAAAATATTTTGAAAATTAATTTTATTATAAATAATATTATATTAACTTGCTTTAGAATTTATCCAAAACAAATAAAAAGTGGAGGCTTAAGAAAAATTAATATAATTAAAAAGATTTTATTGCGCACCTCGAAGTGAATAGCAAATATAATGCTAAAATAAAAAGTGAAATTATTTATGGAGTACATTCACATAAATGTACAAATGCAAATTTATTTTTAAATTTAGTAAAAATTTTTCAATGAATTTTAGAAAGTCAACTTTTGCGTAATCACACAAAATCGCTAATTTCTTTAAAAATAAAACTGAAAAAACCTTGCATAACAAATTCATTTTTTCCTTAAACTGCTTTTGTTATATATAAAATATATAAAAATTTAAAAAGCAAACGCAATGGCAAATGCAAATATTTATATAATATTTAATATTATTTTAAAAGATACAAACACATCATAGCGTTAACACAATTAAATCGAATGAAGATAAAAGATACAATTTAACATATTTTTCCATGTGAGTTATCTATCACTGTGCACAGAAACAGATACATTTTTTAAATTAATTTATTTCAAAACTTAATATAGTAAATAGTAAATATTTAATATAATATATAATATATATATTTCAAATAAGGATAATACAAAAATATTTAGCTTAACTATAAAAACATGAAAAGAACTATCTGCATAAAATGGAAAAAATTAATAAAAATAAAATTTATTAGAAA
>NC_051847.1:229731287-229743344 GCF_002237135.1 Teleopsis dalmanni | reverse complement strand
TTCAAAAATATTTTCCGGTAAAGTAATCTTTATTCATCCTTACAACACAACCAAACCAACGAAGCTGCGGGATGTTAATTCGCAGAGCAATATAATTTTCACAATAAAGTTTATACAGTTCAAGGTTTATTTAAATCCAGAAGTCGTTGTGAAGTCATAAAGAACCAAAAATATAGGGATGAGTTTTGTTCCTGAACAATCTCAGATGTATAGGTAAGATGAAAAACCTAAAAGCGCAAGTCTTAGCGGTGGGAAAAGCTCTACAAACTACAGATACGGCTTAATGCCATTCTGTAGAGGCTTATTAGTTTTGAAGGAATACCGAATCCGAATACTGCAGCGTGGACACCATCCCATATTGGGTTATCGAAAGCTACTATAAAATTGACTCATCGGAGTGTAAATGTCAAGTCAATGTTGGATCGACGAAATAGAAAGTCTTACTGTTAAAGTCCAATCAGTGAGTTGGCATGTGGCTTCAACGTTTGACATTCCATCCTTGAATAATTCTGCATGTAGGTCACCCTTGGCATCTTTGATAGCATCGTTCTTTTATTCTGTTGGTTCCTTTCAACTAATGCAGAAAGTACATGCATTTTATTCACTAGTGTGATCGGATCGACTAAGTTTAAAAGCTTATCACTAAACCGCATTCAAACTCACATTTGTTTAAATTTCACGACAATAATAAAAAAATAAATAAAAAGCTGTAATAAAGTAATTTAGACTTTAAAATTTGTTGCTGCATCGACGACATTGTTTCTGCGAATGCACCAGGCTACATTCTTGCCTGCCTGATACATGCCTGACATGCAATATTTCAAGAGTGTGGCATGTCATTCGCAACGAACAATGGTGCAAAATGTCTTAGTGCGTCTACATTGATTGCTTCGCATGGTTGTGTATTA
Source organism: Teleopsis dalmanni (assembly GCF_002237135.1). NCBI lineage: Eukaryota > Metazoa > Arthropoda > Insecta > Diptera > Diopsidae > Teleopsis > Teleopsis dalmanni. The sequence goes on along the minus strand of NC_051847.1, from coordinate 229,742,436 downwards.
CGGATATACAACAATAAAGGAGCTCTCCTTTGGTTCTTGAAGTTGCAGTGCTATTGTTACTGCCATCCGCAGATTGATTATGCTGTATGTTTGGAGTGTGCACTTGATGCAAATCTATTTACTGCACTTGATTTCGAACAATGAGGAAATATTTAAATGCAAACGAAAATTTTCTAAAAATAGTTAAGGCAAAAACAAATAAAAATATTATGTGAAATATACTATGCTACATATATCATATATCTAATCTACATGTAAATTTTGATTACACATCATTAAGCAATATTATTGCTATTAATATTATTGATATCATAACTCTGTTTTTCATAAACTAAACGAACTAGATGAACTGTTCTATATATATACGGCTTAATGTATATACGATTGGTTAGGTTGGTTTGGCACCAAAGCTCACTTAAGCTCAAATAGTGGTCTGTTGTAATAGTACGGACGAGATACCGTTCATACTTCAGACCTAAAGAATAACTTTAAAGGTAGAAATCTCAAGTATCCAGTGGGGAAGAAGTAATTTCCACTTTCAAATAAAAGGATACTACTTCTATTTCAATATACTTAGCGATCATCATACGATCACTCTTCTTACCTTGCTGATCAGCCTTAGGCAACTAGCTTTTTCAGATACTTGCTACCAAAAGACATCCCCATATAAACGGATAGATTCAAAAACAGCTGTGTATAATCAAGGAATGATTCGTGGTTGAAAGCCACATCTGGAGTCAATTGCTCTTCTACAGCTTCGACAAGAAGTTCAAGTCGCTTTATGGACACTTCCAGCTAAATTCGAGTCACAGATTGGTATCAGATATTTCACATTCGTGCTTAATTTAAACGAGATTATTAATCCTAGATAAGTAATATGTCGTTGTAGTCCGCATACGATATAACGCTGAATTCGGATTACTCCAATCACTTGAGCAGTGTATTCGTTGTGATATTCCGCTGTGATTATTTTACCAAACCTTATCAAATCTTAGTTAAAACTTGAGATGAAATTTTATGATAATATTCGTTTATACATGATTGAAGCCACCATAATATCAAAGCTGTCTGCCAAAACCTATAATAAATGTAGACAAACTGTGACGCAGAGTAAAGTGTAGGATAAGTGATATTACTGATATATAGGTCAAGAACGCTTGTCAGAATTTTTAGGAGGAAAGTAACAGATTGATCAGTCGGTAGACTATGTGTTTTGAGTGTGCTAACTTCCTTGTTGTGGAGATAAAATAATATTCATAGGATCCCTATAAGATGGGGAGAATATAAAACAATTTAAGACAAATATATATGTTCAAAGGTCAAAGTAAGATAAAGCCTTTGCTCCGTTAAATACCAACGTTAAGGTTACACTCCTTGTCCAAAAAGCATTTGCACAGACCATTTCCGCATTAAAAACAGTCCGATATCGGAGCAGTTACGGATGGCAGTAGGAGTTAGCTGCAAACTATTCTCTTTTGCTTAGCTAAGCGTTTTTTGATTACTTTATGTGGGCTTCAATTATCATAATTCACCACCAGATCAATAATGAATATTAGTTGCATGTGGTCTGAAAATGAATAATCCTATGAAATGAGCCTGTTAGTTAACATATGTGAACTCCCCTCCTATTGGAGGGCAAAAATGCCGATTCATCGACTCTATAACTGATAATCAAATTTTCTTTCAAAATTAAATCATAAAGAGACTTGCCTCGCTTTGATGACTTAAATCTCTTTACACATGATATTTCATGTCATGATATGATGAATGATGCCACTTTAGACAACTTTCTCGATCGACTATAGAGATATACCGCGAGAGAATCTTACATATAAGTTCAAACATCAAAAGAAATCTACTTCCGTCTCCAGATGGCATAGTGTTGATTATTTCTAGATAAAAAGAAACTCTAGTATCAGAACTTGCAAGCACCGAGTGTTCATGACTAGCACCTTTGACATTAACTTCAAGCTGATTACTAGGCCAAACAGTTCTTGTTTTCCCTGTTTCTGAGAATGGAAAATGTGACCGACCAAACGGCAAAAGGTTGATTGTCGACATTACCTCTAGCTCGGGTAAGTACCACCTCGTTCTTCTTCATTAATTCAGAATACTTTATGACATTAAGTCATAGAGTCATCCACGTATTCTATAAACCTCAGTTGAAGCACTGACATAGAAGTATGTAACCAAAAGTTTACATAGAGTCATCCACGTATTCTATAAACCTCAGTTGAAGCACTGACATAGAAGTATGTAACCAAAAGTTTATATTTGGCGCTTTGTGCAGAGGCCATTGTGATGATATCCAAAGGTCGAATATGATTCCTTGCTTCTAAGCAATGACCTCCGGAACTGGAGATAAGATCCATAATAAGATAATCAGTCTTTCCTGGAAGTCAAGAGCAAAGATTAAGTTCAACAAAGCCACAAGACCATTGACTTTACGCGTCTGGAAATCCAAACAATTCTTGTTACCACACCCGGCAACCAATAAATGTTTTTGTCAGCCAACTCTGTCAAAAGTAAGCTCCTCATTGTCAGCATCCAACATTGCTGTCTTTTGTCACGCTTCGAAAAGAAGCCATTTTTTCGGAGTTATCTTCCTGGCTGGGTCGATTTCATTGATTATGCCTACTAGCAGTCCATTGGTACAAAGTCTGATAAATGCTCTTTAAGGAGCTTTATACACCGGCAGGTATCAGGGGATTACGGAAGGCCTTGCCAGAGCTGATACAAACCCATACGACAACGACTGTTCAAATCTAGAATAATGGTAATCGGTTTATAAAAACAAAGGTTTTAACGGAGCCGGAGGCAATTACAAATTATGTTAAGTTAAAAATCTTATTTTCTTAAAAGAAACTCCAATTGTGTCTTTATTAATTTCATTGAAGACTCTGTTAAATCTGAAATCAATAACATTGGACAACTGCAATTTTTCACTTTTTCTTAGGTATTGTCATACACGTATTATTTGCTGTGAATACCCATGCCTGTTCTTCGTTATATTTTAACATTTGAGGTTTTAAAGTAATTCCGTAGCATTTACATGTGAGTCAATTTACACACGTAAGCTGCTCGGATTCAGAAACAAATTGGTGTTGTTGAACAGAAATAAATAAAGAGCCTGTAAATTTATTTACTATTTCATAAGAAACATTCTATGTGTATTTGTGTGAATGTGTGTTGTTAACAGCATCCTTTCAGCTTGCCCAACTAAATTCCATTGTTTACTGTTTAATTTTAGGCCAGTTGGGCCTCTCGAGTTTAATTAAGAGATTTTCTGTTTCAAGTATGGCAAGTGGCACGTATACATACAAATAGCCTCAGCCCGGCAAGAGCAGGCATATCACGCACATATACACACCACAATCACGACTACAAAAAGTTCACGACTCCAAGTATTCAACACGCGACCCCACATAAAAATGTTGTCCGCTCTTCGGTTGTCCGCTCTTCAGGGTTCAAGAAAAAATTGAATGGCTTATAAAACGGCCTTTGTAGGATGTAGTCCGTAAGTGTTTATATTGATGTGCACAACTACAAGTGCCACCACCAACACACACACACACACACACACACTTCTGTTGTGTACGTATACATTATTTATGCATTGAGGCGCTCATAGGCCAAGCAGTACCATTTCATTCATACTTAATGAAGGATTATACTGGAATCCTTCCTTTGGCACTGCAACTTTATTATTTCTGTTTGCGTGTATATATATATGTAGATATAAATATATATATATATATATATATAATAATATATATATATATATATATATATATATATATATATATATATATAAATGTGTGTGTGTGTGTGTGTACTTCAGAGTAGTGCACACATGCGGCACTATATGGGCGTGTTTGAATTAAGGAAGCGTTTGTAGTGAAATGCTTTTAGGTTTTTTATTTGACGCCATGAATATTTGATATGCCTCTCAACCGCAAACATTTGCTATTCAAGTGGCGAAGTAGCGTGGCTTGTGGCAGTGCTTAAGTTAAGAAATGCTTGGCATCGCTTAACACAAGTATAAAAGCTGCGCAAATATCTGCGACCCGCCACTACCGAAGCACTGCTGATGTGCGCCTGCTAATATGGTTATAAAAATATTTTAATAAAAACTTAAATGAATAATAAAAGGCATGAAATGAAATATAGAATTATTTCTAATAGCATATCCACAAATTATGAATTATGCGGTGTGCGGCAAATGTGCACTCTTCCGTATGCTGCCTAAATACATGATTCATCTATAAATGTACAAATTTATGAAATCGTTTGAGAAAAGTGCAACTCAACCATTGAACTTCCATCTCACTGCACACTAATGAGATGCATCCGATGCAAGCTCAATTCAAACTCCCATGTGGCAAAAGAAAACCTGCTGCTTTTACTTTATAATTGAAGTATTAATATTTCGGTTCATTGAGTTTCTGACTGCGGTGGAACCAGAAAAATCCATAAATGATTATATTTTACTCCATTTTTTTCTTTTGTTTAGCTCTAGCCACCAAGGTTTAGACATGAATCTAAAAATATTTCGAAAATATGCTTATATGCTTGTGGAAGCGTGTAAAAAAAAATATTCTTTCTTGGCAAGGATGGAAAAAGTTAGATTCTACTTTGAACTTCAACAATTTGAAAAACTATCATTTTAAAATCAAAAGGAATTTCGCATACTTTATTATGTTGAAGCTATTTGAGCCAGTGCAATGGACCACTTTTATTCTTTATTTATTAACTTTATTAACTAGATATCTTCAAACCACCTCTTTACACCTTGACTGGAATCTTGTTTATCACTTCATCAGACTAAGCAATAATTGACCTCAGATCTGCATACCTCCCCGAGAAGCCTGTAATTATTCTGAGATTTCATAACACGGTGTTGGTAAGTCTGTAAGTTTTCGCAAATATTTTCAGGGCTCTATCCATTATGTATTTTTTGATGGGATCAATCTTGAGGTCCCTGTGGATGTCATTCGTCCTAATGTACCATGGTACTTTGAAAAGTCTTCTCAGAGCCTCAGTTTGTGCAATTTTTAGTTGGGGAATAGTAGTGTTTGAAGCTTTGCTAAACGCCACACACCCATATAGAAATGACGGACGAATTATTTGGTTATATATCAGCTTCCTCTTCTTAACATTGAGATTTTCATTTCTGAATAGCGGTTGGAGGTGATGAAGAATTTTGGCATAGCTAATTTTTTTCAGTTGAATATGTTTAAGCCATATAAAATAATACTTATATTATGTATAGTATAGGCCAGGACTGTCCAAAGCACGGACCGCAGCTAATGTTTGTGCGGTCTGCGACATGTATTCAATCTACTACAATTACGCAAATTTTCTTTTGGTGTACTGGTAAAACTACATTATTTTATTTCTATGATATACCAAATAAATGAATTTAAATTGATAAATTAATTAAACTAAATTTAATATTACAACCGTATTTTTATTTTTATCGAAAACAACTATGAACGTATGTAGTTGTTACTGCGGCCCTCCAATCTGTACAGTGATTTGTATTGCCCTGGTATAGGCTATCAAAAATAAAATCGATATTTGATATTGCGATTTGGCATTGGGCAGATATCACTTTTATACAAACGGTCAAACGATATTGCTCTTATTTAGTGCAGTAAAATGCGTTCAAATTTTAATTATTAGAATACACCCATACCAAGATTTCAGATCCAGCATAAATAAAAGTTTCATGTCTCATCCAACAAAAAGGAGATACATTTTCTTTCATATTTTTTACTACCTTATAGGAGACACATTTACAGGAAAGTGAAAGTACTTTGAGTAGGAATAACATTCATAAATAGATTATTTTTAGTTAGATAAGGTTTTATTGATATCCACATAGTTTCTGCGCAATACTATAATCTAATAACTGCTCTCAATAATATGGAATGAAATTCAGATAAAGTACCTATTAAAATTTGAAGTTTTTTAATATATGTTAAAGTTTTCTAGAAGCACTTACTGATTATCTTAAGTCAATAGGATCAATATTTTGTCAATCAATTTATCGATTGATCAATCAATTAAAAAAAGAGACAATTTATAAACCCTCTTTTCTTATAACGCAGCTATCAAAAATATAATACATATCCTTTGAACAAATTTTGAGACATATTCAAATGACCAATTTTAAAAAATAAAAAACTCACATCCGTTTTCATGAGCATTTAAGTCGAATTGACAGGATAGATATCCTGTGCACGTCCTGTCCTTTTAGTCGTTCCTATCGTTGTGCTTCCAATTTATCAGTGGGTTTTCTTGTTCTACGATTTATCATTTGAAATTCTTTTGGAAAGTTTTTAAACACGTAAAGAATTGCTTGTTTATTTATACTGCGATGTCGTTAAATTTATTTTTTCATCTACAAGTCACAAAACTGATAATCTGACATCGTTTATATGGAAAAGCTTAATACACTATAAAGAAAACTACGATATCCAACTTAATGGTACTTTAATATTGATAATACTGCAAAGTCCTTAGGATTGAAATTCTCGTTTAAATTTCTTAAAATTACTGAATTTTCAATTTTTTCCCTATAATAAAAATTGTAATTTAAATATTTATTAGTCCGTTCCCTCTGATTAGTAGTAGTAATCGCTTTCAAATTTATTTTTAAAAGTAAAGACACTACAAATTTCAGTATATGATTGATTACTTATTTAGATTTACTTATAAAAATATAGTTAGTTCGCTAAATGAACTGATGGTTCAAGGCAATGATTGTTTTTTTCTATATTTTTGTTGTATTTTTCAAAGTCCATTTACCTGCTTATTTTACTTAAATGTTGTTCATCTTATAAATCGTACTTTAAGAAAGCAGTCCTATTGGTATTTTAGTAATATTAAAATTGAAAGTTTTGACTATTAAACTAAAGGTGCGGTATGTGCAGATGGTTTTCGATTATTATTGGTAAATCTAATTAGAAATAATATTTAATAAAATTATTTTATATTCTATATGTACATACATATGTATAAGTATGTTAGTAGTACGCCCGTTTTACGTGCAATAATTAAACACACGCCTCTTTAAAATAATCGCCCAAAAGTTGCTTACGTTTTCATATGACAGGTTTCGGCAAGAATAAATCCTTTATATGGAAATTCAATTTAACGTTACAAAATAATTTAAATTCACTTTGATCTGCCTTGACTCCCCGAAGTCATTAAAAATTGAACATAAAATTTTCATTTGGATGAAGCCTGTCAACGTTTCTTTTAATAAATTTCTTTGGGGTATGACACCATGGAATACAAAATTCTAAAGAAAAGATTCAGAATAATCTGAACAAACAAGTCAACTGCAGATGGCGCTTGGAACAGTTTAAAAGTCGATTAACAGCAAATTGATTTGGATTGAAGAATATTAGTTGGGCTTTCCTCTAGCATCGGATGCTGAAATTTGTTGAAATCGTTAAGTGAACATTGGTCCAGAGATTTGTGCTGCTCAGGCACGCAAAATGGATTATTTTTAAAAATAATTTGGTCAAAAGAAGTAGTACATGAACAAAAGTCTAAAATAATTTCATTTGAATTTGCAATAAAAACATAAATCAAATTTATTTCTCTGGATGTCGGCACTTAAAAATATTCTAAAAATTGTAAATCATTTACAAATGTCCTTTTTTGTTCGTTGTAAATGCGATTTGATTGATACAAAAACACTTTTATTGCTTCGTTGTACTTGTGGTTATTTTTATTTTTATTTTTATTTTTTGCTACTTATGAGCAAAAAGAAAATTTATTTTAGATTTTAGAATTTTTATAATATGAATTTTATAATCACAAATATATTATCTTCACATTTTATTTAGATTTTGCCAGTCGAGGAAACAAGAAGTTCGGGGATAAATGCGAACGTACACTGGAATGTGGCTTTCCTGGCTCGACATGTGACCAAAAGAAAAAGTCCTGCCAATGCACTGAGGATTTGCCGGTCACAAATCACATTGATAAATGTGGCAAAGGTAAGCTTTTCAAAGATAAACTGATATGTTATAAATTCTTACATATAGTAAAGGATACACTTGTGTGATGAGAGCAAAGTAAGCTCATATCCGCTGCCAAACGGCAAAAACTTTATACGGCAGCTGCGTACATAAATACGTCAGTTGTAGAAGGATAGTTACCCATAAAATACAGGACAACTGATCCGTTAAAGAGGTAAACTTTTCATAAAACATTTAGCTCCGTTCACAGCCGAGACGACAAAGTCAAAAGAAGGCACATTTGATATACGAATTAAATCCATAAATTCTATTTGCCAGTTTAGTTCTTTATTTTCTTTATTCTGTTGTGATATGCTCGAGTAAATTAGAAAGGCAATAAATTTACACAGAAAACTTAGGATTGAACTCTAAACTGCAGAATAAATTTCTGCATTTTGTTCTCATTAGTTATTGTTTATGATTAGTTCAAATTTTGGCTAATAATGCTAACTTCTATCATATATATAGTAAATTGTACCCTCATTAAGCATTTTAAAATCATATCCGTGGTTCCGTTTTGAATAAATATATTTATTTACCTTAGCGTATTTGTAATCTGAATAGTTGCAATTGTAGGGTCTATTCCTAACAATTTTTAAACTAATTAATTTCGGGCTATGAAGTACCGAAAATGTTACCAATTTGAAATGATAATGATTATATTATTTGTAAAGAAAAACTAATATAGATCAAATATAGATAATGTAAAACTTAAAGAGACTTTTTTGAAGTGATTTGAAGTGACAGAATAAGAAAAAATCATTTATTTACATTGTTTGAGAATTTATATTTCCCATCAAATATAAAATATCTCTAGAAATTCGATCATAAAAAACGGCAGTCGACTTCCTGAAATTTTAATGTCGATTAATTGTAATTTAATTTTAAGATAGGTATACGGAAAGTCCCTTCACTGAACAAGGAATCGGTACAGACGTTAATGGGCTGTGGCTGAAATACTCGGATGCCCAGAATTATAAAATATGCTAACCAACTTAGGCAGACAGCATAAAAAAACTCCCAATTCACATGAAGTGGCTTTAAAATTAATGGTGGAGAATGTTAGAAAGTTGAATATTCTTCGACAAAACAAGCAGATGTGACTCCTATGGGTTCCAAATTGCGCTGGAATTTCTGGCAACGAAATTTTATACAAACTTGTCACGGAAGAAGGAGTGTCAGTGGTTTGCAAGGTGGCATTTTTCTTATCATTTATTTGGAAAGAAAAGAAGATACAGACAAATCTTTACTGGGATAATCTAGTAGGGTTATAACAATCAAAAACGCTTATAAGAACGTACTAACAATAACGATTTAAGAATTGTACGCAACTAAGTAAAAATAATTTAAGATTCATAATTCAACAGAGTACTATCCTCCTAAAAATTAAGAATTTACTCTAATCAAACTTATAGGCTTTTTAGGGAACATAATGCAAACACAGAATACGAGAATACCGACTGTTTGCCAGACTGAGCTGTTTGACTGAGGTATACATTGTGACCTAAAAGTTTTCGGAAATTCTCATTTAAAATTCGCGCGCTGTATATTTTTCGATATTTTAAGTTTATGTAGTTTGGCAGCACTGTCCTTAATTACTATGCCAAAATGAGCGCGATCTGTCAGACAGTTCGTTTACGGCAGCTGTTGAAACCAGTTCACCTCAGTAGTGCGTTGCGAAAAAACAATGGAAAAAAATATTGAACAAAGAGTTTGCATCAAATTTTGTGTTTCGAACGAAATTTCGTGTGCAGAATCGTTGCGAATGCTACAAAAGGCTTATGGGTAATCAGTTTTATCGAAAACTCAAATTTATGAGTGGTACAAAGCCTTTCAGGACGGTCGTACGACCGTCGAAGACATGCCGCGTTCTGGACGACCTTCGACCTCTACCACCGACGAAAACATTGAAAAGGCAAAGGAAATCGTGTTCCAAAATCCTCATGTGAGTGTCAGAGAGATAGCACGAGAGCTAGGCATCGGTCTAGCTCTCGTATTTCCATACGGCCTCAATTGTGGAAGGATAATTCATGGATTTTTCATGACGATAATGCTCCCTCGCACCGAGCCAACATTATCAACGATTTTAAGGCCAAACATTCAATAAATACAATCGAACAGCCACCGTATTCACCTGATCTTGCACCGTGTGACTTTTTCCTGTTTCCCAAACTCAAATTACCACTCAGAGGAACGCGTTTTGAATCCATAGAAGACGTAAAACAGAATTCGCAGAGGGAACTCAAAGCCATACCGGAAAGCGCCTATAAAAAATGTTTTGATGATTGGAAGAAACGTTGGCATTTGTGTATCGCTTCTAATGGAGCATATTTTGAAGGAGATAAAATAAATATTGATGAAGATTAAGAATTTTGCGTTTTATTTAAAAATTTCCGGAAACCTTTCGGTCACAATGTACATTATTGAACGATTAATGAACCATCGATTTCCAGATACTTTCTCAAGAACAAAGAGTTTATTAAGGTTTCACATGGGATATTCTTGCGAATGGTTTACATTTCAAGGAGTGTATTATTGTACCATATTTTTGAAAATGAAAATAGCATTACAGTTGCCTTTAATGGAGAATGCTACAGAACAATGAGTACTGCTTTTCTGTTTGTTGTAAAGAGTGAATGATTTTTACATGGAATTCAAGTGGTTCTAATAAGATGCTGTAACTATTCACAACTATCGTCATATACTTCATTTATTACTAGAAAAAATTCAAAAAAAAAATATAACTTTTACAATACGAGCTTTAGTTTACTTTATTGTACGATTATCGCTAACTCCTTCAAGTTTTGTTTTCTTTTTAATTTTTTTTTTATAATTAAATGTTTTTTCTTTATATTTAGTATTGTTTGCGAGCAAATTTTCGTCTTGCCTGACAACCCCGAATGTTAGCTCAAATGAACGACTCATAATTATTTATGTGAACTCATATTTTATTTGTTTTTAAATGACTGCTGCTGTTGTTTTATTCTCAACTCCTTCTAAAAATGTTGGTTGATATTAAAAAGCTGCTGTCGACAGCTGCCAGCAGCACGCCATAATTACTCCTTGCAACTTCCACTTTATCATGCCTCGTTCCTCGTCTCGCCTTTTCCAGC
>NC_051847.1:229709185-229731187 GCF_002237135.1 Teleopsis dalmanni | reverse complement strand
AATATTTCGTTTTTTTAATGCCAATCAATTGATGGGCTGAAGGTCACATACAACATTTTTAAGTGCACAATTTGGATATCCATGCAGTTGTCTCGTATCTATCTGCATGTCTACTAAGCAGTATCAGTATCAAACAAATATATATACACACACATACACCCTTTTACCGACACAAACGTTGCTAAATTGTAATTTCAGTAATCGAGTGTGTAACCAAAACAATGAAATTACCAACAAACCCAGAAAATGGCAAATTGCCAAGGCGTAAATTCCTTGGGTACACCGAGTCCAATATTCAGACCAGGTATGAAATTTATTGATTCGTGACGTTAAACGGTACACACCGATACACATACGTGAATCTGAGTGCGTGTTTATGTATGTGTCGTATAGAGTTTACAACAAATCCTTCGAAAATATTTTTTCCCCAAAGTGTGACAAACAAGAACGGCTTTCGGCCCGATATTTCCTCAGATTACTTTCAATAAATTTCTTTATGCAAATTCGAGCAAGTGTCACTGTGTGTTTGCATGTGTGTTAGGTGTTAATGTATTTGTACGTTTATTTATTTATTTATTTGGTAGTTCATTGTGGGGTGTTATTAAGGCTGATTTATATGCAATATAATTGCATGCACTTAACTTACATGCAGCAATATGGTCAGGATACCTGGTCAGGATGTGAAAATAATAACATTTAAATGCAAATTAAATTAGCACTTTTGCTTTAAGATACAAATTTAAAATTTAGCTATTATTATCTAAACTCATTTCAAAATTATTTAATGCAAATATTGAAATAATTAGGAAAAATAATACTTTCAACTTACGGGCCTAGTCGAATAATGTGAAATGCAAAAAGCCAACAATTTTAAATTATGTACAACGTGAACCAAGCTACATGGAAATATAGTCTACTAGAGAAAGTTACTTTCAATGACGAGCGCTACAATAATTCGTCGTTGAATTGCGATGTTCCAGAAGTCGTAATCGAACAGTGATACTAAGTTATATCGAAATATGGATTTTAATAGCAATCTGTTATATATCAAAATAAATTTATATGGCAAAACTTCATTGCAAATACTCCATTTCTGAATACAAAAGTAAAAACTCTCAAATTACCTTTTTAAGGTTTCAACTTATTTAACAGCAACTAATTGATTTATAAGTTAGTTATTCACCTAACAATATATGGATAGTAACGATATTAAAGTTTCACTAAACCTTTAGTTTTTGCTCTACATATTTTTTTTATGTTAATCACTTTAAAGGGTTTTTCTATGCTAATTTTAATGATTTGTAAAAAATGTTTTGTGTAAATTTATGCACCTTGTTTTTCGTATTAGACTCTAATTGCTAGAATTTATTGTGATTCATAAAAATTTTTACCTAATTTCATAATAATCTGGAACATGAATGAACACCTCCTCCTCTTGGCGTATTTATTTTGTAATAGATTTTTCTGTTCTCCTTGTTGCATGCAATATATTATAAACAAAAAATATATACATTCCCATAATGTGAAACAAAAGAAGAATGGTGTTTATTTCATTTCATGCCTGAAAATATGCTACAAATAATTTTGCTATGTAGTGCACAAACTAACACACCGTCGTCAGCAACAACAACTCAAAGCGCTCATTATGATTTATAAGGATTGCATGGTGTAATCAATTTGATTCGACTCTGCTTAGTTCCCTCACTGTCAACAATTTGCGTATATGTTTAACCCACTTAATGCTGCACACAACTGTGCGGCGCAATTGCTTTTATTTTTGTATTTTTGGTTATTAATTTCTCGTTGGTGTTGTTGTTGTAGTTGTTGTTGGTGTGCAGTCGTCGACATAATAAAATTGCTTTATGTTAGCTCAGCAGCGCAGTACGCAAAAACTAAAAATTGTGTAAATTGTGTAAATTGTATAAATAAAAAGCATTAAATGCCTAAAAGTATGGCACGAATTAAAGCAAATATTGCTTACCATCCATGCCACAATAAATAATAACAATGCTGAAGAAATTACAATAGAAGAATTTCATATCAAAAACGAAAATCACGAAATATGGCGTGGCAAATGGCGATTCATGACTTTGTTTACCGGGCGGATTCAGTGCCTCCAGAATTGCTTGCGGATGTGGACGGCTGCACGTACATGTTGCGTACTCTGATGCGGTATATTTTTGGTTTATTAATGCGACAAATATAAAAATATGTCGAAAAAATTAACAATTAAAGAAGCAAAAGCTTCAACTTCAATTAAATGAGTTTTTTTTTCAATGCAGTTTTTGAGTTATAGTTTCGAATCATATAAAAACGGCCATAGTGGCTTAATCTGTTTGCGGTTAGTTGCTTGGTTGTTAGTCTAAAGGAACAGGATTCAGAATTTTTTTATTTACACTTAAGTTTGTGTGGCGGCTTTTATGTGGTTTACCCAACTTCAGTTCTGTTCAGAATAAACAATATCAAAGTGGAGGGAGTAACCATTCGGTATGAAATGAAGAGTATATAACTTATTCTATTTTTTATTCGAACACATACATCAACTTGTGCTTAAGGAGTTTTATGTAGTAAAAAATCCCTTTTCAGAAAAAAAATATATTTAGTTTTTTTTATAATTAAGAATTTTGTCATATGACAAAAATCTATTTCTAATAGAAAACGTTGGTAATATTGAGAATATTTTCTAATCTAAAAGAAACTCAACTAATCAAAAAAACCCTTGGGCTAACCATAGATCTGTTTTGGATAACGTCGAAATATCTTTCGAAACATCCGCTGGTTTAATTATCCGTTTATAATTTTCAGATTACAAGCGTCAAGAAATGGAACCCTGACAACTTTGAACCGTTGCACCGTGTGTTATTACACAAAGCCAATCTACACTTAATACCATTGCACGTGATTTAATATTTTTTAAATACCACAGAGAAAAGGTTTCCTAAAAAGTTCCCTAAAACATTGTTATCAATTCTGTTTTTTCTCATTTCCATGCCAAATTTTTAGTGCAGTTAGTTAGCAATTTCTTAATTTATATTAATTCTTAATTTTTAGTTTTTCGGTCTTGTTAGCAGTCACTTTGACTTTTGTTAGTTTTTACGTATATATTTAAACTCAGTGTGATTGTATAAGTGGCTGAGGTGAAGCGGTTTTATTTTTAAGTTTTAAGAGTTGAATAAAGTCGGGCACTGCCTATGACACGTTTTTATGATTGAATTATTTTATTAAATGACATTGAGAACCTAAAAGAATATATTCTATACTTTCTTTTTATTTATGAACAAAGTGATAATATTGGACACAAATTTTAAAATTAATTTTATATCAAATCAATATTAAATATGCATATTTCTTACTATTTCACTGATAACGATGTTTTTATAACCTTTTTAGGAACTTTAGTCAAAAAGACGAAATCAAGACCATAAAGAAAATACTTTTTGCATTATTTATTGTTATTAATTTATTTAGTCAAGATTTTAATAACCTTGATCTTTAATATTGATGCAAAGCATTTAATTTGAATTGATTTAATTATAAAGAATATTTAAAAGTTTAATTAAAATGCAATGCATAAGCAGACATAAATCACATAAAAATAAGTTCTTGAAATAACTTTTTGATTTTGAAATAAGAATAATCTCATTCTAATTAAATATTTTTACTGCGCAATACTTCTGAAAAGTCAGAATTTTAATCAGTTGTCCATAAGTAAAAAAAACAAACACTAATACATTTGGAACTTACGAATATAGCAATAATATCTACAGAATAAGCTTGATTTAAATCTCGAGGTGTGTTTAATATTAGGTACTGTTTACGCCTACATTTTTTTCACACAATAAAACAGATCAACAAGAATTTACAAATCTGTAAGGGCCATACGATGCAGACGATCAAATAATCGTCTACCCTAAAGGATCGAATATAATTATATATGCCTTGGAGAAGTATACTGACATGGATTAATGGAACTGCAATGTTTTTAATTCCCTAAAGAAGCATCAATTAAGTTGGCAATCCAGTGAAATTGCATATAAACATGCTTCCTCTCCATTACTTTTGCGCTCCCATTCTCATACGAAAGATAAAAAGGAGATGTCCTATATAAAACCCAAATTTTAAAATGATTTCATACCGTTAAATATCTTTCATTAAAATATATTTCACAAGTTATTTACTAATTTCGATGGTACAAACACTAAGTGCAAATTAAGTAGAAGTATCGTCGCTTAACAAAGCACAGAGCATCCCCAAAGACTCAGTTGGCTCTAGCTGTATCTGGTGCCCGCAAATACCAAACTACAATAGTGATAAGTTCCAAACACACAGATATTTAATTAAAAAATAATTCTCATACAACATAAACCGCCAATGAGAGAACAGAAGTACTTGAGACTTGAGTGAATAGTTGTAAATGTTTGCGTCTATAAGTGCGCAGATACTTTCATATGAGGATACATGCAACGTGTGTATGTACAGGCGCAGGTGAAGAGGTGAGTGGGTGCTCATATTTTTAAAACAACCTTTTTTTAATTAATATTGTTTAGGTGAATGCGTAAACACTAATTTTGGCATGCCCAGTTACCTATGGGAATCATTTGTCGCTCTTGTGACCGATGACATGAACACATTAGCAAGTTCAGATACATTTTAATCTACTCGAACAAACGTACTTCTAGGCTACATTTTGAAAAAGTAACTTTGACAATTAGTAATTGTAAAAAATATGAGTAATAGAAGTAAATTAAGGTAACTTTTTTATCACTTTACATTGACACAAGTTGTTTTTTGTTGGGGAACTTCGTTCGAGGGTTAAATTATAGTGGCACTTCGCTTAGACAAATGCAAATATAATTAATGTGAGGTGTCTCTGCACTTTCTACTTCCATTAAATAAAAATGTATCTATTTTTTAAGTATTTCACATTCCTCAAGATTATTTATCAATATAAAGCTGTCAGACACAGTTTATACCTATAGTTTGAAGCGGGTATGATGAGAAGATAGGTATGATGGTGTTAAAAAGAAACATAATCAGAAATAAATACCGAAAAATCAAATGTAACACATATTTCTCATTCCTTAACTCGCTTCACACAGCAATAATAGAATATCCTTTACTGAGTAGTAGATACGCTCTTAATCGCAGATAAAGATGAAGATAAAGATTAGATGAAGATTGGAGTTTCCCTGCAATAGTTCTATACTCCTAAACTAAAGTGAGCTATACTTTTATTTCAATGAACCAATCAGTGCCATACTAGAAGCATATAATCCACAAAATAATGTAAGACGAGAAAATGAACAAAGGCAGTAAGGAATGAAAAAACAAGAAAAGGAGCAAAGATAAAAGAAAGAGAATGCACAAAAGAAAGAACATAGTGTGAATACGTATAGTTCCAATCACAAATTTATTAAAGTTTTGTCTATAATAGTATATTTCTTTGGGGCATTATAAAAAAGAAGTCTGTGATCACTTATGCAGCTTATAGAAAGGATATTTAAGTTTTCGGTCTACGTGAGAGAAGTATATAATAAAGATATTCGAAAATTTCTGTGATCTCATTTTCTTTCCTTAATTTACACTTTGTCTTAAAAGGAATTTTCACAATTCGGGCAATGGTAATTGTAATTTGTAATATGATTTTGAATGTCAGTTTAAAATAGAAGTAATTAGAAGGATATACGACATTAAAGTAATATATTCGAATTGCTCGCAATGTATCTTCCATTTGATATCGTATAAAACCGACATTGCAAGGAACAATTTTGTAAATGAATTTTGTGCCAAATTCGTTTATGCGCAATTTATTATTTTTGCACTGGGAATAGAGCTTGTGCCTCTGCCTGTGCTAGTGCACAGTGCCAATGCCCCATGCTTAACTGTGTAATAAGCTTTCAAATTTTGTAGAATAATGACTGTAAACGGGTGAATAATATGCATAATGTATCTGCCACCTCGCACAAGAGCCCAGGAGAATAGATTCGTTGGCATTACTGCGTTGTTGGGAGGGGAAGAGCTCAATGTGCGCTAAATGCAAGCAAAGGATAGGATACGAAAGGATTTCACCAGGCAGTGACGAAGGCAATGGAGACAAGTACTCGCACTACCATTGAATGATAAACAAATGGCGCCGACTTAATAGGCAATTTTTTCTCCTTTTTTAGTTTTTGTACGCATAATTTGTATTAGTGGTCATGCAAATTAATTGTTGCCCATTTGTGTCAGCGCCGGAATACCATGAAAATTGGCCCATTGGCCCATAATCCTTTTAGACCACGCCAAAACGCCCACAGCCCAATTTAATGCCTTTCCGAATGTCGAATATCGAATGCCTAATGCCTAAATTGCTTATTTGTTTCAATTGCTGCTTTTGTACTTTATTTAAAATGAAGCAATATTTCGTATTTTATATAAATTTATTTATTTATTTATACGTAATGGAATTTAAATATATTAGGGTGAACCAATTCTTCAATCAATCTTACGTACTTAAGAGTATAGATTCGTGTGGGTCTACGTATATTTCCTTGTTCGCAGTGTATTTGCCACTAGCTGACTCAAGAGTTTTTCCCTATGACGAGTGACCTAAATAAACCCTTTTCATTGCGCCATCGGAAGGCTTACATGTGCCTCAAATAGAGTCACGTAAATGCAAATGCAACCAACTTTTATATTAATAACAGTTAATTTGGGTCGTTGTTGTTGTTGTAGTTGTTATTGTAAGTGATATTAGTGCCATAAGCAGACATTTGGTATGCGAAGTACCGCGAACAGCCTACTAGTAACTTATGAATAATGACTCCGTCAGAAGCACGTCCTTTCAAAAAAAGTAATAATAATAATGTATACGAAATTCGTAAGACGGGAATATTAATTTAAAAGGTGTTGAGAGAATATTTATTTTTTTCCTTGGCACTTCACTTGGATATTGTACCCATGAGTAGCTCTAGTAAAAAATTATATCAAACACAAATTTACATTAAGAACATCGATGATATCGCGATATTCCTTGATATCAAGGAGAAACAGCTGAAGGAATTTTTAAATCCAACAATCCAACAAACCACTAAATATCTTGAGAAATAGCAAAATATACTTTTTGTAATACCTGAGATAAATATAATTTGATGGCAGTAGCGAGGGGTCAGCTTTTTGGCAAGGTGTTCACAATTTGATCAAAACAGAATTCCAACTATAACGTACTCCCCCTACTCCTGAGTTTTGTCCCTTCCCCCAAGCAAATAGCGTCCAAGACAAACAAAACAATTTATTTAAATGTTCGCAACCTGTGATCCACTGGTTTTTATGGTAAATAGCTGTAGAAAAACGGCGACATACCACAGATTTCGACATTTTTACAACAGGTACCAAATTCTTCATATCTGGAGTTCGTCTATTCATTTTATGAATTAACACCTTTTTTTCAGATCGTTTAAAAAAAGATATTTGAATGAAATCTTTAATCACACATTAATTAATTTCTAAATATTATTTTTCACTTCAAATTTCTTTAATTTTTTTCTTTACTTTTACCATTTGCTAGTATAAAATTGCAATAATGACTTCGTTTTTGGTTTATTTCCAACCTTTACATAAGAGTAAAAAACTCTCATGCGTTCATTTACTCTTTTACTTTGTATTTACTATGAGCGGTTCAATTTTTTTATTGAACCATTTGCCCATATAAAACGAGTACAGATTCCTACTCATCCACAGAGCCACAAGCCGAGAAAAGTCGGCAGCGGGTAGAAAAGTCTTACTACATGTCTTCCTAGTATGCTGTGATGTGTCAGTACCGATCCTATAATGATTAGTAGGTTCCGGTTTAGTTGAGCAAGATGACTGGGGTGAATTTTGCTCAATCTGGACCAGGTAAATCTTGTGAACTGACAAGAGTTTTCATTCACCCGAACTTTGATTTCCAACCTTTAGTATTTATGTTTAAATTCAGTTTAACCATTGTTAGAGGAATACTAATATTAAGTGCTTAGGCAGGTTCGTTTATTCTACTGTTGCTCAAGATGTTTGTTTGTCCAGATTCGGGAAAACAGGTACTCTCGAATTAAAAAAGAAGCAGATGTAACGCCTGTCAGAGACTAAACATCAGCTTAACTGACTGTGAAGATTACGACATCCTAGATTACTAATATTACTTTTATTAAATTTATATCAGTTGCTATAAAGAGTTTTTAGTTCAGTAGTCTTATATGGTGCATAAATCTATGTTGATTAGCCACATTTAATTGTTCCCTAAGCAGTTCTAACTTGATATTATGTAGCTTGGGTAAAAATCTTCATGTTCAGTATTTATAAAGCCAATTAACTTTAAGGTCTTAGATATTTATTGAGTACTAAAATCCCACAAAGCATGCACCGCTTTTGAATTCAAACAATTTTACAATCCATTTATTGAAGTTACTGAATAACCTTTTCAGTTGGAATGACACAAAAGCAAAATTGCTCAGGATTATTGATGTCAAAAGATTAACGCTGACTACGATGAGTTCATTTACTATGGACCAATATCTTTAATGCATTCCCTTGTACGTAATATACACTGGCTCGATCTAACCTACTCTTAAGTAGACAAACTCATCCATTACATTCTTGTAGAACTTTGACCTTCATCACTCATCGTTAGACTAATGTCATGCAATGAAAAGGATTTCGTATGTGTTAAAAGCGTGGTTAAGGTCGTCCTAGAGTGTAAATATTTAACTCAAATTCATATAAAATATTAAACACATTAACTGAACCACATGAGTGGAAGATGTACTCGTTGTACCACATCCTCTTAGTGGCGTTTTTAGTGAATTTTTGTGTGCATTATATATCAGCAGAAAGAGCTCATATTTTAATATATTGTTCAACCTTTATATTGTGGATAAAATATATTATAACTTAAATGAAAAGGATATTTCTCTCATTGAATGTTCAGCGATATTTCTCGTTACCTAATTGTGCAATATTCTGGGTATTAAATATGAATTGATTCACGTATTTGATTTGCCTTGAAGGTTGATTTTCCTCTCCAGCAATATTTAAATAATTGGGAATAATAATTAAGTAACTTAATGGCCTAATCAGAGATAAAAGAGAAATGGCCGTCACCTGAATAATATTAACAAAGCTACAGCTACTACAGGCTCACTTCGTCCTTTCACAGAATGATAAATTTCGAAATTTAAGGCTAAAGTTAAAGTTATTTTTGCAGAACAAAAGCGTACATAAAACATTAAATTTTTGTGTCCTTTTGCCTTTATCCTTTCCTTTTTCTTCCATTGTTGTTCGCATATTTAATTCTTTCTGTTTTGATTCTTTTGGCAATTTTGGGTTATGTTTTTCATCCTTCGTACAAGGTCACAATAAATCATTTGAACAGACGACAGTTCGACCTTTTTATGGCAAATGATTCGCACGGCATCTGCCATGGCACATAAAAACTCGACCGGAAATGAAATGTTTAAATTAAAGTATTTTTAAAAAAAGCAAACAAATGCGAACGTAAAGGAAGCCCACATTCCGAATAAGTATCTTTCGAGCAATAAAACGGGTGAAAGCTTCAGAATGAAGGATGCCATTAAAAGGTCAAAAGTTGGGCGAAATTTCTTGGGCTTAGTGCCAAAAGCTCGAATGCGAATTGCAATTGCGGAATACAAAAACGCAGGATTCACAAAAATAACGCTACATTTCACTTACCTGAAGGATTATCCTGTTACACTATTGCTGCCTCAGCCGAATATACAGTTGAACGAATTATTATAATTTATTTTTTTCAGTTCTTTTAGGCTCTTATATATTTTTATTCAGTTAATTTTTAATAATTTTAAAAGAATCCGCACTTTTTATAATTTTATGCTGCATCAAATATAAACAAAAAATCATTAAATCATATTTCTACTTGAAGAATATGTACGCTTCTATTCTAAGTTCATTTGAAAAAAAAAAGTTAATGGAGCATAAAAATCCACAAGACCAAGTAAGACATGATAAACGATTATTGAAGAAAAACGCCAAGGATAATCGTCATTCATAAGTTCATGCTCCAATTTTGTAGAATGCAAACGATCAATTATTTGCAAGCACAACTAGCGAAAAGGACTAATAAGGACATTTGCATTTGAGCATTTGAGTTGAGTACTGTAATTCTCATAATCGTTCTGTCCAGTCAAACATTGCACACTCGCTTAGCATTGAGATGTTAACTAAATGCGGTATTTAAGGCGATTATAGCGATTAGATGTCCAATTTCCGCTTGGAAACGGAATAATATACGCATTAGACGGATATGAAAGAGCACATCCAATAATAGTGCACAGAGCCACTAAGTTTGAGAAAGCTGTCATATGACAAGAATAAGTCTGTTGGAACATAAATGCCAAAGGAAATGTTCAGTTGCAGATTGATTCGCTGAATTGCCGTGTCGTGTCATATTTGCCAACGCAGTGTTATCTTTTGTTCGTCTAGCTTTTGTTGTTACTACAACTGTCGCATGTGGGCCTCAAGTATGGTGCGAGTAGCGTACAAGGTTAAAAGGGTTCATGGCTAGAGTTTATAAGTCACCCGTGTGGGTTGGGTTAACCGCTTCAGATAGCAGCTCACGTATGCTTACAAGTAATGATACGTATGTATCATAACTTGGCAGTCAGCACGAGAATAGCGCAGACTATTTTTAAACGTTGAATTGCAGAATGCAGTCCTATATTTATATGGAAAGACTTCAGAAATCACAAAATAATAATGACTGCATGTTAAGTTAAATGTGCACTTCCTATGAGTTTTGTATTATTTCAACAGAAAAACTACAGAGTCAGTCTCTGTCTGCCACTTGGTTTACAATCGGTTGAAGGATAAAGAAATAGTGCCTGCTTACAAGTGAGTTCAAGTGAGCAATACTTAAAATATAATTATTAAATTAATATGAATATATATATTTAAAAAATAAAATTTTTTGTCATGCATGTCCTTCAATATATCCTATAATCGTTGTTTTGAAAGAAGTTTAAATTTATTTATTATTATTTAAGAATAAAAATTAAATTTACTACTTAAAGTGATTTTATTTATACATATATTAAGTCGCTTTTCAATAATGTTTGCTAGTGCTTTTGTAGTGATACAAAAAAAAATGATTAAATAGAGCACTTTTACTTTTTATGGATAGTTTTTTATGCTTATTATAGTAGAAAAATATTCCTAATCAAATCACAAATCACGGTTTGGAGACATTAGTGATGCATCTAAATAGGATTATACTGGTTATAATATCGCGATATTAAAAATGCATTATAAAATAAAATATGGATAACTTGGAAAATATGGATAAAAACTTATGCGAAAGTGCTGGACTAAACGGAAGCTCTGTGATCCATTAGGAGATAAAGATTACGAATAAAATATACTATATTTCACAATTTAAAATCTTGTACAAATCTAGAGATTATATTGAGAAGACTTAAGAGAGATATAAGATCTTATAATTACTCAGTCAGTAGTAGCTTTAATTCTTTTATTTACAGTCCTCCTTCCATCGTTTTTTTTTTTTCATTCTTATATAAAAACAAACACCGAAACAAAAGCGATAAAAATTTATCACTAAATCGGGTTATGTGTATATAATTTTCTTCAAGTTTTCAAATGATTCTCAATATTGGGTTGAGGAAGTTAATAGCAGCTTTGGCTATTTTATTTACTGTCCACTTACTTCCGTTCCTCTTCTACATTCTTATTGAAGAATATCGAAACGAAAGCAATAAAAATATATCGAAAGATCAGAGCAAATGTATATAACATAACTTTGTAAATGATTCACAATATTGGGTTGAGGAGGTGCTCAATATTGTTGCTCCATGTTTATATAAATACATAAATAAATAATTTAAACTGAAATCACACGTGGAAATCCTGAACCAACACATGTGCCAACACCAACACAAAAGCATTTAGGAAAAGACAGCAAAACGCACACATTTTATCCTTTGAAAACGTTCAAACGTTTTCCTCGCTCAAATGAGAAATACTACTTTACATTTTGCTTCAATTTTTTATTTATTTTTGTTGTATTTTCTGAATGTTTCGGTAAAGTTTCGTACGTGGCATGACTTGGGCTGAAATGGTAACATTCCGCAGTGGCAGCAGATCACGTGAAGTAAATCATTACAAAAACACAAAAGGGAAAATAAATTTGGTAAAAAAAATTAAAATTCAATTTTAAATGGCAAAAATGGAATTGATTTTTTATATTTAATTTTTTTTCATATTTAATTTTTTTTTTATATTTTTATTTGTTTTTATTGCAACAAAACACTTTTCAGTTCAATTTTAAAAACACTAAAAAAACAAAACCTTTTTTTAATCAGAAAAACAAGTTAATTTATAGTATTTCATTTTCAAAAATTTGTTTGTATATATATATTGTTTTTATCAGCACCTTCACACTCTACAGTTTCTATTTAATATTTATATATTTAAATAAAAATGGCGCTTACAGAAAAATACGTTTACGCGCCTCGACAGTTCACATCATTCTGAAATGGTGTATTTTAAGTTATTTTCAACATAAATGAACTCATGTCCTAATTCTGTTAGTTCTTTTGCCGCTCAATGCACTCAATTCTTTGTGCTCACTTCATCTTTTGCTCAAGTTCTCTGCTGTTATGCTTTTGAGCCTACACATTGTTGCCGTTTCATGTCCACGCATATTAAATTCTTCACATTGTTACCGTTTCATGTCAAAATCTGTTATACAAAATTTAGTTAAATAAACGTATTGTTTTCTTTAAAAGTTGGACAAGTACTCGAATTAATTTTAGTTCAGCACCCCAAATATAACTCATAGTTATGAGACACATACGCTCTGTAGTTGTTAAGTAATTTTTTTTTTATAAATTTAAACAAAATGCAAAGTTTAAATTAACAATAATTAGTCATATTGACTAACAAGAGATTTTTTAAAGTTGTAAAGTATCACATGTAATGTAATGTAACAGTTTATTAGTTAGGTTAAGGCCTTTTTGCACTGCGACCAGCTTGATCTATTAGGCACCCTTTTGTATTTAGACATTTAGTATCTCGAGAAATCGAACCAGCTCCTTTAGAAGGAGTTTTTGAAGGTTTTCATCCTCTAGTTAATATTCTGTGGACTAGCGCATCACAGTTGGTGATCAGATGTTCCATATACTCTCTTCCTCATCACAACAGAATCTGCAAATATTTGTGTCAGGTATACTTATTTTGTGTAGGTGTTTATTGCAGGCGGCGTGACTTGTGCACCAGAGAGTGACTTTAGACTCTTCTTGTTTAGGTTGAGAACGATGTTTACCATTTTTTCATCAAAATTTAAAAATTTTTTGGAATGATTTAAGCTGTCTGTGTCATTCCAATATTCGATGATACTTTGTTGGATTCATTTTTTGATCTCCTGTTTTATGTTCTTTTTATTGAAGCCAAAAAAGGGAGTTGGGCTGATGAATAGCTTGCCTTTGTGTTCTTCATGTCCGGGCACCTAAATCAGAGAGACCTGGTTGTAGGTGGCCAGTTGATTGAGTCCATTGTTACACTCTGCAAGGACTTTTAATGTGAATGTGTAGCTATTTAGGTGTTTGGGTACTGATTGACTGTCTGAAAATATTTTGATTTTAACTCTCTTTAGTCCTCTTTTGGATAAGATCTCCAGTTCCGCATGGAAAATTGTGGAGTCTGTGCTTATTGTAATTGATTTGTGTGCTCTGGCTCCCACTATTCCTGCTCCTATACTTTGAAACGTTTTGAAGCGTTCTGTATATTATTTTGCGAGTCGTCATGTAACCATGTTGAATTAGCATTCCACTCCTTCCTTGCTGGGAAGATGACTCTGTATTTCTTTTCCCTCACCATACCAATGCCCCATATAGTATGATAGGTCTAGCTATTTGGTTAGACTTGGCAAGGCATATGTATTTCACAAGTGAGTTTTTTATCCAGGAGATATTTCTAGATATTTTAATTTTCTTTAGAAGTACCTTTATCTTATGTACTGTTAATATGGGGATGTCAAATTTCGTTTTTCTGGTAAATGGGACAATGGTGGTTTTGGTAGAATTAATTGATAATCCTTCTTTACTACCATTTAGGATATTTAGGGTATCGTATGCATATTCAATTGTTTTATACCCTTTGTTGTTAAGGATATATAATTTGAGCAATTGAGTGAAGTGCTGTTACTGTAGATTTGTCTTTTTTATAGGAAAATTGTAGTGGATTGTTGGGCACAACCTCTCGATGGTTTTCAGCATGAAAGACTTTAAACTGATTGATCTATAGGATTTGGAAGATTCAGAGGGTATATTTCCTACTATTGATAAGAATATTACCTTAACCTCTCGCCTTATCTTTGAAAGCTATCCCAATGTTAGACTGGATCTGAAGATTTCAACCAAAATATATTTCAGTGTAACAGATCCTTTAGAGATTAGGGCTGGGATACACCATCTGGTCCTGGTGATATGGAGGGTTTCAATGAATTTATGGCCCATTCTACCCACTCAAAGGTAACTATTTTGGGTAAAGTGGAGTTTCTAGCCCAGTGATTATTGTGAACTAGTACCCCTTACTCGTTGTCACTGGTTGTGTTGAGATGAAATCACTTTAGTATCATGGCATTATATCTAACTACATATGAGCTTTATAATTTGTGAAGTAAATGCAATTACGAGTTAATTAAACATTATTTCCTATTTATCAAACAGCAATGTATGTTATAAAAACAAATTCCTTAATATGATAATATAATTTATTATGGTATAATCTGATGCCAACAATATGAACAATAATTAAATTCTTTGTCTATAATATATTTTGCGAGCGTCAAGTTAATAATTAATTATTGAAATTATTTAAAAATAATGCACTGAGCAGTGCGAGTGCACTATGATATAATCAGGCGTCAATAAGATTTTTTACAACAGAACTCTAGACTTTATTTATCAAAAATATATTTTAAGATCATCATGTTAATAAAATTAATTTTTAGAAAAAGGTTTGCATGTTGAACAGTTCACCGGAATATTTTTTAGTGTTTTTAGTATTATTGTTTTTTGTTATATATGGTTTATTTTAAAGTTACCAAATATTAACGATTTAAACGTGATTTACAAAAGGAAAACAATGTTATCGGAAACAATTATATGTCGAATGTCTCACAACACACTTCATTTTAATGTAATATTGGATTCACAGAGTTTTCTTTGTGATTTTGCTGTTATTTTTGTAATTCTAGTTGTCAATTGTTGTTGCTTTTAAAGTAAAATGAAAATATTTGACAGCTAAAATTACAAACAAAACTCTCGTTTGAATCCAGTATAAGATAATTACATGATTACGAGTATATGTGGTTACTAAATAATTGCTTATTGATGATTGCTGATAACGAAATTGTGATGAACTATTTAAAAACGATTAATTACACTGGAACCTAAATTGAAGCCATTTATTAACGATTTTTTAATTCATAATTGTTGGCGAAAATAATATTTTTAAGCGATTATTACTTAATATTCTAAAATATTGCTTCGTTGAACATCACCAACAATTATTGTTAATTTTATGTATAATATATCGTTCTTCTACTTTATTAACTTATGAAATTAAATTTACGGTCAGCCAAACTGCCATTTATTGCTTGCTTGACAGTGTTGCCGTTTTCACATAATATTTCAAAGCTAAGCATAGCGCGGCAATAGCTTGCCAATATAAAAATTGTTTAAAAAAAAGTGTCACTCTTGCAATTTTCCGTCATAGCGTCAAAGGGCATGCGCTGTGCAGAATTAGTTGCAGGCACAATTTGACATAGTTTTGGCAAACTTTGTTTATATGACGAATTATGTATAAATTTATACACATTCCAAAGACAATTGTGTTGACCTTAGTATGAGGATTTAAATATATTTAATAAATTTCTTTTTAATTCTACTATTTCAACAAATCATTTGCAATTTGCAATTTGCTTAGTTGCATTTGTTAAAGAAAGCAACAACAATTCAAAAAATTCTTTTACATATAGTAAATTCTACACAAAGGACAAATGTACATATGGATATGTACAAATATGACAAATGTAAATGACTCAAGTAGCGTAGTGATAATGACTCATAAATATATTACAGGGTGTTAAGTTTCTCAATTGCAGTGCAGGGAACACATTGCATGACAAGCTTAGTAGCTTAGTACATGTACGTGTGTCACAAGCCAAAATATTGCTACCATGTGCTAATAATGTTGCATGTATGGTAAGTAATGTGAGTAATGTGAGTAATGTGCCAGCTACACACAATGCATGCACAATTACAGTTACTGTAGTAACGACGAAACTTCCACGTCATTCTCCATTCTTCAAAGCAAAGGCTCGGTTTGCGGCTTACACTGCAAGCACGAAAATCGCACCACAATATGCAAATTTATTTGCTGCGCACACAGAATATTTTAATGTTAAACAAAGCCAAGCCACTTCGTTCTATTTTTGTGAAAGGATACATAATCCACTTAAGTTGAATAAAAATTACATAGTTTAAATCTGTAGTCAGCTTTACATACATATACATATACTTATATAATATACTACTTGCAGTAATTTGTGAAATCGGCAGTAATCACAGGTCCATTCCCTTTCCATTTCATAATTATGCGCAAAATTTAATTAAATTATAAATGCAAAATAATATTGAATTTTTTTTTATTCTTAACTGCAATTCAATTTTAATTTCAGTGCACAAATTGCTTTTATTCCCTACACAAATTGTTTTCTTTTTCGTTCACTCCATCATTTCATTTCATTCCCTTTTGAGTGCCAACAGTGCAGAAATCTGTTTTTCTGACCGAACCTTGTTACTCGTCTGCCTTCTAAATCATTTGTGGGGCAAAATTGTCTAATAAATGATTGCATCCTTAGGGATTTCTTTCAATAAATTAAAAGGTGAAGAATGCAGTAGTTTAAGAAATGTAAAATAATAAAAAAAATACATAAATTTCACCACTATAAGGACTAGAAAAACACACTTAGGTCATTTTTAAATTGTGTTAAAATTTAAAAAAAAAATAAACGATTCTTTAAAAATTCTTGCAGAATTACTTATCTTTACTTATTTTTAACGAAAAGTAGACGAATTGATTGTTGCTAGATTTAATGTAAGAAGTGCATTGGAAGTAATTGATATACAATCGATTAACACATGTTCAAATAAATTATTAATTGTGCAGTGTGACATAAACTTCTCATGAAGATATGCAGATATTCTGCATGCAGACATGCAAGCATCTTTTCAAGTTAAATATGCATGTAAAGTATATTCTATCCGCATTCATGGTTTTTGAAAGCATTATTGATCTATGAAGTACTTTGTGAACTGGAAAAGGTAATTTTAATAAATAGTTATCAAGAATAAGCTTTAAATACATTTATACATTAGACACTCTAATGCATTTTATTATAACATTATGGAAAATACGTTTGGTGTCATGACTTTAGAAACAGAAGTTGCATTTGAGTACTTTAAAAGTGAATAAGGCTTTATCATTTAAGAAATTTGCCACTCCATTGATGTTAGTTACAAATATTTAAACTTCAAAACGTAATAAACATTTAAAGTGTGATATATTTAATTCAAAATAACACATGAAGGTGTATGCTAATACAGTTGTCGGTCTAAACAACAAACTAAAAATCTAGATATGATTAACATTACAGATTTGACAGCAAAAGTCTTTGGTTCCTAAGTTACTGCCTGCAGAATATCTAAACGAAAAACTAAAAATCGAGATATGATTGACATTACAGATTTGACAGCAAAAGTCTTTGGTTCATAAGTTACCGCCTGCAGAATATCTGTTAATGCATTTTAGTCCTGAAAAAGGAATGTACAGGACAAAATAATTGAGAAAATGCGTTTGAAGGAATGATTGCATTGATTGGTTATAGAATACTTATTATAGAACGATTCAGTCTGGTGTACTTGAACAATTGTTCTTTAGACAATTAACCGTTATATTTTCAAAGAGTGTTAACTGACAAACTACCTTTAATAAAATAGGATGTTAGCTTATTGCCTTTGTTATTAATGCTAAATGTTAGTAGTCATGTTGTCATACCGCGAATAAGAGAATACCGAATAACTACGCACAAAACACTCAACGCTAATCTGTTTTGCCACTTAATTTGTTGCTCACTTGACGGCTTTATTCCGTTTGCATTAATTTCTTTTTTGCTGACACTGTTGCTGTCGTCGCTGTCGCCATTCTCGTTAACTGCCACATTGATTCCCAGAATAATTATGCATTGTGGTTCACTTCTACACCATCTGTTACTTGGGTTAAAATTTTAGCCCTAGCTTAGGGGTTAAAGTGGCGCCCTCCATATTATCATGTCAAGTGTTATCGAAAAGGGTGGCATTGGTTTTTGTTTGGCGCTCCGTTGTGTTCGGTATTTTACAGGCGAGTATTTGAGACAATCGTATTAACAATTTTCTGAGATAGACAATTTCATTTCATGCATTTACGATTTTTTACTCTGTAGCATTTTTACATATTGCCTATTTAAAAAAAGTTTTTGTTTTGTTTTAAAGTTTAAATTAACGCCGTGTGCGAGTTCGTGTAAATTGAGGTAAAGTAAATTGAAATTTCCTAGGGATTTTTTGCACTGCACTTGTGTAAATGTTTATTTATTTATTTATTGCACTTATTTATTATTTTTGTTTAAAAGTTTTCAAATTTATTTATTTATTTATTAAACATCTTATAAAATTTTCACAGTGGTAACACCTAATTTACTTAAATTTTATGTAATTTACCCTACTCGAAATTCTAGTAAATACCAACATTCGCTGCCATACCGACATAATTTACTATTTCCCTCAATTTACCAATTACCATCAATTTGCTCGAATTCGCACACGGCCTAAGTATGAATTTTAAAATCTATTTCTTTTAATTATGATATGTTGTTTAAATTATTCAAATTATTTGTAATATTCTACTTAAACTTAACTTTTCTACTTTTTTAGAACACACAAAAGGAGCTCTTAATTATGCTTATGGTTAAAAAAATAAAGTTGTTGTTTTTTTATATTAACATATAATTAGTTCAGAATTATAAGCTTATAAAATTTTTTTTTAAATTAACATATTATTAGTTAAGAATTATATGTTTATATAAAAAAAAACTCAAAAGGCACTTAAAAGGCACGCATTCGCCCAACAAAAAAGTGCATAAATGCGACGGTAAGTGACCCAGTTTTTACGCACTTGCAGTTCTAAAGCGATTTCCGCAGCGACAGTCGCTTAATTAATTAAAAACTGGTTAAATGCCAAACTGCCAAACTCAAAAGACAAATATTTCCACATTCGACACCCGAAAAGCTTTTGGTTGTGAGTTCAGCACTGCGAGTTGAGGTGCAATTTCTGGTTTCTGCAACTTCTCTCTTTGGGGAAGGGAACTTTGTTGTTGTGAATGCGTGTGTTGGAGGCATGCAACGTTAGGAACATAAATGCAGTAGTCATTAAAATTCATATAAATGCTATTCACACACAGAATCGTTCAATTACTTTAAGCAGCAAAACTAGTTGCAGCCGTTGAACCATGAAAAATGTAAACAATAAAATTAAGTGAAGGCATTTCGCCATAGCTGAGGTGGGGTTCTATGGTATTGGCTCACCAAATTATTTAACCTTGGAGTATATTTTGGAACAGATGAATTTGTAAGGGATAATGAAAGTTTCTTCTAGACTGTTAAATTTGAATAAATTTTTTTATGTGAAAGTAACATGCTTTAATTTTATACAATGAAAAAATAGAGAAAACAGAAAAATAGATGGAAATAAATAAATATTCCTTTATATATATATTTTTCTCCCACGATATATTTTCAAAACTGTAAAGGGTTGTCCATTTCGTGATTATGATTTGGTAGCATATTATTATAAATATAATATATAATACATAATAAATATGATAATAAATTAATATTATAATAAATAAATATATTTATTCATACATATATTTTAAATATTTGGTGATGTGAATGGACTACAAAGATTTGTCACCTCTGAACTTTTTTTTTTGAGACTACGAAAACGATCGTGTGTATCGTAATTGACGGCTATGTATCGACAAGTCATCGAAAATTACCTTGAAAGTTTCTAGTACAGTAAAATGTATGGTAGATTGCATTTAAATGCAATTTCACATCTAATGACAAGGTCCAATATAAATATACTCTAATAAGTTGATCCAACTCTAAAAAAAATGTTTGTTTTATTTACATTTACTCTGCAACTATAAAATGGATAATCGTGTATAAAAAAGAGCTCCGAACTTGGCTTTCTTGGGTTGTCAAATCGTGTAGTTTTGTAGCTTTCTAGTTTTTTGTGTGTCATGTTCGCTTGACCTCTATTAGCTTGATCTCCTTAAATTTCAAAACATTTTGCATAATTGTAAAAGTTCCAATACTAATAACTAATTGTATTCCTTATACTTATAGGTAGCTTAGATATATCTAAGGTATCTTTTACAATTGGTACATACTATAAATATACTTGATCACAGCAAAAGCATTTACAGAAAATTTTGTAATTTTATGATAATAAAAAATAAAGTTTTGAATTTTAAAATAAATTCAGAAGTTTCCGTTTAAATATAAAGCACAACCCTAAAGTCACGCAACCCTAAAGTTCCGAATATCAGCAAAAGTTTATCGCGTTAACCACGGCTTGCAGCAGTACCACGCTATTTGTAGGCTTCGAAACACTGACAAAAAGTTTAGGCCAAAGTCTCTTTTAATAAAAACAAGCATTCAACAATTGTTGAATGCTGTCAATTGAAGAGAAAAAAGACAAAGTCAATAATAGGCAAAACCAAAAAGCAAAGCTCAGCTTTTGTTCGCTTGCAAGCCGTCCAGCCCAAAGGCTTTAAAAACGCCTAGCCTCACGGTCAGCGACAGGAGAACAAAATCAGTTTCCGACCACAATCGTACATAACACAACAGACACTCATAGATACAATTTCGTCTTGAATAGACTTGCAAAGAAGGCCGATAGTACAACTATGGAATTAAATTTGACAATTTGTGCATTTTGTGTATTGACCTTTTCGGTGACGGTACTAAACGGTTTTCCAAATGGCGCGCCAGCGGATGCGTGCGTGAAGAAACGCGTGAATCAGGTACAGTGAATAATATCGATTATGCCTTAAGCTATAACGAATTGTTTATTACGATTGTTTCAAAAATTATAAGTTTCAAAATGATTTCAACAGCCCCATCATGGTGAAGCACGCTCACAGCCTTTACATACAAATCCTTTTGAAGTGGTAGCCAGCGCACAATACTATCATCCTGGACAGGAAATTTCTGGTATGCTTTCGGAAGAATAGTGCTTTTAATTCGAGAATTTAATTATTTTTTGAACGCGTTTACTTTCAGTTGTAATTTATCCTCGTGATCAGAATAAACTTTTTCGCGGTTTCCTCATACAGGGCCGTGATGTGGAATCAAATGAATGGATTGGTGAATTTATACAAAGCGAAAATACAAATTCCATTCCAGAGTGCTCAGCTATAACACATTCAGATAATCGAGACAAATTGGGTGCTAAATTCATATGGAAAGCTCCGCAACATAAACGTGGTCGGGTTTACTTCACGTAAGTTTTTTATAGAATTTAAAAATTTTACCATATCATAAGGAATAGTAATAATTGTATTTATCACCTAACTTGGAGAGAAAATAGAACTCAAAATAAGTTACTTATTCGACTCTGTATAGTATGCCTTGATAAACGAAAAATATGTGCAGCTAATATAATATAAAAAAATCCGGTATAAAATTCTACTCGAATGTTCTACCAAGGTTTTTTCAGCTTTTCATCTGTCATCTGTCATTAGTGATCAGTCATCAGTCATCAGTGAAGTGAACACCTCAACTTCTTCAGCTTCTATATTGATAACTTAATGTAGCCTAACATTTGTTGTTTTTT
>NC_051847.1:229393879-229709085 GCF_002237135.1 Teleopsis dalmanni | reverse complement strand
ACCAGTAGGTTGTGGCAAATCCACCTTTTTGAATGTACTGCTCGGGGAAGTAAAAATCGATTCCGGTGAAGCATTAGTACATGGAAAAATATCGTATGCCGCCCAAGAGCCATGGGTTTTTGAAGGCACTATTCGCGATAATATTGTTTTCGTTGAAGATTATAACGAGCGACGATATAACCGTGTACTAAAAGTTTGTGCACTCGAAAGAGATTTAGAGCTATTTCCTCGTGGAGATCTAACCATTGTAGGAGAACGTGGTGTGAGTTTAAGTGGGGGCCAAAAGGCACGTGTTAGTTTGGCACGTGCTGTATACCGAAAAGCTGATATATACTTATTAGATGATCCATTGTCGGCAGTAGATACTCATGTTGGTAAACATATCTTTGAGCGTTGTATTACTGATTTTCTTTCGGGTAAAATCCGTATACTTGTAACACATCAACTGCAGTATTTATTTGATGTAGAACAGTTGCTGTTAATGAGTTCTGGCAGTCTTGTTGCGCAAGGTAGCTACCAAGAATTACAAAAATCGAAACAGTTTCAATTTTTAGAGCAAACGCACGAGGAAGGAGGGGATGATGCTGTTAGTGTAGGTAGTCATATAAGTCGAAGTGATTCGGAGAAAAGTATGGAACACCATCAGAAACTTCTAAAGCCAGGAGAACAACCTGCTGAAGATGCTAACAAGGAAATGCAGGCTGTCGGATCTGTGAAATTTAGTGTATATATGTCATATTTTAAGGCACTAGAAAGCAACATTATTTTATTAGTAATCGTGGGCTTGTTTATCTGTACTCGTTTTATGTTAACTGGAGTAGATTATTTCTTATCACGCTGGTAAATTAAAATGATTTTTTTAAATTTTTAATTATGGTAGATACTAACTAATTTTTCTTGATAGGGTTATATGGGAAGAAAAAGTAGCACTTGTTGATGAATCTATTCAACCAAAATCAGTTCTTTGGACCGAAGGAGAAGAAAATTCCACTTTCAACACAACACTACCATCTACAATGCATACATTTAGCGTGGAAAATGAGACAGATATAATTTCCAATGTTACTATTAGAAAAATTGATAATGAGGACGAAAAACGACAAGAACTAATCATATTTTACTCAATTATATTAGGAGCCACTCTGATTATACATTTGATGCGTACATTCGGTTTCTTTAGAATGTGCTTACGAATTTCGTTAAAGTTACATGATCGTTTGTTCCGTGGTATTACAAGAGCTAGTATGTACTTCTTCAATACGAACTCTTCCGGTCGCATTCTGAACCGATTCTCGAAGGATATACGCACAGTAGATACAGATATGCCGCACACATTATTTGATTGTTTCTCAGTAAGTGCACATACTATGTTATTTGATGATATTCAGTTTTTAGTCTTTTATGATTTTTAATGGTCGTGTTTAGAATTATTAAACATATTAGAGATATTTATTTTGTTGTTCTTAGAAGTCAGATTGTTATAAATATTATTTTTATTTTAGTTTGCCATTGATGTTTCTGGAGTTTTAATAATTGTTGCTGTTGCCAACTATTGGCTTTTAGTCCCTGCGATTGTAATCATAGGATGCCTAGTAATGCTGAGATATCTTTACGTTAACACTAGTCGAAGCGTTAAGCGCATAGAGTCAATAAGTAAGTAATAATAATACTAAAATGTATATATGTGTTGTAAATGATTTATTTTGCAGCGCGCAGTCCTGTTTATTCACTTACAAATCAGACATTTCAGGGTCTAGTTACTATACGTGCCTTGGAGGCTGAATCTGCACTAGAAACAGAGTTTCATGATTATCAAAATGCTAATACCTCCGCTTGGTTCCTGTTCTTATCTTGTACTCGCGCATTTGCCCTTTGGTCTGATATTGTATGCGTCTTATATATTTCAGCAGTAACCTTTAGTTTTCTGTTGTTGGGCAAAGAGTTCAACAGTGGAGATGTTGGCTTGGCTATATTACACTCTACAACAATGATTGGTATGTGCCAGTGGGGTTTGCGACAAACCGCTGAGTTGGAAAATGAAATGACTAGTGTGGAACGTATTATTGAATACATGGACCAACCATCAGAGCCGCCACTGGAAACTGCTGAGAAATATAAGCCAAAAGGTGATTGGCCTAATAAAGGACGTATTGAATTCAGTGATTTCAAGTTAAAATATTCGCCCAATGATGTTTATGTACTTAAAGATTTAAATTTCACGATTGAGTGTCGTGAAAAAATTGGTATTGTTGGACGCACAGGTGCTGGTAAATCTTCAATAATACAATCA
Source organism: Teleopsis dalmanni (assembly GCF_002237135.1). Taxonomy (NCBI): domain Eukaryota; kingdom Metazoa; phylum Arthropoda; class Insecta; order Diptera; family Diopsidae; genus Teleopsis; species Teleopsis dalmanni. The sequence continues at coordinate 229,706,795 of NC_051847.1, read as the reverse complement.
TTATTTAGATTGGCCTGCAATGAAGGTTTAATTCGCATTGATGATGTCAATATTGAAAATATGGGCCTACATGATTTACGTAGTAAAATTTCGATTATACCACAAGATCCAGTTCTTTTCTCAGGTACTTTGCGCTATAATTTAGATCCATTGGATGAACGCAGTGATGCAGAAATGTGGAAGGCGCTGTCTGATGTGGAAATGCGTGGCCACGTTTCAACGTTGATTGGTGGCTTAGATTGCAGAATGTATGATGGTGGTTCAAATTTCAGTGTGGGGCAAAGACAACTGGTTTGTCTGGCACGAGCTATATTAAGGAAAAATCGTATATTGATAATGGACGAAGCTACCGCAAATGTGGACCCAGAGTAAGTATTTATATAAATGAACATCAACCATTATAAACTGCTACATATATTAATCATTTTATTTGTAGAACTGACAAACTTATCCAAAAAACTATACGCTCCAAGTTCGCTGACTGCACAGTGCTAACAATCGCTCATCGATTACATACAGTAATGGATAGTGATCGGGTGTTAGTGATGGATGCAGGGCAGGCTGTGGAGTTAGGACATCCGTATGAGCTTCTACAAAATCCCAACGGCTATTTAAGAGAACTAGTAGACAAAACTGGTACAGCTACATCTGCTGCACTATTACAAATTGCTAAATATAGTTACAATATAAAGCACAATGAGTCTGGCATTGAAGATTTAAACAGTTCATAGTAAGCTAACTGATTTGCCACGGAGTGATACTAGAATTTATAAGAATTACCTGTAATACGTATACGTACAGCACAACTGAATTATATTACAAATTAATTTTAAATTAATTACAATTACGAAAATATAAATGTAATTGATCAGAATTACTTAGGTTTAGTAATAACGTTACTAATAATAGCATTGATTACTTCAATTGCAAGCTATAATTGATCAGAAAATAATTTGCACATATAACGTTTTTATGTGCAACACGGTGCTAGGAATTTATGACTGTATTCATAAATGCTTTACATACTTAATACTTAATTATTCGATAAGCTCTAGCTCTAGCCAAATGTAAGCTAAGTTACTGACTAGAATTAAGCATTACTCTAAAACAAATCAGTATCGTATCGATAGTACTTTTAAATGTATTGTATTATTTTTGTAATGTAATGTTTCATATAGCCAATTATGTTTAAACTTTCTATATTTTGCATTGTCAATTTGCATTTAATAAAGTGCCTTCATTGATTACAGATATGTTTTTTAAATTCGTTCTTTTAGCAGGTAAGAATGGGAGGTTGAGTTTAACCAGTATCGAGATCCAGCACGCTTGTGATTTTAGTTCAGATTTGTGTTTGGTGTAAGCCAATTGAAGAGATAGACGATGGAGTAAACTTACAACATACATTAGGTATAGATAGATTAAATCGTGACACAGTTTACTGGTCTATGCTATGAAGGTATAGCATAGACTAACACCTTCTCAAAGAGCGTATTATATTAGTATGTATGGCGGAAAGATGCCCTCTACTAGCTGTGATACTACTCGTGTATACGAATGTACCTAAAGGCAATCGAAAATGTGTAAAAAGGAGTAAAACAATTATTTTTGAGAGAAAATATGTGAGATTTTTTCTTGTCTTCTTGCAGCAGATGATTATAAAAGACTTTGAAGGTAAAAAACACATGTGCGGCAGCTACATCCAGAGGCGGTTAAACAGTTAATGAGCATTAACTTGCATAGTTTGAAGTGTGGGTTGTTTATAGAAGTGTTATTGCATGTTATATCTTAGGGAATACTATAATTATAAAAATATGCAGTATACGCTCGGTTATGTGAATACTCGATTAAGTAAAAATTTAACATGTGATATTCCATAGAGTGAACAAGGTGATAATTCAATTATATGAACAACTAAAAATTTGTATTCTTGGTTTTATTTTTTTCTTCTAAGGCTTACAAATAATATAATTTATCTTAAAAGATGTTCATATTTCGTTTTTGTTATAATGTTATTACAATTTCTAGGCCCCAGCATTCTGATGAAACAGTTACTTTGTTGTATTTTTTTTGTTTTTTCTTATTTACTTTTGCAATTAATGTTATACTGCATAGGCTTTTTCCAAAAGCCAGAAATCAATTTCTGCCTTTATCAGTCGACATCACAATGCCGCAAAAAGTTTTAACATTATGTGATCGTTATGTGACTTGATTAGAAATTTAGAAAGTTGATCATCGGTTACATCGATTTCAAAAAAATACTACATATCAAAATCTTCAGTTAGTACGATAAAAAAAAAATAAAAAAAGATTTAGATACCACAGACAATTATGTGGCTGGTTCTAAAAGTAAAACTTTGAAATTCGAAGAGATGCCTAAATCGCGTCAAAATTATGAGTGGTTCTGTGCACAACGAAGTAGAAGTCTTCCAGTCTCTCGTGAAATATTGAAAACAAAAGCAAAAGAGATATATAACATATTGAAAGAAAAGAATATTTTTTCCCAGCGATAGATGGGTTTAGAAGTTTAGCGAAGATTTGGAATAAAGCTTCTAAAAATTTCAGGGGTTAAGTTACCTTCGAGTTCTCATCTTGTGAATTCCTTTAAAAGCACTTTTAATTCGTTAATAAAAGCGCAGAACCCAAAAGAAGATCATATCTATAATGCAGACGAGCCAAGTATTTTTTGGAAAGTGCTTCCTTCTAAAACTTTGGCTTGGAAACATGAAACAGCTGCACCTGCGTGAAAGCTGAAAAAGCGCGCCTTACATTTTTAGCCTGCACAAATGCATCTGGCGTTTGTGGGAAAAGCAGCAAAGTCAAGATGCTTTAAAAAGTTTTTGTTTCCAGTGGATTATGATCAATTAAAAAAATACCTGGATAACAAGTGTTACTAAAGATTGTATTCATATAAAGTATTTTTTATTAATAAAATTAGGAAAAAAACTTAAAAAAAAAAAAATTTTGATTAGGTGAACATTTCGATTATGTGAACTTGCTCTATCTGAATTAGTTCACATAACTGAGCGCGTACTGTATATGAATTGAAACAGAGTTGCAATATATTTTATTTAAGGTTTATTTTATTTAAAGTTTATATGATAATATAATTTAAATAGTTTTAATAATATAATTTTTGTCTATTAAAATGATTTTAAATATATAAATTGCGGCGTCTTCATAATTTCTGTTTAAATATATAAGAATTTTTTTTATTATATATTTTTTTAGTAATATATATATGTATGTAATAAAATTTTCTTGTAAAGTTTTGGTTGTGTGTAACTTTTAAATTGTGTAATTATTTTTACTTAACAAAAATATTTTCTACATATAAAAACAGAGTTTATATGATATATGATAGTTGCTTATTAAAAGCAAGAAACTGAAAAAATGTAATTAATTTTTTTTTGTGTGTTTGTGTTATTACCATTTAAATTTTCACTAATATATGAATATCAATAAATAATTATGTTATATTGTGTTTATAAACTGAATTTATATTTTTTAACATTCATTTTCATAGCAAAAAATGATACAATATGTTATGTCTTAATATACGAATGATGTATGTTAGCTTATATATAGCGAAAAAGTTTTAAATAACACAGCATAAGAAGGGAAGGGGTCATTTTAAGAAAGTTCGGTTTTAGTTTAATATTTCTAAATTTTTTGCATAAGGTTTATTATCGCTATTGCACTATATGTATAAAAATTATTTTATTTTAATTAAGTGTACTTTTTACACAAATTGTATATCGGATCGTCTTTTAAATTAAAGCATTTTTTGGTTTGTAAAAGAATCATTTATATGTGTTTAATTTTATTTATAAGTTAATTTTTTTTCCGAAATTCAAAGAAAGAGTGTTATAATAGTTCAAATATTTATTTCCATGTATTAAATTATTTTGTTCCATCCTATTTTTGTTTCTTAATTTTGTAAAATCTACAAGAAATTGAAAAACAAATCAATTTTAAAATTCTTCCCCAAATTCCAAAACCAGATTTGTTTTTACTTTTTTTAGTTTTTTAGAATTTTTTAGTAAAATTTAATGATTTCGGTTCATGTGTAAATAAATGTTTTCATAGAAAATTCGATGCATTTAATATGTATTTTTTATATTTTAAAAAATTGGAATTTTTAATTTAGTATAATAAAGTTACTAATTCGAAAAAAATTTTCTAACTTTACAAACTACGTAAATATTTTTTGTATTTATATATATATATATATATATATATATATATATGTATTAAATTTTTATTCCAAGTATGTATATATATTTTGACTTAAAGCTAAATCGCTTGTTTCATTATATAATAAATTAATTAGCTAAGTTTTCATTATTATTTTTTGCAAGATTTTTGCTTTTGTATAAGTATATCTTTTCAATTTTATGTGCAATTTATATTAATTTTCTTTTCAATTGTATTTTTCTATAAACTTTTGCGTTTATATATGTTTTATTTAATATATTTTTTCTCACAGTTAAGCTTTATTGATTGAGCACAAAAAGCAATTTCAAAATAATTTTTTATATAAAATCGAAATTATATACTGAATTGATGTTTTATTGATTTAAGATTTGTATCTGATTTCTATTTGTATCTGCGTTTTTTTTTTGTTTCTATATTAAATATATATTTTGTATGCTGAGAATATTTAAACAAATATTTTTTAATGTTCAAACAGAAAATCTTCCCCTATTTTGTATAAGAGCATTAAAAAAGATTTGCTTATATTATACGGGTTTATAATATATGTTATAATTAATATATGCTATTGAGAACGATTTCTAAATTTTTGTTTACTTTTAATTTACTTTGAATTAAGATATTTACTTTCGTGATTTTAGGTTATCACGGTGATTCTTCGGATCGATCTCCTTAGGCCTGGGGGCCAATTGTGCTATTTGCATGATCTCACATTTCATGTATTTTTAATAACTTTAACTTTAAATTAAATTTATTTTATTGTGTTTTTGTATAATTTGCAAATTTTTGATTGTTGTACGTTGATTGAATTAAAAATATTACAAAATAAGTTGAGATTGTTTTGTTTGAAAGAGAAAAATGCAATTATTATTTTTACATTATAAAGTAATTTGTTTGTTTGTTTTTTCTTTTTTATTTTTTTTTTATTAAATAAAACTTAAGTAAATGTACAAATAGTTTAGTTGTGAGGATTAAGTTTAAAAGTATTAATGTGCTTCTTTGGTGTTTTGCTGTTTAATTTCGAAGATTCATAGGAAGACTAAATCAGTTTTAGAGAAAAATTTTGGAAAACAAACAAACTGTATGCAGGAACGCTAATTCAACTCAAAGACATTATGCTAAAGAAAAAAAAAAACTTCTTAAGTATGGATTACAATAAGAATTTTATTGTACATTTTTTATGTTACAGCTGAACCCCGATCATATAGAAGACGTTCATTTCCTCGAACGAAAGCCAGAATATCTCTCTCTCTCTCGTTGAGAAGTTCGTAATATCAGACAGTTATCAAAACTTGGAATGGCATTATATCAACAATGTTGCAACTTTAAATCACTATTTTAACAATAACACAGATTATCTTTATCATTATCACACAGATCTATTGTTTTTTCTATTAGCGTTGTAATTCATGCATCAAGATTAATCTGTGTGCGCTGTTCTATGAAACAGCTAGCTTTTAAAGCTTTTTAAAAAGAATTAAATACAATAATTATTGTACTTTAATCAAGAATTTGTGCATTTGTATTCCTATAGCTGTACATATTTAAATAAATCTCAGTGGGAGTCCTTCTTATGAAAGACGGGCACACCTAGGCTTAAGAATTTGACGCATTGTAACTATTTTTACGTAGAAACATGCACAAGTGATTCAATGAATAATACATTTGATTGTTTTTATATATTCATATCTTTCATTAAAATGAAAATTGTTCATGAATAAACAGATTTAAATAAAATATTTTTATGATTAAAATTAATCAAAATATTATCGATCTTATGTATAACTTCAAAAATTTGATACTCTAAGTACGACTTCACGTATCTTTATTTAACTTACTTTTGAATTTTGGAAACTAGCGTGTAATCGCATAACAGATCTATAACCACGTCCCTATCGATTTTTCTAGCGGACGCGGGTGTCTATGAGCGGCATCTTCTTGTTAAACAGTTTAAATTGATATATTCTGTTTAAAACGACAAGTACCTTTATAATTGATGTGAGTAATACATTTGTTTAATTGGATGTTAGTGGTCAGGTCATTCGTTTCATATTTTCTTTTATAATAATCTTGAAGAAATATTTAAAACTTATGCGTACTTGTTATCTGGCCAATGAATCCAGGACTTAGCAACAAAATGTCTTTGTAATATACATATCTGTCTTCTTCTTTATCCCATTGCATTCCCAGGGGAACATTGGGTCATAATATATATATGTATTTACGGATATAATTTGTTTTCATGAAAATTACTGCATACACTGTTAAAAATAATTTGCTTTTAGGCTTTCTGTTAAAACTTAAAAAAAAAAATTAATTTAATACACTAAAGGTGTACAATATAAATTACTTCCCTAATTGTTGCTTATAATTATTTAACGTTTTTTCAATATACATATTTTTTTAAATAAATAAATAAATTTCTCAGCAATTAATTAATTTTGTTTACTTCTTCATTAGTTCAAAAGTGCATAAATGGCGTTTGCGACGATTTTTCTAGCGCTTAGGCATATAAGGATAAAGGCTTAAAGACTTATAGATAAACTTAAGAGAAAAGTAAATATCGTTTGAAACGCATATTTTGATTAGAAAATATGGTCCCGAAGTTATATTTTACAATATAATAGTTTCTTTTAGTTTTGTTTTTAAATTTTAATTACGAATTAATTTGGGTTTTTCACTTGAAGGTCGCTTATATTGAAGTAGACGAGGTCAAGATATATGTATATCTCACTTATATATAAATATCAATATTAAAAGTAATATATGTAGTTCGATGATGCTAATGAGTAATGCTTAATAAGAAATATAACGATTTCTATTATTTTTTATTTGGCATGAAATGCTACTTCGTAGATTCTATACGCTTTAGATGGGTATGTGTACTAAAGTGAGTGGCTATACATTATATCTTTGATCATTCATAAGATCTGTTTATTCGAAAGTGGCAAAAATATTATATTCTTCTATTTCTACATAAAATGCTATATATTTATTAACTATAAACGTGTCTCGTGAATTTAACTAATTATTTCTAATAAATTTTATTTTTATTAATATTTTTCATTTTATGCAGATAGTTCTTTTCATGTTTTTATAGTTAAGCTAAATATTTTTGTATTATCCTTATTTGAAATATATATATTATATATTATATTAAATATTTACTATTTACTATATTAAGTTTTGAAATAAATTAATTTAAAAAATGTATCTGTTTCTGTGCACAGTGATAGATAACTCACATGGAAAAATATGTTAAATTGTATCTTTTATCTTCATTCGATTTAATTGTGTTAACGCTATGATGTGTTTGTATCTTTTAAAATAATATTAAATATTATATAAATATTTGCATTTGCCATTGCGTTTGCTTTTTAAATTTTTATATATTTTATATATAACAAAAGCAGTTTAAGGAAAAAATGAATTTGTTATGCAAGGTTTTTTCAGTTTTATTTTTAAAGAAATTAGCGATTTTGTGTGATTACGCAAAAGTTGACTTTCTAAAATTCATTGAAAAATTTTTACTAAATTTAAAAATAAATTTGCATTTGTACATTTATGTGAATGTACTCCATAAATAATTTCACTTTTTATTTTAGCATTATATTTGCTATTCACTTTGAGGTGCGCAATAAAATCTTTTTAATTTTATTAATTTTTCTTAAGCCTCCACTTTTTATTTGTTTTGGATAAATTCTAAAGCAAGTTAATATAATATTATTTATAATAAAATTAATTTTCAAAATATTTTTCAAATTTATTTTTCCGGTTCAATTATTTCTACGGTGACGCTATCGGCCACTGGATTTGGGGTGATGTTCGTTATCAGAGACTGCTGTTGCTGCTGCTGCTGCTGCTGCTGATGATGCTGATGTTTGTGGTGCGAAGAGTCCTTGCGTTCATGATGACTATTTCCAATGTTGCCAGGTGCTACAGAATTGCTACGCGTCGAGCGAATCGACGTAGCAGATGCATTGCTCGCACTGCCGTGTGAACCAGAACGTGAACCTAGAAATGATAAATATAAAAATAAAGAGAAAAAAAATATACATATATATATAAATATTTATATTTTTAATATACTCGTATATATTACAAAACAGTTAAACGCTGTATTAGTGACATGCTTAATTATAGATCCTTTATTGTTGTTCTTAGCTTATAAGCTAATCACTTCTAATTCAAGGCAGGAATGTGTAACTATATAATATAGTATTGTATACATGTGTATCTACTATTATAACAAATTCTGTATTGATGATAATGCTTCAACATTACTATACAAAAGTATAAATTACTAATTGTTCATTCATTAAAATGTAAGATCATCTTTAAATTAAAATAACAAATTAAATAACAAGCATTTATCTTATTGAATTCATTCACCGAATACTGGACTTAAGTTTCATCGAGCTTGATCAGGTCATGTCAATAATACATCATACTATTATTATTACTTTTAGGAACAAGGTTCATCATTAACATCATTGATGAAGAGCATGCCAAGAAAATCAAAGATTTATTGCTTAAAGTTCATCGATTGATAATTAAGAGTTTCACTCATACTGAATCACTGATAATGGATATCAGTTGATATGAGTACAATTTCATTTGGTGTCAAAAATACATAATTTTTCAAAAAAATTCATGGCTAAAGTCGGTTAAGCAATGCTTTTTGACTCACCCTGATGGTGAGATAAAATGTCTAATAACTTAAGATGAGACTTCGACCTATGCATACGATCCAGAAACAACCGACCAATCAAGTAAATGCTATGCAAAGAGTTTAAACAGTCATAACAGTTTTCTTTGATTATTGTAGTGTAGTGTAGTGTTTCATGAATTTTTTCGGAGAGCCAAATTGTTAAAAAGCATGAAGGAGACTGTATTTTAATTTGTTGTTAAATTTTTAATAAAAATGTTCATTTTTCATTCCATTAATCTATTAGTAGTTTTTACTCTTTAAAACGATACAGTGGCAGTGCGCATTCAAGTGGAAGCCGAAGGACGGAACTAAAGAACTCACGCCAAAAAGAAATAACTATAATGTCAGCATATCAACATGCTCTTTTCTTACTTCACTTCTGCAGCTCTGAAGCTACGTTTGCCTGAAACTATTCGTAAAAAGAGTCCAAAACTATGGGCAGACATTCTGTGGTTTTATACCACAGCATATAGTAGATGTGTAGAAAGCAATTGTTATGGTTAGTTGAGCTATTGTAAGATTTCGGGGACTATCATTTGAAAACGAAGCGCTACTTTAAATTTTTATTGAAAAAGTTGGATATTCATGGATTATGAAAGGACGTGGTTTCATTTAGTTTAGTTTAGTTTAGATTACAGAAGATGAGCAATCGTATCGTTAAATATTTTTAAAAATGAAAACTCGAATAGCACTGAATACTACTGTCATATTTCTTATGATTGTACTGGGTATATCCAGTAATTTCAAAAAGCTTTGTATCCTGTTTAACACTTTTAGTTTCTAAATAAATCTGATACATCTAATATCGGTCGGTTTAAGCTCAGTTATTATACATTAAATATTCGTAATTTCTTACTAAAAATAAAAATGACTGGTTTGTCATGTCATATTTGTACTATATATATCATATATAGATAGATTTAATAAAAATCAATTAGGAACAATTTTAATTATTGTATTATGTTTTATTCAGAACTTACCGTTTATGAGATAAAAATGTATAATTAAATTTATATATAAATTGTGTAATTATACAAGTTAATAATTAATTTATAATTAGCTGTAATTTACTCTACAGCATTTTAACAGATACTTTTTTTATAGATATAAAATATGATCAAGGCGGTTAGATAAGCACACACTGTACAAGATACACAAACATAGACTACATAAACACACGTATCTATAAACTAAATTACATACTAAATACTTAATATATATTTTATCTAAAGTGCATAAAATTGCTTGAAATTATAACTGCAGACAGCGAAAAACTGATTGAAATGAAATTTGAAAAGCACAGCAAATAAAATAATTTTTTCTAAAACAAATTATAAATAAAAATATTGCAAATAAAATTTATTAATATTTTTTTTAATTGTGTTTACTTTATTTATTTATTATATAGTTTAGTCACATATATATATCACTGATGATATATCACTTATGAATCGATTGTTCAATCGTGAAGAAACGCGATTAATCCACAAGAAAATCAAAAAGTACACTCAGTTAGGAGTAATATTTGAAGTCTTCGAATACACATTTATGTCTCTAATAGGTCTACTCAAGGTGTATTTGCGTTACTATAACTAAGAAGCCTAGTTCTCTTGTCCCACAATAATTTCGAAGTACAATTGTTATTCAATTGAATAAACAGAAAGTTTAGTGTCACGAAATATTGTTGATGACCCAAACCTACATAAGTGTAATTGGTTAAGTTTAAAATTGCAGAGAGGGTAGAAAACCAGCCTGGTATTATCTTGTTCAGAAGTCTAGCTTGAAAATAATATAAGAAAATTATATTATTGATATCTGTGTTGGACTAACTTAACATATAATTGCAATCTTTTGTAATTTAAGATAATGGCATCTGAAAATATATTCAACGCATGATTGGCAATATAATAAGAAACAGACTATAGTACGAACATAGGCTACAAATGGAGCGGAGAACCGCGGCCATAATAGCGATTTGTGCTACAACTGATCGGAACAGAATAAACGTTATTCAGCAGTTGTTATTTTTATAAAGGTCAAAATAATCTTCGTTAAGAAAGCATTGAAATCGGACAGAGACAAAAACAAAATTGATATAGGTTTAATTGTTCAATAATTCAGAACATGTTCAGTGAGACTGGACATATTTTAACTAGACACAATATTAATTACAAACTTAGTTTTTAGTTTAAAAAAATATCAGTATCCATAGGTAACAAAATTCTTCCAAATAAATAATTCAGTGGGGGTAAATTTTACTTTACATAAAAAGATTTTTACCTTAGATTATAGGTGACACAATAGGATTTTTTCTAGAATTCTAGAATTCTCGAAGTTTTTTATTTCGGCGTACAAAAACAAAAAATTGGAAGACAATATATTAAAAGAAAGAAGAAAGGTGTTGTTAGACTAAAAGCAAAAATAAAAAGAAACTACTGATATCTATACATTTGCGGTTCCACTACTAGGTGTATAAGTGTAGTTGTTAAGTTAAGATGTGTAGAGCAGTTGAGTGTTTGGTATTTTGTATTGGAAGACATTTAGAAGGATAGTATAGAGCACTCGTGTAATGACTACTGTAAAGAAAAAAAAACGAACGGGACATTTATAGATTTCTACATTGTCATATAAGAGCTACAACAAAAATAAGAGTTATAGTTGTACACCACTTTCCAGATATGAATCAATTCTACGTTTGGTTTTGAATGTAAGGCAAATCTAACGTCCTCAAAAAATATTGCTGTACCTCAGTTTCGATTTCAGAAGTAGTGCAACAATATCTGTTCAATAATGGTATTGTCCGTATATGACGGTATGACGTAATCGGTATCGCTACCGTTAACGGTATTGATTTCTATATCGGTGTATGTCTCGGTGTGGATGTTGGTGTCGGTGGTGCTGATATAGTCTTGCTTGTGGCCAAATTAAAAATAATTGATCAAATCGGCACAGCAACGCAAGTTCCGTTTAAAATTTATTCGTTCTGATGGCAACCGATGGTGAAGTGTTCATGGACATGCCACAGGCAGTTCCAGCACCGGGCGCGGATACGTATGTAGTAGTGATAGCATCATTTGTTGCTGCTGTCAGTGATATGTGTGTTGCGTTCGGCGCATGTTGCGAGTGTGCAGTGGCTGTGGTGGAGGCAGATGCAGTTGCAGATGCGTTTGCTGAGGCATTAGTGTTATGTGGATGCTCGAGCAATCTAGAGCAATTTGAGACATCGCTAACGCGTGAGTCACTGGAACGTGTATTGCTCTTCGAACGTGGCATTCGTCCTGTACATTAATTCGGTAATAGAGAAAATTTTAATTGTGTGGTTAACTTTATGTCGGTATAAGATTGGTTAAAAGAAAAAATGTACCTGTAGATATCGTTTTAAGTTGATATTTTATTTTTATTATATATTTCAATAACGTTTTTAAATAAATTATAAAAATAACTAAAGCTATAATTATAACTATATTGCATATTGTATATATATATATATATTTATATATACGAGTATATACCATTATTTACAGTAGATAAATATTTATTACGTTGATTATTATATATAATTATTATTGATTTTCATTAAACTCTTCGCGTTTTTGGATATTTTAATCTGGTCGTTTATTAAAAAAAATGTATTCTAGTGAATTTTTTTTTTTATTCTTTCTTGGTACAACTCTCTGTGTTTTCTTTGGTTTCTTCTCCAATGCTTTACCCACACAATAAGAAAGCGTGGATGACAATGTATCTATTTAACGAATGACTTCAGATGCTAAATGATAACTAAATATCGAAATTTACTGTTATGTATGGACAATTGTACAGCGCATAATGGGTTCCCTAATCTCACTCACGTAAAAAAAATTTTTTGCCAGTAAACGCCACTTCTAAACTGCAGCCCCTTGACCAGAGTGTTATAAAAATTTTAAATTATCTCACCGCAAGGAGAGATTGGTTATAAAGCGTGGAATAGTGTCAGCAAATCTTGCATTCAAGACTGCTTCAGGGCAGTCCCTTGACCAGGGCAGTTTTTACATAATGAGATATAAAATTTTAATTTTCTTATTCAACATCCTATCTATTCATATATGTTCGACTTCAAAACGAAGTTCTATAAAATATTATCCCAAAAATATTTTTAATCCGCATCAAGTGAAATAGTTTTGTGATTATATTAGTATTTTAATAGTTAAATGTGCATTAATGTGGAAGCGGTGTCATTTTATATCATTGCGATTCCGTAAATTCAAAACATCAAATAAAACATTTTATAAGCAATTGAGAGAACGTAGAACAAAAAGTAAATGCTTTCAACACGTCGTAATCGGAAGCATCTATGCGCATTAACATAAGTAGCAGATCCAAAATCCAGCATCGCAGATTCATTTTACATATTGCCTTAGTTGTCTATATGGTTCAGGAGTTTTACGGCGCCATTAAGCTATGATAGGTACTTCGCACCCTACCTTTATTTTATAATTTTATCATTTTTGCTAGATTGCTTATATTTTTTTAATAAAATTTTATTTATCTTCTGATGATTGTGAGCGTATTATCGAAGGTATACACAATGCAAACTGCTGTAAAATGATTTAGAATTTCTGTATTGATGTAGTGCGAGCTCATCCGGTTGGACGAAAATCAAAATATTTTGATATTTGTCGGGCGAAGTCTCTCATACTACAACAGACCTTTGCTGTACACCAAGTTTGAACATGTATAACCTGCATCAGGTTTGGTTTTTATTTTATATAATATGAAACTATTTAAAACTTTTATCTATTCATTTTTATTTATTTACAAAAACAAACGCAAATAAATTAAAATTTCAATTTAATATAAAATAATTAAAATTTTTATAAATTTTGAAATTTTTTAAAGTAATCAAAATTATTAATTAAAACAGAACTCTTAAGGAAAAAGACAGAAAATTTGTAGAATTAGTGCATTTAGTCGATGGAATACAAACCTGTCTTACCTAGCGACGGATTAGGCGAATGGGGACGCAGCGAAGCCATGCTCGGTTGACGTGAAGGTGCACGCACTGACATTCTGGAGCCACGACGTTCTTGTCCATGCAAAAGTTTACTATCACGGAGGAGAGAAACGTTCATCAACCTCGGGTTAGGAGTGTTGAAAATTGTACGATTCTCACGCCATCGCGCTCTGTAAATGAAAAATAAAAACTCAAAACATTTTACATGCGGTTTTATGTACTGGATTAAAGGGGTACAACCAAAAAAAGGAAAAAAGATCCCATGATAAATTAAGTAAATTAAGTTCGACGGTTGTAATATAATATGATTTATGCATATATTATTAATAATCTCTTCTTAATAAGGTTAAAACTTATTAGTTACTATCACAGATGGTAACCATAAATCGCTAATTAAAATATGCAAACATATTTTCTTAGGTTGATGCATAAATGGTTAGACTTAAATAAAATCCAGCAATATATGTTTCTTTCTAATCCTTAATATGTACTTGAAGATTCCTTAAAGATTCCAATAGTTTATCCTATTATTATTAATTCTCTTAATACTAAGACAAATTTATCACTTATATCATAGTTGGATTGAGAAGGGGGTCAAGCATTCTAATATGGTATTGTGGCAGTTTTAAAGTGAGCGGAATTTTAAATGGAGAACTACCGCTGGACTGAAACAGCTGTTGTTGACATATCAGTATAACAACGCTATTCCACTCCTAATTTCGCTTCTGATCTTGTCTATGATTATATCTGTACTAGAATTGAATTGGTTTGTTTGCGTCAGATAATAAAATATCTGAAATTTAGTTTTGTGATAAACTGTAAGGATTATAAAGAAACAGTTTTTTTCTATTAATAAAACACCAATTATGGATTTATTGTAAAGAAAGAGAGTCACTATGTGCGTCAATTGTCACCATTTCATCAAAATAAAAAGAAAATTTATCTTCGCCAATCACGACCTTTTTTAACTTCTTGTCAAAGCTATATACCTTGATTATTGGAAGTTGTTTTCAACTATTTATTGTTGTTGTATCGCTTGGTGATACATTTGAATTTAGTGTGGTAAAATGTCACCTAGTGATCTGATGCTTTCTACATATTGAAAAAATACAGTAATGCTTATAAAAAATGTGACTAATTGTCTTTTCAGAAAGATAGTTCAGACTTTGTATGCAGAGAGCAAGTGTTCGAAACTAAATAAGCTGAAAGGTTAGTTTGGTGTATTATTTAAAGCTGTTTTTTTAAAGTTATTACGTTTATAGGAAGCAGAAAAAAGGTGCGTTTGTCAAAATGTCTGAATATAAACTCAAATGAAGTTCCTAATGCCGGTCACTGCTCCGATTTAATTTCTATCTGAGCTACAAAATACTGCAAAACCTTTTGATTAGAAAATCTAATATCGATTTTGCGATAAGAGAAAGCGGAAAATGTTTTCTTTGGAATCTAATGTATATTTGCCTTAAATGGGAGTTAATTTTCCTGAAAAAGTTTCAAACTCTTCGTAGCTGCTAACAGTACCGACTTATAACTTCGAAGGCTCTTCGCTAAGTGGAAGGGTGCGAAGGGAAACTTTGTATTGAATGACATTTTCGTTAGGATTCTGCGTTAAAAGTGACAATTGCTCGTCAACATTTTTGTACAAATGTTACTGTTTTAAAAAAAAAAGTTTGCTCATTGAAATTGTAAAACTTTTTATTTCATTAACTTTTCATTAGCGACAAATTGACAAACTTTTTCCAATGTGTTTCGAACTTTTTTCTATTCATCTCCAACTTTTTTATCTTATTTTACCAGTTAAAAAGGATGTAGAAAATGTAGATCAAATTAAGAAAACAGGTCGTTTATTTATTAAAAAAGGAAAAATTTGGGGATAGGTTAAATCCTTTTTTGTTTGAATATAACAGAAAGCTTTAATATTTATGATTTGTCGGGGGAAATTAAATTTCAATCAAATTTTAATGAAATGAAAATTCATTTATAGCGTAAAGTATAAGGAAACGAAGTGAAAAGAAAGTATACTTGGCTTTCATTACTCACTGGCTAAACAATCGCAGGACAACACAAATAATAATGAACATCAGTGCCATTCCTACCAGTACGCCAATCATAGCCGGATCAATATAGGTTTCCTTTCCACGCTTCTCCTGGCGTCCTGTAAAC
Source organism: Teleopsis dalmanni (assembly GCF_002237135.1). Taxonomy (NCBI): domain Eukaryota; kingdom Metazoa; phylum Arthropoda; class Insecta; order Diptera; family Diopsidae; genus Teleopsis; species Teleopsis dalmanni. The sequence continues at coordinate 229,690,722 of NC_051847.1, read as the reverse complement.
AACAGTAATAAAGGTTGTGAGGATAATTGACAGTTGAAATTATTACAAAATATTTATGAATGAAATGTGAATTGAGTATATCTACCTTTGCACTCCACAGAACCATCCTTTCCCCAAATTGGTGTCATTTCGAAGCGGCAAATACATTTGCCGTCACGGCATTCGGTTTGGAAATACTTCACTTCGCATTGCTCATTGAAGAAGCAGGACTCGTTGACAGCTGCCTCTGTAATAAAAACGATTTATTTACCAGGATTACGACATTTCATAATTGACTTTAATTAAAAATGTAAAAGCATTCTGACTTATTGGCTTGTCAGGATAACTAAAATTGTTATGATATTTTTGACATTTTGTGTTGACTGCGGTAAGTGTTGGCTATGAAAAGGACGATTGGTTTAAATTAATTAAATTTGTATTTTTCGTTAAAACAATGACCAGAGTAAAGTGTCTATAATATGAGGTTTGTACTGTTATATAGTATATATAGTTGTAATAAGCATTCAACGTATATAAATATATAGCTATCTTGGCTGTACAACGCTTGTAGGAGCGTTTGTCTAGAGTCAACTTGAAAATATGTTTGCACTTTATTATTTCATATTTTCATCAAAGAAAAAATTATTAACTTAAATTACTTTTTAGAAGTATTTAAGAATATGAAATATATTAGAATTTCCTTAAGCCTTCAGGAATAAACTAAACTGTAAAAGTTAAAAACTTTCCGATTTGTTTATTCTAATGCCATATAAAAGGATCATTAGGATGTGTCCTCCCAACAACATTGATAAGTAAATACCATCACTGAATCAAAATTTGCTTTGCTGTGCATAAACAACTGATATTTAATTATAATTAATTCAGTGATGAAATGGGAACCGAAATACTTTGCCCTCCACTACCCAACATAGATAACAGTTTGCGTACCCAACCGCATTATTACTGTTAAATACCCATTAAATGTAAACGCCTGAAATTGATTCATGCAACAATATTTACATAAATGATATGTTGAATGCAGAGTATCCTCCAAGCGTGTCCTTGCCAAGTGTGTGTTCACTTAGCGTCGTATTGGGAAGGCGCACTCTCCTTCATGTTTCGAGGCGCGTAAATTATTTGTATTTTGAATGTTTTGCTATGATTTTTTCGCAGTCTCGGTTCGTCAACAAACTCTTGTGTCGTACTCCTCAGTCTGTATTTAGGTGCGCTTTAATGGTTTAATGGTGCTTGAGCGGCGCCAATACAGTTTGATTCGACGCAGGATTCCGCACCGTGCCGTAAAGCGTTGCATGATTATGAATCCTGGCGAAAGCATGTGGCAAAAGAAATCTGTCGCCAAATGAATTGATTTTTTTACTCTCGAGACGCCATTGTTGCTTTCATGTTTTTTTCTCTTTTCTAAATTGTACTTAAAGTATAAAGTTTTCAGTGTATTTAAATATACTCGTACACATAAATTGGTTTATAGATACTTTGCTTAAGTGTTCCTATTAAAGGCGCAGATATGTGAAGTATTAATAGCTGTTTATTAGAAAATTTCTATCCTTATTCAAAATATTATTTTGACCAAATTATGATATTAGATACGAGAACAGAAAATATAGCTATTTCTTTACGACTAAAATCTATGGTGGCTTGAATTAAATAAATGTAATGAGTCTTATAGAGTATAATAGGGAAACTACCTCCTAGTACAGCGATTCACAATGACAATAGCAGATTCTTTGTGCTACAATTGACTTTAATCCATCTCAGTCTCTTAAGGAGTTTCTAATACAGCGACAACAGCTTCTTATTCATTTTACTCATAAGAAATGTGATTACTTTCTGTCATCTTAGACGCTTCTTGTCTAGTTGAGATAAAAAAAAGTTAAAATACGTAATTAGGTAATCACTTTAGCTTCATCCTGCTCAAAAGGGCTGTGTCCCTTAAAATACCAACATCAAAAGTATTAAGTGAAGAAATCATTTAATAAAAAATAATTAAAATTAAAGACTGAATAAAGATTTCTTCTTAATTATGCAATATAAAGACTAACACATCTTCATATAATAGTTAGAAAATTAATTCTATCGTTGAATTATTAAATAAAACTTTAGTTTGGAAAATAATTTGCTGTAAGAAAAGTCTTTGCAATCTAAAATTATTAAGAAAGAAATGACAATTTTTTTGGAACTATGCCAATCACATGCTGCTTCATTAAACTGCAGCAAAATTCTAAGCTACCGCGAATGAGGAGTGAATATAAACTGTATTTTTCGGCATTAAACTTTAATAAAATTATATATGTATATGCAGATATATATAAAAAGGAAGCAAGTGCATAAATGCAATATTCTCACTGTACAATGAAGCAGAAATGTCAGCAGCAAGGAGTCGGACACCAATACAAAACTGGAGCAGAGGAAAGTACCTTAATTGCATCATAGCACGGAGGGTTAGAGTTTTAAAGAGCTTAAAGAGTATATTTATGTTAAATCAAGAGTCCATATATAAGTAAACAGCAGAAAGGATGTAAAGGACTTCGACTTATAACTTACAATATATATCACTTACTGTTTATTTTTGGTATCATAGGTAATTATATACTACTTTTAAATAAAAAATCCATGTTTGTTAAAAAAATTATTTTTATTATTTATTATGTTTTTTGAGAGAAACTTATGATACAGAAAAATTAATCTACGCAATGAATATTCCTGGATTGATGAGCAGTAAATCTAAAAATAGAGGTATCTGACAGCATTGAGAAAAGTTTGATCGATTATTATTATATATTCATTTACAAAATTTTACTGCAGTGCAACCTACTATGCATGTGAGGCAAGGCTGCAAAACTTCCGTCATAAAAATTTTATATGACATTTCAATTTTTTTCACCTTCCACAGGAACGGAATAGGAAAAAATAAATGTCAAATTTAAAAAGGTATGAAAAGTTATTATAAAAAAAGATTTAACACCGAAGTGGCGAAAATTATTTGATTGAGTTTGACATGATATTAGCAACGATCCTTAATTGCATTGAACTTATTATCATACAAATTATACTAATATAATTACAGAAATTTTTTATTTTTATCATTAAAAGTAACATATAACAGAATCAAAAATTTAAGTGCTCATATGAATATAATAACCATTTTCCAATATTTTTAATTTAGAAAAATCATATTAAATCTATCTTTAATTGAATTTCAACTTTATTTCTGCTATGCAAACGAAAACACTTTTCTTATGATATAAGTTGCAAATTCAAGGAGTAGACAAGTATTGTCGCTTAAGTCTTATGGATTACAACTCATAGAATAAGGAACTAAAGTAAATTTCTATCACTATAAGAAATCACACCTTTTTTATTCTACAGATATTCCCGTTATTATTAATTCTGTGCTGGGGCATGGATATATTATATATTATTTATTCTGTCCCTCCTTCATGGATACAGAATATTTTTCTAAGTCTAATCTTTTTGACAAATTGTTGTATTAAACCTACATTACAGAGTTTTATTTTCGCATTCGATATGAGATATATACCTCAGTCAAACAGCTCAGTCTGGCAAACAGTCGGTATTCTCGTATTCTGTGTTTGCATTATGTTCCCTAAAAAGCCTATAAGTTTGATTAGAGTAAATTCCCAAGTTTTAGGAGGATAGTACTCTGTTGAATTATGAATCTTAAATTATTTTTACATAGTTGCGTACAATTCTTAAACCGTTATTGTTAGTACGTTCTTATAAGCGTTTTTGATTGTTATAACCCTACTAGATTATCCCAGTAAAGATTTGTCTGTATCTTCTTTTCTTTCCAAATAAATGATAAGAAAAATGCCACCTTGCAAACCACTGATTGGTTGCGGACCTACAAAAAGTGACACTGCTTCTTCCGTGACAAGTTTGTATAAAATTTCGTTGCCAGAAATTCCAGCGCAATTTGGAACCCATTGGAGTCACATCTGCTTGTTTTGTCGAAGAATATTCAACTTTCTAACATTCTCCGCCATTAATTTTAAAGCCACTTCATGTGAATTGGGAGTTTTTTTATGCTGTCTGCCTAAGTTGGTAAGCATATTTTATAATTCTGGGCATCCGAGTATTTCAGCCACAGCCCATTAACGTCTGTACCGATTCCTTCTTCAGTGAAGGGACTTTCCGTATACCTATCTTAAAATTAAATTACAATTAATCGACATTAAAATTTCAGGAAGTCGACTGCCGTTTTTTATGATCGAATTTCTAGAGATATTTTATATTTGATGGGAAATATAAATTCTCAAACAATGTAAATAAATGATTTTTTCTTATTCTGTCACTTCAAATCACTTCAAAAAAGTCTCTTTAAGTTTTACATTATCTATATTTGATCTATATTAGTTTTTCTTTACAAATAATATAATCATTATCATTTCAAATTGGTAACATTTTCGGTACTTCATAGCCCGAAATTAATTAGTTTAAAAATTGTTAGGAATAGACCCTACAATTGCAACTATTCAGATTACAAATACGCTAAGGTAAATAAATATATTTATTTAAAACGGAACCACGGATATGATTTTAAAATGCTTAATGTGGGTACAATTTACTATATATATGATAGAAGTTAGCATTATTAGCCAAAATTTGAACTAATCATAAACAATAACTAATGAGAACAAAATGCAGAAATTTATTCTGCAGTTTAGAGTTCAATCCTAAGTTTTCTGTGTAAATTTATTGCCTTTCTAATTTACTCGAGCATATCACAACAGAATAAAGAAAATAAAGAACTAAACTGGCAAATAGAATTTATGGATTTAATTCGTATATCAAATGTGCCTTCTTTTGACTTTGTCGTCTCGGCTGTGAACGGAGCTAAATGTTTTATGAAAAGTTTACCTCTTTAACGGATCAGTTGTCCTGTATTTTATGGGTAACTATCCTTCTACAACTGATGTATTTATGTACGCAGCTGCCATATAAAGTTTTTGTCGTTTGGCAGCGGATATGAGCTTACTTTGCTCTCATCACACAAGTGTATCCTTTACTATATGTAAGAATTTATAACATATCAGTTTATCTTTGAAAAGCTTACCTTTGCCACATTTATCAATGTGATTTGTGACCGGCAAATCCTCAGTGCATTGGCAGGACTTTTTCTTTTGGTCACATGTCGAGCCAGGAAAGCCACATTCCAGTGTACGTTCGCATTTATCCCCGAACTTCTTGTTTCCTCGACTGGCAAAATCTAAATAAAATGTGAAGATAATATATTTACGATTATAAAATTCATATTATAAAAATTCTAAAATCTAAAATAAATTTTCTTTTTGCTCATAAGTAGCAAAAAATAAAAATAAAAATAAAAATAAAAATAACCACAAGTACAACGAAGCAATAAAAGTGTTTTTGTATCAATCAAATCGCATTTACAACGAACAAAAAAGGACATTTGTAAATGATTTACAATTTTTAGAATATTTTTAAGTGCCGACATCCAGGGAAATAAATTTGATTTATGTTTTTATTGCAAATTCAAATGAAATTATTTTAGACTTTTGTTCATGTACTACTTCTTTTGACCAAATTATTTTTAAAAATAATCCATTTTGCGTGCCTGAGCAGCACAAATCTCTGGACCAATGTTCACTTAACGATTTCAACAAATTTCAGCATCCGATGCTAGAGGAAAGCCCACCTAATATTCTTCAATCCAAATCAATTTGCTGTTAATCGACTTTTAAACTGTTCCAAGCGCCATCTGCAGTTGACTTGTTTGTTCAGATTATTCTGAATCTTTTCTTTAGAATTTTGTATTCCATGGTGTCATACCCCAAAGAAATTTATTAAAAGAAACGTTGACAGGCTTCATCCAAATGAAAATTTTATGTTCAATTTTTAATGACTTCGGGGAGTCAAGGCAGATCAAAGTGAATTTAAATTATTTTGTAACGTTAAATTGAATTTCCATATAAAGGATTTATTCCTGCCGAAACCTGTCATATCAAAACGTAAGCAACTTTTGGGCGATTATTTTAAAGAGGCGTGTGTTTAATTATTGCACGTAAAACGGGCGTACTACTAACAGTATACAACTATATTGTACATACTTATACATATGTATGTACATATAGAATATAAAATAATTTTATTAAATATTATTTTTAATTAGATTTACCAATAATAATCGAAAACCATCTGCACATACCGCACCTTTAGTTCAATAGTCAAAACTTTTAATTTTAATATTACTAAAATACCAATAGGACTGCTTTCTTAAAGTATGATTTATAAGATGAACAACATTTAAGTAAAATAAGCAGGTAAATGGACTTTGAAAAACACAACAAAAATATAGAAAAAAACAATCATTGCCTTGAACCATCAGTTCATTTATCGAACTAACTATATTTTTATAAGTAAATCTAATAACTAATCAATCATATACTGAAATTTGTAGTGTCTTTACTTTTAAAAATAAATTTGAAAGTGATTACTACTACTAATCAGAGGGAACGGACTAATAAATATTTAAATTACAATTTTTATTATAGGGAAAAAATTGAAAATTCAGTAATTTTAAGAAATTTAAACGAGAATTTCAATCCTAAGAACTTTGCATTATTATCAATATTAAAGTACCATTAAGTTGGATATCGTAGTTTTCTTTATAGTGTATTAAGCTTTTCCATATAAACGATGTCAGATTATCAGTTTTGTGACTTGTAGATGAAAAAATAAATTTAACGACATCGCAGTGTAAATAAACAAACAATCTTTACGTGTTTAAAAACTTTCCAAAAGAATTTCAAATGATAAATCGTAGAACAACAAAACCCACTGATAAATTGGAAACACAACGATAGGAACGACTAAAAGGACAGGACGTGCACAGGATATCTATCCTCTCAATTCGACTTAAATGCTCATGAAAACGGATGTGAGTTTTTGATTATTTTTATAATCAAAAAATAATCTAAAATATTATTTTTTAAAATTGGTCATTTGAATATGTCTCAAAATTTGTTCAAAGGATATGTATTATATTTTTGATAGCTGCGTTATAAGAAAAGAGGGTTTATAAATTGTCTCTTTTTTTAATTGATTGATCAATCGATAAATTGATTGACAAAATATTGATCCTATTGACTTAAGATAATCAGTAAGTGCTTCTAGAAAACTTTAACATATATTAAAAAACTTCAAATTTTAATAGGTACTTTATCTGAATTTCATTCCATATTATTGAGAGCAGTTATTAGATTATAGTATTGCGCAGAAACTATGTGGATATCAATAAAAACTTATCTAACTAAAAATAATCTATTTATGAATGTTATTCCTACTCAAAATACTTAAAAATATTTATTTTCAAAATCATGTAATTTATTTTAATATATTTTACTTTCCTGTGTATGTGTGTCCTATAAGGTAGTAAAAAATATGAAAGAAAATGTATCTCCTTTTTGTTGGATGAGACATGGAACTTTTATTTATGCTGGAACTGAAATCTTGGTATGGGTATATTCTAATAATTAAAATTTGAACTCATTTTACTGCCCAATGCCAAATCGCAATATCAAATATCGATTTTATTTTTGATAGCCTATACCAGGGCTGTCCAGACTAGATGCGATCGCGGGCCAATACAAATCACTGTACAGATTGGAGGGCCGCAGTACGGTTGTAATATTAAATTTAGTTTAATTAATTTATCAATTTAAATTCATTTATTTGGTATATCATAAAAATAAAATAATGTAGTTGTACCAGTACACCAAAAGAAAATTTGTGTAATTGTAGTAGATTGAATGACATGAAAGACCGCACAAACATTAGCTGCGGTCCGTGCTTTGGACAGTCCTGGCCTATACTATACATAATATAAGTATTATTTTATATGGCTTAAACATATTCAACTGAAAAAAATTAGCTATGCCAAAATTCTTCATCACCTCCAATCGCTATTCAGAAATGAAAATCTCAATGTTAAGAACTGATATATAACCAAATAATTCGTCCGTCACTTCTATATGGATGTGTAGCGTTTAGCAAAGCTTCAAACATTACTATTCCCCAGCCAAAAATTGCACAAAGTGAGGCTCTGAGAAGACTTTTCAAAGTACCGTGGTACATTAGGACGAATGACATCCTCAGGGACCTCAAGATTGATCCCATCAAAAAATACATAATGGATAGAGCCCTGAAAATATTTGCGAAAACTTACAGACTTATCAACACCGTGTTATGAAATCTCAGAATAATTACAGGCTTCTCGGGGAGGTATGCAGATCTGAGGTCAATTATTGCTTAGTCTGATGAAGTGATAAACAATAATCCAGTCAAGGTGTAAAGAAGTGGTTTGAAGATATCTAGTTAATAAAGTTAATAAATAAAGAATTAAAGTGGTCCATTGCACTGGCTCAAATAGCTTCAACATAATAAAGTATGCGAAATTCCTTTTGATTTTAAAATGATAGTTTTTCAAATTGTTGAAGTTCAAAGTAGAATCTAACTTTTTCAATCCTTGGCAAGAAAGAATATTTTTTTTTTACACGCTTCCATAAGCATATAAGCATATTTTCGAAATATTTTTAGATTCATGTCTAATCCTTGGTGGCTAGAGCCAAACAAAAGAAAAAAATGGAGTAAAATATAATCATTTATGGATTTTTCTGGTTCCATCGCAGTCAGAAACTCAATGAACCGAAATATTAATACTTCAATTATAAAGTAAAAGCAGCAGGTTTTCTTTTGCCACATGGGAGTTTGAATTGAGCTTGCATCGGATGCATCTCATTAGTGTGCAGTGAGATGGAAGTTCAATGGTTGAGTTGCACTTTTCTCAAACGATTTCATAAATTTGTACATTTATAGATGAATCATGTATTTAGGCAGCATACGGAAGAGTGCACATTTGCCGCACACCGCATAATTCATAATTTGTGGATATGCTATTAGAAATAATTCTATATTTCATTTCATGCCTTTTATTATTCATTTAAGTTTTTATTAAAATATTTTTATAACCATATTAGCAGGCACACATCAGCAGTGCTTCGGTAGTGGCGGGTCGCAGATATTTGCGCAGCTTTTATACTTGTGTTAAGCGATGCCAAGCATTTCTTAACTTAAGCACTGCCACAAGCCACGCTACTTCGCCACTTGAATAGCAAATGTTTGCGGTTGAGAGGCATATCAAATATTCATGGCGTCAAATAAAAAACCTAAAAGCATTTCACTACAAACGCTTCCTTAATTCAAACACGCCCATATAGTGCCGCATGTGTGCACTACACACATACATATATATATATATATATATATATATATATATATATATATATATATATATATATATATATATATATATATATATATATATATATATATATATATATATATATATATATTTATATCTACATATATATATACACGCAAACAGAAATAATAAAGTTGCAGTGCCAAAGGAAGGATTCCAGTATAATCCTTCATTAAGTATGAATGAAATGGTACTGCTTGGCGTATGAGCGCCTCAATGCATAAATAATGTATACGTACACAACAGAAGTGTGTGTGTGTGTGTTGGTGGTGGTACTTGTAGTTGTGCACATCAATATAAACACTTACGGACTACATCCTACAAAGGCCGTTTTATAAGCCATTCAATTTTTTCTTGAACCCTGAAGAGCGGACAACCGAAGAGCGGACAACATTTTTATGTGGGGTCGCGTGTTGAATACTTGGAGTCGTGAACTTTTTGTAGTTGTGATTGTGGTGTGTATATGTGCGTGATATGCCTGCTCTTGCCGGGCTGAGGCTATTTGTATGTATACGTGCCACTTGCCATACTTGAAACAGAAAATCTCTTAATTAAACTCGAGAGGCCCAACTGGCCTAAAATTAAACAGTAAACAATGGAATTTAGTTGGGCAAGCTGAAAGGATGCTGTTAACAACACACATTCACACAAATACACATAGAATGTTTCTTATGAAATAGTAAATAAATTTTCAGGCTCTTTATTTATTTCTGTTCAACAACACCAATTTGTTTCTGAATCCGAGCAGCTTAAGTGTGTAAATTGACTCACATGTAAATGCTACGGAATTACTTTAAAACCTCAAATGTTAAAATATAACGAAGATCAGGGATGGGTTTTCACAGCAAATAATATGTGTATGACAATACCTAAGAAAAAGTGAAAAATTGCAGTTGTCCAATGTTATTGATTTCAGATTTAACAGAGTCTCCAATGAAATTAATAAAGACACAATTGGAGTTTCTTTTAAGAAAATAAGATTTTTAACTTAACATAATTTGTAATTGCCTCCGGCTCCGTTAAAACCTTTGTTTCTATAAACCGATTACCATTATTCTAGATTTGAGCAGTCGTTGTCGTATGGGTTTGTATCAGCTCTGGCAAGGCCTTCCGTAATCCCCAGATACCTGCCAGTGTATAAAGCTCCTTAAAGAGCATTTATCGGACTTTGTACCAATGGACTGCTAGTAGGCATAATCAATGAAATCGACCCAGCCAGGAAGATAACTCCAAAAAAATGGCTTCTTTTCGAAGCGTGACAAAAGACAGCAATGTTGGATGCTGACAATGAGGAGCTTACTTTTGACAGAGTTGGCTGACAAAAACATTTATTGGTTGCCGGGTGTGGTAACAAGAATTGTTTGGATTTCCAGACGCGTAAAGTCAATGGTCTTGTGGCTTTGTTGAACTTAATCTTTGCTCTTGACCTCCAGGAAAGACTGATTATCTTATTATGGATCTTATCTCCAGTTCCGGAGGTCATTGCTTAGAAGCAAGGAATCATATTCGACCTTTGGATATCATCACAATGGCCTCTGCACAAAACGCCAAATATAAACTTTTGGTTACATACTTCTATGTCAGTGCTTCAACTGAGGTTTATAGAATACGTGGATGACTCTATGTAAACTTTTGGTTACATACTTCTATGTCAGTGCTTCAACTGTGGTTTATAGAATACGTGGATGACTCTATGACTTAATGTCATAAAGTATTCTGAATTAATGAAGAAGAACGAGGTGGTACTTACCCGAGCTAGAGGTAATGTCGACAATCAACCTTTTGCCGTTTGGTCATTCACATTTTCCATTCTCAGAAACAGGGAAAACAAGAACTGTTTGGCCTAGTAATCAGCTTGAAGTTAATGTCAAAGGTGCTAGTCATGAACACTCGGTGCTTGCAAGTTCTGATACTAGAGTTTCTTTTTATCTAGAAATAATCAACACTATGCCATCTGGAGACGGAAGTAGATTTCTTTTGATGTTTGAACTTATATGTAAGATTCTCTCGCGGTATATCTCTATAGTCGATCGAGAAAGTTGTCTAAAGTGGCATCATTCATCATATCATGACATGAAATATCATGTGTAAAGAGATTTAAGTCATCAAAGCGAGGCAAGTCTCTTTATGATTTAATTTTGAAAGAAAATTTGATTATCAGTTATAGAGTCGATGAATCGGCATTTTTGCCCTCCAATAGGAGGGGAATTCACATATGTTAACTAACAGGCTCATTTCATAGGATTATTCATTTTCAGACCACATGCAACTAATATTCATTATTGATCTGGTGGTGAATTATGATAATTGAAGCCCACATAAAGTAATCAAAAAACGCTTAGCTAAGCAAAAGAGAATAGTTTGCAGCTAACTCCTACTGCCATCAGTAACTGCTCCGATATCGGACTGTTTTTAATGCGGAAATGGTCTGTGCAAATGCTTTTTGGACAAGGAGTGTAACCTTAACGTTGGTATTTAACGGAGCAAAGGCTTTATTTTACTTTGACCTTTGAACATATATATTTGTCTTAAATTGTTTTATATTCTCCCCATCTTATAGGGATCCTATGAATATTATTTTATCTCCACAACAAGGAAGTTAGCACACTCAAAACACATAGTCTACCGACTGATCAATCTGTTACTTTCCTCCTAAAAATTCTGACAAGCGTTCTTGACCTATATATCAGTAATATCACTTATCCTACACTTTACTCTGCATCACAGTTTGTCTACATTTATTATAGGTTTTGGCAGACAGCTTTGATATTATGGTGGCTTCAATCATGTATAAACGAATATTATCATAAAATTTCATCTCAAGTTTTAACTAAGATTTGATAAGGTTTGGTAAAATAATCACAGCGGAATATCACAACGAATACACTGCTCAAGTGATTGGAGTAATCCGAATTCAGCGTTATATCGTATGCGGACTACAACGACATATTACTTATCTAGGATTAATAATCTCGTTTAATTTAAGCACGAATGTGAAATATCTGATAACAATCTGTGACTCGACTTTAGCTGGAAGTGTCCATAAAGCGACTTGAACTTCTTGTCGAAGCTGTAGAAGAGCAATTGACTCCAGATGTGGCTTTCAACCACGAATCATTCCTTGATTATACACAGCTGTTTTTGAATCTATCCGTTTATATGTGGATGTCTTTTGGTAGCAAGTATCTGAAAAAGCTAGTTGCCTAAGGCTGATTAGCAAGGTAAGAAGAGTGATCGTATGATGATCGCTAAGTATATTGAAATAGAAGTAGTATCCTTTTATTTTAAAGTGGAAATTACTTCTTTCCCACTGGATACTTGAGATTTCTACCTTTAAAGTTATTCTTTAGGTCTGAAGTATGAACGATATCTCGTCTGTACTATTACAACAGACCACTATTTGAGCTTAAGTGAGCTTTGGTGCCAAACCAACCTAACAATCGTATATACATTAAGCCGTATATATATAGAACAGTTCATCTAGTTCGTTTAGTTTATTAAAAACAGAGTTATGATATCAATAACATTAATAGCAATAATATTGCTTAATGATGTGTAATCAAAATTTACATGTAGATTAGATATATGATATATGTAGCATAGTATATTTCACATAATATTTTTATTTGTTTTTGCCTTAACTATTTTTAGAAAATTTTCGTTTGCATTTAAATATTTCCTCATTGTTCGAAATCAAGTGCAGTAAATAGATTTGCATCAAGTGCACACTCCAAACATACAGCATAGTCAATCTGCGGATGGCAGTAACAATAGCACTGCAACTTCAAGAACCAAAGGAGAGCTCCTTTATTGTTGTATATCAGTAATACACAACCATGCGAAGCAATCAATGTAGACGCACTAAGACATTTTGCACCATTGTTCGTTGCGAATGACATGCCACACTCTTGAAATATTGCATGTCAGGCATGTATCAGGCAGGCAAGAATGCAGCCTGGTGCATTCGCAGAAACAATGTCGTCGATGCAGCAACAAATTTTAAAGTCTAAATTACTTTATTACAGCTTTTTATTTATTTTTTTATTATTGTCGTGAAATTTAAACAAATGTGAGTTTGAATGCGGTTTAGTGATAAGCTTTTAAACTTAGTCGATCCGATCACACTAGTGAATAAAATGCATGTACTTTCTGCATTAGTTGAAAGGAACCAACAGAATAAAAGAACGATGCTATCAAAGATGCCAAGGGTGACCTACATGCAGAATTATTCAAGGATGGAATGTCAAACGTTGAAGCCATATGCCAACTCACTGATTGGGCTTTAACAGTAAGACTTTCTATTTCGTCGATCCAACATTGACTTGACATTTACACTCCGATGAGTCAATTTTATAGTAGCTTTCGATAACCCAATATGGGATGGTGTCCACGCTGCAGTATTCGGGTTCGGTATTCCTTCAAAACTAATAAGCCTCTACAGAATGGCATTAAGCCGTATCTGTAGTTTGTAGAGCTTTTCCCACCGACAAGACTTGCGCTTTTAGGTTTTTCATCTTACCTATACATCTGAGATTGTTCAGGAACAAAACTCATCCCTATATTTTTGGTTCTTTATGACTTCACAACGACTTCTGGATTTAAATAAACCTTGAACTGTATAAACTTTATTGTGAAAATTATATTGCTCTGCGAATTAACATCCCGCAGCTTCGTTGGTTTGGTTGTGTTGTAAGGATGAATAAAGATTACTTTACCGGAAAATATTTTTGAAACGGCAGATTCAACTAGAGGGGGCGCTACCTCCACTGAAAAAAAAATGCGCAATAATATGTTATTATTGCCAATAGAAGAAAAAAAAAAAGAAAAGCGATAAGGTGTTTGTTGATAATAAACACTTTATAACTTTCGTATAATGTAAAGCATTAATCCTTATGGCGCTAATACGGATTAACTAAACACTGACAAGTAGTTGTCAAGTATTTGCCAGAAACAAATTTATTAGTTTCAATTTTAAATATCTAGAGTGTTTATTATGAAAAAAAAAGAATCTTACAATAATATAACTATAATTTTGTTTTTTGTTTTTTTAAAATAATCAGAATACAAAAAAAAATAGATAGGATAGTGTATGTAACGGCATTGTTGTGTTTTTTTCTTGTATAAAATTTAATATGCAAGGTAACGAAACTAACATAAGTGTCGAGCTTCAATTAAAATACATTAAACATTTTAACAAAGAGGATGTGCTGCAGATCCTTCCCCGGTAGTCCTAACTGAAATAATAAAGAAAGAATTTTGTGCTAGAATTGATAGCCTCGAGTCAGCAGCCGCAATTCAGAGCTTCGCTCGCTTTAATTGCAAGCGAGCAACGTAAAAATTCTAAATACAGGTTGCGACGCGGTACGAAGTGAAGTGTTACGACAGAAGGATTGCGATACGGATGCGTTAAATAACTGGGGATGTTTTATTGTAAACTGTTTGCTTTCTGGTCTTTTATGGAGCTTTTGTGTTCGCTTAATTCATTTGACGAACTGAGATTGACTTTACAGTTTTACTTCATTTCCGAGAATTGCGGTTCATTAAATACTTCCGAAATCGCAGATTTTAAGTTTTTTTGCAAATAACTCAAACGTTTCCAAGTCATTGAAGCACTAGTTGAGGAAAATTTTGAAATGCAAAAAAAAATGCAAACGGATATAGCCCAAAAGCTGCTTATGGCAAATCCTTTTCCTTTTGCGCTATTTGTTCACTTTTTCTGTATTTAAAGGCCTTTTAAGTGCTTCTTCTTTTACAAATAGCATGTGTCTATGTCCTTGAAGCAGAATTTTTTATTTTATTTTTTTTTCATTTTTTCTAAAAAGTTGTTATAAACTTGTTTCTTCGGTTTGAGTGATTAAAAACTATTTTTATATTTTCCATTTAACTCAGATAGACATTCAGCCTTTTACCTTTTGAGTATTTTGCAAAATTATGAAGAGGTTACATTAATTTTAAAAATTATGGATTTCTAAACAGAAGTATGTAAGTAAATGTGAGGGTGAGAGGAAAGCCAACAGTGACAATTTGTCAAAGAAATATATTAAATACTACCGTCGAGTAATAAGTATAAGCCAAACTGAGATGCTCAAATGAAGAAATTCCTACTCTTAATAATATGTTAATTATATCTTGTGACTTTTTAGGACTTTTAATATTTATTATGGATTAATTTCAGTTTAACTTTATATTGAGTTTTTTTAAAAGACGACAGACGATAGAAAAATAGTTCGGTTCTATTAAAAATATTGTGTTTTCTAGTGGAATTTTTTTAACTATTATTTTTGGGGAATTTGCTTGGTAGCTTTAACTCGTTCTAAGATCATTATTTTTTTTATTTTCATTTGGCCTTAAAAAATCTGCATTTGACTATAAAAAACTGTATATTAACAACTTTGATTGAGTTTTTATTATCCAATTTCGTTTTCTAATATTTTGTATTTAATATTTTTTGCATGTATTCAATAATTCGTAATTTGCTATATGTATACATTATTTTTATCTATGCAAATTATTTTTTTCGCATTTGCTATATATCTATTGTTCTATTGCGTATTTGTATTTGTGTTTTCGACTTTCGCATGCAAATAATATTCATATTTGCTTATACGTACCAAATTTAGGCGTTGTTGTTTCGGGTCCCATGCTAAAGCTATTAACTGAAAAGAAATTATCGTCGTCGCATCGTACGCAATTCGGTCGTAGCAAGACCGTGTAAAACAAAACACACCATACGAGCGTAGAGAAACGTAAAGGCAATGGCAACGACAGCATAAACGGCAACGGCAACGCCGACGACGATGGCGACGACGACGACGACGACAGCAACGTCAAGCAGCGGCGTCGCATGAAATTGATATTCTTACAGCAAGAAACTGTTGCCGGCATTAACGATTGTTGGACACGCTTAATCTTAGATGCGACAATGTGGATGCTGTCAATTAAAGGGGCAACTGACAACAACGACGACGACGCCGACGACGACGACGACAGTGACATGTTTCTACCACTTACAGCTACACCGTTATTACCTAAATTGGCGAATCTGATGGCAGCATTAGCTTTTGCGTTTGCATCAAAGTTAATTGTAGCGTCAATGTCAGCATCGGCAACTATGTCAGTATTGGCAGCCATTTTAGACAGAACAAAGGCATTGCTATGTTGTTGTTTTTCTTGTTTGTCTCGTTTTTGTTGTTTTTGTTGTTGCATATGGAAATTGTCGTATATGCTTTTTTGATTTTTAACGTTTGTACTGTCGAAAAATATTTCATTAATTTCAATATTTTTATTGTTTTCACCGTCACCGTCACCGCCACTGTCACTATTACTATTACTACTATTGTTATTAGTGTTGTTGTTATGTTTTTTATTTAATTCCTCAATTTCTGCACTCAGCGTTGCGTGCTCTTGTACATTTTCAAAAATATGTTGCGGTGTTGTTGTAATTTTATTTTCGACTGACAATTGTTGTTGTTGCTGTTTTTGCTGTTTTTGTGCACAAAGCAAGTAATTTTTTTGATTGCTTTTATTGCTCTGTTTGTTCTTACTCTTGTTGTTATAATTATACTTGTTATTGTTGTTGCGACTTACACCAAATTTCACCACACTAGTAATGTTGCAGTGTGAGTTTTCATTACATCGCTTGTCGCGATATTTCTTAACACCAAAGGAGCTTCCAATGGCGGGAGCTCCGTGGTGGGGCTCCACTAAAGCCCCATCTAATCTCATATTCTCTCGTCGTCGTGTTCCTCATCCATGCTGTTGGATTTTTATGCTTATATTCGTGTTGTTATTATTCGTGCTTTTTTTGTGTTTCTTTTGCTTAGATTTTGTTGACTTTTGTTCCCGGTCCGCAGTTTGTTGATTTTCGAACGAAAAATCGTGGCGCTGAAAAGAGGAAAAACAAAAAACCAGGTTAATACGCAGGTATATGATATGTACAGGCAAGTATATAATATTCAATTAGGCAGCTAAACGTGCATTAAATTGGCTGAGTAGTGCAGGCAGCGACACTTGACTTTTTCTCGTGCTCAGAAGGTACTACAGGGATGAGTTCGGGAGAGCTGAAAGTGTCGTCGTTTGTGGTTGCAATTTGTTGCGTTGTTGAGCTTATTGCCACTTTAGGTACCTTGCCTAGTTTAGCATAACAAATGTCGTTTCCCCTATTAACAAAAAGGATGTGGTGCCATTTTCTGAATTTATGTTTTTTTTTATATTTCCTAAGCCCACTTATTGCTCCCGTGCAAACGTTGGTTAGATGGTCGGAGCTTATGAGTTTGTTGTGGAAAGTCGGTTTATCTTGGCAATTTGTGCACGCGGAAATTGAGGTGTTTTTTAAGGGTAAACTGCCAGTTTGGAGGGTGAAGTGAGTGAGTACCTAGCAACGCATATCCGCACAATTTTGGGCTTGAAACAATAACTACCAAAGTCAGAACTTATTATAAAATTAACAATTGTGTACAACATAAAGCCGTAAAACCGATCCTACTTGGAGGAAGTGGAGGGAGATGTCTGGTAGGTTTATTAAATTCTTTGCAACTTATTAAATTTGTAACATTTTATAAAAGCAAATTTTTATGTACAGGATTTCCAACGTTACTGGAAAAATAAACGTATAAATAATTTTAGAAAGGTTCTACCTTCTTTGGTGGAAATAATTCCGAAATTTATAATTTCATGAAGTCAATTAAGTTTTATAGAGACTATTTTTAAATGATGTTTTGAATTATCAAAAATCTTTTACATTTCGTCATACATTAGAACGGAAGAAAATTTTGCCAATGCAGCGCCATCTGTTATTTTCAATAAGCGTATGGCAATTGACATTAACACAAAAAATTTTTCATAACTTTTAATATGAAAAATGTTTACATAGAGTTTTTTTAGAGAATTTCGCAATGTAAAGACACCTTTATTTTATTTTATGGAATTTTTTGCTTCTTTATGTCTTCTCATACCTGTCTTGCCTGGTAATTTCAATTCTTGTTCTCCTTTTTACTCTTACATGTTTTATCAATTAAATTTTAATTTAATGTTTGTTATTTCTTATATTTATGATTAATTATAAATATTATTATGAATATTAAGTCAATTTTCTAAATATTACAATTCATTTAAGCTAAGATAGCATATTAAAAGTGACAAGCCATTATATACCCTCTATTATAGAGCTTATAATTATAAAACTAATAGATATGTAATTTTACATAGCTTTTGAAATGTGATTGAAAAAATTCTATGTTCAACTTTTTATACATTTACTTATTAATTTTAATGAATCGTAGTCATTTGCTCCTTATGCTTAAATTTATATTTCAGTTATGGCATCTTTATATGTTTCAATGGATTATTTCGTACCACATTCATGTATATGAATCTATATGAACTATAATGTAATTGACGTTCGAGTTGAGTTGGTAATTGCATACGAATGAGTTCACATTAACCGCTTTAATTGCAATCAATATTTGTCAATATTCGAGAATTATGTCATTACCATCAATAACAAATACATATTTCAATGCACTCTACTCCCCAGAACAAGTTCATTACATGGTGCTCACAACTGCTCTCAAGCAATAATCAAGTGTCTTTATTTTCTCGAATATGGAACAAAACATGTACACACAATTCGTAAGTATTTATATAAAAGTATTTATTGTATAGGAAAATATTTCATATTATCATTATTGGTTAATTTAATAATATTTTTAATGTCAACTACAATCAACAAGGCAAACATTTTGTAATAAAAATCAAAAACTGCGCTAAATACATTGCAAACAGTAGGAATTTCCCTTTGATTTTCATTTAAAACCATTTCTGTATAAACTTATTACATTAATCAATAAATTATTAGGTTTATAAGACGTTGATAAATGTATGCAGAATAAATGTATGCAGTACCAACAAAGAAGATATGCCATATTTTTCTTAAAATATCAAATTTTTTTTGTATTTAAACCCTATAACGTTTATATCAGGTTTACAGATTTATATATGAAAATTACCCACTTCCTTAGATAAAAACTGAACTGTGTTTATATTGTTTAATTCGGCTTGACTATCCATATTGAGACAAGTTATAACTTTCTGAGATTGTTAGGGGACTATATTTAAAACGTGATTCAAAAATGTATATATAATAATTCACCACTCTCTTACATATAAATTGGATTAATTTATATAGTTTATTTCGGTTTAACTATCAACCTTTAGATATATATTAAAATTTTCTAAATTTAATAATTTGTGCCTGGAAAACCCTACATTGACTTGAATTTTGAAAAAATTGTTGTAGTTTGCGTTTTATAAAGTAAAGCAGATACTGCATTCCTCTCCACTTATCATCGTTAATCACTCTTTTTGTAAAATATGTCATATAAATTTAGAAATACTCTGGAGTATATAAGATGTAATCTACATTTTTAAGGAAAACGCAGAATTTTTGTGAATAGAAATAGACCAATAGAATTTCTTAAGAAATGTGTCCTTCAACCTAAATGTCTGGGAATTAGGAGCTTTCTGACTAATGAGGTCAAGCTTTAGCAAATGCAACATGATATCTTGTCATCGGTGAAGTTGTGGTCATAGCGTTACTAACCATAAGCAACAAAAAATCTAAATCATTGTAGAAAAAAAACTTGTTTTGAAGGTCTCGGGTCTTTAAAATTATATCAAATCATTTCTCAATTATAGACTGTAAACTACAAATAAATTTGGTATAATAAGGAATAATAATAGGTCAGTTAAAGACAAATATCCTAACAAGACAGCGCAATCCCTTTTCTATTGTTCTTAAATATATGAAGAAGAAGTATGAAGAATAAGAAGAATTGTCACATATTTATATTGATTTGCTCCCAACGAACAGGTTTAATCTCATATTTCATGGTTTTCATATTTTCTTTTAAACACAGAAAAAAATCAAATTTAGAGCTCGAGGAAAAGTATGAGGCTTAACAGGAGTATTAAACATGCAATCCTTCTTATTTTCACATAAAAATAAATAGAAGTCGGTAAAATGATATTTTAATACAATTTCTCTTTAAAAGCTTACAGCTAATAACTTTTCGCTGCTAATAACTTAATGAGTCTAAATTTATATCTTAAAGCCCTAATGGCTTTATAATTTTATTTACACACACCTTCCAAGTGCAATTTAAATAAAATTGAAGTAAAAAATTTAAACGACAGCAAACAATTTTCGAGCTTAAAAAGGTGCGTTCTGTTTACTGAAATTCAAGCCGCCGCATTGATTTGGGGCAGGCAGCAGTGAAACCCAAGACGACAGCACAAAAGGACATTAAATATATGCCGAAATTGGCACGGCAGTGAGGAACGCCCACAATATTTTGAAGGAAATGTGAATAAGTTCAGCCAAAGTGGCAAATTGTAGTTGTCATTTTGACGTCTGTCAGAGTGTCGGCTTTTAATTGGGCTGCTATACTTTCCCTTCCTGCTAATTACCGACGTGGATGTGGTGCCCAAACTGCGGTGAAAGAGGAAATATTTTTCTGTTGCTTTACAAATTTCAGATACTACGTGTTTTTCCGCACTCTTGGGTCAAAATATAACATAGAAACAAAGCTAAAGCTAGAACTCAAAACTTGCAGTTGAAATATGAACACACTTCGTATTCACAGATACGGTGAAGTCAACACCGTATCTGGGCTTGCTGGGCTTGCAGGGCTTGCATTAGCGCAGCGTGGTTAGTTCAAACAGGACAAACAATTTTGAAAAGTGGGTTTGGCATGAAACATACGTTAAATAGCATTTGTATCTGCAACTGTAAAACTGAAACGAATTAAATAAGAAAACAAAAAAATAAAAAAATAAAAAAAATAAATAAATTAAATAAAATGACAGCGTAAAAAATGTGGAATAAATTGGCGGAAATTAAATTTGGGAATTAGCGCGACAGAAGTGTCGGATGACATGTTATGCCCAACCGTGGTCGAGCTGGTAATTAAATTAGTACATACATTGTTCCGTAATTGTAAAAAATGTATTTTAAAGCGCTAATAAATAATTTAAAAGGATATGTGCTCAAAATTACAGCTAAAGCTAATTAAGTGCATTGCGTTAAGTGACAACAATATGAATGCATACTAATTGGCGTTACTCATACGGCATGTGGTCCCAATGTTAAAGTAACACCAGTCACTTTAAAATAAATAATTTAAGTATTTTCTCTAAGAAATAATAAGTTAATTAAAATTATACTCTAAATAAAACTTAAAAATATACTTTTTGTTATTTTTACGTTTCGTTTTTCAGTTATTTTCAATTAACTTTCGAAATCACGACATGCAGTAAGTAAGTAACTCCAACTTATTACAATGGGTTTTCTATTATCCTTTACTTCATAAATAAGTCAATTGTTATAAAATATTAAATCGTAGCTGATTTATGAGAAATTTCGATTATATTTTTATATAACAAATGCTTCAATAGAAATTTCATAAATTATTGAAAACTCTGCCAATCACGCCCCCATGCTAGATTAGGTCAATAATGCTTTTACACGAGTATCTTATAAAGGATGTAAAATATTTGCACACTTTTTATATTTTTTGATGACAAATAAATTAGTTAAGATCGCGATATTATAGAATGACGTCATTGTACATATTGTACATATTGAAGAAACCAAAAACGGGATGACAAATTCACAAGAAAATTTAAGTCAACAACGTATTGAGAACGTTTCCATATTTTTTAAAATATTTTCACTATTTCTTAAGAATCAAAAAATTGTAAATTATTATTTAAATACAAATAGTACATGCTTAGATTTCTCAACTGCGTTCTTAATCAGGTCCATGCTTTTGGGTGCGAAAGAAGAGATTCTTCTTTGAAGCACTTTTGTCATTCTGTCCATATAGAAATAAAAGAGAAAATTGATAGTAAAGGATATGATTATAGTAATAGGAGATGTTGGTGCATGGCGCGTCAGAATTGGACAAATGGTTCAATGGACAAATGGTTTTATCTGTAACATCCGAACGGAAAATTATTTGGCTTAAGTGAGCTTCACACAAGGCTGTCACTCCAATCTAAACTAACCTACGGAGAAAAGTGGTAGGTAATGAACAGAAAAAGTAGAAAATAACTAAGCTTAATAAAATGCTAAGCTAAAGAGAACAGCTTGATATTCGTAGGACATAACAGAGAAGGGAAGGGAAGAGAAGCGAAATAACTTATATTAATATGACACACGGTTTGGTTTGAGGCTAATGTTATTTATTCACAAAATCAATTGATTTTTTTCGCTTCTCATTACTTTATTCGCAACCTGTTCATTCTCAGATTATATTTGTTTTCAAATGATACCAAACCATATTGATATTGCAAAGACAAGTCATGAATAAGCACGTTAAATGAGCAAAAGCAAGAACATATGTCATTTTTCTCATAAATAGCAAATAGAAAGACGCCATCAAATATCCTTTGGTTGCAGAATGGTCATAAATAAGAGAAGAGGTTGGCATGTCAAACAAACTTGTATGCACAGGACACCGAAATATATGAAAATATGAGAAAAACTAAATTAATGTCCCTAAGCGTATCCGAGCATGAATAAGAAAACAATTTTCACAGGCACCAGTTTTTCTTTCAGGTTCACTGGAGCCGGCGCTGAAAATGTGAAGGAAACAATTTTTTAACTGAACCAAGAGGGCACAAAAATATGAGCGCAGTTAAAGGATAGAATTACAAATGTCGTTGACTCGAGTGGGAACTGTAAACAAAATTGTTAAACGGCAACAGCTCCAGTGAAGAAAAACAGAATTGTTGGGGCAATAGTGAATGATATCCTTGGAGGATAACTAAGATTTGTGCAAATGGTGAATTTGACTATTAACATAAAACATGAAAAATCGCCATCAAACTGAGTTTTTGAATAAAAGAGTTCAAACTGGTGAAGTGTTTGAGGAAATTTTAAATTTTTAGGCCTTAATATTTTGAACACTACAAATTAATAGAACACTACAAATTAAGTTTACAATGATTTTGTTAATTAAATTAGGTTAATACACTTATTAGAATATTTAAGACTTTGTCAGTGATTTAAAATTTTTTGAATAATAACTTTAATAAATGTAAATAATGGTGAAGTTGCAAATAAACGAGGTACTACCGTCCAGCGAGCGGAACACTGTGATCATGATTGATCTTTAGTGTTTAAATAATGGTCCCAAATAATAACAATAAATTTTGAGATATTAAGATATGTGATTATTTCAATGTCAATGCTTTAATCAATGGTAACTTGACGTAAAAGAAACGAGTGTCACTTACTTCGGTATGATTAATACTTCAAAACTACAGTCTTGAAACAAAAGACCACTAGATTATGTCAGGTTTTCAGTTGTCAAGTTTTGTCCGAAAATCGACAGCAAATGCAATACATGGCTGAATAGAAAAAAACCACAGTTGTGATGGAAGTCACTTCATAGAAACATTTATAGATACCTGTGATGTGGAAATATGTGAAGAGCCAAACATTAAATTAAACGTCTGAGACCTTATAATTTGATCATTAATAAAATATAATAAGCAAAGCAGAAGATCCTGACTTCTATGTGGACACTAACAAAAATTTGAAAAATTATTTTACAAAATTATTTCTATAATTAAGAACTTTTTAGAGTTCGAAACAAAACTTCCATTTAGTCTTAGTTCAGTATAGATTGAAATAGAGATCTGTCTACTCCATAAGCCTTTTCTGTACACGCCACCAATTCTGCAGTTTAGAGGACTTTGTTGTGGTGTATCAGGTACTGTTACTAAACATCTATGTGAGATGTTATTATGTTAGCTTAAATCTTGAAGTCTTTCCCAGATTAAAGCGAGGGTTAGTATATGGGTTTTAGTGGCACAAAATCCACATATATATATTTTGTAGAAATACCTACGCATATATAGTACAACGTATATTTATTATTGTTCAAAGCATGACAATAGGTAATCAAAAATTGATCTAAATCATCTCAATGCATCGTATCGCATCGATCTATTTGCACATAAGTTGACTTTGATGTTTAAGTGGTACTATAAAACCCCTTAAGTTAATTAACCTAAAAATAGGATATGCTATACAACAACCTTTGCAATACTATTCGCATATGCAACAAAATCCTCCTACAACGCATCCTTTGGCTTTGATGTCGGTTAACGATATTAAAATGGATTCCTCTTTAAATATTTTTAGCATTCATCCGTGGATATATAAATAAATCTTTACATTTTTTAATAAATATCTTTTGTGTTTTAATCACATTTAGCTCTAAAAATATTTCGTTTTTTTAATGCCAATCAATTGATGGGCTGAAGGTCACATACAACATTTTTAAGTGCACAATTTGGATATCCATGCAGTTGTCTCGTATCTATCTGCATGTCTACTAAGCAGTATCAGTATCAAACAAATATATATACACACACATACACCCTTTTACCGACACAAACGTTGCTAAATTGTAATTTCAGTAATCGAGTGTGTAACCAAAACAATGAAATTACCAACAAACCCAGAAAATGGCAAATTGCCAAGGCGTAAATTCCTTGGGTACACCGAGTCCAATATTCAGACCAGGTATGAAATTTATTGATTCGTGACGTTAAACGGTACACACCGATACACATACGTGAATCTGAGTGCGTGTTTATGTATGTGTCGTATAGAGTTTACAACAAATCCTTCGAAAATATTTTTTCCCCAAAGTGTGACAAACAAGAACGGCTTTCGGCCCGATATTTCCTCAGATTACTTTCAATAAATTTCTTTATGCAAATTCGAGCAAGTGTCACTGTGTGTTTGCATGTGTGTTAGGTGTTAATGTATTTGTACGTTTATTTATTTATTTATTTGGTAGTTCATTGTGGGGTGTTATTAAGGCTGATTTATATGCAATATAATTGCATGCACTTAACTTACATGCAGCAATATGGTCAGGATACCTGGTCAGGATGTGAAAATAATAACATTTAAATGCAAATTAAATTAGCACTTTTGCTTTAAGATACAAATTTAAAATTTAGCTATTATTATCTAAACTCATTTCAAAATTATTTAATGCAAATATTGAAATAATTAGGAAAAATAATACTTTCAACTTACGGGCCTAGTCGAATAATGTGAAATGCAAAAAGCCAACAATTTTAAATTATGTACAACGTGAACCAAGCTACATGGAAATATAGTCTACTAGAGAAAGTTACTTTCAATGACGAGCGCTACAATAATTCGTCGTTGAATTGCGATGTTCCAGAAGTCGTAATCGAACAGTGATACTAAGTTATATCGAAATATGGATTTTAATAGCAATCTGTTATATATCAAAATAAATTTATATGGCAAAACTTCATTGCAAATACTCCATTTCTGAATACAAAAGTAAAAACTCTCAAATTACCTTTTTAAGGTTTCAACTTATTTAACAGCAACTAATTGATTTATAAGTTAGTTATTCACCTAACAATATATGGATAGTAACGATATTAAAGTTTCACTAAACCTTTAGTTTTTGCTCTACATATTTTTTTTATGTTAATCACTTTAAAGGGTTTTTCTATGCTAATTTTAATGATTTGTAAAAAATGTTTTGTGTAAATTTATGCACCTTGTTTTTCGTATTAGACTCTAATTGCTAGAATTTATTGTGATTCATAAAAATTTTTACCTAATTTCATAATAATCTGGAACATGAATGAACACCTCCTCCTCTTGGCGTATTTATTTTGTAATAGATTTTTCTGTTCTCCTTGTTGCATGCAATATATTATAAACAAAAAATATATACATTCCCATAATGTGAAACAAAAGAAGAATGGTGTTTATTTCATTTCATGCCTGAAAATATGCTACAAATAATTTTGCTATGTAGTGCACAAACTAACACACCGTCGTCAGCAACAACAACTCAAAGCGCTCATTATGATTTATAAGGATTGCATGGTGTAATCAATTTGATTCGACTCTGCTTAGTTCCCTCACTGTCAACAATTTGCGTATATGTTTAACCCACTTAATGCTGCACACAACTGTGCGGCGCAATTGCTTTTATTTTTGTATTTTTGGTTATTAATTTCTCGTTGGTGTTGTTGTTGTAGTTGTTGTTGGTGTGCAGTCGTCGACATAATAAAATTGCTTTATGTTAGCTCAGCAGCGCAGTACGCAAAAACTAAAAATTGTGTAAATTGTGTAAATTGTATAAATAAAAAGCATTAAATGCCTAAAAGTATGGCACGAATTAAAGCAAATATTGCTTACCATCCATGCCACAATAAATAATAACAATGCTGAAGAAATTACAATAGAAGAATTTCATATCAAAAACGAAAATCACGAAATATGGCGTGGCAAATGGCGATTCATGACTTTGTTTACCGGGCGGATTCAGTGCCTCCAGAATTGCTTGCGGATGTGGACGGCTGCACGTACATGTTGCGTACTCTGATGCGGTATATTTTTGGTTTATTAATGCGACAAATATAAAAATATGTCGAAAAAATTAACAATTAAAGAAGCAAAAGCTTCAACTTCAATTAAATGAGTTTTTTTTTCAATGCAGTTTTTGAGTTATAGTTTCGAATCATATAAAAACGGCCATAGTGGCTTAATCTGTTTGCGGTTAGTTGCTTGGTTGTTAGTCTAAAGGAACAGGATTCAGAATTTTTTTATTTACACTTAAGTTTGTGTGGCGGCTTTTATGTGGTTTACCCAACTTCAGTTCTGTTCAGAATAAACAATATCAAAGTGGAGGGAGTAACCATTCGGTATGAAATGAAGAGTATATAACTTATTCTATTTTTTATTCGAACACATACATCAACTTGTGCTTAAGGAGTTTTATGTAGTAAAAAATCCCTTTTCAGAAAAAAAATATATTTAGTTTTTTTTATAATTAAGAATTTTGTCATATGACAAAAATCTATTTCTAATAGAAAACGTTGGTAATATTGAGAATATTTTCTAATCTAAAAGAAACTCAACTAATCAAAAAAACCCTTGGGCTAACCATAGATCTGTTTTGGATAACGTCGAAATATCTTTCGAAACATCCGCTGGTTTAATTATCCGTTTATAATTTTCAGATTACAAGCGTCAAGAAATGGAACCCTGACAACTTTGAACCGTTGCACCGTGTGTTATTACACAAAGCCAATCTACACTTAATATCATTGCACGTGATTTAATATTTTTTAAATACCACAGAGAAAAGGTTTCCTAAAAAGTTCCCTAAAACATTGTTATCAATTCTGTTTTTTCTCATTTCCATGCCAAATTTTTAGTGCAGTTAGTTAGCAATTTCTTAATTTATATTAATTCTTAATTTTTAGTTTTTCGGTCTTGTTAGCAGTCACTTTGACTTTTGTTAGTTTTTACGTATATATTTAAACTCAGTGTGATTGTATAAGTGGCTGAGGTGAAGCGGTTTTATTTTTAAGTTTTAAGAGTTGAATAAAGTTGGGCACTGCCTATGACACGTTTTTATGATTGAATTATTTTATTAAATGACATTGAGAACCTAAAAGAATATATTCTATACTTTCTTTTTATTTATGAACAAAGTGATAATATTGGACACAAATTTTAAAATTAATTTTATATCAAATCAATATTAAATATGCATATTTCTTACTATTTCAATGATAACGATGTTTTTATAACCTTTTTAGGAACTTTAGTCAAAAAGACGAAATCAAGACCATAAAGAAAATACTTTTTGCATTATTTATTGTTATTAATTTATTTAGTCAAGATTTTAATAACCTTGATCTTTAATATTGATGCAAAGCATTTAATTTGAATTGATTTAATTATAAAGAATATTTAAAAGTTTAATTAAAATGCAATGCATAAGCAGACATAAATCACATAAAAATAAGTTCTTGAAATAACTTTTTGATTTTGAAATAAGAATAATCTCATTCTAATTAAATATTTTTACTGCGCAATACTTCTGAAAAGTCAGAATTTTAATCAGTTGTCCATAAGTAAAAAAAACAAACACTAATACATTTGGAACTTACGAATATAGCAATAATATCTACAGAATAAGCTTGATTTAAATCTCGAGGTGTGTTTAATATTAGGTACTGTTTACGCCTACATTTTTTTCACACAATAAAACAGATCAACAAGAATTTACAAATCTGTAAGGGCCATACGATGCAGACGATCAAATAATCGTCTACCCTAAAGGATCGAATATAATTATATATGCCTTGGAGAAGTATACTGACATGGATTAATGGAACTGCAATGTTTTTAATTCCCTAAAGAAGCATCAATTAAGTTGGCAATCCAGTGAAATTGCATATAAACATGCTTCCTCTCCATTACTTTTGCGCTCCCATTCTCATACGAAAGATAAAAAGGAGATGTCCTATATAAAACCCAAATTTTAAAATGATTTCATACCGTTAAATATCTTTCATTAAAATATATTTCACAAGTTATTTACTAATTTCGATGGTACAAACACTAAGTGCAAATTAAGTAGAAGTATCGTCGCTTAACAAAGCACAGAGCATCCCCAAAGACTCAGTTGGCTCTAGCTGTATCTGGTGCCCGCAAATACCAAACTACAATAGTGATAAGTTCCAAACACACAGATATTTAATTAAAAAATAATTCTCATACAACATAAACCGCCAATGAGAGAACAGAAGTACTTGAGACTTGAGTGAATAGTTGTAAATGTTTGCGTCTATAAGTGCGCAGATACTTTCATATGAGGATACATGCAACGTGTGTATGTACAGGCGCAGGTGAAGAGGTGAGTGGGTGCTCATATTTTTAAAACAACCTTTTTTTAATTAATATTGTTTAGGTGAATGCGTAAACACTAATTTTGGCATGCCCAGTTACCTATGGGAATCATTTGTCGCTCTTGTGACCGATGACATGAACACATTAGCAAGTTCAGATACATTTTAATCTACTCGAACAAACGTACTTCTAGGCTACATTTTGAAAAAGTAACTTTGACAATTAGTAATTGTAAAAAATATGAGTAATAGAAGTAAATTAAGGTAA
The DNA here is from genome assembly GCF_002237135.1 of Teleopsis dalmanni. Taxonomy (NCBI): domain Eukaryota; kingdom Metazoa; phylum Arthropoda; class Insecta; order Diptera; family Diopsidae; genus Teleopsis; species Teleopsis dalmanni. The sequence goes on along the minus strand of NC_051847.1, from coordinate 229,661,377 downwards.
CTTTTTTATCACTTTACATTGACACAAGTTGTTTTTTGTTGGGGAACTTCGTTCGAGGGTTAAATTATAGTGGCACTTCGCTTAGACAAATGCAAATATAATTAATGTGAGGTGTCTCTGCACTTTCTACTTCCATTAAATAAAAATGTATCTATTTTTTAAGTATTTCACATTCCTCAAGATTATTTATCAATATAAAGCTGTCAGACACAGTTTATACCTATAGTTTGAAGCGGGTATGATGAGAAGATAGGTATGATGGTGTTAAAAAGAAACATAATCAGAAATAAATACCGAAAAATCAAATGTAACACATATTTCTCATTCCTTAACTCGCTTCACACAGCAATAATAGAATATCCTTTACTGAGTAGTAGATACGCTCTTAATCGCAGATAAAGATGAAGATAAAGATTAGATGAAGATTGGAGTTTCCCTGCAATAGTTCTATACTCCTAAACTAAAGTGAGCTATACTTTTATTTCAATGAACCAATCAGTGCCATACTAGAAGCATATAATCCACAAAATAATGTAAGACGAGAAAATGAACAAAGGCAGTAAGGAATGAAAAAACAAGAAAAGGAGCAAAGATAAAAGAAAGAGAATGCACAAAAGAAAGAACATAGTGTGAATACGTATAGTTCCAATCACAAATTTATTAAAGTTTTGTCTATAATAGTATATTTCTTTGGGGCATTATAAAAAAGAAGTCTGTGATCACTTATGCAGCTTATAGAAAGGATATTTAAGTTTTCGGTCTACGTGAGAGAAGTATATAATAAAGATATTCGAAAATTTCTGTGATCTCATTTTCTTTCCTTAATTTACACTTTGTCTTAAAAGGAATTTTCACAATTCGGGCAATGGTAATTGTAATTTGTAATATGATTTTGAATGTCAGTTTAAAATAGAAGTAATTAGAAGGATATACGACATTAAAGTAATATATTCGAATTGCTCGCAATGTATCTTCCATTTGATATCGTATAAAACCGACATTGCAAGGAACAATTTTGTAAATGAATTTTGTGCCAAATTCGTTTATGCGCAATTTATTATTTTTGCACTGGGAATAGAGCTTGTGCCTCTGCCTGTGCTAGTGCACAGTGCCAATGCCCCATGCTTAACTGTGTAATAAGCTTTCAAATTTTGTAGAATAATGACTGTAAACGGGTGAATAATATGCATAATGTATCTGCCACCTCGCACAAGAGCCCAGGAGAATAGATTCGTTGGCATTACTGCGTTGTTGGGAGGGGAAGAGCTCAATGTGCGCTAAATGCAAGCAAAGGATAGGATACGAAAGGATTTCACCAGGCAGTGACGAAGGCAATGGAGACAAGTACTCGCACTACCATTGAATGATAAACAAATGGCGCCGACTTAATAGGCAATTTTTTCTCCTTTTTTAGTTTTTGTACGCATAATTTGTATTAGTGGTCATGCAAATTAATTGTTGCCCATTTGTGTCAGCGCCGGAATACCATGAAAATTGGCCCATTGGCCCATAATCCTTTTAGACCACGCCAAAACGCCCACAGCCCAATTTAATGCCTTTCCGAATGTCGAATATCGAATGCCTAATGCCTAAATTGCTTATTTGTTTCAATTGCTGCTTTTGTACTTTATTTAAAATGAAGCAATATTTCGTATTTTATATAAATTTATTTATTTATTTATACGTAATGGAATTTAAATATATTAGGGTGAACCAATTCTTCAATCAATCTTACGTACTTAAGAGTATAGATTCGTGTGGGTCTACGTATATTTCCTTGTTCGCAGTGTATTTGCCACTAGCTGACTCAAGAGTTTTTCCCTATGACGAGTGACCTAAATAAACCCTTTTCATTGCGCCATCGGAAGGCTTACATGTGCCTCAAATAGAGTCACGTAAATGCAAATGCAACCAACTTTTATATTAATAACAGTTAATTTGGGTCGTTGTTGTTGTTGTAGTTGTTATTGTAAGTGATATTAGTGCCATAAGCAGACATTTGGTATGCGAAGTACCGCGAACAGCCTACTAGTAACTTATGAATAATGACTCCGTCAGAAGCACGTCCTTTCAAAAAAAGTAATAATAATAATGTATACGAAATTCGTAAGACGGGAATATTAATTTAAAAGGTGTTGAGAGAATATTTATTTTTTTCCTTGGCACTTCACTTGGATATTGTACCCATGAGTAGCTCTAGTAAAAAATTATATCAAACACAAATTTACATTAAGAACATCGATGATATCGCGATATTCCTTGATATCAAGGAGAAACAGCTGAAGGAATTTTTAAATCCAACAATCCAACAAACCACTAAATATCTTGAGAAATAGCAAAATATACTTTTTGTAATACCTGAGATAAATATAATTTGATGGCAGTAGCGAGGGGTCAGCTTTTTGGCAAGGTGTTCACAATTTGATCAAAACAGAATTCCAACTATAACGTACTCCCCCTACTCCTGAGTTTTGTCCCTTCCCCAAGCAAATAGCGTCCAAGACAAACAAAACAATTTATTTAAATGTTCGCAGCCTGTGATCCACTGGTTTTTATGGTAAATAGCTGTAGGAAAACGGCGACATACCACAGATTTCGACATTTTTACAACAGGTACCAAATTCTTCATATCTGGAGTTCGTCTATTCATTTTATGAATTAACACCTTTTTTTCAGATCGTTTAAAAAAAGATATTTGAATGAAATCTTTAATCACACATTAATTCATTTCTAAATATTATTTTTCACTTCAAATTTCTTTAATTTTTTTCTTTACTTTTACCATTTGCTAGTATAAAATTGCAATAATGACTTTGTTTTTGGTTTATTTCCAACCTTTACATAAGAGTAAAAAACTCTCATGCGTTCATTTACTCTTTTACTTTGTATTTACTATGAGCGGTTCAATTTTTTTATTGAACCATTTGCCCATATAAAATGGCAACCGTGACTTTGATTGTATTTGCACGCTTTGTATGAACTTGCGGTTCAATTTGGTCGAGTGAACCTCTCGCCAAATGAAAAACGATTTTCGCTCAGTCATTTCTATTCTCTTTTGTATTTACTTTGCATAACATTGGAGGTTCACTTTTTTTATTGAACCGCTTGCACGCATTAATTTAAGAGTTATGATTATTTTGTTTTTGTTTTCTCTTTTATTTTTATATTTCTTTGTATGTTTTGTATTTATTCAATACTGAACATAGTCCCAAAGCGCGGTGCAGTTTTTTTCTGAACCTTAGTATATTTTAAGAGGAATGTATTTTCTCTTTTATTAATTATAAGTAATGTTTGGTGTAACAAACATATGTATGTGTGGTTTTGTTTTTATTATACGTTTTGTGTTTATGTTAATATGTTTGGAAAAGCTATTATAAAAAATGTTAAGTAGCAAAATAGCGAGATTATTTACCTAATAAAAAAAAGATCTAAAAAGAAATATATATAATAGAAAGAAATAAAGTAGTTTGTTGTAGGAAAAATTTTACTTCGAAGAGATATTGAAATCTAATGGTTATGTTATGTAGATAGTCATGATCGAGTCATGAAATGGCATTACTGTTCTTTTCAACATAAATTAAAAGTTTGACATTAACAACAAGAGACCCTGTTTGACACGTTAGACAAAACATAGTTTTTTACTAAATAAAGTCGAAATTCGCTTATTTTAATAACATATATGTATATTTTTATCTGCATATATCGGCACTTTAAAATTAACAATTGTGATTTGACTGTCTGCCTAACATGCCTCCACGGTTACAATAGTCCCATTTTTATTTCTTCTATATGGTTCTATATGGCGTCAACGAATTATTTAAATTTCTCAATACCTTTTTTTCTGAAGCGTATTCACATCTAAGTTTGAATCTGTTTTTTCTAATTTCAATAATTCGCACATAAAACTTATCTGTATACTGATTACATCTTGGCTAATATGGTTAATTCTCTATCACATTTATATTTTTATTATTTCTGATCGGTTGTCTTATTAAGTAGAATTAGTAGTACTCAGCTTAATGAGTTAGTATAATTGTACTTTCGATACAAGATAATGGTCATCGTTTTGTTAAAATCCATCATTAATGGATCAAATTATTTGATTAGTCCTCTGACCAGAATAACTTAAGCTAAGTGAGGTGAAGTTACGGCCCTGTACATCCATACCCATTTGAGGGTAAATAATGATTCTTGTGATACTGTGGATAAAAACGTTGTTCACACGCCAGACCACAAAAATATTTATAAATACTGAGGTAGTCTGCGTATACAGGTAAAATTAGGTAAAATTGAAACATCCTGACAAGTTCATAAACTTGATTATGTACCTAGTTTTGGAGCATGACAGCTCTGTTAAGTCAGTTAGAAAAGGAGTAATAAGAATTTTAAATATTTGGAGTACAGATTCCTACTCATCAACAGAGGCACAAGCCGAGAAAAGTTGTCAGCGGGTAGAAAAGTCTTACTACATGTCTTCCTAGTATTTTGTGATGTGTCAGTACTGAACCTATAGTGATTAGTAGGTTCCGGTTTAGTTGAGCAAGATGACTGGGGTGAATTTTGCTCAATCTGGACCAGGGAAATCTTGTGAACTGACAAGAGTTTTCATTCACCCGAGCTTTGATTTCCAACCTTTAGTATTTATGTTTAATTTCAGTTTAACCATTGTTAGAGGAATACTAATATTAAGTGTTTAGGCAAGTTCGTTTATTCTACAGTTGCTCAAGATGTTTGTTTGTCCAGATTCGGGAAAGCAGGTATTCTCGAATTATAAAAGAAGCCGATGTAACGCCTGTCAGAGACTTAACATCAGCTTAGCTGACCGTGAAGATTACGACGTCCGAGATTACTAATATTACTTTTATTAAATTTATATTAGTTGCTATAAAGAGTTTTTAGTTCAGTAGTCTTATATGGTTCTAACTTGATATTATATAGTTAGGGTAAAAATCTTTATGTTCAGTATTTATAAAGCCAATTAACTTTAAGGTCTTAGATATTAATTGAGTACTAAAATCCCACAAAGCATGCACCGCTTTTGAATTCAAACAATTTTACAATCCATTTATTGAAGTTACTGAATAACCTTTTCAGTTGGAATGACACAAAAGCAAAATTGCTCAGGATTATTGATGTCAAAAGATTAACGCTGACTACGAGGAGTTCATTTACTATGGACCAATATCTTTAATGCATTCCCTTGTACGTAATATACACTGGCTCGATCTAACCTACTCTTAAGTAGACAAACTCATCCATTACATTCTTGTAGAACTTTGACCTTCATCACTCATCGTTAGACTAATGTCATGCAATGAAAAGGATTTCGTTTGTGTTAAAAGCGTGGTTAAGGTCGCCCTAGAGTGTAAATATTTAACTCAAATTCATATAAAATATTAAACACATTAACTGAACCACATGAGTGGAAGATGTACTCGTTGTACCACATCCTCTTAGTGGCGTTTTTAGTGAATTTTTGTGTGCATTATATATCAGCAGAAAGAGCTCATATTTTAATATATTGTTCAACCTTTATATTGTGAATAAAATATATTATAACTTAAATGAAAAGGATATTTCTCTCATTGAATGTTCAGCGATATTTCTCGTTACCTAATTGTGCAATATTCTGGGTATTAAATATGAATTGATTCACGTATTTGATTTGCCTTGAAGGTTGATTTTCCTCTCCAGCAATATTTAAATAATTGGGAATAATAATTAAGTAACTTAATGGCCTAATCAGAGATAAAAGAGAAATTGCCGTCACCTGAATAATATTAACAAAGCTACAGCTACTACAGGCTCACTTCGTCCTTTCACAGAATGATAAATTTCGAAATTTAAGGCTAAAGTTAAAGTTATTTTTGCAGAACAAAAGCGTACATAAAACATTAAATTTTTATGTCCTTTTGCCTTTATCCTTTCCTTTTTCTTCCATTGTTGTTCGCATATTAAATTCTTTCTGTTTTGATTCTTTTGGCAATTTTGGGTTATGTTTTTCATCCTTCGTACAAGGTCACAATAAATCATTTGAACAGACGACAGTTCGACCTTTTTATGGCAAATGATTCGCACGGCATCTGCCATGGCACATAAAAACTCGACCGGAAATGAAATGTTTAAATTAAAGTATTTTAAAAAAAAGCAAACAAATGCGAACGTAAAGGAAGCCCACATTCCGAATAAGTATCTTTCGAGCAATAAAACGGGTAAAAGCTTCAGAATGAAGGATGCCATTAAAAGGTCAAAAGTTGGGCGAAATTTCTTGGGCTTAGTGCCAAAAGCTCGAATGCGAATTGCAATTGCGGAATACAAAAACGCAGGATTCACAAAAATAACGCTACATTTCACTTACCTGAAGGATTATCCTGTTACACTATTGCTGCCTCAGCCGAATATACAGTTGAACGAATTATTATAATTTATTTTTTTCAGTTCTTTTAGGTTTTTATATTTTTTTTTTAGTTAATTTTTAATAATTTTAAAAGGATCCGCACTTTTTATAATTTTATGCTGCATCAAATATAAACAAAAATTCATTAAATCATATTTCTACTTGCAGAATATGTACGCTTCTATTCTAATTTCATTTGAAAAAAAAAAAGTTAATGGAGCATAAAAATCCACAAGACCAAGTAAGACATGATAAACGATTATTGAAGAAAAGCGCCAAGGATAATCGTCATTCATAAGTTCATGCTCCAATTTTATAGAATGCAAACGATCAATTATTTGCAAGCACAACTAGCGAAAAGGACTAATAAGGACATTTGCATTTGAGCATTTGAGTTGAGTACTGTAATTCTCATAATCGTTCTGTCCAGTCAAACATTGCACACTCGCTTAGCATTGAGATGTTAACTAAATGCGGCATTTAAGGCGATTATAGCGATTAGATGTCCAATTTCCGCTTGGAAACGGAATAATATACGCATTAGACGGATATGAAAGAGCACATCCAATAATAGTGCACAGAGCCACTAAGTATGAGAAAGCTGTCATATGACAAGACTTAAGTCTGTTGGAACATAAATGCCAAAGGAAATGTTCAGTTGCAGATTGATTCGCTGAATTGCCGTGTCGTGTCATATTTGCCAACGCAGTCTTATCTTTTGTTCGTCTTGCTTTTGTTGTTACTACAACTGTCGCATGTGGGCCTCAAGTATGGTGCGAGTAGCGTACAAGGTTAAAAGGGTTCATGGCTAGAGTTTATAAGTCACCCGTGTGGGTTGGGTTAACCGCTTCAGATAGCAGCTCACGTATGCTTACAAGTAATGATACGTATGTATCATAACTTGGCAGTCAGCACGAGAATAGCGCAGACTATTTTTAAACGTTGAATTGCAGAATGCAGTCCTATATTTATATGGAAAGACTTCAGAAATCACAAAATAACAATGACTGCATGTTAAGTTAAATGTGCACTTCCTATGAGTTTTGTATTATTTCAACAGAAAAACTACAGAGTCAGTCTCTGTCTGCCACTTGGTTTACAATCGGTTGAAGGATAAAGAAATAGTGCCTGCTTACAAGTGAGTTCAAGTGAGCAATATTTAAAATATAACTATTAAATTAATATGAATATATATATTTAAAAAATAAAATTTTTTGTCATGCATGTCCTTCAATATATCCTATAATCGTTGTTTTGAAAGAAGTTTAAATTTATTTATTATTATTTAAGAATAAAGATTAAATTTACTACTTAAAGTGATTTTATTTATACATATATTAAGTCGCTTTTCAATAATGTTTGCTAGTGCTTTTGTAGTGATACAAAAAAAAATGATTGAATAGAGCACTTTTACTTTTTATGGATAGTTTTTTATGCTTATTATAGTAGAAAAATATTCCTAATCAAATCAGAAATCACGGTTTGGAGACATTAGTGATGCATCTAAATAGGATTATACTGGTTATAATATCGCGATATTAAAAATGGATTATAAAATAAAATATGGATAACTTGGAAAATATGGATAAAAACTTATGCGAAAGTGCTGGACTAAACGGAAGCTCTGTGATCCATTAGGAGATAAAGATTACGAATAAAATATACTATATTTCACAATTTAAAATCTTGTACAAATCTAGAGATTATATTGAGAAGACTTAAGAGAGATATAAGATCTTATAATTACTCAGTCAGTAGTAGCTTTAATTCTTTTATTTACAGTCCTCCTTCCATCGTTTTTTTTTTCATTCTTATATAAAAACAAACACCGAAACATAAGCGATAAAAATTTATCACTAAATCGGGTTATGTGTATATAATTTTCTTCAAGTTTTCAAATGATTCTCAATATTGGGTTGAGGAAGTTAATAGCAGCTTTGGCTATTTTATTTACTGTCCACTTCCGTTTCCTCTTCTACATTCTTATTGAAGAATATCGAAACGAAAGCAATAAAAATATATCGAAAGATCAGAGCAAATGTATATAACATAACTTTGTAAATGATTCACAATATTGGGTTGAGGAGGTGCTCAATATTGTTGCTCCATGTTTATATAAATACATAAATAAATAATTTAAACTGAAATCACACGTGGAAATCCTGAACCAACACATGTGCCAACACCAACACAAAAGCATTTAGGAAAAGACAGCAAAACGCACACATTTTATCCTTTGAAATCGTTCAAACGTTTTCCTCGCTCAAATGAGAAATACTACTTTACATTTTGCTTCATTTTTTTATTTATTTTTGTTGTATTTTCTGAATGTTTCGGTAAAGTTTCGTACGTGGCATGACTTGGGCTGAAATGGTAACATTCCGCAGTGGCAGCAGATCACGTGAAGTAAATCATTACAAAAACACAAAAGGGAAAATAAATTTGGTAAAAAAAATTAAAATTCAATTTTAAATGGCAAAAATGAAATTGATTTTTTATATTTAATTTTTTTTCATATTTAATTTTTTTTTTATATTTTTATTTGTTTTTATTGCAACAAAACACTTTTCAGTTCAATTTTAAAAACACTAAAAAAACAAAACCTTTTTTTAATCAGAAAAACAAGTTAATTTATAGTATTTCATTTTCAAAAATTTGTTTGTATATATATATTGTTTTTATCAGCACCTTCACACTCTACAGTTTCTATTTAATATTTATATATTTAAATAAAAATGGCGCTTACAGAAAAATACGTTTACGCGCCTCGACAGTTCACATCATTCTGAAATGGTGTATTTTAAGTTATTTTCAACATAAATGAACTCATGTCCTAATTCTGTTAGTTCTTTTGCCGCTCAATGCACTCAATTCTTTGTGCTCACTTCATCTTTTGCTCAAGTTCTCTGCTGTTATGCTTTTGAGCCTACACATTGTTGCCGTTTCATGTCCACGCATATTAAATTCTTCACATTGTTACCGTTTCATGTCAAAATCTGTTATACAAAATTTAGTTAAATAAACGTATTGTTTTCTTTAAAAGTTGGACAAGTACTCGAATTAATTTTAGTTCAGCACCCCAAATATAACTCATAGTTATGAGACACATACGCTCTGTAGTTGTTAAGTAATTTTTTTTTTATAAATTTAAACAAAATGCAAAGTTTAAATTAACAATAATTAGTCATATTGACTAACAAGAGATTTTTTAAAGTTGTAAAGTATCACATGTAATGTAATGTAACAGTTTATTAGTTAGGTTAAGGCCTTTTTGCACTGCGACCAGCTTGATCTATTAGGCACCCTTTTGTATTTAGACATTTAGTATCTCGAGAAATCGAACCAGCTCCTTTAGAAAGAGTTTTTGAAGGTTTTCATCCTCTAGTTAATATTCTGTGGGCTAGCGCATCGCAGTTGGTGATCAGATGTTCCATATACTCTCTTCCTCATCACAACAGAATTTGCAAATATTTGTGTCAGGTATACTTATTTTGTGTAGGTGTTTATTGCAGGCGGCGTGACTCTTCTTGTTTAGGTTGAGAACGATGTTTGCCATTTTTTCATCAAAATTTAAAAATTTTTTGGAATGATTTAAGCTGTCTGTGTCATTCCAATATTCGATGATACTTTGTTGGATTCATTTTTTGATCTCCTGTTTTATGTTCTTTTTATTGAAGCCAAAAAAAGGAGTTGGGCTGATGAATAGCTCTTTTACCCCTTTTTTGGCATAAAGGTCTACCTTCTCGTTGCCTTTGTGTCCTTCATGTCGGGGCACCTAAATCAGAGAGACCTGGTTGTAGGTGGCCAGTTGATTGAGTCCATTGTTACACTCTACAAGGACTTTTAATGTGAATGTGTAGCTATTTAGGTGTTTGAGTACTGATTGACTGTCTGAGAATATTTTGATTTTAACTCTCTTTAGTCCTCTTTTGGATAAGATCTCCAGTTCCGCATGGAAAATTGTGGAGTCTGTGCTTATTGTAATTGATTTGTGTGCTCTGGCTCCCACTATTCTTGCTCCTATACTTTGAAGCGTTTTGGACCCATATGTATATTATTTTTGCGAGTCGTCATGTAACCATGTTGAATTAACATTCTACTCCCCCCTTGATGGGAAGATGACTCTGTATTTCTTGGTGAAATTGAGTACTGAGTTTGTGTGGTCTATTGCGTGGGTCATATACGTAGCGTGTTCAACCCTGGTGAAGATTTGTAAGCGGATTTGGAAAATTCGGAGGGTTTATTTCCTACTTTTGATAAGAATATTACCTTATCCTCTCGCCTTATCTTTGAAAGATATCCCAATGTTAGACTGGATCTGAAGATTTCAACCAAAATATATTTCAGTGTAACAGATCCTTTAGAGTTTAGGGCTGGGAATACACCATCTGGTCCTGGTGATATGTTGGGTTTCAATGAATTTATGGCCCATTCTACCCACTCAAAGGTAACTATTTTGGGTAAAGTGGAGTTTCTAGCCCAGTGATTATTGTGAACTAGTGCCCCTTACTCGTTGTCACTGGTTGTGTTGAGATGAAATCACTTTAGTATCATGGCATTATATTTAACTACATATGAGCTTTATAATTTGTGAAGTAAATGCAATTACGAGTTAATTAAACATTATTTCCTATTTATCAAACAGCAATGTATGTTATAAAAACAAATTCCTTAATGTGATAATATAATTTATTATGGTATAATCTGATGCCAACAATATGAACAATAATTAAATTCTTTGTCTATAATATATTTTGCGAGCGTCAAGTTAATAATTAATTATTGAAATTATTTAAAAATAATGCACTGAGCAGTGCGAGTGCACTATGATATAATCAGGCGTCAATAAGATTTTTTACAACAGAACTCTAGACTTTATTTATCAAAAATATATTTTAAGATCATCATGTTAATAAAATTAATTTTTAGAAAAAGGTTTGCATGTTGAACAGTTCACCGGAATATTTTTTAGTGTTTTTAGTATTATTGTTTTTTGTTATATATGGTTTATTTTAAAGTTACCAAATATTAACGATTTAAACGTGATTTACAAAAGGAAAACAATGTTATCGGAAACAATTATATGTAGATTTGTCACACAACACACTTCATTTTAATGTAATATTGGATTCACAGAATTTTCTTTGTGATTTTGCTGTTATTTTTGTAATTCTAGTTGTCAATTGTTGTTGCTTTTAAAGCAAAATGAAAATATTTGACAGCTACAATTACAAACAAAACTCTCGTTTGAATCCAGTATAAGATAATTACATGATTACGAGTATATGTGGTTACTAAATAATTGCTTATTGATGATTGCTGATAACGAAATTGTGATGAACTATTTAAAAACGATTAATTACACTGGAACCTAAATTGAAGCCATTTATTAACGATTTTTTTATTCATAATTGTTTGCGAAAATAATATTTTTAAGCGATTATTACTTAATATTCTAAAATATTGCTTCGTTGAACATCCCCAAAAATTATTGTTAATTTTATGTATAATATATCGTTCTTCTACTTTATTAACTTATGAAATTAAATTTACGGTCAGCCAAACTGCCATTTATTGCTTGCTTGACAGTGTTGCTGTTTTCACATAATATTTCAAAGCTAAGCATAGCGCGGCAATAGCTCGCCAATATAAAAATTGTTTAAAAAAAAGTGTCACTCTTGCAATTTTCCGTCATAGCGTCAAAGGGCATGCGCTGTGCAGAATTAGTTGCAGGCACAATTTGACATAGTTTTGGCAAACTTTGTTTATATGACGAATTATGTATAAATTTATACACATTCCAAAGACAATTGTATTGACCTTAGTATGAGGATTTAAATATATTTAATAAATTTCTTTTTAATTCTACTATTTCAACAAATCATTTGCAATTTGCTTAGTTGCATTTGTTAAAGAAAGAAACACACTTCAAAAAACTCTTTTACATATAGTAAATTCTACACAAAGGACAAATGTACATATGGATATGTACAAATATGACAAATGTAAATGACTCAAGTAGCGTAGTGATAATGACTCATAAATATATTACAGGGTGTTAAGTTTCTCAATTGCAGTGCAGGGAACACATTGCATGACAAGCTTAGAAGCTTAGTACATGTACGTGTGTCACAAGCACAAAATATTGCTACCATGTGCTAATAATGTTGCATGTATGGTAAGTAATGTGAGTAATGTGAGTAATGTGCCAGCTACACACAATGCATGCACAATTACAGTTACTGTAGTAACGACGAAACTTCCACGTCATTCTCCATTCTTCAAAGCAAAGGCTCGGTTTGCGGCTTACACTGCAAGCACGAAAATCGCACCACAATATGCAAATTTATTTGCTGCGCACACAGAATATTTTAATGTTAAACAAAGCCAAGCCACTTCGTTCTATTTTTGTGAAAGGATACATAATCCACTTAAGTTGAATAAAAATTACATAGTTTAAATCTGTAGTCAGCTTTACATACATATACATATATTTATATAATATACTACTTGCAGTTATTTGTGAAATCGGCAGTAATCACAGGTCCATTCCCTTTCCATTTCATAATTATGCGCAAAATTTAATTAAATTATAAATGCAAAATAATATTGAATTTTTTTTTATTCTTAACTGCAATTCAATTTTAATTTCAGTGCACAAATTGCTTTTATTCCCTACACAAATTGTTTTCTTTTTCGTTCACTCCATCATTTCATTTCATTCCCTTTTGAGCACCAACAGTGCAGAAATCTGTTTTTCTGACCGAACCTTGTTACTCGTCTGCCTTCTAAATCATTTGTGGGGCAAAATTGTCTAATAAATGATTGCATCCTTAGGGATTTCTTTCAATAAATTAAAAGGTGAAGAATGCAGTAGTTTAAGAAATGTAAAATAATAAAAAAAATACATAAATTTCACCACTATAAGGACTAGAAAAACACACTTAGGTCATTTTTAAATTGTCTTAAAATTTTTAAAAAAAAATAAACGATTCTTTAAAAATTGTTGCAGAATTACTTATCTTTACTTATCTTTAACGAAAAGTAGGCGAATTGATTGTTGCTAGATTTAATGTAAGAAGTGCATTGGAAGTAATTGATATACAATCGATTAACACATGTTCAAATAAATTATTAATTGTGCAGTGTGACATAAACTTCCCATGAAGATATGCAGATATTCTGCATGCAGATATACAAGCATCTCTCCAGGTTAAATATGTATGTAAAGTATATTCTATCCACATTCTTGGTTTTTGAAAGCATTATTGATCTATGAAGTGCTTTGTGAATTGGAAAAGGTAATTTTAATAAATAGATATCAAGAATAAGCTTTAAATACATTTATACATTAGACACTCTAATGCATTTTATTATAACATAATGAAAAATACGTTTGGTGTCATGACTTTAGAAACAGAAGTTGCATTTGAGTACTTTAAAAGTGAATAAAGCTTTATCATTTAAGATATTTGCCATTCCATTGATGTTAGTTACAAATATTTAAACTTCAAAACGTAATAAACATTTAAAGTGTGATATATTTAATTCAAAATAACACATGAAGGTTTATGCTAATACAGTTGTCGGTCTAAACAACAAACTGAAAATCTAGATATGATTAACATTACAGATTTGACAGCAAAGGTCTTTGGTTTCTAAGTTACCGCCTGCAGAATATCTGTTAATGCATTTTAGTCCTCAAAAAGGAATGTACAGGACAAAATAATTGAGAAAATGCGTTTGAAGGAATGATTGCATTGATTGGTTATAGAATACTTATTATAGAACGATTCAGTCTGGTGTACTTGAACAATTGTTCTTTAGACAATTATTCAGAAGGTTATGTTGAAAATGATGTTTTAACCGTTATATTTTCAAAGAGTGTTAACTGACAAACTACCTTTAATAAAATAGGATGTTAGGTTATTGCCTTTGTTATTAATGCTAAATGTTAGTAGTCATGTTGTCATACCGCGAATAAGTGAATACCGAATAACTACGCACAAAACACTCAACACTAATCAGTTTTGCCACTTAATTTGTTGCTCACTTGACGGCTTTATTCCGTTTGCATTAATTTCTTTTTTGCTGACACTGTTGCTGTCGTCGCTGTCACCATTCTCGTTAACTGCCACATTGATTCCCAGAATAATTATGCATTGTGGTTCACTTCTACACCATCTGTTACTTGGGTTAAAATTTTAGCCCTAGCTTAGGGGTTAAAGTGGCGCCCTCCATATTATCATGTCAAGTGTTATCGAAAAGGGTGGCATTGGTTTTTGTTTGGCGCTCCGTTGTGTTCGGTATTTTACAGGCGAGTATTTGAGACAATCGTATTAACAATTTTCTGAGATAGACAATTTCATTTCATGCATTTACGATTTTTTACTCTGTAGCATTTTTACATATTGCCTATTTAAAAAAAGTTTTTGTTTTGTTTTAAAGTTTAAATTAACGCCGTGTGCGAGTTCGAGTAAATTGAGGCAAAGTAAATTGAAATTTCCTAGAGATTTTTTGCACTGCACTTGTGTAAATGTTTATTTATTTATTTATTGCACTTATTTATTATTTTTGGTTAAAAGTTTACGAATTTATTTATTAAACATATTATAAAATTTTTACAGTGGTAACACCTAATTTACTTAAATTTTATGTAATTTGCCTTACGCGAAATTCTAGTAAATACCAACATTCGCTGCCATACCGACATAATTTACTATTTCCCTCAATTTACCAATTTACCATCAATTTGCTCGAATTCGCACACGGCCTAAGTATGAATTTTAAAATCTATTACTTTTAATTATGATATGTTGTTTAAATTATTCAAATTATTTGTAATATTCTACTTAAACTTAACTTTTCTACTTTTTTAGAACACACAAAAGAAGCTCTTAATTATGCTTATGGTTAAAAAAATAAAGTTGTTGTTTTTTTATATTAACATATAAATAGTTCAGAATTATAAGCTTATAAAATTTTTTTTTAAATTAACATATTATTAGTTAAGAATTAAGAAAAAACTCAAAAGGCACTTAAAAGGCACGCATTCGCCCAACAAAAAAGTGCATAAATGCGACGGTAAGTGACCCAGTTTTTACGCACTTGCAGTTCTAAAGCGATTTCCGCAGCGACAATCGCTTAATTAATTAAAAACTGGTTAAATGCCAAACTGCCAAACTCAAAAGACAAATATTTCCACATTCGACACCCGAAAAGCTTTTGGTTGTGAGTTCAGCACTGCGAGTTGAGGTGCAATTTCTGGTTTCTGCAACTTCTCTCTTTGGGGAAGGGAACTTTGTTGTTGTGAATGCGTGTGTTGGAGGCATGCAACGTTAGGAACATAAATGCAGTAGTCATTAAAATTCATATAAATGATATTCACACACAGAATCGTTCAATTACTTTAAGCAGCAAAACTAGTTGCAGCCGTTGAACCATGAAAAATGTAAACAATAAAATTAAGTGAAGGCATTTCGCCATAGCTGAGGTGGGGTTCTATGGTATTGGCTCACCAAATTATTTAACCTTGGAGTATATTTTGGAACAGATGAATTTGTAAGGGATAATGAAAGTTTCTTCTAGACTGTTAAATTTGAATAAATTTTTTTATTTGAAAGTAACATTCTTTAATTTTATACAATGAAAAAATAGAGAAAACAGAAAAATAGAGATCGAAATAAATAAATATTCCTTTATATATATATTTTTCTCAGACGATATATTTTCAAAACTGTAAAGGGTTGTCCATTTCGTGATTATGATTTGGTAGCATATTATTATAAATATAATATATAATACATAATAAATATGATAATAAATTAATATTATAATAAATAAATATATTTATTCATACATATATTATAAATATTTGGTGATGTGAATGGACTACGAAGATTTGTCACTTCTGAACTTTTTTTTTGAGACTACGAAAACGATCGTGTGTATCGTAATTGACGGCTATGTACCGACAAGTCATCGAAAATTACCTTGAAAGTTTCTAGTACAGTAAAATGTATGGTAGATTGCATTTAAATGCAATTTCACATCTAATGACAAGGTCCAATATAAATATACTCTAAGAGTTGATCCAACTCTTAAAAAAATGTTTGTTTTATTTACATTTACTCTGCAACTATAAAATGGATAATCGTGTATAAAAAATAGCTCCGAACTTGGCTTTCTTGGGTTGTCAAATCGTGTAGTTTTGTAGCTTTCTAGTTTTTTGTATGTCATGTTCGCTTGACCTCTCTTAGCTTGATCTCCTTAAATTTCAAAACATTTTGCATAATTGTAAAAGTTCCAATACTAATAACTAATTGTATTCCTTATACTTATAGGTAGCTTAGATATATCTAAGGTATCTTTTACAATTGGTACATACTATAAATATACTTGATCACAGCAAAAGCATTTTCAGAAAATTTTGTAATTTTATGATAATAAAAAATAAAGTTTTGAATTGTAAAATAAATTCAGAAGTTTCCGTTTAAATATAAAGCACAACCCTAAAGTCACGCAACCCTAAAGTTCCGAATATCAGCAAAAGTTTATCGCGTTAACCACGGCTTGCAGCAGTACCACGCTATTTGTAGGCTTCGAAACACTGACAAAAAGTTTAGGCCAAAGTCTCTTTTAATAAAAACAAGCATTCAACAATTGTTGAATGCTGTCAATTGAAGAGAAAAAAGACAAAGTCAATAATAGGCAAAACCAAAAAGCAAAGCTCAGCTTTTGTTCGCTTGCAAGCCGTCCAGCCCAAAGGCTTTAAAAACGCCTAGCCTCACGGTCAGCGACAGGAGAACAAAATTAGTTTCCGACCAAAATCGTACATAACACAACAGACACTCATAGATTCAATTTCGTCTTGAATAGACTTGCAAAGAAGGCCGATAGTACAACTATGGAATTAAATTTGACAATTTGTGCATTTTGTGTATTGACCTTTTCGGTGACGGTACTAAACGGTTTTCCAAATGGCGCGCCAGCGGATGCGTGCGTGAAGAAACGCGTGAATCAGGTACAGTGAATAATATCGATTATGCCTTAAGCTATAACGAATTGTTTATTACGATTGTTTCAAAAATTATAAGTTTCAAAATGATTTCAACAGCCCCATCATGGTGAAGCACGCTCACAGCCTTTACATACAAATCCTTTTGAAGTGGTAGCCAGCGCACAATACTATCATCCTGGACAGGAAATTTCTGGTATGCTTTCGGAAGAATAGTGCTTTTAATTCGAGAATTTAATTATTTTTTGAACGCGTTTACTTTCAGTTGTAATTTATCCTCGTGATCAGAATAAACTTTTCCGCGGTTTCCTCATACAGGGCCGTGATGTGGAATCAAATGAATGGATTGGTGAATTTATACAAAGCGAAAATACAAATTCCATTCCAGAGTGCTCAGCTATAACACATTCAGATAATCGAGACAAATTGGGTGCTAAATTCATATGGAAAGCTCCGCAACATAAACGTGGTCGCGTTTACTTCACGTAAGTTTTTTATAGAATTTAAAAATTTTACCATATCATAAGGAATAGTAATAATTGTATTTCTCACCTAACTTGGAGAGAAAATAGAACTCAAAATAAGTTACTTATTCGACTCTGTATAGTATGCCTTGATAAACGAAAAATATGTGCAGCTAATATAATATAAAAAAATCCGGTATAAAATTCTACTCGAATGTTCTACCAAGGTTTTTTCAGCTTTCCATCTGTCATCTGTCATTAGTGATCAGTCATCAGTCATCAGTGAAGTGAACACCTCAACTTCTTCAGCTTCTATATTGATAACTTAATGTAGCCTAACATTTGTTGTTTTTTTACTACATGTTGTAGCCAGACCGTCATTTTTATCTCTCTCTTTTTCTTCGCTTCAAACTCCAAAGCATCAAAAACTCAATTAACAATCGATAAAATTGCATAAGCAAAACGAAATACAAATGGCAAAAGATAAAAAATTACAAATCCATTTATAGTTCGGGCTCGCTCACAATCAATTTACCAAATTTGAAATAAAATAAACAAGATTTCAACATCCGTGATTTATTTGTGCTTTGTACGTGTTTTTAATTAACGGATCCGTTTACGATTTTTCTGTTGAAATGGCATTTACTTCAAGACGACAAATACTTTACTAATGACCCATTAAACTCATTTGTATTGAATACCCAATACCCAACATCCAACATGCAACATCATGCAATCGAAGTTACTTCAGATCGCAATTGGCGCAGCGACTAATCAATGACGATGAAGCCATTTTCAGAATTTAGTTTCGCAAAAGAAACTCCAATTACTGCAGCAAATGCTGCACCGCCAGATTTGGATTATTTCCCTCGTACACGAAGTAACTTATCGAATTACTGGTTTAAGAAATATTAAATGGATCGTTGATTTGAGAAAGAAGATTTCAATCTTTGCAGCTCTTCCATTGCTTCGTTGATTTAGTAGAAACTCATTTTCTGTCATATAAAAATTATTTTTTGTTTTAAATATTGGACCTTAAACTTTTCTTCGTTAGTATTTTAGAAACAAATCATACTAAATTACTGGAAAAACTCCAGTAACTCACTGCAGAAATATTTTTAATTAATTCTTAATCAAAATTTATTTACAATAGTGTTGTGTTATAACACAAAGATTAATTATAGACCTAGGAATCATTTTTTTTGCTAAGACTAGCAAAAAAAAGATAAAGATCCACTTAAAAGATAAAGATTAGAACTTATTGAACATCATTAAGCGATTATTGCTTCTAAAATGATCAAGAAAACAAACCTTGATAAAGAAACCTTCTTTTACTAGTAATAGCATATAAATAAAAACTCTTGGAACTTGATGTACTTCATGTAGGTAATAGGGATAGTCATATGTTAATACTATGAGCAACATATTACAATTAGGGATGCGGTGCAATATGGGATTATAATGTCTAATATTTTCTTTGTACTGATTACATATTAACAATGAGATTATTATAATCATGATGAGCTCTGAGATTTAGCAAAACTAAATCTACACAAATTGTAAAACTTCACACTAAAACTAAATCAAGAAACCATTGGAGACACTTTTGCACAATCATTTTTTATTTGTTGTTGATAAAAAATTATATTAAACTCAAACATTTAAAGCGAGAGTTATTATCTTTAAACGGGCTAAGTTTCTTACTTTTAGAAAGTTTATATCGTTAAACTTAGTTGAAATTGGGCTATTCTAACATTTGCAAATGTTGAGTACAATCGTCGAAATAAGTAAATGATTACCGTTAGTTACAATCACGTTTGAATAATGAACAAATATTCCTTTACTTCATGCTGGAAATTCTTATTAAAGAGATTTTGTTTCAATAATATTCACAAACTGATTAAAGCCTTGTTACTGCGTCTAAAATAGTATAAACGCTTTCAAAGCAATTAAAATTAAAACTTCATAAGTCTTTAATAAACTATTAACCCTTTAATAAACTATTTTATATGGTCTACTGAAAAGTTGAGTTAGTATCTCGAAGTAATAATTGATTCAATACTTATATACTACTATATATATATGTATATGCATATACATCAATTATATAATACTCTTGTTATATTTCTAGCGGCACCGTTCTTCAAGACTATGGTACATTCTGGAGTGACATTGTTGGAAAGGTTCAAGCTGAATAAATAAAAATTGTCATAAAAATATTAGAGTGTAAATATGTAAATTAAATGTATGTATATAAAAAAACAACAATTTCTTTTAATAGGAAAAAGTTTTTTGGTTTAATATTATTATATATATATAGTTTGTTTTCAGTCTTGCTACATATTAAATTATAACTAATTTTAGTTTCGGAAATATAACGTGGAATATAATACTTGAAATTATTGTATGATCTGAACGTTTGAACTTTAGGCTTGGATTTTATATTTTAAGGTTATTTTTTCATTTTAAAACTGAAAATGTATTTATATTGTTTACAGATTTTTAACAAGATAAAAAATTGTTCTTAGTTAGACAATATTTCTAATACAAATTAATTCTCCGTTTCGTCCGCTCTCCAATGTGAACAGAGACATATACCCAACGCATAATTAAGCAACAATTAGAACCAACAATAGCTAAAGTCTCTTATTTGTGTCCAATTATATTGAATATTAGTTGCTAACGAATGTTACTCAATCGTGCCTAGTGCTTCTGGTGCATTCGATATTACTTATATTTCTAGTTACTATAGCCAGCTACATTGCAGCCTAACCTGCTCCGATTGATGGAAAGATAAGAACAGTGATGAAGCCATGCCTTGGAAAAAGCACTATTTAATTGCTTAAAAGAAGTGAAGCAATTCAAAAGCAATTAATGATAATTGATTATGTGTAAAAAGTATTTTTAATTAGAAAAACACATCTAAAAGATACGAGATAATTTTTTTTTTTGTAAATTGGAAGCACTTGTCAGTATTGTGTTCGCACGCTAAATTTAAGTGCGATCTGTTGCTTAGTGTGTTTACATCAGCTTTTTTGCAAATATACTTTCAAATGTTCAGTAATCGCTTAAAGTCGTCGTTATATCACGTCGAGTGGGGAAAAAAAATTTGCGTTGGAAGTGGAGGTCATACTCCACTCAACCTGCAAAATATGTGTGGAGGATTAGGTTCAGTACTGGCATAGTTAATTTGTACTTGGGGTTTGCGCAGAAGCGATCGATTGATGATTTTTCTGTGTTTTATTTAAAAATTCTGGGTACTTTTTACACAAAATATGTGCACGCACATGATCAATGCCATCCGATTTGTATAAATTGAATACATATGTATATATTGGTTTGATACTTTTTTTTTGCATACTAGGACATAAAGTTCCAATAATTTGTTTAAGTGTACATATGTATTTCCTAGAATTAGAATTTGTAGCCTAAAA
Organism: Teleopsis dalmanni; assembly: GCF_002237135.1. Taxonomy (NCBI): domain Eukaryota; kingdom Metazoa; phylum Arthropoda; class Insecta; order Diptera; family Diopsidae; genus Teleopsis; species Teleopsis dalmanni. The sequence goes on along the minus strand of NC_051847.1, from coordinate 229,640,065 downwards.
TTCGTGAACTCTATTTTTGATACATGAGTTTTAAACAAATAATTAATAACAAATCTATTATGGAAATTATTGGTTAGATTATTAATTGTCTGAGATATATTATGCATATATGTATGTATATATGTCTAATTTATGAAATTGAAGCTTATACATTATCACAACTGATAAAGTACATGGCATCTGGGTATTTCTCTCAGTTTAAGCTTAACTTCCAGTCTGTTTTCAATTGCCAAGTAGGCTTCCACACTTCCATTAGAGATATAGAATTATCTCAATTCGTATACCACAGATTAAATTATCTCGTTTCGCTCTTGTTTATGAGCAAAGCAGAAAGTTGTTTTTGTTCTGGTCTTTGTTCTAGTCGGCGAGTACGTATTTCGAAATGAAGGTGCCTTGCATAGCGACATATCAGCATTTCAGGCAGTGCATAAATTAGTTCATTTTAATATTTTTGCTTCGTTGCAACAACACAAGCGCTCACTCGCCTCGCTGACAGTTACGTGATTTCGTTCAGTCTTAATCTCGGAGTCTTCGATTTTTTCCGGTTATTAAAAATTCAGTTCACTGCGGTCAGTTGTGCGATTTGTTTGCTTTGTGGCTTGACTAAACATAAGAAACGTGTCGTAAAATGGTTATCAATTTTGGTGCGGGGCCGGCGAAATTGCCAGAAGAGGTTATTGACTGTTTTCGCACAATCAAAAACAGAATAATTTTTATAATTAATGACTTTTCGTATGACTTTTTAATTGTAGGTGCTGAAGAGCGTACAGGAAAGTTTACTTAACTGCAATGGTAGTGGTGTATCCATTATGGAAATGTCGCATCGTTCGCAAAACTACGCAAAAATACAGGATGCGGCCATTAATGACTTGCGGGAATTACTCAATGTTCCTGATAACTATAAAATATTGTTAATGCAAGGGGGTGGAACCGGACAATTCGCTGCAGTTTGTCTTAATCTCATGGGTCGTACAGGAACTGCAGACTATGTGGTAACAGGTGCATGGTCAGCAAAAGCAGCAAAAGAGGCTGCACAATATGGCAAAGTTAACTTAGTCTTACCCAAAATGTCTAACTATACTAGTGTACCAAGACAAAGCAGCTGGACATTAGATCCAAATGCCTCTTTTGTTTATTATTGCGATAATGAGACAGTGCACGGTGTTGAGTTTGACTTTGTGCCGGAAATCGCAAATGGTGTACCATTGGTGTGCGATATGTCCTCAAATTTTCTTTCGCGTCCCATAGATGTTAACAAGTTTGGTGTCATTTTTGCTGGTGCGCAAAAAAATATTGGACCTGCAGGTACAACTGTAGTTATCATACGAGAAGATTTGATTGGTCATCACATGCCGAACACACCCTCAATTTTAAATTTTTCACTCATGGACAAAGAAAAGTCTTTGTTGAATACACCACCAACATTTGGGTAATTAAAAAAATTAAGATTAAAAATTTTTATGTAAAATTCTTACGTTAATCTACATTTACAGTATATATGTGATGGGACTTGTATTTCAGTGGGTGAAAAGGAATGGCGGATTAGCTGGCATGGCAACAAATGCTGAAATTAAATCAAAACTTATATATGATGTAATCGATAAATCTAACGGGTTCTATAGTTGCCCAGTCGACACTGCAGTACGGTCGCGCATGAATATACCATTCCGTATCGGTAACATTACAGGCGTCGAAGAATTGGAGAAGAAATTTTTAAGCCAAGCTGAAGATGAGGGCATGATTCAACTAAAAGGGCATCGCTCAGTGGGTGGTATTAGAGCTTCTCTGTATAACGCAATGACTGTTGCCGAAACCAAACTTTTGGCAAATTTAATGTTAAATTTCTATGAAAACAATAACAAATAATTCCATATATTTTTTGACATAATATTTTTATTTGTTTTTATTCGATTGAATGTTATAGCAATCCCCGTTGTCTAAAAATGTCATCTAATAAATTTTCTAGTTGCGTATTGGTACACCGTAAATTATCCACAACTTTTTTGGCCCAAATAAAGTACTCATCACGACGTTCCTATAAATTGAAAATAAAGTATTGCAAATAATAAGTACAGAGATCAGCTTTACCTCTGACCATCCTATTGGCAAGTTAGAGCTAAGATCTCTTAAATTATCCAATTTATCAGCCAATTTCACCAACTTCGCCTTAGGACTTGTATCAGCAGCTTTTTCTATTTGTAATCTTTTGCGTTCCTGCTTTTCTAAGCATTTATCATCTGCAAGTAAAAAATAAAAAAATGTCTAAGTTAATATCAAAAATTGCATATTACTTAATATTAGATAAGTAAAAATATTTATTATATTTTCATAGATGTTTTTGGATCGTTTAGGGCCATGCTATGCAAGTGCTCAAATGGGTGTTGTTGATGTGACGACCCTTTGAGATTTATCAAACGTATGCTAGTAGGTTACGGTAGTGTAAGACGAAAGGGGATTGTTTAGGATCAAAATGAATTGGGGGTGAGTGGAATTTTAATTGAAGTCAAACTGGTTTTCAATGGTTTCAAATTTTTAAACTTAAATTGAAAGCGACAACAATTGTGGTGGTCGACGATTATTAAATTGTCGGTAAAAAACTGCACTAATGAATATATATCTAATTAATATATTCATTTAGTGGAAAAAATATAGCCAATTACATATGCAATTTTTCACATACAAGAATTTAGCTATTCGATTTCTGTTATTTTTATCGAAATATATTGTAAATATTATATTTACTTATACGAATGCGTATTAGTTTAAAATAATAAACGGTTAATACTGTTTTAACGTGTATATAGTATTTTGCGTTTGTAATGTTTAAAATATTTAATTAATTTATCATTCATTGACACTATTAAAAAAGTCGTGAATTCTGAAGATAATATCAATATCTGATTTCTGAATTACTTTATAACTTTATATACAATGAATATGCAATACATTTTGTAGCCCCTGTACTTACCAGTTACTTCGCGAACTATGTTACAAATTTCTTTCCCAAAACGACATTCAATTTCTTCAAAAGTTGTGTCCGTATCCTCCACAGTGTCATGTAGCAAAGCTGCCATTAGCACTACTTCATCGTTAACTCCTCCTTCAATGGACAATATAGTAGCTACATTGATGGGGTGATTGATATAAGGTGTCTTTATCTTGTCAAGACGTCTTTGATTTCTGTGTTTCACAGCTGCAAACTGCAAACATTCCATGAACTTTTTCGAGGGATGCATTTAGATTTATTTTTCTAAAATATATAGAACACAATATAATTTTAAAATTCACAACAAAAAATAAAGAAAAATATTTATCAGTATAAACCGCACCTGTACGCAGTTCACAAAGTATTGAGCTTTTAGAAAGCTTTTTTCTGTTCCTCAAATGTCAAATTAAAAGGCAACGAAAAAAGCTGAATGTAGGACGGCAGAATAGAAAACAAGTAGTTTTTGAGTTGTTTTTTTAGTAAAATATGTTATAAATATCCACATAAGTATATTCCCATGTGCTTAACGTGATGTCACCTCATATAACAGCTATACAGGCTTGCACAAAATATTTTGTTTTAATACTAAAAAATATTGGACCGGCTTTTTCACATACAAATTTATAACTGAACTAAAAATACGTTCATAATATTTATAATACGCCATATGTTAACGAATGGACACGTACACACATTCATATGTACATATATGTTTGTTACGATTAGATTAATATACCTAATATAAACGTTATTGTTATTTGTTTATGTATTTTATTGTCATAAATGCATTTAAGTACGTTAACTGATAGATAAATAAGCTTTAATTTATTGCATATAAATATGCTAAGTGTAATTAACAAAAGTACTTAATAAAAAAATGAGAGAAAATACCAACTGAGAAAACGCACGCACTTTGTTTTCATTCTCATAATAACATAAGTTTTGACTATAAATAAAGTTTTTTCTGCGTAAAATATATGTAGGGTTGCCAAGTTATATATATAATGTGCCTTCAGAGATAATAAAATAATATTAATTTTTGTGATTCAGTTTATTAATAGGTATATTCTTTTGACATGAATATTCCAATAAAACAACTTTTGGTACTTAAAAATAAATTGGCATCACTGCCTAAATCAGTAAACATATGACAAGTAAGAAAAAGTCAATCAAATTTGGGGTTAAATTTTATGAAAAAGTTCTTTATATAAATATACATATAGGCAACACGAGATTGCGGTTATATTCGTTTAATTAATTTTCAAACTTCCAACATAACTAGATAATGCTAAATGAGCAGTATTCAACATTGTTTTATTTTTCTTCAATTGGCTTGTAACTTTTTGCTCTTATATTAATGATTGTGTATTGTATTTGTTCATGTAAGAACACAGGAATAAAAAATTCCTTAATAAATAATTAGATTCTTCACAATTACTAACCTGTCAGTCATTTTCACAAATTTTATTATAAAATTACTTTTTTAAAATATTTAAATTTACTCATTAACACTCGAAACAGTTTTAAATAATAAACAGCTATCTAGAGATTTCCATTTTTTTCCAAAAATCATTAACAATAGATCAGTTTTAAGACTTGGCAGCATTGTAGTGCAGAAGCTATTATTCGTTAAGAATTTTCAGAAAAGTAGACTTATTATTGCGAATTTTGTTTTTGCTTTGCATTTTAAGTTTTAAGCGTGTATTTTTTTGCTTTCATGTCAAAAGAATACACCTAATGTTATATAAAATAATTATTTGTTTTAAATGTGATAAATGTCTTTTAGTTGTGACTCCACAAATCATTTCATAAGTTATTTTATTAATTTTTACGATATAGCATAGATATAGTGTTTCATTAGATAATATTAAATTTCATTAACAAAATTAATATTGATATTATAAAGACAGGCCGAAAACAATGCTGACATCATATACTACATATAAATCATTGGAACTTCAGCATAACAGTTATTATCCTAAACAGGTTTTTTATGCCTTCTTATCAAATTGGGCATGTATTTACTACTTTACTATTCTACTTCTTGTTGGTTTCCTTAGAAAATGTTTTCAAAATAGTTTTGATGACTGCTGCGTCTTTTGTAGTATTTCATTGATTTAATATTAATATTTAGTCAATATTTTCTTTATATGAAATTACTATCTATATATACTATCTTTAGTAAGAGACTTTTCATAAGGTTAAAATTCAAAAAATAAAAATTTGTACTGTGAGATCACTTTTAAATTACTTAGTGACATACTGTATACGAAAAAAAAAACGTTTTCGACTGTGGGTTATTGCAGTAAATTGATAATATTTATTTAAATTTTACAGATTGTGATTCCTATATCAAATATAGGATATCTCTTTTTATAATTGATAATATGGTTGTTAGATTATCAAAAATATGCAGTTGACACCATAAATCATAAAGATCTGCCTTTTATTATGTTTACATTTAAACTTATCGAACTCCTTCAGTATATTTTTAACCAAATTCATACAAAATTTTGGCATATGTGTAGAATTAAGGAAAATAGTTTATCCATAGCATTAAATATATATTATTATTTATAAAACAAATTGTTGCAACAAAATTTCTAGGCAGTGAAAGCATGGTTATTACAGAAGTTTTTGCTCAATTTATCCTTTAAGAATTCTGGTTTAACTTTGTCACAGGTAATTTTGCATTATGAACGAAAAATTCACACCTAATAATAAATGAAAGCTCATATCATGCTTTCATACATAACTTCAACATGAAAAGCGCTTGTAGCTCATTTTTAAGTCGTTTCACTGGACAAAAATTTCACTCTTCCCAATTGTAGTGCTATTGAAAAAGTTCCGCATTTCATGGAATGCGAATTTGACTTCAGGTTAGTTCTCAAGCAGCATTTGAGGCAATAGGTGCGTTTCGGAGTATCGTTGAAGTGGTTGATTTGTTGTAGATTTTATATTGTTCGTGAAACTTAAGCATTTATTTACACAAGGTAATAAGATATAAGTGTATGTGTTGTATTTTGTGAAATATGATACAAAAAATAGAAATTCTGGATTTTTTATTATTTTTTTTTTGTTTCACACAAAGTGTTCAAAGTAATAAATTAGTGAGTTGTGTTGGCTATTTTGCGGTTGGATATGTTTAAGCATATACGTACGCAGAGGTGAAATAAAAGTCAACGAATTTTTATTTTATTGCTGCGCTTACAGTCATCGGATGAGGAAATTTTGTTAAAGTTACAATGCATGCAATAATTGCTATATTTTTGTAAATCGAACGATGCCGTTCGTTATCACTTATTCATAACAGCAGCGTTGACGACACAATTTCGAGCAATTTTAACCTTAACAACAGTAAATAAATAATTAAATGATTGCGTCTAGTGTTCCCCAAAATTTGTCATTATCAGTTGAATAAATATTTAAAAAATGACTCAACAATTAAGTTAAATTTGGAAATTCTTTTTATTTGAAAGTGTTGAATTAGGAATTACTAGAAATAGCAAGTAGTAAATGTTAAGTGAATGTCCTCTGTGTGAAGTTCAAGGACATTCACGTCATTTAGTTTGCGATATAAACGGCTTTTACTTTCTATGATGACGTTTCCAAAAATATATTATTGGTTAAAAAAAAACTTCCACCCTCCACCCTAAAGCACAGAGCTTTTCAAATCACGATTATTGCGCATGTTTATCAATTTTTTATTTTTGCAGCTTCTGCAATACTTTTAAAATGAGTAGAATTAATCAAGATAAATCATGATGGTGTGCGTTTTCGTTGTCCCTCTTTTACATGCACAAAACGATATAAACCTTCCAAGCTCTGTCGCGTGAAGCTGTTTTGTTAGTGCACAATTTGAAGGTCATAATTCCGCGCACACATGCTTACAAAGCATATGGCAAAATGGGTTGTCTACCGGCTTACGTTATCTGCAATTAATTAGGTTTTTTTGTGAGCAGCTGTGCCCAGTAGCGTCATCAACAAAAACTTTTTTGTTTACATACATAGTTCTATAATGTTTTATTAGAAAATTTGTTTGTTTAAATAATGATACGTAATTTGTTTTTATGATACCTGCTTTGTGCGTCTTTTGACTTTTCCAGTAGAGATGAATTTTTTTTGTGTTTTGAATTTATCTTTGTGTGCTCGTTATATTGGTTAAATTATCTCATTTAATTTTTATAACACTTTTTATAATACTTCTTAATTTATTTATAAAATTTCAGTTTTGCGCTGTTGGACTAACCTAATCCAGCGAAACACTAATAATTTTTAATTGGCGTTTTAAAATTGGCAAGATTTTTAAAATTCTTTTTATTTTATTTTTTTTTATTTTATTTATTTTTTTTTATTTTATTTTTTTTTTTATTTTATTTATTTTTTTTTATTTTATTTATTTTTTTTTATTTTATTTTTTTTTTTTATTTTATTTATTTTTTTTTATTTTATTTATTTTTATTTATTTTATTTTATTTTTTTTATTTTATTTTTTATTTTATTTATTTATTTTTTTTTATTTTATTTTTTTTTTTATTTTATTTATTTATATTTTTTTTTTTATTTTTTTTTTTATTTTATTTTTTTTATTTTATTTTTTTTATTTTATTTTACTTATAATTAAGTGCTTCTACTCACACATATTCCAATGTTCATAATCATTAACATACGAATCACATAACATTTAATTACATCATTTTTAGTGAAAAATCAAATTGGTTTTGGTAGATTCTAAGTTCTGAACATTATGATTTCTTCTGCTTCCGTCTTATATAAAGTAATCAGTACCGAAGTCCTAATAACTATGGTAGTGAATTAGAAACAACCTTACATATAATGTATATACAAGGTGGTGATTTTTTTATTGGCGCCTAAGCAAAAAAATCCTATTCATTCCAGCAATTAGTATTTGTATACTTACACTCTCTTAGAACAATTTCTACAACTAGGTGAGGTGATCATGACGATGGGTGATCATGGTTAGCAGTACTAACCAATAAAAAATGAACTCCAAATGTTTGAAATTAAACAAAACCTGCTTTAATAGAATAATTTGTAACTCAGTGAAGGTATTATACTTAATGACATGAATCAATTAAGCCATACATTTTGGTTTTTTTATACCAATCAGATTTAAACTGTTTCTAGAATTGCAAATGATATAAAATCTGGTAATATGTGGGATACATTCAAAATTACTCATATATATTTTATATTTTAACAATTTTCAAGGAGGTGAATGTCACGTTTAAATTTGTGTAATCACAAGAAAATATAAAACAAGCTAGGTTCCCACGTACCAAGCTAAGGTGTATGAAATATTTGTTGTTAATTCATCTGGAAATGGCCTTACAGCGATCAATATTTTTGTTCGTTTATTAACAATTATTATTTGACGTGGGTGATTATTGGTTAAATTAATGTAAACATGAATCTTTTATCGGAAAAGAAAAAATGAAGAATTTTGTAATTTAAAACAAAAAACAAAAAAAAAAAAATCATATAGCTTCTACTAAGAATTTGTATTCGCAGCGGAATATTTGTAAGTCTATTAATATGTTAGGCCGTATGAGAGTTCGAGTAAATTTATGATAAATTGAGGGAAATAGTAAATTATGTCGGTATGGCAGCGAATGTTGGTATTTACCAGAATTTCGAGTAGGGTTAATTAGATAAAAATTAGGTAAATTAGGTGTTACCATTGTGAAAATTTTATGAGATATCAAATAAATAAATTTGAAAACTTTGAAACAAAAATAATAAATAAGTGCAATAAATAAATATTTACATAAGTGCAGTTCAAAAAAATCCCTAGGAAATTTTAATTTATTTTACCTCAATTTACTCGAACTCGCACACGGCCTTAATAAAACAATTAATCGATAGTTAACGGCGGCCATCAGTTTTATAACACAATTTGTATTATATTTTTTTTTAAACAATTTTAGAAAGAAATAATCAACCAACTTTTACTACAAAGTAGTATTATTGGAGTGTGAAATGAAAAAAATTGAAACTTTACCATAAATTGCCAGAATTTTAAATAATATAAAATTTGCGTAACACTAAATTATCATGGATTAAACCGTGTTTCTAGTGAAAAACCATAAAAATCTGGGCGTTCTTTTCGAAAATAATAGACATATATAAATATATGAAAGGGTTAACTAACATATATATCCATAGTAAAGATAATGTCATTTTTATCTAGATTATTTAAAATACTGAGCACCTCTTCAAACAGATTACACTTGTTTGTTACGCCGATGCTTTTCTTGTTACAGTAAGTACATATTAGTTCCTACCAGTTAGAAAACAACAAAAATATATATTCAGCTCTAAATAGTACCACTACGTAGTTTTCATTTAAATTATTGGTAGTTAACAAATTTACACATATATTTTGTTACATGGGTAAAATTGTTTAATTTGTGTGTGCTAAACTTAATTACACTTAACCGTTTCACAGTATTTAGGTAAAAATGCTGATTATGCAATAATATTCTAATATATATAAAAATACTGATGTTGATATTCAGATTGAACTCTGTATTCATTTAAGTAATAAACCATGTATTCCTTTATTTTTTTTAAAAATAATATAGTTAATTAATATATAATAATATAGTTAATATTGTACATATTGTAAAATTCAGAAATAGTAAATCAGCAATGATTTTGAAAGAATCAAGTTCATTGAAAAGTATACTGAACAACGAATCAGCTATTGATTTCCTCGATAATGAAAGATTTTTTCAGAAATCTATTATTGTGTAAATTGATAGCGATATATTTTTATAAAAACAATACCTAAAAGTTTACCGCGTTAATGAGTTTAATCCAATATGTTAATATTATTTTGTTACAAATTTATTACTATTGTAGCACGAGATTTATTATAATTGTAATCAGCAGTTGATTAGCAATATCAGGAGATCGAGTTTTCTAAATTTCACAATTGCAGATTAATGATCGTATTCCAAAATAGATGCAATACATATATACGGTCGTCTGTTAACAAGTAAATGACACCTTATTAATAATCAGTTGTTATACAAACAACACAGATATAAATATCTGTATAATTTATTTATATAGAGCATACGTAATTATTTAAACATTCTTCAAATAAACTTTTTTTTAAATATTGTTTTGACTATGATATGATAACATCAGATGATCAGATAACACTTGGTATAAACTTTTCCACATACCTTTTTTTAAAACTGCTGTAAAATTTTTTGACTATATTTTTTTTATTTGTTAGAAAAATTTAACCCTTAATTAAACAGAAATGACACACACAGCCACTGCTTTTATTGTGTTTTTTCTTTGTTGTGTACATATGTTATTTATTTAAAAGAGAGAAAAGCTTTCTCGTACAATTTTACAAATCGATTTATTTTTCATGGTCAGGTGAAAACATATTGAAATTGATATTTTTTAAATAACATTTTATGATTAACAAAACTAAAATTGCAGCAGCAAGAATTTGTTATTAAAAAAAAATTCCCCCAACCCTTTATTCTAATGCGACAGAACATGCATTTTGCTCCGGGTACGTGTATACCCTGTATACGCAAATTTGTTGTGTACTAATTGTTGTTATTATTATCATTGTTGTTGTTGGTATCTTAACAGAATAAAAGTTATCCAAAGCGCAGCAAGAACATTTTTCACCGAGCAAATTCTCACTTGCGTTCGGACTTTGTTATTACACAGTTGCCTTGACGTTTTCGTCAAGCGTTCAAAATCTGTTATAAATTTAAATAATATCGAAATTTATATAAAATCAAAACAATTGTGAACTGTGAACACTAAGTAGTGATTTTTTTATTTATTAAGTAATATAATTTATTAATTTGCAAAAACAGCGCATAATTAGTTGGATTGTGTGTGGCGAATTAATCCCTAAAAAGGGATTTTTATCACTAGTAGGACATTTTTTCGACAGAAAACGCTACGTTGTAGCGACAAAATTTCCAGTGAAAAGTTCGTTGACGAATTATAATTTGTTGTCCAGAATGGTGCACGCAACAATTTACGATGAGGCACCGAAACTAAAGGTATTTGATAAATTACGAATTCCCTTCCTATCGAAGGGAAGAACAAATGCATTTCACTTTGTGATTACACAACGAGCATTGACGTTGCGCTAATGATAAAAGTTTTTTTTATATGAAGTGGGATAAGGAAACAATTTTCCTAACCTTCATAAAAGGTCATGATTTGGGCTATTTCATTTCTATTTTTCAATTTAAAAGTAGAGCAATGTGCATGCCTCAGTGTGCTGCAAAAATACCTACATACATGCATGTACATAAGCGTTAATATATGATATGTAAAGTTATGCAATTGCATTCAGACGCAAGAGCGAGATTTTAATAGACAATTGCTTCCCAATTTTATACAAAGAAAACTATATACTGCACATATTTTTGGCTAACGTTGAAAGCTTAATACGAATGTACCTCACCCTCTTTCGCTCTATTTTGTCCAACATGCCAAAAAAAAAAAAATATTTTCTGTAAGCCTAAAAATCAATAAAATTTAAGTACTTTTATGATTAAGATTTAAGATTGTCAGTAATTATGATACGACAGCGGGGGTTGTCACTTTTAACACCAAATTTTTCTTAAAATTTAGATCTATGGTCGGACTTATAAAATTTTAGTGCCCGTCTTCATTTTCGGGCGGTTAATAATCGCAATAGCACATACATATATAAACTTAAGTTATAAATTTTCATGATTTCATCATTAAATTCTATAGAACTCGGACTTATGGTTTCATTAATATATAAAACTACATCTGTCTTCGTTGATAAATTCATTATTAACTTACACTTCACACATCTCAACTTCATACATTTTAATCTATCAATAATAACCATCTGCGCATTTACTAATTTTATAACTATTAACTGTATAATATGTATGAGTGTGAGATAGTTACGATTTTTACTAACAATGTTTTTATATGTATTTAGATGGGAGAAGTTCCTCAAATGATGGCCGCCGAAGCTGAATCTCAACTTGAGCACATGTGCCGTTTGCAATTCGATTCACCTGTACCACATGTACGTTTATCGGGTATTATTTGTACTATTGGGCCTGCGTCACGCAGCGTTGAAATGTTGGAAAAAATGATGGCAACTGGGATGAACATTGCTCGTATGAACTTTTCGCACGGTTCTCATGAATATCATGCTGAAACTGTAGCTAATGTTCGCCAAGCTGCCAAAAACTACTCCGTTAAGGTTGGCTATGAGTATCCAGTTGCTATTGCTTTGGATACTAAAGGTCCTGAAATTCGTACAGGTTTAATTGAAGGTAGTGGTACTGCAGAAATTGAACTTAAGAAAAATGATACAATAAAATTGACTACAAGCAAGGAGTATATGGAGAAGGGTAATAAAGATTGCATATATGTTGATTACGCTAACATCGTTAATGTTGTGAAGCCTGGTAACCGAGTTTTTGTTGATGATGGTCTCATATCATTGATTGTTAAGGATGTTAGTGAAGATACCATTGTTTGTCAAATTGAAAACGGTGGGTCCCTAGGGTCTCGTAAAGGTGTTAACTTACCCGGTGTACCAGTGGATTTGCCAGCTGTATCAGAGAAGGATAAATCCGATCTACAATTCGGCGTTCAACAGGAAGTTGACATGATTTTTGCTTCTTTTATTCGTAATGCTGACGCTCTTACCGAAATTCGTAAAGTGCTTGGTGATAAGGGCAAAAGTATTAAGATTATATCTAAAATTGAAAATCAACAAGGCATGCATAATTTGGATGAAATCATTGCTGCTTCTGATGGTATAATGGTAGCACGTGGAGATTTAGGTATTGAAATTCCACCGGAGAAAGTATTTTTGGCACAGAAGGCTATGATTGCACGCTGTAATAAAGCAGGAAAACCAGTTATTTGTGCTACTCAAATGTTGGAATCAATGGTAAAGAAACCACGTCCAACTCGTGCCGAAATATCTGATGTAGCCAATGCTATACTTGATGGCGCTGACTGTGTTATGTTGTCTGGCGAAACTGCCAAGGGTGAATATCCTTTGGAATGTGTGTTAACAATGGCAAAAACATGCAAAGAAGCAGAAGCTGCTTTGTGGCATAGAAACTTATTTGCGGATTTGGTACGTGCAGGTAACACTTCGTCATTGGATGCTGCTCACGCCGTAGCTATTGCTGCCGTTGAAGCTGCATCTAAAGCGTTAGCAGCTGCTATTATTGTTATTACAACAAGTGGTAAATCAGCTTACTTGATCAGTAAGTACAGACCTCGTTGCCCAATTGTTGCAGTTACTCGTTTCCCACAAACAGCTAGGCAAGCACATTTATATCGTGGTCTTGTGCCAGTTGTTTACTCAGGTAACAAATTCTCTAACATGGAAGAAGAGATATATGAAATTATAAATTTTGTTTTTGTTTTCAGAACCTGCATTATCCGACTGGCTGAAGGATGTTGATGTACGTGTACAATTCGGCTTACAGGTAGGCAAGAAGAATGGATTTATCAAGGCTGGTGATTCAGTTGTCATAGTAACAGGATGGAAACAAGGATCTGGATTTACAAATACTATGCGTATTGTGTAAGTAAACACAGCAGTTAATATTAGTAAAAGTTTCATTTGATTAATTTTCATTTCTATTTTCAGTACCGTAGAATAAATTCAGTGAGCGTTATACTATGGCGAAGACGCACAACTACGAATAAACAGATTATAACACACGCAACTCAAATCAGAGTATATTTAATATAAATTAGATCCTATTTAATTTTATTAATTAGTTTTATAATATAAATATAACATCAAAAAACTTCATTGGCACTATTTAACATTTAAAATGTGTTATTTAATATAAATCAGGAACAAACTCATAATAAATCCGGAAAAAAACGCATAAACTCAAGTTATTACTAAAAAGTATTCAAATATATTAAATTGTTAAAAAAGAAATTTTAAATAAAGTTTGAGTTATTTCGTTTCAAACGATCTCGATGTCTTTGTATTAATAAATCTTATAAAATCAGATTGTGATAGGCAGTATAGTATAAGGATAAAAATGATTTCTAATTAAAACGAGTTTGAAACATAATACATATATTATTTGATAAATGATGAATAAATTGCCGAAAAATCTACAATATCGATCGACAAAAATATGCCCTTGTGCGCATATTAATACGTTAATAAAATTTAAATATTTTTTTGAATTTCTTATATTCCTAAATTACAAATTAGTTTTCTACGTGCATTCTTCTCCTCCAATAATGATTGAAGCAACCTGTTGAGCATGTATTTATGAGAAATGGTAAGATTTTTAGTTGGTATGGTTGGATTTACAAGATACGACTTGGTGTTTAGGATGGCCCTTATTCAAACTATTGATATTTTCAGTCATATACCTTGTTTAGTTTTATAACGTGATGATGTTATACCAATAACCTTATAATTTATATTTATAATTTATATGTATATATATATATTACTTATAATTTTATTTATAATTATATTTACAATAAATTAAATACAAATTATAAATAAAGTTATTGAACAGTGGTTATTCATATATAAGCAATTCATTTTGGTTTTTTTTCCCTTTTGTTTTATTCATTCATCTATAATATAATACAGCATTACCAAAAATATGTTTTGTAGGAATAATTTTACGGTTCATCACCATTTAGGTCGTGTGCGAGTTCGAATAAATTGAAATTTCTTAGGGATTTTTTGCACTGCACTTATGTAAATATTTATTTATGTATTTATTAAACATCTTACAAAATTTTGACAATGGTAACACCTAATTTACCTAATTTTTATCTAATATACCCTACTCGAAATTCTGGTAAATGCCAATATTCGCTGCCATACCGACATAATTTACTATTTACCATAAATTTACTCGAACTCGCACGGCCTTTGTAGCCAAGTAATAAATTAGCATATTAATTATTATCTGGTTTTAAAAGTAAATATATAAACTTTAAGGCAATGCTGATCAATAACGGCTACAAATAATTTTTAATGATTATTTCGAAAGTTCATTTTTAAAACCAATGGATGCATTTATTTGTTTTTACTGAATTTATTTTAAATTACTGTAATTTTTATGTATGGCATATAGTATAACAACAGCTGCATATATTGATACACATACGTCAAGCTTATAAAATATTAATATTTTTACAAAAATGCAACTCTGTATGTGCAAACATGAGAACAACAATTCCTAAAAGTGGAACTTAATTTTTAGTTGTCTTATTTTAAGCAGATTTCTTTTCTTTCTAAATACAATTTTATAAAAAATATTTATCAGTTAAATAATATTAAGTGTAGCCGCTAATAATGAGCTGTAGTGAGGATTCTGATCCAGACTGGTAAGTGTGCACCTGGTACAAAATAAATTACTTTAGTACCTTTTCACAAATTTTGTATTATTTTAAGTAGGAAAACATCCAAATCAAAAACGTCTGAAAAAGTTGCAATCAAACGCGAAGTGTTTCAATCATCTAATTCAAAAACGAAATACCAGCAAAGGTTTTGTGACAAATGGTTAAACATATTTGACCCATGGTTGACTCGTTGCGATGATGATCCCAACAAGCCGTTCTGTCGTGCTTGTCAATGTCGTTTAGATTGCAATCGCTGTCACTTGCAACGCCATGAACGAACGACCAAGCATGCCCGCAATCTTGAAATACTTATTAACAAAGGTGAAGGAGCTGCTCGTCAAAATTTGAGCATACGTCAAGAGCGAAGTAAATATTACCAACAGCGTAAGAAGTTGAACTTTTCAGGACAGTCATTTCAACAATCTGATGCAGATTTAGATGCAAATGACTATATTGATGAGTATAAAAATAAGCAAACAAATGCCTAAAACGAATTATTTAAAACTTTCTCATTTTAGTACTGTTGAGCTGGAAAATGAAACTTCATTCCATTTCGTTCAGACCGAAGGAACACCTATTGGATATCCAAATGAACCATTTATGAAGCATGAGAATTTATCTAGTGACGAAGCTAGAGTTCCATTAACCGATGGTTTCAAAAATCAAAATGTACCAAAACAGGGTATTAAAAAAGAACGCATGAAATTACTTATGCAAATACAAAAAGATAAAGATGAACTGATGAACTCATACAGAGAATTGATAGGGTCACATACACATCAGTCAAGTTCTCCACATAGAGAAAAAAATCATGTAGAGCTGTTTTTTGATAGTGTCAGCTCAACTGTACAGTCCTTTTCACCGAAACTTATTGCAGAAGCTAAAATGCGTATTTCTCAACTGCTTTATGATTTGGAAGTGCGTAATTCGAACGAAACACAGAATGGATCCTTAATCAAAACTAGTAATGGAGCTACAGTAGTTTTGCCAGACTGTAATAGTGTAGAAGGATCGTATCTTGTAACTTCGCCACTAGTTATGCATTCATCACAACACCAAGAGGATGATAACGAATTTGAAGCGATTAGCTGAAGTAATTGTTATATAATTCGAATGATATTATAATAGCATAAGTGTAAAATGTAACTAGTGTGTTTAAAATAAAAAACAAATAAAATTCCACTTAAAAATATATTAATAAATTGGAAAGGAACTGCAGAAGATCGAAACAAATGGAGGCAGGTTGTGTAAATAGGTTAAGGCCCCAATGAACTGTAGCGCTAAATAAGACGAAGAAATATACAAATAACCGCAGCAATGTAGTTCTTTTTGATTTTCTAAGTTTTATTAAATTCTGATTTAATAAAATCAACGAATTTATATGATTGATATGTTTCTTCTCATATGGCTTCCGTCAGACATAAATAACGTAGAAAGCTACCAAAGTCGTTGACGACTATCTAATACTTCCTTAAGATCCTGTATAACTTGTAAATTCATCGGACAGAAATGGCTCTCTTGCAACAAGAACTATTATTGCAGCTTCAGTTTTAATGGCGACGTACGCCTCTACATTTGTCCTATAGTACACACATCTGATCTTACTTTATGTGTGGCTCCGTTCTTGTGAGATAAGCAGTGTAGCTCTTTCTTTACATGTTCACTATATAAGCAGGAATCCTTCTATTGTCTTCATGCGACAATGATTAAAAATTTGGTATTTTTAAAACCATCATTTAGAAGCATACATACATACATATATACATATATCGATAGAAGATAGGAATGTTTTGCAGTGATAAATATATATACATTAATCTTTTTTCCTCTAGCAATTTTCAAAAAAAATTTTTGATTCTAGGATTTTTCAGACTAAAATCTGCTTGATCCCACAAAAACAAAATTTTAGGTGATGTAATGCAATATTAATAATAATGTGATTTTCTATTTCCGTAAATTATGTTTCACATTTTATCAAAGTCAAACATTATGTATAGATTTTTTGATAAAGTATATAACCGACAGAAAAATATAAACTATATCTATCTATCTCATTACCATTACCATAAATTCTCTTCTTTAATATGGAAATAAAAGGAAGGACTTTAAAAATACGCGAATAGGAGTTGTTAATTTCAAAAAAAGTAATTTTCAAAATTTATACCTTCTTCAACTGAAACTAATTTCTTTCTTTTTCTTTTTTTGGTATGGAGGTGGATGGCAGAATTTTTCATATTTTCAGGTATTCATATGTTAAGAATAGTATAAAACGTATTTAGGGAACATTTCTTCCTGAGACGCTAAACAAACGAATTCTTTGAATACTAGGGTTTACAAGTACTATGTTTTGATGGTATTGCACTGCGTTGCGTTCTAGTTTCATTTGGTGATTGGCTAAGTTTAATGATCTACATGCATTTACGGAAAATTGTTTATAAGGGTTTAATTGCATAATTATTGTTGAAAATAATGTAATTGAACTTTCAAAAATGTGTTTCATATCCTATATAACATTACACAGTTGATGAAAAAAAATGATTTACAGTAGTTTCTACACATGTCGATAGAAACACTATGTATCGAAGAGGGGAATGTTTGGGAAATAGAAGATGTCACTAGCAAAAATTACATATATATACAGCATATATGTGCAAGCGCTTTTTACAACACATGGTTAATCATTCATTTGTTATTGGTGAATGTATAACAAATATGATTAATTTAAAAGATTATTACGTATGCATTATTTTTTTTATTTATATATATTTTAGTTATCGGAGTATTCATAAAAGGTTTTATTTGTGTGTTTTCTTTCTATCCGTTCTCACACTAAATTATGTTTTATTTACTCTTTTTTTTATTATCTCTTTCTGGTTTAGCCATAAAAATAAGTTTTGATTATTTCCTCAAATCCAAAAAATATATTTCACTAAGAATACGGATTATATAGCCAACTAATTATTAGTCAATAATTATTATTTCTCTTTCAAACATATTCCTCCTACAGTATGGTATAAGCAAATACTCCAAGAAAAAGTTATGGTAACCCTAGTAAAACTTCAGCGGCATTTTGTGCGATCTCCAGAGTCATTGCGAAAGTAGTGTTTCGAGAGTGCGGATTGGATTGGTGCGGTTTGAGATATCTTGTTAAATTATATTGCTAAATAATAATTTTATTAAAAAAGATGTGAGTAATTGTTTCGTTAAGTATTTATTTATTCAATTTCACATTTTGTTTGAACCTAAACATCGAATATAAATAAAAATGGTTTTGTAGGGATGACAACGACAACTCGGCCACTGAACACGCCGACGGTTTTGAGAATGTCGTTGTAAAGCAAGAGGTAATAAACGAATCTGAAATGGATGAACTACCTGCATCTCCAGACCCAATGGGCTTGTTGGAGGAAACAGACATCCAAAATGCTGATAGAACCTTAAATAATGAGGAAGTAAATTCGTTTTATGATTCCGATGAAATTTGTAACGATGACGAAAAGGAATATTCTGAAAATTGGGATACACTTTGCAAAAAGTATAAATGGATTGTTTGGACTAAAGAAAAAGGTTACTACTGTGCATATTGTGATTCAAAAGTGCACGACAAAAGGGTTTATAAGCACAGCAACACTATTTCTCATAAAGAGTATGAATCAAATTATTTGGAGTTCAAGAAATTGAAAGGACTAAATAAGTAATTGAATAATTTTTTGGTACGCTATTAAAAATTTTGAATACATAATATATTTTTTCTTAAGTTCGAATGTGTGCATAAGTAAAGAAGTCGATTCTGGTAACGGACCTCCTAAAGGAAATGAGTTATTCAATTTTGAGGAGTTCTCTGATTTTATTTGGGATCGCTGGTTCGAATCGTATAAATGGCTTGAACGTTTGGAAGGGACCATTGGATTTTGTAAATATTGTAATCTAAAATTTGATGTAAAATATATTCACTTACGAGAACGTCATGAAAAATCGCAAAAACACAAAGACGCTGTTAAAAATTATGAAATAGAAGCTGATGAAGACATAAATGAAGTAGATTATAATACAGAGGATGAAGTTCAACCTTCTGACGATGAATCGGTGGAGAGTGATGAAGTGTTTACTATGTAATATTCTTAACTATTAGATCATAATATTTTATAAATATGCGCTCTATTTTAGGAAAAATTGGATGTTTAACCTCCAACAATCTAATAAAATGAGTTACTGTGTATTGTGTGATTATCTCATAACAAGAATTAATTTCAAAAGACACACTAGAACACGTCATCATTTAAGATTTCTATCGTTAATACACAAGGATGAATTTATTGCAGAGTTAGTGTTTTGGTATATCTAATCCTTTAATAAAAATTAACGAATTTTTATAATTGTAGTAAAACGGCTGATAAAATAAAAAATGAGACGTTGTCGTTTATTGAAAATAATAACTTTGTTAATGATGACTTACAGAAGAAGTATGACTGGATTTCTTATGACCCGCAAAACTCATTAGTGGCTTTGTGTAAAGTTTGTAACAAGGATATTACCCATCCTTGCTCTGAAACTAAATTGAAGGTGCATGAAAAAATTGCTCATGGTAAACAGAACCCAGTCGAACTTGTCAATCAGATGAAAGACGAAAGTGTCAATCAGATGAAGAATGAGACACATAATGAAGTGTCACATTCCGAATCTGAAGAGAATTCGGAAGATAGTCAGGACGAAGAAAGTGATTATAAAACGTATATACGATTATAAAACTAAGTTATTTAGTTAACTAATTTCGATAATGTTTTAGGTACCAAAAAAAGAGAATCAAACGACTGTCCGACGAATGGTTCAGAGTTTACAAGTGCTATCGAAAATCTGACGATCCACAGTATATATATTGTAATTATTGTAAGGTACCATTGCTACCTACATTTTCTCGCTACAAACATGAAAAGTGTGCTCGTCACCAACAGGGAGTCAAGCGTAGTTTGTTGGAAGAACGTAAAAATCAGTTAAAGAGGTAAGAATTTAGTATTTTATTTCTTTCGCTATATTTTATTTATTCTATTTTCGCGGAAAATATGTAGTAAGAGCAAATTGCATCTTGGAGTTTTTAAGCGGAGTATTGAAACTAAATCTCTAAAGTCGAATGATATAAATAATATGAAAGTAAAAATTATGCATTTACAAAAAAATCACCCTTGGGTGCAATACAATCCTAAAGAACTTCAGCCTGATTATGTCCTTTGTACTATTTGCAACGACCGCGTTTTCGTACCTACTTCGGATTCTGTTAAGAAGCATGAAAAAAAACATTATGGAGGAGTTAATAAAGTTGTATATAGAAGAGAAATCGAAAATCAATTCAGTTACGATAATATGGAAAATGAGAATAACATAATAAGTGAATCATTGCAATGTGAAATATTGATGCCTGAAGATCCAAAGTCTGACAAACATAAGAAAAATATGCAAAACATAGATACTAACGACGAAGTTCAAATCTTAGAAGAGCCTTTTATCAAGTAAGTAAATAAAAAGTTTTTGTTGATAATGTTAATTTTTCAATATTTAATTTTTGAAGGGTTGAGAAAGATGACGGAAGTATTTATCAAACTAATCCAAAACGTATCCAGAACTCAGACACAGAAGAAACTATAATGGCTAAACGAGGAAAGTACACAGAAGCACATCAATCCGTAGATGATGCCATTAATATTCTTTGCAAATATAAAGATAAATGCACAAATGCCAATTCTTCGAAATCAGAATCAAGTAGAAATACTTATGATTTGTTTTTTGATAGTGTCAGTGAAACTGTTAAAAAGCTTCCAAATGATTTAGCAGCTGAAGCCAAGGTGCGGGTTTCTAGTATTATATATGAACTTGAAGTACGTGCAATGCAGCGCGAGCAAGAAATTGTAGATTCTCAGAACTTGAGTACAGCAACCATAAACGAAAATTCAATAACCCAAAATGAAAATCATAATTTAATGAACAACTCTGATGGTCATAATTCGTTTGGTAATATAAGCACTATACAACCTTTTCGTACCATTCCACTTACAGGACAACCGGCGTCACCAGTAAATCCTAATTCAAAATTGAAACTGCGTATACAAAAACATATTACTAAACCTTCATCATCGACACCAGTGGCATCGAGCCAAAAACTTCTCAGTTTTGTAAGGACATCTGAACAACAATTAAGAATTACTTCAAATGGAGAATCTATCGAAAATTTAGGTGATAACCAAGAAACGGAGACAATTATTTTGGGTAAAAATCAAACTTCTAATCAATTGAATCCAACTGATCGGCAAATGACTGAAGCAAGCAGCACAGGTTTGCGTGCGCGAAGTCTAGAGTCTATGTTACAAAATGCAGTGCTTCCAGTTAAGCTTACATCTCTGCCAACATCAAACCTTCTTCAAACTAACTTATTTAACTTTAAAAATGGTGTGATACGTACTAAGTCGACCACTGACGCTTGAAAGAGCGAAATTTTAATTAGTAAAGTTAAAGTTATTGTATAAAG
This sequence comes from Teleopsis dalmanni, assembly GCF_002237135.1. Taxonomy (NCBI): domain Eukaryota; kingdom Metazoa; phylum Arthropoda; class Insecta; order Diptera; family Diopsidae; genus Teleopsis; species Teleopsis dalmanni. Next base: position 229,618,148 of record NC_051847.1, on the reverse strand, counting down.
TTCTTTCGAACTATAAGTTGGTAACAGTTATGTTTGTCATATTTATTAAATCTTTTTTTCCAGTTATTATGTAAAATTATATTGATGTATTGTTAAAAATGCGGAGGAACCAATGCATAGAGAGATTGCTTTTTTTATAACTAAAGCGATCAAAGTCTACACAAGTAAATTATGTCGCGAACTATCACTGGTATGAAGTAACAACAATTATGTATTGCAGAACACCATTCCAGAAATTATGTGAAATAAAAAATTTTAACATATTACATAAGCATAAATTTTGTTTTTTGATTCGAAATAATTTCATACATTATATTTATTTTTGATACTATTAAAAGTGTATATATGCATTCATACATAAATACAGAATTCTTGTATATTTGTTTACGAATTAAGTTCTGACCTATCATTATTTTAATGTTTAAACAGGAATACAATCTAAAAAATACTCTGCTCTAAAAAGGTTTATTGCTAAAAATCAGTCAAATTAGATAATAAAGTTTTAAAAATTATAGACAATTTACTATTTGTCTTTTTGCTGTTGTAGTAATTCGCAACAGCCTTTAGGGGAATCACCTAACTGTTGGTCCACAATTTTCTCCACACTTGCAATTGTGATTAATTCAATATCTTTTACGGGACCCAAAATTCGGTTCGAACGCAACATAAAACTATTGTCTGGTCTCTCATATTTGGTTAATTTGCCTCCTGTTGAATTATTGGTTTGTTCTCCAGAACTTGGATTGCTTGCGCTGCTGTTGACCGTTCCCTGCATACCGTTTTCAAAATTCGTTAGAACTGCTTGGTTTTCATAATTTGGTGGCACATTCTCAGATGAAAAGTTTATGGCGCTTTTTGCTTCATTGGCTTCCGTCGCTTTGTCAATTGGGATCGTACGTCCGTGCAATGGAAACATGAATTTGATATCCAGAAAACTGCAAAGCTCTTCGATACCGTCGAGCGCTTGATTTAATTCAATATTGTTTTGATTCGTTAAGTGTTTGCGCACTGTGTCCAAATACAGTTGTAACTTGCTATGCGCGATTGCGATAACAGTTCGAGCGTTTTTTAATTCTAATTGAAGGACTTCAGGACTCTAATTATGAATAAAATAATAGATATAGAAATAAATAATAGATAAAAGATTACAAAATATGTTATAGTGGAATATGCTATAGAAAAACAGCGTACATTTTTGGAAAGACCATCCATTATAATGCGATTAGAGTCTGCACTAGTGGCTAATCTTGCTATAGTTGCAGCATCAGCAGCATTTCTGGCTTGTAATTCTGCTATTCGCTGCTCCAATCGTAACGCATTGCTTACAGATGTAGTTCGCGCACGCGTGCGTTTCTCTTCTTGAGAATCCATATATTTTGATATTTTTTCATCACCTGTTGCAGCCGATTGCCTTGGCAATCCTGCTGGATTGCCTTGCTTGTTTTTCGTGGCAGATGGTATGGTAAAATAAATGAAAGCATTTTGTGGCCTTTCAAATTTCTATATAAATGTATAAAACATTGTACATTAAATGTAAAATCGTTACTCATGTTGTATATTAATGGAACTATACCTTGGGCATTTGCATATGTAGTGCATGTTGAAGTATCAAATTAACGTCCACATTCGTTGGATAACGCATAAGATAAGTCAGGCAAGTGGTATAATCGCTGAGAAGTACTATAAGAACAAGTAGAATACATTGAAGATTTTGGTATACATATATGAAGTATTACATTTATTTTTGTTTTAGTATTAGTCTTACATACATTTATCACGTATGCGAATAAGCATCGCTACTAATATATAATTCGGTAATTCAAAACGATCGCTATCCGCAAATATAGCGTCCCAAAGCACCAATAAATCAAGCAGAGGGAATTCTCGTCCAAACAGCAAACGTAACCAACGTCTATAAAAAAATAGAAGCACTTTAATGTGACTATCGCTCATGGGGATGAGAAAATAAATATGTTTAAACCTATATTGCTTAGTTGGGTTCATTTGGGTTATTTGATCTATAAGATATTCGTTTCTAACATATTTAATAACGACGATTAAAGTCACGAACTATTTGCAAAGTAATTAATTTAGGTTCAATCAAATCCCTCAATTGGAGGAATACCGTCAAATTGGCTGCGTTTTCGAAGTATATTTATTTTCTACCAAATACAAATAAGTGGAAGTAGTCTCCTCTTTACTGCAATTCAGTCATTAATTGGTTCGTAAAGGATATTAATGTGAAAAATTGGCGTCAATCTTCGACAATATTGGAGAATATCAGTTTATTTCACTTAAAATTATGTTATGCTTACATGCCAAAGATATGCAATGGTATTTCCAGTTTAAGTAAATAATTATGTAAGTGTAAATCTTCCTTAGCTAATATTTTGTCTCGTATAAAGTTTAATTGACCAATAACTTCCACTTCCGTTGAGTTCGGACCGCAGCTCTATAACAATATTAAAATAAATACTCAGTATAAGATAATTAAATCGTAGTTACGTCTTGCTGAAGTTGTAAGTAGCTGGTTTCAGGTTGAAAGGAATGTGTAATACGATAATATGATTCAATTGAAGACATTAAACGTGAGAATATGGAACTAAAAAAAACTATATTTGTATATTTTCAAAACAGTAGCACTAATATAATTACTATGAATCTGCTTCCAAGAAATCTGGATTGGCAACATCCAAAAGTGTGGCACTATTAAAAGAAATCATATAAAATTATTTTCACATATATACATTTTAGACATTTTTACTTTATTTCTCCTTTGGATATTTCAATAAAATGTAGCAGAGATTGATGGTCTCCGTACATCACGAATAGTATTGGCGCTAAAATTTCATGCATGCCTTGGCGGTAAGCCATATAAGGATGTACGCGGGCAAAGTAAAATAAGATATTACTCTAGAATGTATTGTAGTATCATGTGTTTAACAAATAGATTTGTTCTTGGCTTACCATAGCATTCTGAATAATGGATTTACGAAAGAAATCTACACCTGGAAAAGTGCGAATAACATCTTGACGTATCACTGTAAATAATTCTTGATCGCTAAAATATTGATTCCAGACACTCTGTAAAAGAATGTAATTAGTGAATTAGTGAATGTATTAGTGAATTAAAATACAGTACTTGTGTGGATTGTGATAATGGATCATCATTTGATAAATTCATGTCATGTGGATTCTTAACAAATTCCTTCTCTAGCTGTGCATAACTTTATAAAAGAAGTAAATTTTTGAAAACTAATTTTTTGTATTTACTATTAGTAATCTATCACCGTTTTCTTTGTTGTTCTCTTTGCTGCTGCCAGGATCTGTGATCTGTATTCAAGACTCGCAACAACAAAGCCCAGTAAACGCTCCGAAATTTCGATATTTTCAAATCACCCTTGAAGGCGTGCTCCTTTACGGTTTCAGGATTTTCATCTAAATAATTTAGTAATTGGCACCATTCTTGCCTTAGTAAAGGAATATTTGCATTTATTTTGTTTACACAATCTACATATGATTTGTATTGTTAAGTACGAACCTGTATCTTTCGACAGAAGTCATCGTATCTTCCTGTACGATTTTCTTTGTTTCACGACCTATTTCTTCTCTTATATTTGCATCAATTTGAGATTTGTTTGTTGGTGGCGGAAAGTACAATTTCAAGGCCTCAATACCGCGCACAGTCATAATTCCTAAATACTTTGTTTATCAATTAATAGTTTTGATAAAAAAAACATAATCGCTTTATCAAATTCCCACAGATGCAACAAATACAAATAAGTTAAGGGAAGCAGCTGTTCTTCAAAATAAAATGACAACAAAAACCGCACAGGGTGCTTCTATTACTATTTTATACGCAGGAACTTCACACGATGATTAACAAACTGCAGAGAAATGTGGTAAGAATGTTTTCGATTGGTGTCACTTCACATCGATTGGTGTATAGATCTATTAAAATTTATTTTTTGGAAAACTATTGAAGGGTGACTTAACACTTTTTTTTTAAATATTTGTCCATTCCATTTAAAAATCGGTAATAGTTAAATTTAGTCAAGTGCGAAGTTACGGTCACATTGCATGCGAGTTTTGTCTTGCGAACACATCGCATGTTCCGGTTACATTACTAGCGAATTGACATATCTGTTTTGTTTGAAAATGAAATCAAAATGGTTAGTGAATATGATATATATTTAGTGGAAAATTCGTTACCAATCATTATTAATTTCAAATAACAAAAGATGAATCTGGATGCATGATTTTTATTCTTTAAGGTATAAATATGAAGAGTTTGTCTATTCCTCAAACAAAGAAATTAGCAAATCGTAATCCATTTCATAAAAGTAGTATATGTTTCCAAATTTATTTTCAATTATAAACTTGAGACTTAAAATTACTTGAAAACAATACATATCTCTTAACTTCACTATTTACACCTTCCATTTTGTAATAACGCAACTGTAACCACTCACATATAATTACAAACATTTGAATTGATCGTACGAATTCGCACGAGAAAATTCGCATGTAATGTAAACGCAATCTAATAAAACAGTTAATAATTTCATAGTTATTTTATTTTATAACACGATCATGATCTACAGAAACGCATTACCTGCTGTGAGAATTGATCTGTTTCCAAAGAATTTAAGTGAGTATAATACCAGTGTAAGTGATCTGGAAGATGTTAGTTATTTAAAATTTGCTTTTTCCTGCCTTCTTAATAATTATAAATTTTCACTCTATTGTCAGTGATCTTTATGACAACACGGTCAGTGATAATTACCATATATATAGTACTAAAAGATATACAAAAAAGTATTTGGTCCGGATTATTTCTTTAATAGAGGAGAAATGAATATTTTTTTTGCATTGTCTTAATCTTACTTTTTGCTAGAGTCGATTAAATAAACATATAATATCTTAGCTTGATTCACCGCTTGGCTTACGACTGGAAGATACCTCAACAAAGACCCACAATAGATCATAACATATCATGCCATGTTTAAAGGACAATATTGCATTTAATCAATAGATTTGGTCTTCAATATATTATGTTTCATTAAGAATAGAAGCTGAGTAAATAATCAACGCTTCCAACATGTACTTAGGGGATTATTTTTAATAGTATGTCAATATAGGCTTGGAGAGATTTTTAATAAATGCGGAAATGAAATTGTTTGCTTATACATGGTGCTAAGTAAATAATGTTAGATATGGGGAAGCAATATATATTACTATAAATACTAAAAGCCATTTACTTTTTGTTACATGTGAGACGATTAACTAATATGTAGGGTGCAGATATTCTGTTACGGCTATTTTTGTAAGTTTGTTGACAGTCGTTGAACTAAAATATTTTGACCGTTCTTTATTATGTGGTTTAGATGTTCGATAGTTTCTGTATTCTGTTTGAATACTAATTTAGTGTTTTTATTTAAATAGCACAAGGTTAAACCATTGATATAGAATTATTTAAAAATTTTTAATTATTTAAATATTTATATTTCAATTTTTATATTCAAGGATTAGAATACTGGTCTCTCTAAATACATTTATGTATGTTAAGCTCTTGCGGGGAATTATTTAAGAACTTGTTTTCAATTCATGTGCTGATTTGAAAGAAACTCATTTTAAGAATTTAAATAAAATGGAAACGAGTTTTCAAAGAATATTTGAAGATTTTCATGTATTCGAACATTTCTTATTTTAGATTCCTTTCGAACATATGCACATAAATTCGAAATGATCGAAACTTTGTCAGATGTTTTACATATCCAAAATTACTAAATAATATATGTACTAACAAATTCCCAAAAGCAGCGTGTAAGCCACACTTCGTTGGGTGTTAAATGATCCGAAAGATCTTGTGATGCTTTTCTCTCTGCCAGACAGCGATTACATAAACATTGTTTAATAATCGACGCTAAATTTAGACTCGAAGCACTCGTACATTGGAGGAACAAGAACTCGAAACTCGAAAACGTATTTCAACCACTGTGTCAGTGTCAAAGTAGATTTTAATATGCGGAATATATTAAGACGAAACAAAATTTTAAATTAGAATTAATATTATTTTATCGGTATTAATTCTATTATTGCTGGTGTATTTTAAAAAAAAACCAACATATCTTTTTTTTTTATAATAAAAACTTGAAATAGAAAGTTAAAACTTTTGTTGGTAATTCATTTTTAAATTGAATTTATTTAATTATGAAAATGGTATATACATTATACGGGAAGATAAATTTCTATTGAAAAAAACAAAGTATTGGAAAGCCAATAAAGCGTTTTGACCAACAAACATATCGAACTGTAAATTTTGCGGATATCACAATTTTCTATTGAATTAATCTCTTGGATTATTTTAGTTAACTTGTAGAGTAACGTCCTAACATCCACTCTTTCAATGTCAACGATAATATTCTTTCAATATTGTTTTATTAATTGAATGCTTTTTAAAATTTACAGAAATAATTGTGTAATGGATTTCGAGAGTTAAGACGTTCTTCTTTCTTAGCGTAGTTATTTACGTCTTTAATTTTTCGCTTCTTCTGTCTATTTCCGACGCTTATTCTCTGTAGGTTATTGTTGACTCCATCTATTCATATTTTGCAAAGTTGTCCTTTTCTGGACTTTTTTGTAACTGAAATATAAGATCTTATTTACTTACATAGTTGGCCATTATAGACCTGAGTCGTCCTTGGCCGCGACGAGTAGTCTCCACTAGTCAGCCCAATTAGTTGCCTGCTATCGTCAGTTGGTAATACCGAGCGCCCCCAAATCATTGGTTCCTTGGTCCTTTCACCGAAGATGCGGACGTCCTCTACCGCGTTTTTCATATGGGAGTACCGAATCAAACACCTTTCTAGCCATTCGCATGACAAGACCAAGCCAGCAAAGCCGCTTTTCGATCATCTTATATTAATGAAGATGAATTTTTAGGTAGAATTTTTAAATTAAAACTATTTAATTATTATTTATTTCTATTTCAGCCAGTGCACTTGAGCATTTTTACTCTTGCTTAACTCGAGGTATTTTTAAAACCCCTCTTTACGCCTTGACTGGATTATTGTTAATCACTTCATCAGACTAAGCAATAAGTGACCTCAGATCTGCATACCTCCCCGAGGAACGCGTAACCATTCTGAGATTTGATAACGCGGTGTTGGTCAGTTTGTCAGTTTTCACAAATAATTTCAGGGCTCTATTATTTATGTATTTTTTGATGGGATCAATTTTGAGGTCCCTGAGGATGTCATTCGTCCTAATGTACCATGGTACTTTGAAAAGTCTTCTCAGAGCCTGACTTTGTGCAATTTCTAGCTGGGGAATAGTAGTGTTTGAAGCTTTGCTAAAAGCTTCACATCCATATAGAAGTGATGGACGAATTTTTTGGTTATATATCAGTTTCCTGTTCTTAGCATTGAGAATTTTATTTCTGAATAGCGGTTGGAGGTGATGAAGAATTTTGGCACAGCTAATTCTTTTCAGTTGAAAATGTTTAAGCCATGTGAATCTATTTAAATTCAATAATACATCTAAATCTAAATTATTTAAAAAAAATTTGAGTTAAGAATAATAATAATACATATTTATGGATGCAGTCAAATTATTTTCAAACTATATTTTGAGTATTTAATTCAATTGAGGAATCAGTGATATTGAAAGTAGTAACAGTTTGTGATATAATAATCCTACCTAATGAAATTAAATTAATTCAAAAGTATTGCAGTTATTTAAGATATGAACCTTAAAATCCGTTCACATGAAAACAAATTTTATCTCAAACTTATTGTCCTTATTTCCCTCAAAAAGAATTATACTGTCGTAAGCTTTTATTTTCAAAACATAGATAAGATAGATCTATGTTTATTTTTAAAAAAATATGTTTAACTATATTTTGAACTAATGTTTAAGCTACTTTTAACATATATGTAAATCGTTCCGAAAATAAATATTAAAAATATATAAGAAATGGCTGAATACATAAATAAGGTCAATGTTGGCTCAATCTCATTGGGAGGTAATATCTTAACGCATTCGTAGACGACCTATGCGATACTGACAGTGCCGCAAAAAAGAAGAAACAGAAGAAGTTGGTCAGGAAATGAATTCAAGAAAATAAGAAATATTAAAATACATTTTTAAAGATAAAAGCAATAACAATAAAAATATTTTTATAAAAGTCAATAGTAACAAATAAAAACAACAAAAAGCATTGCAAATTGATATTTGAAGTGTAAATCGATAGTCGAATATTGAGGAAGCGAAACAGCTTTGCGCTTCTCATGTGTGCCGAGATACAAGATGTGAAGTAAAATATTGGCTCCTCTGCGGTTCATAGTAATTAAAATTTTTTTTAACATAACAAAAATTTATAAAATTTTGTGTTTTTCTGAAGTTTTTTTAAATGTATTTTTATTTGCTAAAAACATAATTTTTTAATTTTTAGTTTTGCACGGCGCAAGAGGGTCAATGCCGTTTTTTGATCTAAACTAAAGTTACTCATGCAAGTCCGTTGTCACTCATCGCGTCTTGTGATTACTTCAATTATTTGTGTTGCACTCTCCTAGGTTCTATCTTGGGCTTTGAACCGCAGACAATATTAATCGTTTCGCTTGTGACCACTTTGTATCTGCTATGGTTTACAGTTTGTTAATTGTTTGCCTAAAACAATAGACTAGATATTTTAAAAATTTGAGTTTATATGTATGGTTTTTGAATGGTATTGATTGACAGATTAGATTATTTAATTAAGAATTATTTGATCCATTAAATTAAATTTATATGTGATAGAAATTCAAAAGTTATACTTCAAAAAATTATTTTCTTGTCTCTTATTGTTTTACAATAATTTGCTTTAAAATATACGAGTACATGATAATATATAAATATGTAGGTGTTTTCATCCTATTTAATGTTTACATAATCCAAAAGGAGCCATAACACATATAAATCAGAACAATATAAAAATATAAACAAAATAATTAAACTTAACTTCAATCTGAATACCGAACACTGCATAATGTTTGTAACAGCTAATATAACATTTCTCCTATATTTATCAAAATCAATTAAGAAGGATAACAAAGGTTAGCAACTCGCCTCTCCCGAAAAATTTTTGAGGACTTCCACCGAGTGGAGTGTCAGCACATGCCTTCTGAACCTAAACTAATCTATCAAAATCAAAATTCAAATTCAAGGATTCTTACTTTTTTGTTTCGTATTTCGTTAGCAGTAATCGTATACATTTTTCCCATAAAGCGGGTACTTTATGCACATAGTTCTTGGTGCTAGAAGTTGGTGCGACGTCACTTGATATTACACATCATACACAGCCGACATTATATTGAACATTTATCAGCAAAAAATAACAACATACTACTAGATAATAAAATTATGCGTACATTTAAACGATGTTTTCGCTTCTATCCCTTAAAATAGAATAAAATTTGCAAGTAAGCCGATAAAAATCCGATTGTATACGAAAAAACACGAGCAAGTCGTACGAAGAATTAAAGTATTTTGATTTCCGTACGTCTGCTCGTCGTGCCTGTAAATATTGCTATTACACATTAGACTTGGCACAAACTTCGCATTCAACGTAGCAAGTTGTAGCACCAAGTATGATTAGTTAGAATCTGTAAGCTGATTGATTATGGCTGTCAGCTGACAACTTATTTGCCCTTCAATTTTAAAGAAGGATTTCTCATTGCAAAGAATCGCAATCTATCTGTAAATAAAAACATATAAATACTACATTGGTATAGTTTTGATACGACGTACAGCTGAAATCTAAAGGACCACAACATTTTTCATGCCCCTATAGTATAACGTAAGTATTATATTGTTTCAATTATCTGTTGCAATTGTTATTGGTATTATTATGAATGGTCGCATGCTAGCACGGTGCGTGTACACTATACCTATCGTACACAGTCTAGTGTGAAAACATGCGTCAAATATCTTTAAAAAAGACTCAGACATAGCGTTTCAAGTACTCCTTAAATGCTGAGAAGGAATAGGTAGGTCTATGCGTGGCTTACATTCACACGGATTAATCTAACTTAACCTATTTTGCAAATTCATTAAAGTCTGACAAAATGTTAGCAGATCCTACCTCAGCTTAAGGTAAATCATTAAAATATTTTCACTTGAGCTCCAATCGTTTTAGTTTTAATTGATTTTTAAGATTCTCTGTTAAATAACTTACAAAATCGTCAGTTGATATATAAATGAGAAATAAAGCAATTTAAATTTATCTCTTCCTATTATCCAAATCAAACATGTTCTCCAATTTTATTACTCTTACATATGCCCAACAGCAATCGTACAGAATATTCTTCATTTAATTACCTAAGAAAAAACCACAAACGTTCAAGGTGCGACATTAAATAAAATTAAGTAATAAACATAATTTGAATAATTTTAATTTCAGTTTTAATCTTATTTAACATTTTAAAGTGATTAACTAACGAAACTTTGAGGAAAATATTTTATATTCATTAAGATTATATTGTCTATATGAAAATTCTTCTAAAGAAAAGTGAAGGTCACTTAATTTTAATTTACGCCGGAATTGATCAGAAATATAAGAAAAGGGTTCTTTGTTTACATTCTCTGTATTACAGGAGGCAGACTAAGGGTCATGTTATGTAGAGTCTCTCGGGCACTTTACATAACATGGAAAGGCAATTGGCTCTCTCGGGCTATGCCCATAATGCATGTTATGCAGAATGTCACATCAGTATTGCCAATTCCGTGTTTTTACTATGTTTTGGTACTTTTTGATTGTGCCTAAATTTAAAAGAAAATGTAGATAACATATGCTCACTTTCAGTTTGCCACCAAAAATAAACAGCAAGAAAAAACTCAGTACTTTATTAACAGTATTTATAAAATTATACGCCTTTCCTTAAAATCGGAAAGTTTGAGAATTAGATTATTAGTGGTTTATAAAGTAGGCTGTATTGCTTCGTGACAGAGACAGATAGCGAGAAAGAGAGAGAAAAAGAGAGAGAGAGAAAGAGAGAGAGAGAGAAAGAGAGAGAGAGAGAGAAAGAGAGAGAGAAAGAGAAAGAGAAAGAAAGAGAAAAAGAGAGAGAGAGAAAGACAAAGAGGTGGTACGAGAGAGAGAGGTGGAGAGAATGAAGCTCTACCCCTGTGTTCAAAGCTGGAAACATTTTACGTAAATTAAATAATAACTATTTCTTTTTGAAATTGTTAAGAACTTAATATTACATTATTAGAAATGTTATATTTGAGTTAAGAAATTAAATAAATAAGCAACTAATATTAAATTATATATTTAATATAAAACATATAAACAAATCCAAGATTTCAGAGGACAACGTAACTTCTTAAAGTAATTACAATTAAAAACAAAGGCATTATCAATCAGTAGAGTATCAGGCATATCCATATTACCAACTAAATTATAATTCAACTCACATTTTTTACAGTTAATTATTTTTGCACCCTTTACGCGTATAAGGAGTATGTTAAGTTTAATAAGATATTTGTAGCGCAATAAAGGTTTCTCTAAAACATTAAGGTATACGTATATCTTATTTTTTTTTCTCTTTGAATTAATTTCTTCACAATGGAGTAGAGCAATCATAGTAGTCACCACAACAGTTCAAATAAATCCAAGAATATCTTTTATTGAGATGTTCCAAAAATCAGATGGAAAAATCAGTACTCTAACGTAGGATACTTGTTGGGAATATTAGTCCCAGTCTCTTATCAATCCTTGCAGTCATGATGTTTTGTCACCTCAGATCGATACATTTTTTTCAGATGGTAACAGATAGTTAAATGTGAATATGATACAAAAATATTGTAATCGTTGTGCATAGTTACATTCAGATTCGTTCAGATATTGATATGGTTGCTATTAATATGACACGAAAAACTTTTAGTTATAAATTTATAACAAATTCGTGTGAAGGGTGTCTAAGCATTGGAAAAGCTCTAATTAACTGCTAACTTTTTTATTGTTAAATTTATTGTTAGATATTTGGATAAAATTTATTGTTTGATTTGAAAATGAAATAAACTCTTAATAATTTACGAGTATAAAATATTCTAAAAACCCAAACAAAATCGTGAAATATTTCATCATTTTACAAATTTCTTCTCGGCCATGGCTTTGCCGGCCACATGTACTTTAATCTGGGCTGTTTCTGAGCAAAAATCAAAAAGTTGTGAAAAAGTATGTCAACTTTAAGCTTAACCGAAGCAATAACCTTTGCATTTTTAATAATAATTTGAGGCGTAGATATAAGCAATTTAGTTTTCAGTCTCTCTTTACTGTAATAAAAAAGCTTAACACCCTGACCCCAACACCTATGGAAGACTTATACAATGTCTCTCAGGCAGAAATCTTAATTGAGTTAGTTTATGATTTTATTTATAAGTGTCTGATCTTTAGTGTGTTACGTGAATGGGTTAACTTGGTGAAAATATTAAAAACTTGTAGCAAAAAGAATAAACAAATAATGAAATCAGTTATGAATTATGCAAAAAATACATTAAACTAAAATAATGCACAATTAAGTATATTTACTTATATACATATATAATTATATATATATACAAGTATATATTTACGTATTACATTTGTCCTCAATTGACTTGATTTTTATGATGTAAAATATTGGTATATTTTGACAAGGTTTCAGTTATAGCTAACAAAATCTATAAGATTTGTATAGCTCATATACTAATAAAAGCCGTAGTTGGCTACCTAGAAAATAAATAAAAAAAACATAACACTGTATCCAGTGTGTTCGCTGCGTTCTCTAACCGTCCTGGAAAGGAAAATCAAATAGATTTTGTGCTAAATGAGGACAAAACAAATGAAATACAACAATTTCAGGGTCTTGAACTTTATATCACTGTTGAAAATAATGTTTTGAAGTTAAAAAGGACTTTGTCTTCTTAAAAACCACTTTTTCACTGTTAATTAATGTTAACAGCACTGTTTACATCAGTTTCAAGATGAAGCAAAAATTCACACTTGCTATTACAAGCTACTAAGAATTTAGAACGAAATTGAGAAGTCTAGGATTAAATCGAGAAACCAGTTGCTCACTCTATTTGTCCTTCTATATGGCAGAGAGACATAAAGAACAGCGACAGTTGCTCATTAGGACTTTTTAAGAGGAGAACTTTCCGGAAAGTCTTTAGTCGAAGGTACTTAAATGGTAAATATTGATTTTGGTATTTATCATTCGTTGGCATAAAGTAAATTTAAATTAAGTGACTATTCTGATTAGAACACATTGTGAAAATAAGGACAATGCTAACACTAACAGGTGGAGGGGTGGAGGTTGTAAAATCTCTTTTGATTGCCAAAAGTTTCTTTTCGTATTGAAAAGAGTCACATGGACTTTTAAAAGTATTTAAAAAGATTAGAAAAAACTGTGATCTGAAGCTAGATTTTATTCCAAATGTTATTTGACCTTGATATTGTGCGACGAAATTAATATTAAGAGAAGTTATGACATTGATTATTATTCTTATAAGTTCATTAACTTTAAGATTGGCAGAGTGGTATATATAGTAGATGTGACAATAAACATTTTCACTTATTGGATTATGGTAACTAAGCTACAGTATTCTCTTCAATAAGTAAATAAATTTTTATCAATCACTGATCTATATTTTTGTTTAGACTGTATTGAAATAATAAAATTCTTAACTAACGATTGCGTTCGAATTTTTTCTTGGCTGCATTAATGCATAATGTGTAATATAACTATTTCTTCCACAAATTTAGAAGGACTTTTATCAGGAAAAGATTCTTCTTCTGATTCTTTTGACAAGCTATTCGTAGTTATCGATGTATGAAAATTGTATTATATCATATTAGCATCATGAGGCCTTGCAATATACATATATCAAATGCGAGCTTATTAATATTTAAATCCAATGTAACTGTATTTAATTCGTAAATGATCCGCTTTTAGTAAATCTAAAAAACCAAATGCGATAATCAAAAAATGTTTTTAATGATTGAAGACCAGGAAATATTCAAAATGTTAATTTCTAAATTTAAATATCAAATCTAACGTTCCTAACCAGTTTGAATGTAACGCTTTGATCCACTTAAATATTAAGCATAGCGCTGCTACTAAAACTTATCTTTATCTGTATCTCTGTAGTTGTATCTGCCGTTGTTATTAGTTTGTTTTTGTAAATTAATCGCTTTTTTTTTTTATTTTAGTTGTTAGTTTTATTGGTCTTCAACTGGTTAAAAGTTAAAAATTGGTAACTTACGGCTATTTTGGCATTGACATTGACTTTGACCGAGAAATGAATAAAGTTACAAAAACACCAAAACATTAAGAAAAACAACAACATTGGCAATAATTTAAATCCGAGCCTGATAATATTAATCAATACATAAAGAGTAAAAAAAACTGAAAAGGTCATAGATTTCGTATGCGAATTTTGTATTGAAATCTACGGTCAAAGATATGTCGATATGTGAGCATGCGAACGTTTTGATTCGAGATTCAAGATATTCGGTCCAGTCGTTGTGGCCGTTGCGGTTGCATGATTGCATTTGAGCTCGTAAAATTTTTCACAATGAATGAATATATATTAAATAATTTCTTTAGAGCCGCAAAGTAACTGCATTCGGTGTTATTGCTTAGGCATCGATTAACAGCATTCACAGTAGCAAACGTTAACCACTGTTGGCTGTCATGGAACTTGTAATCGGCTACTAAAGGTGTTGTTACAATTATTTACAATTAATTACAATAGTAATTTTAAACGGATTTTTATATTCTTCAAAGCTATAATTACCTATTTAAATTTATACAAAATAATGTTATGTTAACATACATATTAAAAATTATATGTTGTCACACATTTTAAACATTCCACACATAATGTAGTAGTGCATAAAGTGTAAGTGCAATAAAGATTGGAGACATTGGAGACTTTATAGGTACATGTATATTGACTGCAAAAAAAAGTTCGTCTCCAATTTCTAATTAAATTATTATTAATCCCTATTTTTCGATAACCTTTTCTAACTCTATTAAAACTTGAACTGAAGTTTTATCTTTTTTTTAAACAGTCTTATTCTACTTGCTGAATTGAATCGCAACTGAATAAAATGGGTTATTCCGTTGTCAAGCGTTTAGTTGTATCGATTTTTCTTCTCAGAACATAATTGGTATTTTCTGTAGAATTTTTTGTTTGAAAAAATTGGCAAAATATTTAAATTAGAAAATAAAAATCAAAAACCAAAGAAAAAAATTAATAAATAAATATTAACATGATAGCAACAGTAGTTCTTCGCCGATGTTTATTAATATTCAAATCAAGTTTTAATCAATTTTTATTATTCTATTGAATTCTCAAAGCATAATTTTTTTTAAATTTATTAATAAAAATTTATACATATAAAATATTTTGCTATAAAAATATATCTCCTTCGCGGGATGAGCAAAATGATGGCTGGCGCACGACACTTGCGCTTAAAAGTTTTGCCATCAAACGAGAAAGAAAAACAAATATATAAAACAGTCCTAGCAGCAGAGACCGCAATATAAAAAATAACAACAAATAAAAACAGCAACAACAGTGAGGTCCGCAACAATATGAAAAGAATCTATTGGTTAAGAAGAATGGCATAGTGTCATAAGCAAGCGTTTCGACTTTAGCACCACTAAGCAGTAGAACAATTGTGTTTGCTTTATGTGTGTGTGTGTGTGTGTGTGTGTGTAGTCACGATGCTCATATTATTAACAAAACTAACAGCACTAATGTCGCTAACAGTGGCAGAGCCAGAAGCAGCGGCAGAAGCAGAGGCAGCGAAAACCAGCAACAATAGCAATAAAAATATTGTTTACATATATAAATTTATTCTTAAGCCAAAATTGATTAAATATGCGGAAATTAGGTTTAGGCTTGGCAAAAACAAAACAAAACAAATCCAAAAACAAAAACAAAAACAAAAACAAAAACAAAGACAATATAGAAATGTAAATAATAATTATTTTTGTACAAAAAACACACGTGATTTATTTTAATAATTTAATTAATTTCTTATAAGGTTCAAAAATCTGGTATTCCATTTAAAATTTCGTGACGTTTAATGTTTGATTATTTATTGGTTATTTATATTTATTATA
Source organism: Teleopsis dalmanni (assembly GCF_002237135.1). Classification (NCBI taxonomy): domain Eukaryota; kingdom Metazoa; phylum Arthropoda; class Insecta; order Diptera; family Diopsidae; genus Teleopsis; species Teleopsis dalmanni. Next base: position 229,601,991 of record NC_051847.1, on the reverse strand, counting down.
TTTTGGATATGTAAATGTCAGTGCTAAAGTAAAATATTTACAATATTTCCGCATCTATAAAATCAATTTTTAATGAGTATATCTTATACAATGTTTAACACTAAACACTAAACACTTTGAGATACTTTGTCTTAGCTGCTGCATGCTAGCACTGTTAGCACAGTTAGCACTGCCATGACCTAATGTCAGTGTATCTAATTTAATACATTTTAATATATTTTATGTTATTTGTTTTTTTTTCTTTAACAGTAAAATTTTTCCATCGAAATGCGTTGAACTTAGAGTTTTTCTATTTTGCATATAAATTATTATTTTTTTAGTTGTTGAATTTTTGAAGAAATCACTGGTAATTAAAAGTATTTGGCACAAAGCAATGTGCTAAAAAACTAAATTAGTCATAAAAGTCACCAGCAGGTAACTGAGCTGGTAGATTTGCAGATACCTGCATTGTAGATACATTTATCAGATACAAGCGAACTCATCAGCTCAATTTTATTTCAACACACGTTCAATGGCCTATGAAATAATGTAATTTCCAACAACAACAAGATATATCTCACGAAATAATGAAGTGTATTTGTTGTTACATAAATACAGAGTAGAAAATTAAATTTACTTTGAATCGTCTACATCAGATACATCAATTTTACAAAATATTTTTTATCTGACAAAGTATGTACCATATGAGTGTCTCTATTTACTCAATTATGAATGCGATTCGGTTCTGTTTTCACCTGTGCGACGCACGGCATTGTCGTCTTCCTGTGACTTTGTTATCGTTTCATTTGCATAAATATTTGGATAAGTTACATTTTTTAGTACTTGATAAAATTTTTGAAACAAACACAACTGCGGTCTATTTAGCTTCGATCGATGCTATCAAATATTATTTAATGTTCGTTGTTTTAGTTTTGTAGGATTTACTCATTACGTTTTTCCCCTACTTGTTGCGGTTGACAGTTCGCTGTAAAAAATTTTAAATTATTGCCAAAAAACAAAAAAAAAATAAAATGTAAAAAATCTTAATCTATACCTCACAATTTTTATGGGACGTTACTTTAGACACGTTTCGAAACTAAACATCTTAAGTCATCACCAAGTGCATTTGAATTACGAAAACATAAGTTGCTTTCTGATTTGACTCGACATTGAGTCCCAAAAGACGTGTCGTTCATAAATCAATCTATTGATTATGATTATTGATTATGGAGAATAGTAAAAATAGCTGTACGATTTCAGTATAATATAGATCGATTCTTCAGTTACTATGTCCCTCTCATTTGCTAGTGCATATTATGTGCACTTGGATACCTATCTACTATATAATGATATTAAATATATTGCTAAAAGTATATAAAAGTATGTCGCTAACAAAGTAGCGATTGCTGCTGTTTGTTAAGGAATCTATTATGTTTTCATTTACAAAAATGAACAATAATTTCTCCAAATCCTGGTTGTGTTTGTAGTTGAAAATCGTAGATACGAAATTTAATTGTATAATTTTTAGTTTTGGATTCACCATCAAATCTATCTAGGATTCAATAGACTTTACAGAAATCTTGTCTAATTAAATCTTGTTAAGATTTATATTGTTATATTGTTGAAGCCAATAAAGATTCGCAAATTTTCGATGCGCTTCCTTTTTCTTCTGTATTATGTGCTCCTTCCAAGTCTGCTTTTGGTCTAATAGCATACCCAGGTATTTGGCTTTCTTGCAGATTGGTATATCAATGTTTGAATTTTTCAGTTTCTGTTCTTCAAATTTCCTATTGGTGAAAATAACTTGGACAGTTTTTGCGGCGTTTATATTTTAGTTATTAAAAATATTATTATGTCTATTAGTCGTAGATTTTTTTGTTCTGTAAAATATAAATATTCGTTTGATTCTTTAAATGTAGCATACATATTTTTTAGTTATTTTCAACAATATTGGCAATATTTTAGGTGTTAAGATACTTTTGAAGTGGTAGATACTATTAAAGAACGAAGCTTTTTCTTGTAAGTTTAATACTATAGGTATTGCACTTCAATTTTTTATTAAGACACAGCCTACACTGTGTTGTGAGATTTACAATTTCGTTGATTACAATAACGAAATTAACGATTACAATAGTTTTTCATTATATTAGATAGATTTCTAAACTTAGACCGTTGTATATAAATTCAGCAATGTTTGAAGTACTTCTCTTTCGTTCTTATTATTTTATTATTAAATATTTACTCAAACTCGAATATTGTATCTGAATGTAATTAGATCTGATTGATTCATACTATTGGGATAGAAGGTGGCATATGAAAACTTGTTTATTTTTAAATATTTACTTATTACTACTATATTTTAGTAAGAAGTGTTAAATAAATTATGAATTATGACCCTGTTAAGTTAGTTAATATTCCATATTTCCATAGATGCAGAAATGGACTAAGCAATGGAGTAAAATATGTTAATATGGGTAAAATAAATTTTAAGAGTATGTTTGCAGATAAACTAAAGTTGTTGATAGTTCTTGTTAGATATCTAGATTTATCAAGAGATATTGCAAACATTCATATTTTATGTGCAAGAACATAAGGAGCGATGTATCTTTTTTTGCTATGTGACTAAGCAGTGGTTAAAATGTACCACATTCGTAGTCGACTCAAGTGTGGCACGCTAAAGTCGCCGACTTGTGTGGTTGTTGCTAGCAGGTGCGAAGTGCAGCATGTTGTTTTTAAGTGCTTGCCACAAAACAATCTAAAAATAAGATTGAAGTACAAATTCGGACCTTGACAAAGTTTTAACTGGAAAAACAAAATGTTAAGAGTTCGAACTCTGAAAGTAAAACCTACTTTAATAGAGTTTGTTTATTTGATTTGCTGTGCCTGTTTTTGGCTCAACTTGCACGCTATATTAACTGAAACACAACATTGAACAATAACCAAATTTACGCATTTTCAAATATTGCGGTGTTACAGTTCTAGAAGATACTTTTAACTATTTGGTTTTTTGGATATAATTTAATTGCTGTTTGATTTGCGCAAATATTAGGACAAGATAATGAAACTTTTGGGCCGCATTCAGCTGCGCATGTGTACATGCTTTGTTTAGTTTCTAGTATCGTTTTAATGGCTGCATTTTACGATCAGATATAGGAACGGATGTGTGTGTTTGCTTAAGTTAAATTCTTTGTGAAAATATGTACAAAGCCAGCAATCACCTATTTCACAGTCAATTTCTGTAACTCTAAGATAACAACTCCAACTAATTTGTATCTCAAAATTGAATAGTATTTGTTTTTGCTTTTAAGCTGCTAATAATGTAACCAATTTCATTTTTAATACACAAAGCGAATGTAATTACATGATTGTTTTTCCAGAGCTGATGCTCATAAAATCTTTTGTCGTGATCCATTCTCAGCACACTAAAGAAATCATAATTTGTGACCGCAGCAGCACATAACTACATAAGATGGAAATTAAAGTAAATAATTTGTGATCACGTCAAGCTGAAGACCAAGATTTTTTCAGTAAGGTGTCGTTTTAAAATTGCAGGTTTGTTTGGATTTTTTCACAATGGAATTGCATAGATGATCGTCTTCAATGCAATTTTCGTCAAGGTGATGTAAAAAAGTATTTGTATAATTGACTCTTAAATAAGTAAGAATCTTTATTAATAATTTCAAATATGTATTATTTTATTGCCTTTCAATTGCATGGTTAATTAGTTTCAATGTGCTTAGAAGGTCGGATATTTGAAAAAGTGTATTTCAAACTAATAAAAAGATGTGTTTGATAACAACTAAACTATGGAGAGTTTTAGAAAACAGTCCTTAGACTAAAAGGCTTCATTCTTCAACTTTAGGCTTTCACAACGATAAGTATTAGTAGATTAAAACCTTCTGAAATCAAAATGCAGATATCACAAAATTACTTTCAGATGCTTAAATCATGGTCGATTGAGTAAAAAATATTTATGTAATTCAAATAAATAAATAAAAATAATAATATAAGATTCAATTTCATTTCCGTAGGGTCTAACAATTATATTATATATATAATTTTATTCAATAAGTTTATTCATATGTAACACCACGAATTAACTTTCTATATAAATTTCTATGAATTTTTATATTCTATGTATATCGCAAGTTTCTAAAACATTTTCATTTGAATTTGCATAAATTGCAATTTTTAAACAGCAAATTAACCTCTTAAATTATTAAATTCCGAATTATAAATATTTATAACTTTTATTTAAATATTTATTTGCAACAATTGGTGCTAGTATTTAATAACAACACATTGAATTTTGATGGAATACCTATAATCGTTCAAAAATTTATCATAAAATATAACACCGACATGGATCAATCAGCTCAGACGCAAGTATAATTATTACCCTAGTTAGTAAGCGATATGTAGTTTCCAACATCGATTGCAGCTATTTAAAGTGGTTTATAAAGTTATTTGTTATTATTCGTTATTAGCGATAAGAAATAACTAGTGAAATTGATTAAAAATTAAAATTTTAATTGTTGCTTAATTAAGTCATTTTACATTTATTTTACACAAACAAGCGCAATTGAAATAATTAATATAATTATTGTTTGTCATTATATATAAATTAATTTTCAGGAATTTGTTAAGTGTGTATTAAATGAGATACAGTTCTGGAACTGTTATTGACTTTGTAATTTCACAAACTCAATCTAGTAATAGTAGGAGCTTATATAAAATCCTAGTTTGAAGAACATCAGTTCTTTTCATTGTACGAAGACACTGAGTGAAAGCAAATAATATATTCAGTGAGCTTGTTTGATATGCAGAACTGAATGGAGATTACTTATTTTAAAATGAATTAAGTTGTTCAGATACCCTTTAATAGGAGAGTAGATATTTCACCAATAGGTTTAAAAATGTTTTATGTATAAGTAGTTGTGTCAAAGTGTTTATAGATTTAGCAAACCAATATTTATAAATAAATATGACTAAAATCATATGCGTAAAATAATGGGTTATCCTTTTAAAGAAAAGTGTGTTTTACACACTTTTGCTTGATGTTTTGATCAAATTTTTGTTTCAGTATATTATTTGAAAGTTACTATACAAAATATAACGTTATCTAAATGTTCTCAATGGAATATTTAGTTATTCATTTTCTGTTTCCAAAAGTGAAGTTTATCTTACACTTTCGATAATCACATGACTTTCAAACCTAAACGAATTTGTGACATTGTAATACCACATCATACACTGATTTCTTTTGAATGAAATGTTCTTTGATAGTGATTTGTAGATGTCCCTTCCTTCAGATTTGACCATAATGACTAACGAAAATTCGTAGCACATCTCTCTCTATCTCTTATTACTCGAGTGAAGTTTCCTCAATGCTGTGGAAATCTTCTCTATTCATTTCTAAGAGGTGTTTTAAGTGGGTTCCAGTCTCACAAGTTTCACACACGTAGCAAAAACGTCATAATTTTTATAGAGTTTTCACAATTTTAGCATATTTTCTATTAGAAGATCCATATTAATAAATGGTTTTAATTATTAAGCTAAATACGTAAAGCCTACAACAAGAGTTTTGTTCCATATTTGTTACTGAAATAGTTCTACCAAATAAGTACCATAAAAGGAATACCCTTTTCCATTAACTTAAAACTTTGAAAGATTATTTCTAACGCAAAATCTTTTGCTCTGCATGCGGTTGATTTCTATCGTTTTTGTAGAGTGTGGAATTATCTAAAATCTGTATTAGAAGTAAGGCATAATGATGTTACATGGGTCACGAGTGATCTGGTTTAAATAGAAAATTTGAGTAAAATTTAAAATACCTCTTTATCTTTTGTGTGAAGTACAGTTGAAGTATATAGTTGATTTAAATATATTATTAATTTAAATCATTATACTATTAATTAAATAAATATCAGAATACCCATCTCTGCGTCATCTAAAATAAGTTTTCTCAACCACCGGTCTGTGTTATTAGCACTACCGGTCTGCAAAATATTGCAAATTTACTTTTAAAGATGTTTTTTTGAAGATCTTTACAAAATATATTAAATATTTTACCAATCCTTATAAAATATGTTGAATATTTATTTGGTCTTCGGAAGGCTTTACATTAACAAACATTGATTTAGATGAGACTTTTTTATTGACAGATTTTCAACTATAACCTCGATAGTACGTGGAAAGAGCTATAGAGATATCTGAATTAAATAAAACCCTCGTATTAGAAACAGAAGTAAAATAAACATAGAGATATGTCAATCTTGAGTTAGATATGTGCTTCGAATCAAAAACAAAAAATTCAAGCTTAAAATACTGAAATATGGAAGTAAACACCAAGGTGAGTTTTAACTTGAAATTAAAATCGTATCTAGTTCATAATTATAACTAGTCACTGAAATCGACTTATATGAATTATATTCACGAAAAGAGTTTTTGTATATAAATGTATTTTAATATTTTTACGATATTTCTACGAGCTAGAAATGATCGGGAATTACAAATCAATACATTCGAAAAAAATATGTTTGTGTAAAATAATTTATTATTTGAATTAATATTAATAAATAATAAGTTAATATAATATAACTTGTAAAACTAAAATATTCTGTTTTTATGTAAAATGTTCTATACATTAATCATCTTAACTTCCGTTTCTTGTTTTGTTTTTAATATAATACATACATTAGATTATTTTAAAGTAAGTGCTATTAAACCTCAAAATTTCTGTTTAAATACACATCTATGCTATTATAGATTTGAGACCATCCTCTTTCAAGTGAAAAAAAACATTTATGAAATATTCTTCTATTCTAATATACAAATAGTTGTCAAAGAAAAATTAGAATTAGAACAAATAATATTAATCTAGGGATGTTACAGGTCTAGAGCTGGAAACGTATACAATATAGTACAGTTTCCTAAATTAAGCATCAGCAATAGAACAATTTATTCATAAATAGGTAGTAATATGCAATTACGATAGATTATTATAATTATTGTCTCTAATTTGTAATATTTCATTAAAGAAAATAAAATAATTAAATCTATTTGAGCTTATTATAATTGATATTTGAGTTTAATAATTAATAATATCTTCATCTAATAAATAATTAAGTCTGATACATTTAAACACTTTAACAAGTAATACTTTAGAAATTTTTAATATTATTTACTAAAATTTGGCAATAAAAAATTACTAGCTTTTTATTTAAAAAATTTAATAATTATTGAAAGAAACAAACATGTTTTTATGATTATCAAAAGTCATAGGTTTTAAATGTTAATGCAATATATTATGATCTTATTAGTGATCTCTAATTAAAGTTTTGGTATAAAATATGTAATAATTTTTGTCAAAAAAATACTAATTAATCTGCTTATATAACCGCAATTGTGAAATGGCCTTTCGACTGAAAAAAGTTCTAAACAAAGTGCTTTGTTAGCTCAACCTTACACCGGTATAAAGTACTCACTTGACTATCTTGACTCTAACTACGGAGTTAATTATAATAATTCTAACAAGGGACGATGAAATTCCACAAATAATTGTACTTACATAATCGCAAATATGAAATGGTCATTTGGTTTAAAAAGTTTTAAATGAGGGGATTGGTCGGTTCAATTAAACAGCGGTAAGTAGTTCTTTGTTGCTCCACTAATTTCGGAGATACTTATTTCCCTACTACTAAGAGAGATGGATATAAAGTTATGTAGATTTTTGGTAGGAAAGTATTTTTTGTCATTCTCTTACTATTTATTTGAGCCAAAGTTCTGTAATTATATAGAAATTTCATTATGATATTATTCTGTCGTTTATTTTTCATTTTTTTGGTGCTGTTAGTTGGTTATAAGACTTTTGCTTGTTTCAATGTAAATAGAGTGAAACTGAACCTATTTTGAGTATTTGCGTGAGTAGAGTGAAAGGGCTAATATTCTAATTGCTATGAATTTAATTTGGTGTATTGATTACTATAATAAATTATGTATTTTTTTAATTATTTATGTATTTCTGACATGTAAGTGATAAGTAATGAAAACACAAGCGTTGTTGGTAAATGTGAACCTTTTAGTTAGGGCTAGATTTTGTTTTTATTTATAATAATTTATGTATTTATGGCATTTTTGTGATTATTAATAAAATGCCTTCACTGTTAGCTTGAACGATCACTGTATATCAGTCTGGATAACTAGATTTAAACAAAGCATTGCAAAATTACGTGACTAAAAACTCTGAGATATATTATTATTTAATTAAAATGAAAAAAAATTATTAAAATATCTTAAATGTTTAGTAAACAGTGCATATGTGAAAAGCCGGTAAACACCATTTTTAAAATATTAATTTGCTAATGAAAAGATTAAGAAGCTATTTTTGCGGCATTAGTAACTGGCGTAAGTTTTTTGTTTCGTATAAATTAAAGAACTAGTTTTCAGATATTTTTATGAAGGCATAAAAAGATAGTTTTTCTCAATATTTTGCAGACAAAAACGATAAACTAAAAAAAGTACTTTGAGCTGCTAAAAAATTGCAAAAAATGTTGCAAACAGTGACTGAATGTCTTCGCACGTAGTCAATTAATTAAAAAAGTAACAACAAAAACATTGCAAGAACAACAAAAAATGTCTCGGCCAAGTCTAAAAGATTTTGAGAAAAATTAAATTTTGCGTATCGCCGAGACTCATTAGCCAACACTGCCAGCAGTGCCAGCAGTGCCAGCATTGCTAGCTTAGCCAGCACTATCCGCCTGTCTTACTGTGCCTGTCTTATGAAGTAAATAAAACAGAGCCAAAGTCATCGGTAGCGTCGTCGGTGCTGTCATCGTCTACGTCGACGCTCGTTTGTGCTCTACCGACAACCGAAACAGCAACACAAATAAAGCTACGCAGTGCCTGCTCTTATCATTAAGCAACGAACAATCGAGCAATTAAAGTGAACAAGCAACGAGCCGAGCTTAAGAAGCACAGATCTATAAATCGCTCGGTTAGACCCTATCGAAGCTGGCTTTAAAATTCCGTGTAATTATTTCAAGACAAACTGTGTGCTAACTGACTTCGTGCAATGAACATACTCAGCTTATCCTAAGCAAGAAATCATTAAGCTCGGATTTGAAAAATATCAAATATTTTTATTTTCTATAAACGAAAGAATTTAATCCAACAGTGCTCAGGTCCTTGCGCGAGTTTTACTAAAGAAAGGTGCAACGTGTGTTGAGTCTTTATCGAAATTTACAAGTAAAAATGTGCAAACTGAACTTTTAAATAAAAAAATATCAAATTAAAAATTAAAACAAATAAACAATTTTTTTAAGTGCTAAATAGAGAATTTTTGTAAAATTCTGTTGAGGAATTCTACGAAAATCGAAGGACTACGTGAATAAAGTTCTGGACTAAATCACAGTGAGAAACAAACAAAAAGGTGAGCAGAGCATTTTGCCGTAATTTAGCTGTAATTGCTATAAGTTAATCTGTGTTCTTAAGTTGAGTTGAGAAATAAAAATTTGTCCTTCCTAAAGCAATCATAAAGACTTTTTTGATTTGTAGTTAATATTGTATCTCACCAAACCGTAAAGTGCTTGTATAAAGTGATTGTCTATAAAATATATTTATTTACATAACGGTGCATATATATTTATGTAATGAAATGTCTCTACAATGTTTACAATGTTGATTGATATATTTAAATTAATATCCTCAAGTTTTCAAATTCATCGCCAATGTAAAACAGTGCCACAAGCTTTAAAATACAGTCGCCACAAATTAAAAGTTAAACTAAAATTTGCTCAAATATCTTGTTACTTTCATTTATAAGCAAAGTATTTCAGTTTATTAATGAAGCTTTTTATCCTCTTAAATTTCAGTCAATTATAAACAAAAATATGTTTTCTTCTTGGCACGACAAATATTCAATAATGAAAAGAAGAAGGATTCTTGAAACTATTGTTTTTTGCCCATTCATATAGAAAAATTTCTAGAGAAATTACTGTTCACTATAAAATTAACCATTCAAGCAGCATTCATTTTTGTTTTTATTTTCATTTTTTCTTATTTATTATAGAAAATTTTTTAATAGGAATAAATAATATAAAAAACCTATCTGAAGAGAATCTGGTTCGTTCAGTACATTCATTCATTTTGAAGTAAGTGTTATTTTCTCCTTACTTTAGTTTTAAGAAGTTCTGTTATTTTTGATCACCGAAAATGATTATTAGAATACAGACTAGAATTAGATATATATTTCATCACATTATTTAGTTAATGTTGATTCAGTTAAAAACCAAAATATTGAATGGAAGATAAGCTCTCATAAGACTAGAACTTTAGGATCAATGCAAATATGGCCATGTAACTATAATTTTAAAAAACAGAAGTAGAATTTAGTTAAATTTTATGTATTATTATTTGCTTGATTGATTTGTGATTGACAATGTGATTTACTATTAATAAATACCAATAAATTGCTCCATTCCTAAAGTTGTTCTGACAATCCGGTAGATATCTATTAAGATTGGTTTTTGTAGTGTGGTGGATAGGCTACGTGCTATTTTAGATGTACAATGCTCTTGACTGGATTAAGTCTACCTATATTATGCATTTGATTTAATGTACGTATAAGGTTCTATTATAACACTCACTTAGACCAAAACGTTACTGTTTCACACTACTGGTTCCAATTTCAGTAAATAATAATTTCTCTTTTCTTTTGGAAATTCATTTTTTTTATAATAACTCTAAGTACATAATAGTTGCACCATTTTTATGGCAATTCAAATATACTTTACATTATCCATAGCCTGACAAGATGATATAACGTGAACAATGTTTAATTAGCGATCTATAATTAGCGATGAGCAATTTTTTTGCAATGGAAATAGGAATGGATATGTAGCAGACCTTTGACACTCTCCGCTACTTATGTTAATTTTATTAATTTTTTTTTCTATAATGTATGTATGCATATAAATGAAATAAAATTGATCGTCAGGTTTATGTTGATTGCGCTCATGGGCTTATGTAATCTATTATGACGCAAAAGAATTTCTCTTCCTATTATTTGACTAGATTGCAAAATCGTATTTTTAACCAATAATTTGTGGACTTTATAAGTAAGTTTCTAGTAAACGAATCTTATGCTCTAATATACTTTAATATATATATATACTTAATATACTCTAAAATACCTGATATAATTTTTAAACATTTTTACACCATTGTGGAAGAGATGATCCAATAAAGTAAACCTTTTTTTCGAGAAATATTATGAAAAATTTTAGATCTAGTTATGTTATGTTAGTTAAAAGAAATCATTAATAATTGAAATTGTTTATATTCACTTTACATATTAATAAGATATACAATTATATCATTTGAAATTAAAATCTACTAGATTATCACAATACATTTTTATCTTAAATTTTTTAAATTACAGATAACGAATGCTAATGCATAATAATTATAGCACCCAAAATAGCTCATATCGACATAAGGCTTCCTAGTAACCATATTCGTTATATACCTAAAAAGCCAAAGGTTCTTTTAAATTTATTTTTATGCATATATGTTTATATATATCTTTTTTCACAAATAGAAAACATCTAACATCTCGCTTCTAAAATTCTCAACATATGTCAACGTGAAGGCCAGTAATCAGGCATCACGTAGAACACAAAGAACACAATTATGAAAAAGTAGCTATGAATCTTACCTGTTAACCATAAATAGCAGCAGAAATACAAAGCACCAAAGCACCAAAGCACCAAAGTAACTAAGTTGATTAATTGATAATTCATAAAACGATTTAAGAATTTCTCATCGCTTCAGCATATTTAAATAAGCAGATACGCGTGCTTCTGCTTCTGCTTCTGCTAGTTTTTATTAAAGGATTTTTGCCGAGCATTTCTGAAATCTGCTACACAATGCAAAACCTTACTTGGCACACCAACTATTCTGTATGCGTATGGCGTACGCAACAGCCAATAAAGTCATAATGAATAATATTAATAATAGTCAATAATGCTCAATATCTGAAAGTATCGTCAGTGGTGCGCAAACACAGCCATACGTAATCCTATGCACTTAAAGTCACATTTTTGCTCATTGATCAGTCAAGCGCGGTTCAGATATTGTGATTGTAAATTTCAACTATACGTTGTCTTCTTAATCTTATTAATATATGAATAATAGTAATATATAATTTATATTTGGCTAAAGAAATTGTATTTTGTATTTACTACATTGTATTCTCGATAGTTAGGTACTACCTTCCAGTTGGTAGTATAATAAGCGAGCAATAGTTCGATTATACTTCAATTTTTATGAATATTTTTAATTTAAATGAGTCTCGAAATAGCAAAGAAGAAAAGAAAAGTCGTCGATACCACTTCAGAGTTAAGTTTGACCTTAGGTATCTCAAAGCTCTGCTTAGTGGTTACCGGAACTGTTTTTATAGCTGAAGGCGCTGCGCTATTAAGCAAAAATTGCACTGTGTAAACCACAGCGAATTTCAAATTATTAACATAAATTTAAGTTGTGATTGACAAAACCAAATAAAGAAATAGTTTAATGGAGTTTTGAAACAATCTTTCGGTGACTTCAATTTTTTTAGAAATAAAGTAGTAACCCAATGATTAATTCAAAAGTTATACTTGACTGGTTCAGTGGTACTAAATAATAATTTTGAAATTTTACGTATTCATATATAAGATATAAAAGATTCTACCTGATTTTTGTTAATAGTTTTGTCAACTTCTTTTTAGTTGACACTTTGGCTGTTGTTTATTTCAATAAATATATTTTATTTGACTGTAACATTTACTAGATGCTTGTATGAGTTGATGGAGTTTACTTAGTTCTAAAAATCAATTCAATTTAAATGAATTTAAATATAAAAATATGCATAAGTGGGTAACCAAACTTCAAAATGAAAACATCTTTTATGTTTGGCTTTCCCTTAAGTAATTATATATGAAAATTATACCATTTAAATAATAACGAAAATCGAAATACTTTTTAATAGGGGTATGGAGTATGGATATTAGAAATAATATTTGTACAGGCCTTTTCCTAGATATTAGTATCACATTTCTTATGTGCATTTTTATATTCGTTAATTTTTTTAAAAATCTATATTTTTTAAAAATCTACTATTAAAAATTTAAAAATAGATACTTGTAAATATGTGATGTATGTTGGTCATAGTTTCAAAAAAAAAGTTATGGTTATATTTAAAACTGTTATGTAGATAAGTATTACCCGTAATTAAACTTAATATTGAACTCATGAAATACATCGAGTCATTGGAAGATATATTCCATCAATTAATATATGTTCAAATAAAATGTCTTCAGATTTGCAGTCATTGATCTAGTATTTGGTAAAAAAAATAAAAATAATTAATATAAGATAAATAAATGAATAAATATATAAATATAAAAAAAAACATATTTTCTGTGAACTCTGAAACAGATAATTTCATAGAAAATTTTTAACAATTTTAACTATTAACCATAAAATTATGTGAGCATATCTAGTTTATTCTTAGTTTTTCAATGTAAAAACGAGTAATTGAAACGCGCCTTTCGTTATTAACATTCTTTAGAATTCCACCGAATGGCTTCACTTTATGCTTTACGCGATCATGGTCTTTAAGTCCATGAGTATTCTAATGGCTTCAGTTATATGATTCGCGGATTTATGTTTCAATAGATACTAATTAAGCATTACCTGAGTGCACTTAAAAAGTTGTTATTCTCGACAAACTACAATATTTTTATCGAAATTGGCCAATTCACACTTTTTGCCAAAGACCTTTGGAGATTTTAGAACTTAGTGAGGAAGGGGGAATTGCAACGTATTCACATATTCACAAAGCAAAATTTAACTGAATTATAGCTGAATTGATTGTTTAATAATTTAGCTATAATTATGAAATCGAAAATTATGAAATTCTTAATAGAAACATTTCAGCTGGGATTAAATTCAAATTAGAATTAAATTTCAAGTAACAAGTATGAGGCCAACCACTTTATATCTGTATCTGTAGCTTTGTTGTGAATTGTATTTAAGACTGGTTCTAAGCTGTTCTGTTGGCTTAGTTCATATTTTCATATTTCATAATTTAATCTTTGAATTTTTTTGTGAATGCTTTTTTTAGATACAGATTTCAGTTGTATGTTTTTTAATTTGAATCTGAATTTTGTTTCAAAATGTGTCAATTGCTGTTTGTATTTGTTTGCTTGTATCTGGCGCAAGCTTGAGTGCACTTGCAGTTAAAAGTTTTGCATTACATTAATATAGAGTAACTAATAGAGCTCTAGAGAGTGTTGTGCTCGATGTTGTAACAACACTGTGGTTCAATGTCAAGAGTGCGATATGTTTTATGGACAGTAAAATCATTTTAGTGTCAAGTTAACCAGTTTTAGATCAAATCAGAAGAGTACACAAGCGAAAAGTAAATGTTTTCCAAAAAAAATTTCTTGCCAATTCATTTGAAATACAATTTTCAAATCTAAAGATACAGTTATGTGATGTACATGTCAGCGATATGCTAATGGCTAAGTCTATCTTAGCCATTTATCAATTATTTCTACTTTTCACTGATCGCTGCCGAAAAGTCACAAACTTAGCCGCAGCTTTAATTAGTCACCATTGATGAAATCGCCGATTGTGATTGTTCGTCAAAAAGAACCTTGCAAAGAGCAGATAAACTCGAAATTAATAAATAAATTGTTACATAAATAAAGTGAATAACTAATATTTTCGAGGAATTGATTAGTTTTCAGAATACAAAATATTGTTTTTAGCAGCTCGACTACTTGATTCGTTCTTTTTCCAGCTCTACTTCCGCTATTTTGATAATGACCAATAGTTATTAAAATTGAAAGAAACGAAAAACAAGTTCGTTTAACCTATTGCAGTTGGATACTTCAGCTGACTTAAGACTTGAATGGCCATTGTGGAGCAGAGCCACTACCAGCAGAGCCACTTACAGCGGCTTTTGTCTTCACATATACCACTCGAGACGTTCAATTTAAGCAGAAAAATTTATTCAATTCACATTCGGTGTGAGATTTGTTGTATGAATGAAACATTACGTTTCAATTCGACATAAAATTTATACACAACTCAATTTGCATGCTTTTGTTTAACGTCGTTTAATATCGATTTTTTATGTTTTCGGTAACATTAGCTTACTTTTTGGCATTAGGAATTCAAGTAGCATCGATTTGCCATAGTCTAGCATTCATTGACTGGAATTCTTGATGAGGTAGTACTGTCCAAGAGATTTGGGAGCTAGTTCCAAATGAAGTATTTGCTCAAATTGTTGTCAAGTGAGTTGAAGTCAGTATTATTATACATATATAAGATTGCACACTTTACACCATATTAGCTGCATTGGTGGATTTAGGTAATAGGTTCTACCAAGCACGTGTAAAAGTTTCGGGTATTTCCTTTAATGCTTTTCCTATCGAAACTAACTACTTAATATGCCAGTTGTAGCTGCGAATGCGCAATTGCTGCTTTAGAACTTTCTAAATTCACTTTATTTACAATAACTAATTTGCATACCCAAAATTATTTGCAATATATCACAAAACCAAACAGGAGAGCCCTCTCTACGAAACTTCAAAATTCAAACATTTCTACGTGATTTATTAAGTAATTTGCCGTAATTAATTTTCAGTTGGAGCTAAAAGTGTTGAAAATATATAACTGTTGACATCTTAATTGTTCACAATATACCTGATCTGTAAAAGTAAACAGTGTTACAATTTATAAGGCCAGCGAACAGGTTAAGCAAGTGAAATCTGCCTACTATTTGTGTAGCTGCTAGATACTGTGTACTCGAGTACACCCGTAGTTTGCATGTGATCCGCATAGTTAATTAATTTTATTTACAAGAGCATAAAAGGAAATTGATGTTTCAATTATCATAATAATACCGCTAATAATAATGATTGAATATTTATTCTGTATTGTTAGCTTTTTGTTGGTACCACACCCATATTCTTTATTTCTAAAAAATATTTTAAAACATTTTTTTCAAATAGTTTGCTTTGTTTCCTTGTATATTTTTAGATGGCTCCCAATATAATAGGCAGCACCTTCATTATTGCTGAGACTGCCATATCTAATGATGGCAATCACAATAACAAAGCCGCGGCAGCTGGAACAACAACCACTACCGCAACTTGCCCCTCCACCATCAAGGGCAATGATCGTGTGCCGACTCAAGGCGAACCTGCCCTAATGAAATCCAACGCCAAGAACGCAAAACTTGCTGAGAATAGTGCCATTCAGAAGAAACCCTATAAAGTGGAAATTGTTTGGGGAAATATAATGCTCTTCATTATTTTGCATTCAACTGCTTTGTATGGATTGTATCTGATATTTGCTGAAAGTGCCTATATTGAATTCGGTTTGAGTAAGTATTACTGACAGAACAAGAACAAATATATAAATACTTCATTTAACATTGGATATACATAGTATATCACTTTTGTAAATATAGAATAGAAAAAGTGTTTCTATTGTTATTGTTATTGTTTTTTAAAGGAATACTTAATAGCATTTAGCTATCAAGTACCAGTAAAGTTATTGTTCTCGAAGATATCAAAATAATTTAAAGGTAACAGCTGAACCTATGAAAGGTTGTCAAAGTAATATTAAGGAAGTCTATATATAACAGTATTATATCGTTTGTATGATATGATAATGAGCACTTCATCAATTCTAGTTTTCTCTATTAATCTCAAAGCTCACAATATATTTTTAAGAGTATATAATCATAATGCCAATGTAAAATTTCTTAAATCGGGTTTTGCAATTTGATGAACTTTAAAAATTTGAAAAGACTGCAGTTATCGTAATAGCACGTAGTGACGCAAATATACTCCTAAATGGTCAATGGTTCTTGTTTTATATTGGAAAAGAAATCTACACAACTGTCTAAGTAATTCATAAAATGTAATTTCCAAAATAATTTTTATGTAGTTGACAAAGTGTTGAATGATTTTGGTAAAATTCAAAGCATGTCTCAGCTTTTATGACACATATATCAACCTTAAAAATTCATTCACAAAATCCAAGTATCCCAATTGAATTATTGTCATCGTACCGCGTCACAAGTATTAAAAAGTTATATAAAACAGAAATTAGTTTTATGACTCGAACAGATTGAATTATTAGTAAGAAAAGTTTTTGAAATTCCAAGAACAGAACCGAAGTTCTTACCAATAATTAGGCTATATACTTTCGTAACACGTATACGCAGCTCTTGGATTATAACACGTCAATTGAAAGCTAAGCTAAGAGCTTATAATTGACGTATTAGCAGAAAACTGCTGAGATCGAGTACACATGTCTGCATTAATAAATAGGAGTAAAAAACGTGCATAGTACATTAGTCAACACGAAGCATTTCTTGCTTTATCATTTAATTTTATTACAAATTTTAATAAATGTTTATTTAATTTGGTATAGTCTATATAACTGGATTTATTGGCGGTTTGGGAATTACTGCTGGCGTACATCGTCTTTGGTCGCATAGAGCATACAAGGCCAAATTGCCTTTGCGCATATTTCTTATGTTGTGTCAATCATTGGCTTTCCAGAACAGCATCTATGAATGGACACGAGATCATCGCGTACATCACAAATTCACCGACACTGACGCCGATCCACACAACTCTAGACGCGGCTTCTTTTTTGCACATATGGGATGGCTTTTATGCAAAAAACACCCTGATGTTAAAGAGAAGGGCAAACAAATTGATATGAGTGACTTATTGGCTGATCCCGTTGTAGTCTTCCAACGCAAGTAAGATTTGCACCAGAATTGTTGTTATCAAAATGGGCATTTAACAATTATTTTAATTATAATTCTAGATACTATTTCATCGTTATGCCCATATGTTGTTTCGTGCTTCCTGCGCTGTTCCCATATTTCTATTTGGGTTCATCACTAAAAGTATGTTTCTTTGTTTGCTCCATGTTGCGTTACTGTCTGTCATTGCACGGTACTTGGTTGGTTAATAGCGCAGCTCATTTCTACGGAATGAAACCCTATGACACCGCAATAAGCTCAGTTGAAAGTAAGGTTGTGTCAATTATTGCTTTCGGTGAAGGTTGGCATAACTATCATCATGTCTTCCCTTGGGATTATAAAGCAGCTGAATTAGGCACATATAAATACAACTGGTCCACTGCTTTCATAAATTTGATGGCTAAAATTGGTATGTTTTCTATTTTTATATTTATAAATAGTTCATAAATGAATGAAATGAATTATAACAAATTACAAACTATAGGCCAAGCATATGACTTGAAATCAGTTTCTGAAGAAATGGTGCTGAAACGTGTCCGTCGTACTGGTGATGGTACTCACTCATCTGCCATTGATTGCAACAATAACTCTACGAGTGGCATCACAAACCAAATGGTATCAAAACTAAATCACGATGATGAGCCCGTGATGGTGTGGGGTTGGGATGATAAGGACATTCTGGAGGATGATCGTAAAAAAGCTACAATTCATGAAAAGAAAGAGGATTAGGTAGCAAACTTATCATTATTCCATTACTATAAGAGTACAGTTTTTAATTATAATAATTATAATTGGTGGCTGTTACTTTCTTACATACATTATACATAATATGCACAATATGCACAAAGCCAAATAAAACTCTTTGGGAATTGATGTGCTGATTCGAAATTTTATATTTACAAATCAAATTCTTTACCCATCGTCAGGTCTGTTGTTTAAAACTCTAAAGAATAATTAAAATTGCAAAATTTTTAATTGAAAGCGAGAGGAATCTAGAGGGGTTCCCAAAAGATTTAACTTTAATTTCAACTCTAAATTAATGTTTTATTAATTAATGTTAATTATAACGCGAGAGGTTCTATTTTTAAGGATAATTCACATTGCAGTGTTAAGGTTTAGTTTTTAAGGAAATTGCTTGTAAAGTACGTGTTTCTAGTTATAAAAATTATTATAATATATATTTTTTGATATATACAAACAAATTTATTTTCTAAAGTAATTATTTTTACAACGTGTTGTTTTTTATATATATACTATGTTACAAATTATATTATTATTTAAGGGTCATATATACATTTGTACAATACAATAAAAAATAATAACCAAAAACTTAAAATTAAAAATAAAAATCCTATAAAAAAAATAAAAAGTTTAGTTTTTCCATCACCGAGCAATTAAAATAGATCGGCGAATATTGGCAAATAAGGAGAATATTTATTTGTTTCCCATAAAAGTTAAGATTTATCACTTCTAATAGAAAAATAATATAATAGTAAACACGTGTATAGAACTGAAAATATCATTTCTATTTGCTAAGGAATATCTGTAGATTGGTTTCGTGTTATAGAAACACGCGTTATAAGGTTATTCCCGTATACCCCGTATACACACGTGCAAAGATAGGCGAAACTAATTACGAACTGGTACCGCGTTATAGGGGGGATTACTGTATAATTGAATTTTAATTTTTAAAATATATATAAGATTTTGAATCGAAAGATAAAGTCATTTGTTTAGTAAAGTGCCCTTAATACTTTAAGCAACCTTTGCACTTAATTATCAGCTTAGTTAAAAAAGTTTTGATATTTTATCAGAGCTGTGCAAAATCAATTAAATTACAAATTAAATTACAATTATAGAAAAATTATAATTGATAATTGTATTTCCATATTATATGTTTAATTTAATTGAAAACCTCAATTACGAATTGCAGTATAATTGTAATTTGTAGTTGAATTTCTACATTACAGGTATAAGTTTAATTGAAAACCCAACTTTCTTTTTTGTCTCTATTCTAGATCAATTAGACAATTAGACAATAAAACGTATTAAAATGCACATTATCGGTTAAAAAAACAAATGTAGGCAAACCTTATGAGCAAAACAAATTATATTATATGCACACAAATTGTACACACATATACTACACAAAAACAACGATCATCTCAAATTTGCTTAAAACAATGCACGCACTACGTATCAGGAAATGTTAAATACAGTCAAACCAAAAAAAGGAACAACAAAATGTTTACACATTCGCTTAAAACAAAAAACAAAAAAATAAAATTGCGCAAAACCACCCTTAAATGCATGTAAAAAGCAAAAACAAGCAAACAAAATGCGGTCTACTTAAAACCCAAAATCCAACCATAGTTTCGATTCGTTTATCATCTCTCAGAAGTTTCGATGCTTCTTCTTCTCTAGATTATTTTTGCAAATTACGCGTAATTCATAGTTGGGTTTTCAATTAAAATTATACTTGTAATTTGGAAACGCAACTACAAATTACAATTATACTGCAATTCGTAATTGAGGTTTTCAATTAAATTACACATATAATCTGGATATTCAATTATCAATTAAATTACTCAGTAATTTATAATTGAGCGTAATCTAATTACAAATATAATCATTACTGCACAGCTCTGTATTTTATAGTTGATGTGGAATGTCGGTTTTCTTTCGACAGAATAAATTGTCTATGATTTTATAATATCATAAAATTATAAAAAACATCGAATTCAATTCTATTAAAAGGTTAGAATTTTTGAGCCGTGAAACGAAGTTATTATGCAAAAATAAATTTAAAATATATATTATTTAATAGAAATAAATAAAAAATGCTAATCGATGTAGCACGAGGTCCCCGGTAACTCATTTAATCGCATTAATTCAATTTTTAAAGCATTTCTTTCGCGTCTTCAGGGTTTTTTTCTGATATCAGACGAGTTTGTTTTGTGTGAAATCTCGTTTCGAAATAAACGGAAGTGATGGAGAGAAATCGAAATTTAAAAACCACACGACAATGTTAACAAACTAGAATTCAATGAAAATCCAATAAAAAGTGCAAAAAATCGCTAAAGAACAAGAAGCTTAGAAGAAGCGTGTGGCATGTGTAGAAGCATTGTTAATATATGACCCATCAAATATATAAAAAACGATCAAAGCTATTAATTAGACAATAATAAAAATATGAACTTTTTGTTCAAGATTTTTTAGAGATTTTTGCATATTAGTTGCATACTCTCTACTATAGATTGCTTCAAAACCACAAAACCATTAGAAATCATCATATATTGTTAAACAAAATGACAACAGTGAAGTCAGAACATCAACCAATTTTGGAGACGAACGTAGTTCCATAGAATTTACTTTTAGATTTTTAGTTCATGTTGAGATATACCTTCTAATGGCTGTCAATTCTGATAGTCGAAAATGAAGTAGACTCTCTTCATTATTGTTATAGTGTATTTCTTAAATCAATTTAATAATAAGTACTTTAATTAATATTTTCACAATATTTAATATAATTGTTAATTATTTTACGTTTCGTTTTTTCCAATCTGAAGTCACTGCTTTACAATTTTGAAAAATTATTTCATTAGTAGTTTCAATTGTTTCACTATCCATCTATTTCTTTAAACGCCTCATATAACATGTTATGTATGTCTAGCAATTAGCGCCGTCGTAAATGCTTGCTTTGTCACTTGTTTGGGTTGGACATGACCTGAGGTATTCTAAATGGTGATTGAATGTGTTTTATGACATTCTATCAAATTATTATACAAAGGAACTTGTGATTGCATTGGACCAACCATATATTTGGAGATAAAAAAAATTTCCATGGTGTTTTGGTACATTATTGACCTTTTGTATTATTCCATTGGTGTAGAATTTTTCGTTGTGCCAATTTTTTATCATTAAAAGAATTTTGCAGAGACCAAAGGAAATGGTAGATGGTAGAATGGTAGATGCTCAAAATTCGTCAATTACTAATTTGTTTCGTGTCAACTAAGATGTGTATGATCTGGCGTTGTCACTATTAAATATATTTCCTATTCTTTTAACCAATTCTGGTCACTTTTCCTTAACTGCTTTGTGCAAGCGGTCAAGTCGTGAGTAGTATAGGAATGAATTAACCATTGCATCTGACTGCAGACAATAATTAATATACAATTACTAAATACTTAATTACTAAACTCACTAAACAATTAATATAATATTGTTTGCCGTCTATACAGAGTTTGAATCCATTTGTAAAGGGTCACTGGTTTGTAAGCGTGGACGCTTGTATTCGAAATTTATCATTTTTCATTTTTGATCATCCCTAATAGTTTGCGTTCCATTGACGGTTATTTGGCCAATCAAATTTCTTTGCTTCAATTCAAGTGATACCTTAACATCGAGCATCGAACACCCTAAGTTATTCCGATTGTATTGTTAAGTGCTAACTGATAAGTATTGATAAGTTACATATTTTACACAATAAAGAATGAAAATGTTACCAGTTATCACGTTTCCATCATCTTATTGGACTGTATTTATAATGTAAGATTTGTGTTTAGAATAGACTTCTAATATGTTCTCGAGCCTTTTGTATATGCTTAAGGAAATTTATATAAATCACTTACGTATTATTATTTTTATATGAAAGCAAGAAGTTTTGCGGAAGTTTAGAACAGATTTTGTGAATTATCCATAATAATTGTCTTAATCTAATATTTAACAGGATGTTATATTAGGAATTCTGCAACGAGGTACTTTCATTCAAACGAATAAATGCCAATTAGAGTCCAATTAGAGTCAAATAGAGCACAAAATAGCTATGTTATTTACAATGGTCTACTTCGCCGGAAACCTGATTAGCTGAGCTTATACAACCTCACCCTAAACCTAATACCATCTTTTATTGAACTGAATTATAAAGATAAATTGAACTTAACATTATACCACTTCTTCCGCTTTCTCACTTTAAAGTAATTTTTAAGAGTAGCGCCGAAATGTCTATCGATGCCAGCATCAAAGCTTCAAAATCCAGTCTTGTTTAAACGTTTTTAGACATGAATTACGATTTGTTAAGAAGAACATTTCGGATTTTCGTAGGTTTTTCGCTGACAAAAATATGACATTTTTACCCTTCAGCGAGTTGAAAAATGTCGAATTGAGGATTTTGACCACGTTTAAGCATAATTTGCAAAAATTATTTTAATTCTTTTTTGTTTATTGTCTAATGGAATATTATATTACTGAGCTGCTAATTTGTTCTGAGACACTATTTTGCATTTTAATGCTGAGCGTAAAAGTTGAACACTAAAAGCAAAAAAACCTGTAGAAATAATAAGAACTTGTATAGCCAGAAACCTCAGCTATATCGACAAGCAAAAAATTAACTTAAACTAATTTTTTTCAATACATTTTTTTTTCAGTTTAAATCCTTTACTATTTCGCAATATAACAGAAATAACAGAAATAATAGAAATTACAGAAATTTATATAGACTGATAAGTAGATTACATTTAACCTATATAAAAAAGCTGTCCATCTGACTGCTACGAGGTGTTATAGGCTTTCCATATGCATTTTGAACTCAGTGATAAGAGGAATGTCCATAGTTTATTTGTTGTTGTTCGTCATGTGAGTTAACATGTGTCCGAGCGGCATAGATGAGTGCCGCTATAAATGCGCTATTATTCAGGAGTAACGTCATAATTGTGGCCATCTTCAGAACAGGCAGAATAAATGGAAGAAATGAACCCATTAAAATGGCAGGCATAATCATAACCGGAACTGCTAACTGCAGTATGGTTTTTTTAAGTGTACGTTTCTTTTTCCGTTTGCCAAGCATGGGACGTTTTTCCTGTGCCTCCTCTGATTCTTCTTCCGCAGTTTCCATTGCTACTTCTGGACGTACTCGCCTATAGTGTTTAAAAGACCGTGCCTGTTTTTTAGATTTATTTTCTACGAAATAAAAAGGAAAAAAAATTTGTGTAAAAATATATTGGTACATATATATTAATTAATAATTATGTAAAAAACTGTTATGATTTACTTGTGCCTTTCTTGAGTGAAAATTTTAGAGTGTTCTCCTTGCTTGGAACTATACGCACCATGATGCCGGGTAAGAAGTGTATTTTAATATCGCGGTCCTCGAAAAATTTCTGAAAATTTTGTACCAAACGCTGATTTAACTCTTTCTCTGCCATAGATGCATATTTGCTAGTAACCAAACTACCCAATATTTTCTCGGGACCAAAAAATTGATCCATGAAGTCTTTAGTTAAGTTTCCAGTACGCGGGTAATTCTTATGTTCTTCCATTTTTTGTAGTACGAATAGCTTTGTGCAGTGCAAAGCAGTAAATTTACGTAGGCATTCATAAATGCGCAGCGGTATTGTTGCGCGTACGTACGGTATGGTTTTAAAAAGATTATCGGCATTACGTGCTAAGGTTTCAGTGTCGCCATCTATTAACAATTTTCGCGCTACATCGTAAAAGCTCAAATCTTCAGCGATATTTTGATTTTTTGTGTGTTGCTCGGAGCTTTCTGCCGCTTTACTGAAATGATCGTTGTCTTCACTGTTCAAAGCTTGTACTAGTTGTTGTTGTTGAGTCGGTACAACGCAGGCGCAGACTAATACCAGCCAAAATATATGGAAGGTACTCATAGATACTTCAGACATGTTGTCTATAAAAGGACAAAGTATCCTTTTTCTTATAAATGTATTTTGAAATAAATCAGAAAGATTTGGTTCTGTGTCTGTGAACCGCACTGGTTTAAACTCAGCTCTAAACTGCAGGCTTGCGCAGCAGTCTGACAGATCACAAGCAACCACTTCGCAATCTCTACTTACTTCTTTTGCTACTTTCCTGCAATTGAAAGAATTGTAGTTTTACTTGTTATGCCATCACTGCCATTTTCTAATGTGACCACAGCAGTCGAGAGCAACATTTCCCGACTGTATTTCATTTTGATATGATTTGAAATTGCACTCTTGTAGCATAAATCCGTCTGAGCGGATATTGTTCATGCGTACTTGATTATCTCTGCTGCCATGTTCCCAGCTTGGTCTCAGAGAATCTTTCTTAGCTGCTAGCAAGTACAGTTCAACTTTCCATTGATTCTAATTCAGTTGTTGTGTCCATTTGTGTGCGTCTATTTTGATAATGAACGAACAAACAATGGCTTGACCCAGTTGTGGCCATTTGCACAAAAGTGGTACAAAATGTCAGTGGAGCACTTTAAACCCAATGCAGTTGCAATCCAGTTTCTGATACGAGTTACACCAATTACAACTAACACTTTAAAGCGTATGTTCGACTTTAAGATTAATGGTTTTAGTGGAAATGGTTTTGAATGTCATATACGTATTCAATATTTTTGCCTTTAGTTTAGTAAATAAAAAAATTATAGATAAGTCTAATCACCCAAAACCATCCGAAATACGCAGCTATTCAATAATCTGGCATAACGAATTCAATAAAAGGCTATCGTAACTGAACATTAAGCAGTTTCTGTTATTTTTGCAATCGACAAACAAATCATTTAAGTATTTATAATCCTCATAAATCGTATCAGCTAACAGAACTGATTTAACACGGCAACTAAAGTGGCGGGTAAGCCAATATAACTTATCGGCGTATGGCTTGTTAACAACATGATGGAACTATAAATTTTCTATTAATTGTAGGAAGTGGCGAACTATGCGCTGCACGTCTAATAATTAACTGTGAAGAAACCCAAGCTATTGCACTTCAAAGTCAAGGCCTGACAGGTGCAACTTCTGGCTGCAGCGCGAGAAAGACTCCAAATGATGATTGACAAGAGTAGAATTAACTTGTCGCATATTTACATATGCAAATTGTCAGTGATGACGTTGAATAAATTGGTGTTTGTTAAGAGACGAATTAATTAATAGACTGCGTTTGCCTTAGAGCAATAATGTAGTATTCTCAAGACAATTATAGATTCGGTATGACAAAGAAAGTAAAACTTGTTGAATCGTTCATTTTAATTAAAGTTATCAGTTCTAGTGAGTAATGAGCAGTGATGTAGTTGTATATATGCTAAAGATAGTTTTCGAATCAATAGCTTCGAAAGTGAGACACATTCTAGTATAGATTGAAAGTAAATAAAAATACTCAAACTGATTTCTTCAAACACTTTCTTTTTTAAAACAGTGAAAAGGAAGTAAATGGATATTATAATTTATGATAAAAACGATAAAAAAAATTCATAATCTGAATGTAGAAATAGGCTCTTTGTCAGAATTAAGGAAATGATATCACTCATGATTGTAATATACTCCAACCATTTAGCAAAAAAATTCTATAAAGAATTGTTGACCCATATATGGGAAAGCGCGAGTCCGAAAACGTTATACGAGTACCAATGAAATGTATATCAACAATCATAATTTAATGATAAAAGTACAGTTCAGTAAGTTTCGATGGAAATAGTGTCCATCTCAAATGATCTCAAATGAACGTGCTAAGAAAACACTTTGTGACAGATTTTTTCATAGACTTCAGCTGGCTAGACCCTGACTAGTGTCGAAAAGGGATACCAATTAAAAATTGCTCAAACTTTCAATTATCCTCCATCATTATATTAGAAATGTACGTTTGGGATGTTCAAGCTTGCAATAACACGTTTTCTATTGACGTAATATGGTTCACAATACAAAGGATTTTAATAGTCGAGATGTTTACATTTCTTTTTATATAGGACGTAATATTCATGATGGATTAGATGTTCATATAACACATTGGAAACTTTATGTTAGAAATTTCTGTCATGCAATAATAACAAAGATATGAAGAAGGTTTTTCTTATGTATGGTTTATGTATGGATATTTATTAAAATGTTTTTGTTCAAACTCAATAAGTTAGAATTCTTCGAATATAATAACGAAGTATTGAAAAGGTGATTTCATTTGTATGTCAAAAATTTGACACAAAATTAATTTTGGACTTGCACGATCTTCAAATTTTACCTTCACCAAAAAAATACAAGTCCGACCTATTTCCCTTTTCCAAAAACACTTTCTTCGTATATTAAACATGTTTAAGAGAAACATTTAAGCACGTACGGTTTTTTGTTGTTGTTGTTGGAGTGATTGGATTTAATAAAATATCTGAACTAAGTAACCATAAAGTCATGAATAGAATTTTAATTATATTTTTTTGACAAGAATTTTCACTTTTATAAAAAAATATTGATTTTTAAAACTAATTTTTAAAAAGAAATGGAATTAATCAATAAAAATAATTTTTAAATTTCCACTATATTTAATTGCAGGAAGTAAATGCTTTGTTTCATAATATTAATAATTTAAAACTATCCAACGCTTTTAATGGCTACCAGTTTACTTTAGATGAGATATTAAAATGAGATGAGATACTTAGAGATATTAAAAAAAAAAGTGTTTTGTTTGTTAAAAGAATAGTGTGTATAAAAACGTATAAAACGTATAAAACTTCATATCCGAACATAATTACTAGAATGTGGTCGAGCTTTCAAATTTAGGTGCATTCCGTCTATTATATGCATATGTTCCATTTTATGCGAATAAATCGTAATGCTTTTAATTATAACGTCCATTTTTTATTGTTTCATTTTCTGCGAAAAGAGAATGTGAATCTCTTGATCATCTTATGGTCATTTTTATACTACCTACCTCACAAGAACATGGAACAAGTCTGATTTCTGACAGATTTAATGTATGCGTAACCAACTGGGTTGTTGGGTGAGATAACTGAGAGAAGACCTCTGATGCACAATCACGAACAATTTAATAAATAAAACAGCTTATTTCGTAGTAAAAAAATTAATTTCTATTTAATAAATAAATAAATAAATAAATAATTCGAAAACATATCCTAACTATGAATAAATTTATTAATATATTTGGTTTTTGGTAGAATCTAACTGATGATCGCGTTACAATTCTTTTGATTTCGAATCCAATTTTTCTGTCAGTCTAGTTAAATCCTGGTGACTATTTATTTCCACTCTTTTTCCAACCAAACGGGCTGTTGGCTATGAGAATGGGAGTAGACAATTGGTACTGGTGCAGGCGCGGCATAAGTAGCAGCAGCAGTTACTTGTGGCAGAGCACGGGAGAGCATTTGTCCAATGGCAAGTACGAGTAGTATAATCTTAAACAAGAGGATATTATTTTCAAAAAGTTTTATAATATTAAGTAAGCCAATATACTTACACCCACGCCCAAGCCTTTCATCGAAACGACTGTAAGAGCAGCTAAGAGTGTTGTGATGACACCAACGACAAATGCTCCAGGAATAACGGCGAAACTTAAACGTTTAAGGAAATGATGGTTAAATGTGCGTCCTTCTATTGAAGAAAGAATATTCTATTAGTAATTAGTATTCTAAATCACTATAAAATTATTGATTTCGTAGTTATACAATTTTTTCTAATATTTGCAATAAAACATTAAATTAAACTACAGCAAAATTTATTATTTATTTAAATATATTATTTATCAAATAGATAATAATAATCAAATAGATCATTTCCTCTCATACACTTTACTAAGGAAGATATTTTCAAGGCACTTTAAATTTGGTTAGTTCTTAGTTTTAGGAATGTGGATATTCACATAATTAATATAAAGTCAGCTTATTATTTCTAAAATTTAGTAGGTTTTAATTGATTAAGTCTTCTGTTAAAATGATACACGATCATAGAACTATGAATTTTGTAATGTAGGCGTTACTACATACCTCAAAAATATGTTTTGTCACAACAGAAACTAAGGCGAAATTATTGTCTATTAATAGATATCTAAAAATATTATGAGAATATGGTGACCTACGACTCCTACGACAAGAAACCAGATGAACGTAAACGCATATGCAAAAAGCGACAAGGAAGTGCAGAATTTATATCAAAGCCCAAGAGTATTTAATCGTATGATTGACTGCAATTATTTTGACGAAAGCTGATTTGAAGTAGTTAAAAAAACTTAAGAACAATGGCGGTACGATAGACATATAACTGGATTACTAACTCAAAAATGTTAAGCTCCTGACAGGAGTGTAGATAATAACAATAATAATAACAATTAGTTTCAATTATAATTGGATTTTTATATTATTTTATCATATTTTTTTTGAAAAAACGTACTAACTCATAAGACAGATAGCAATAGATAACTTAGAATTTTGAACAATTACGTATTAACTAAATATATTCTATCCCATTTTCTGGGTACAACCCCAATGATCTTTTTCAACTTTTCATTTCGAATAACAGATTAAAAATAAAATTTATTTATAATTTTATATATTTCATCGTAGCTTCTGCGAAGTCCTTATTATATATAATTCTTTGTTTAATATATAATATATAATATATATATATATATATAATATATAATATATGTAACATTATCAAAACTAAATGAAGCTTATTCTATATTATTGCCCACACTGTTTACTAATGATACGATTTATTTATTAAATTTTTTCTATGGATATTAATTTCAATTAAATAATAAAAAATATACATTTCCAAAGTGAATTTAAATCTCAAATTTAATAAGAAAATTTTGATTGAATTAGAATCGGAAGTTTTATCAGCACAAAACCTTCAACAACAGCACTACACAAACTATTTATAACGTTTTTTAAATGCAAATCACTTTTTTTTTGATAACACCAATGCCAATATACGAGTATAACGATATAAACAAAAAAGTATCTAGAATTAATTGATTAACAATTTAGTATCTTAAACTGACCAGCGATTTCGGAGGAGCTGTCATTTCCGTTGGTTTGCTGGCATAAGGCTTCATTGAAGGCAAGGCACATGAGCAACGTAGCAATAATAATTCTTTGATTTGCGGCCATCTTGTACTTATTTTTTTTTTATTATCCTTTTTGAAGAAAACAGGATCTATTAATTTGAAACACAGAGCTTATTTGAAACACAATCGAAGCACAAAAAGGAACCAAATTGGTTTGTCGCGACAGTTAATCACCGCTGAATGGTCGTAAAGAATTGACTGAAGTGTGATCGTGTCTTTGGTTTTTTATCGCTTACACCCACGCGTAGTATTTTGATAAAAAGTGTACAAATCAAAACAACAAAATCATGACTTCATGACTTCATTACTTCAGTACTTACATTACTGACCGTCGAATGTCAGCGCTTCATTCACCAACACATGTCCCGCACCGTTTCTCATAATTTTGGACAAAGACGCGGCTACAGTTTGGCGTACGAGAGCAATAGTGCCGTACTGCTTTTACGGCAAAAGAAATTTTGTGTACTTCCCGAACGGTATTGAATGAAAGACCGATTTATTACATTGTCTCGGTTTTCTTGGCTGGGTTAATATGTGCAAAAGACGCAAGCATTAATTACCTGACTTAAAAGGGCTACGGCCAGCGGATATGAAAAGTGTTTTCACTAATCGAAGAAGCATAAATAATAATTCGAATGCATTTCCAATAACAAGACATACATTTTAGTTTTACTATAATTGTAAATTATGGCCTCCTATGGACGTGTTCATAGTTGAGAAACAGTCTCTGCTGATTTTATAAGAATTCTTTCACGCTTTTGAGTTGTAACGACCCACAAAAGAGGGTTACTGAAGTTTAGGTGTGTGCGGTGGCCTGACTCCGTTGCAGCCGTGACCTTACTGGGCACTATTTAGTATCTTTTAAAAATTGCGGTCTCTTTTTGCTTTCATTGATAATATTTTTTTTTTGTTTGAAAAATAATAATAAAATTGTTATGGTTTTTTGGTGTTTTATTGTTTAAAATATTATATGTACATTACAGGCATTTGAGTATTTGAGTATTTGAAACTTACAATCGTAGTTTTCACTCTCTGTTTTTAGTCTTACTTGGTTTCGTTCTCGTTTTTAAAAGTAAGAGTTTTTTCTATAGAAAAAAATTTTCAATTTGTATTGAAGATTGGAAATTATGATTTTCTTTATTTCGATTATTTTTGAATTTAAATAATATAGTTAAAACGAAAGTGTGAACAAATGTTGGGAGAGGCAGGAAGCAACTAACCCTATAGTTAAAGGAATCACGTCGAACAATGAAGTGTGATGATGATTTACAATGTGATAATTCAATTTTCTTAGGAAGATCATGTGAGAAATAAAATGATAATATAGGTAATATTTTTCTTTATTTAGCAACATTGTCTATATACTTCTCTAACATAATGCCTTTCTAGTGAAATAATTTGTGTTTGGCCCCAAAGCAATTGTTAAGTTTCAGCAATTTCTTCATTGTTGGAACTAAATATCTTTCCTTGTAGAATTCTTTCTAGGTTAGCAAACGGGTAGAAATCACTATAATTTTTAGAAAACGATGATGGGAAAGTAGTTTGTAATTATATTTTGTAATTATACTAGTTGATTCTAGTTGATTATACTAGTACAGTATCTTGGATGTTGATCCAAGATCCAGTTCATAAGTAATTCATACATACTGCTTCTGCAATAAACCCAATAATAGATATAGTGCAGTATTAAACACAACAATAATAACTTTTAAACCTAATAAAAAATATTATATTTCATGAAAATTGTAAATGGTTTGAGATTGTTGAAAAACGATAGAGGTGGTGTGAAAGCGGTCATCTATTGCTACCCACTATTATAAAAATTTTCGATTTACGGTTTTACGATTGCCTTTGTTACTTAAATTACGTTTACTTAAAACCTTATATCTACAAATATTCTGGAACTTTCTTTAATTTGGACAAAGAATAATTGCTTGTAAACTATAGTACAAATTTAAAGTATTTATTTGTGTTTAGTGTTGAAAGGACCCAAACTATTTTATGAATTGACATCCTATATTAGAAACGCATACACCAAGCTCGCTAAGCTTTTCTTTGAAAAAATGAAAGTCTAATCATACGTTTATAAACATTAATTCAAAACGGATCTACTTAAATTATTTATCTTTCTATTTTTAATGGATTTACTTAAGAAAAACAAAAACAAGAAAACTTTCTAGATTGCAATTTCAGTTTTGATGTTAAATGCTAAATGCTAAATGCCGCCAACGACTCCGAGCAAATGATCCATTTTATAATCAAAACAGATACATAATAGCGTTGTTTTATACACATATGTTAACATACTAAATTTATCTATATAAATGTATAAAACTATATAAATAAATATATATATATATATATAGTTTATATCTCTATATCTGTATGCATAGAGGATGAAGCAGAACACCTCATAAATTAAACTCAATTGTGGAGTTGACAAAACTTTCACGTTCGATTTATTTGAATTTAATGTGATTTTGCTGGCTTTTTAAAATTATTTCATTCATAAGCATTAAGAGTTTCTAGTAATTTTAACTAATTAAAATGTTGGCTACTAATTATAGAATAAACTAGATTTAATTGTTAATTGTGCAGTGATTAAATGCATAAGACAGAAAAGAAGCGGTGCGAATATGGCTGTACTTCCATGATTGCTTTTGAGCTGTTGGAGCTGTGCTTGCTCCAATGGGTCAATAATGCTTTGATGTACGATTAAAGCTGCTATCTACACTCTACACGCAAATCGATTGCGTTCTTTCAATGAACTCATAAACGTAACCCGTAGACTGCCGCATGTGTTAAAGGACGATTATACTAAGGCAATACATTGCAGTTAATGCAAACAGTCAGTTAGATAATCAAACGGACAAACTGATGGAGAATGATATGTAAAACTGCAGTGAGCATATCAATCTAAAAATGGTTTAATTCTAGAATAATAATAATAAACCTGATTTAATATATCCGCATGACTCTCATACATCGGATAAACGTTCGTAGCCAGAAGATATTTTTTCAATGTTGATTGAAACGTGACCAAAGTGCTGCATCTGAGTTACCTAGTTTCCAGCTATGTGCAAGTGAGCAGCGACTTGCTTGCCACTTTTTCGTTCCAGGTTAGCATTGAGTGCAAGAACTGGTCGATATTGTCTTGCACTGCGGCTGGAATTTCTAGAATTTCTTCGCTTTGTAGTAAACCAATTGCGAGCGAGACACACTTTTATTGCGGTAAGCGGTTTTCTTGGCTTTACATCCTCTCAGCATAGATGTGCAGTTGAAGCACTTGCTCCCAGTGGTTTACAGAAAAACTCAAAAATCTTTGGCTTCTGAGTTGATAAAAGCATCTGTAGTTTCTGTTAAGAGCGCATTTGTTAAAGCTACGTTCCAAAGCTCACACTAAAAGAAAGTGAATATTTATTAGCTACAAAAATTGTGTATTTTGTTTATTTTCTATAAGGACAGCAGCGTTTAGCTTTAATCTTTTGTGCTCAATATAATATGTGCCTAAAATGCATGCGTTAGTGAAATTTATAATAATTTCTTGCACATTTTCGATATTAACGAAAGCTGCAGCGTTTGATGAAACAACAATTAGCGCAGATGAAGATACACTGGAGTTGAACACATATACGGACGACATACTGGACGACGATGAACAAGTAGCAGTGGCAAGTGACAGCAACAATGTGAAGCGTAGTTTAGAGAATAGCGCTGAAGTACACAATGATTATTCAAAACAGCACCATCACTCCGAGTTTAAACGACGCGCGAAGCCACTTAAAAGTATTTTCATGGGAATTTATAAGAACTATAAGAGCACCTACTTGGGTAATAAAACTTTAACGGATTACAAGAACAAATTACGTGAACGCACCGCTGCACCTGATATAACAACTGAATCAGTAATGAAACCAAATACATCCGCGTTAAGTGAAGGAGCTGAAGATAGTAGTTTATTCGAGACATCGACTGAGAACAATGAAGGAAAGCAGGAGTTCGATAGCTACGCAGAATCGAAGAAAAACAACGGCTCTTACGCGTTAAAAACAAAGAAGGCTATTACTGGGTTGACGACACGTAAAATGGAACGAAAACGTAAACGTAAAACACGTAATAAGATAAATAAAAAACAACGTAAGCGTCTTAAGCGCCCCCAACCATTAAGCAATTTCGATCCTTTATTATATGTTTACGATAGCGAATATCACTATAATGTGGGTTCTGGTGTTAATATGACTTTGGATATGAAAAACGATTTAATCAATGTTAACTTGGATACCGATAATCTAAAAGAAATTATTGACGGACGTTGGCTTAACGATAACAGTGAAGAAGGTATCAAAGAATTAAATATCTATTATCTCACATAATATTTATAACTTTTTGTTTGTATCGCTTCATTTATTTAAAGGTCGTGGCAAAAAATACGATATGATTACCAAAGTTTTACCCCTCTTTATATTGCCTTTCCTGATACAATCAGCAATCGTTCCATTTTTGGTGACTAAGCTGAAGCTGCTCGTCATGAAATCCATACTCGTTGGCAAATTGGCTATTTTCTTGCTTATACTCTCCGCCATAAAAAATAATAGTAAATCACCACAAGCTTACGAAGTTGCACCTTCTTACTGGGCTGGCGAGCCAAGTCGTAGATCGGAATTGGCTGCAATCGCGTCCTCTGCAGCTTATAATGGATACCGCGTTGAAGGCAAACCTACCGCTTGGATTAATTGATATCTTATTTGATAATTTCATTTGTGCAATAAAAGTCAGGAGTTTTATTTGTAAGAAAAAATATTGATTTTGAAATTTTCTTGTCCGAGTTATGTTAGAAAAAATTATGAAAATCAGTAATTATTCTGTTTAATGTTGTATTTGTGATATTCGTAAACACTTCAAATAATTCTTTTAATTCCCAACACTCACTTTACGAAATTTTCTTTTAAAATTGGTTTAAAGTAATCAGAGTACAGAACAACGCCGATTTTTTTAGCCGAGTTCCATTTGGAAATACGATAAAGGTGTTCTTTCTTATATAGCCATTTTTGGGGACAGACACAACTGTTTTATGAGACAAATGTAGGAACGTGGGGAGACACTTTCGTCAATTTTATTGATGTTATGAAATTCTTTTATACTCCATTTCGGTAACAATATTGGCAACAATTACAGGAACAACTTATGGTGATTGATACTTATAATTTATTCGATACTTATGGTTTATTAGTTGATAACGATAGGTAATCAGCAAAAACATTTGTTTGTTAAAAATTTATATTGAAAATTTACCGCCATTTTAATGTTAAAACTTGACTTTTTTGTCCAAAATTAATATCTCAAAAGGTTTTGATTTTTTACAACTTTTGACGTGGTTTAACACAACAGCAGTGCATCTGGATACTTATTTCAAATTTTGGTGATGAAACGTCTTCAAGGATTAGTGTACACAATCAAGGATTGCGTGGTCGTACCTCGCTCGTCGATAGTATATGAATACCGAAAAGTTAGTCTAATATCAGTTTCTATACCACAAATTGAAATATTGTCATGTGACATATTTTGAGATTGAGGCTCCTTCCATACATATAACTTTGCAGGAAGATTTGGCCATCAGAAAGTTATGTCCGTGATGTGTCTCCCATATTTTATTCTCGTACTTCAAAGATACAGTTCACGGCGACGATTTCATCGTCAGAAGAAGCTGCTAACGCGTTTAAAAACCATGTTTTTTAGGCACCGACTTTTCTGTGAGAAAAATGGTTCATTAATTGGTTTGAGCGCATGCAAAATTGTATATCTGCATGTTGGAGAAAATTTTATAAACCAACAAAACGATTTCTACTGACAAATTTTTTTTTTGTTTTAACTAAAGACTTACTCAGAGCCCCTCGAAGTACACGTGACACTAGCGAATGGAGTGATATATTTATGAGATATCATCAAAAAGCGTCAAACTTTCGTCAAACTTAAGACTCTCACTATATTTTAAATGAAAATATTTGAAAGAAAATAATTTCCGCACTGCGATGGAAAATAAGGCCCTGTGGATGGGGGAATGACTTTAATGAATGAACCAAATATAGTTTTAAATTAAACTCATAATCTAATTCAGCAATAATAAGCTTATCATCTTAAACTTTTATTTATACGATATTTTAGATTTGTTGATGATTGATTAATTTACTATAAAAAAAATTTGAACTTATCGTTTTTGAATATAAGCTCTACGCATTATTCGTATTATCAAATATATTTAAAAATGGTTTGGTGAAATGAAGAATATTATAATTCTGCTCGTGTCTTTGTGGAATAGTAATTAAATATTATTGTTATAATATTATAGTGATATTAATAGTCATGCGTGAGGAAATTAGATGTGCTCCAGATATCTGGATCCAATCGATTTTGACAGAGTATTAATACTGTTTTATCAGATGATGACGTTTTTGAAAAATGTATTATGAAATATCCGTAATATAAATACTTTCACACGTCTGCAAATTGTTTACATATCGCACACAATTTCTGAGATAAAATTAATTTTGATAGAAGTCAGTAAATGGAGCCGTTAAGCATATAAATAGTTCAGACAAAACGAGTATAATCGTGTTATAATAAACTGTTGTTTTAATCAGTTTCTTATCAACAGTAATTTTAATATTCTTGTTCCTTTTGAGTTATTAGAAAAATCGATTATCGTAAGTTAATAATTATATGATAAAATGTCTTCTATGTTAACAGAGACGAGTATAAATACACATTGTAGTAGTAATGTTTCACATCATTATGTTCATTAGTGTCATTAAGACTTCTAAAATGTTTTATTGTAGTTTATCTAGTGCTTGGTATTGGAAGACATTTCAAAATAAAGTTACTAAAATATTTTGTATTTAATTTGATTTACTGAAAATAAAACTTTAAAGCTTCACTTAACCATCTTAATCGATTGCGTTTTATGGTTTTGCACACTGGGTTTATCTGCATGATTTCGTTAAATACGATTAGATAAGTAATCATATGCGATAATATAGTCACATAATAATATTGAGATATCTTTGTCTTAATAGGCAAATTATAGCAAGGAATATATAAACTATTTCAAGTAGTTGCGTCGCACTTTAGTCTGAAAATAGACTTAGTAGGTGAACGTTCGTAAAATATATAAGTGCATGATATCGCATAAAAAGTTTTAAATTGGAGTGTGTAATAATCTTAAACACAAAATGATTATAACCGCAAAACTTGTGGCTATCATTTTGGGGTTGGCTTTAACGGCCTTTACAGTGTCAACAATTGTTTTGGCGGTACAAAAATCTAACCTCCAGGATGAATTGAATGAAGCAAAGGAGAAGTTAGATATGCTCGAACAAGCTGCGCAGTCAACCTCTACGAGTACAACTACAACTACAACAACAGTGAATACACCCACAGATGGCCCCACAACATCAGTGGCAACGACTACTACTGAAGCACCTGAAAATGTAAACTCAAAGTCATAAACATTCCTATCCAATTCACTTTAATTTTTTTTAAAATTTAAGATTAACTACCGTTTGCCGAGTACAATGTATCCTACAAATTATGATATTTACTTAAACCCAGATCTAGGGAAGTTTAATTTCACTGGCCAGGAATTAATTACAATTACAATCACACAGAAGACTGACCAAATAATACTGCATTCACTTAATTTAGCGATTCAAAGTGTTTACTTGACGGGCGCTGGTAGCAGTACTATCTACGTGAAGAACTTTTATTTGGATCCAGTAAGAGAGTTCCTTGTTATAGAACTAAGTGAAACTTTATCAGTCGGTCGAGTGTTTCGCTTGGGCATTATTTTTGAGGGCGAAATGTTGAATAAAATTGTTGGTTTGTATAGTTCATCATACTCGAAGGAGGATGGTAGTAGAAGGTAAAGCACTGTGAAGGCAAAGCTGTTGGTTGTTGACAGATTATAAAAAATTTTGTTTATTTACAGAACCATTGCAACATCGAAATTCGAACCTACCTATGCGCGCCAAGCTTTTCCATGTTTTGATGAGCCAGCAATGAAAGCAACTTTTGAAATTACTTTAGTGCATCCAAGTGATAATGGTTACCATGCACTGTCCAACATGGATATTGCGCAGGAATTGAATCAAGGACTCTATAAAGAGGTCTATTTCAAGAAGAGCGTTGCTATGAGCACATATTTAGCTTGTTTCATTATATCTGATTTTGCTCATAAGAGCGATTCCATTGAGACACATGGCATTGGCGACCCGTTTGAGTTGCGTGTGTTTGCTACCCCCCAACAAATCAATAAAGTAGACTTTGCGTTAGATGTGGGTAAAGCCGTGATTGAATATTATATTGACTACTTCCAAATTGAATACCCGCTACCAAAATTAGGTAAGCATTTAAACGTGTGTTTAATTATAAAATATTGATGAGAGATAATGTACTCTTATCGGATATAAATATAAGCGATTTTATTTATTATATTTAGTATTTATTTATTATATGTATTTATTATTATTTATAGATATGGCAGCTATTCCAGATTTTGTTTCGGGTGCGATGGAACATTGGGGGTTAGTAACTTACCGGGAAACTTCGTTACTCTACGATGAAACAGTGAGCTCTTCAGCGAATATGCAAAGAGTCGCTAGTGTCATTGCCCATGAGTTCGCACATATGTGGTTTGGTAATTTAGGTAAGAAACTCATAGCAGACTGTAAGTAAGACTGCAACTATTAGGTTATAATACTCTATCGCGCCTTTTCAAAACGGTGTATATTTTGTGTTTTAGTTACTATGAATTGGTGGAACGATTTATGGTTAAATGAAGGTTTTGCCAGTTATATTGAAAACAAAGGCGTTAATGCAAAATTCCCGGAGTGGAATATGGTGAGTTTTAATCATACTCCAAATCTGTATTCTTTACTGTAAAGAAAGATGTAAAGAATTTTTGATTTAATTATTTTAACTTATATATTATAAAATGTATTATTATTTTAGTTAGATCAGTTTATTATTGGAACCTTGCATGGTGTGTTGAGTTTGGATGCCACACTGGGTTCTCATCCCATTATACAAGTGGTTGAGAACCCCGATCAAATCACTGAAATATTTGATACAATTACGTATTCGAAAGGTTCTTCTATTATTCGTATGTTAGAAGGTTTTCTTGGTCCTGCTATTTTTCAACAAGGTGTTACAAACTACTTAAATAAATACAAGTTCGCTAATGCTGAAACCAAGGATTTTGTGACTGAAGTAAATAACTTAGTGGATTATAATGTGGAGGATATAATGCGTACCTGGACCGAACAAATGGGTTTTCCAGTTGTGAAAGTCACACAAACCTCACCCACTGAATTGAAATTGAAACAAGAGCGCTTCTTTTCTAATCCGGATGATTACAATGGGTCTTACGATGATTCGCCTTTTAAGTGAATATCTTTTAAAATTTATTTGATGATAATTTTTTTAAATATTTTATTTTATATGCAAAAATGATGTTGAATATTTTAATTACAATTACTTTCTTTTGTTTAGTTACACCTGGTCTATTCCAATTACATACAAGACTAGCAGTGCAGCAGAATCGGTGTTAGTATGGTTCAATTACGACCAAGAAGAAAGTAAGTGTCAGAGAAGTGAAAAACTCTAAAATTCGCGAACATAAGTCAAATTGATCTTCATTTATTTGCAGTAACGATTCAGCTGCCAAGTGCTGTCAATTGGGTAAAGCTTAATAGCGATCAAATAGGTTACTACCGCGTAAATTATGAAACCGCAATGTGGGATAACTTGGCCAATCAGCTGGTTAATGATCCAACTGTAAGTCACTGTATTAGTAAGAATTTATTTTCAGCTGTTATATTATTCCTTTATTTTCTATTGTAGGTCTTTACTATTGGTGATCGTGCCTGTTTATTGAATGACGCATTCGCATTAGCGGATTCAACACAACTTCCTTATGACGTTGCTTTGGATATGACAAAGTATTTGAGCAAGGAGGCAGATTATGTACCATGGAGT
This sequence comes from Teleopsis dalmanni, assembly GCF_002237135.1. NCBI lineage: Eukaryota > Metazoa > Arthropoda > Insecta > Diptera > Diopsidae > Teleopsis > Teleopsis dalmanni. The sequence goes on along the minus strand of NC_051847.1, from coordinate 229,562,315 downwards.
GTTGCTGCTAGCAAATTGACATCCCTAAAACGTACACTTATGTTTACGGATGTTTATTTGGACTATATCGATTATGCCAGAGAACTTATAGAACCCATATACGAAAGCGTTACATGGACAGTAGGAACGGATCATTTGAAAAAGTATTCCATATTAAGCATACAATTTTTCAATTATGCGATCAATAAAATTTCAGTCGTTTACGAGTTACGGTGCTGAGTGCTGCCTGTTCACTTGGCTTGAAATCTTGTTTGACGGAAGTTTCCAATGAATTCAATGATTGGCTTGCTAATGATGCTCAACGTCCCAAGCCAGATGTGCGTGAAATTATTTATTTTTACGGAATGATGGAAGAAGGCAATGAACAAACCTGGGAACAGATATGGGAGTTGTTTATAACTGAAACTGATGCTAGTGAAAAATCAAAACTTATGTACGGTCTTAGTGCAGTCCAGGTTCCATGGATATTAAGCCGGTATTTACAGAATACATTTTAAAATAAAAATTTTTACCTGTTGTAAATATTATTTAGATCAAATAATATTATTTAGATTAAATAATATTTGTGATATTATTTTATATATTTTCTAAAAATTATTTTTTATTCTACACATATTAGGTATATTGATTTGGCCTGGAATGAGAACTACGTACGCAGTCAGGACTATTTCACTTGTCTACAGTATATAGCTGCTAATCCGATTGGAGAGCCAATAGTGTGGGAATATGTACGTGAAAATTGGCCTAAATTGGTTGATCGATTTGGGTTAAACGAGCGGTATTTGGGTAATCTGATACCATCGATAACAGCACGTTTTTCAACTCAAACGAAATTAGAAGAAATGGAATATTTCTTTGCTAAATATCCAGAAGCAGGCGCAGGCACAGCTGCACGAGTGCGAGCTTTGGAAACCGTCAAAAACAACATAGTATGGTTAGAAAATAATCGCGATAAGGTTGCGAATTGGTTGGAGGATCAAAAGAAGCACGTACAAATTTCGTAATGAATTTAGTATTTAATTAATAATAAATATTTTTGAACAAATTTATTGCAAATCAATAAACTCAAAACACACAAAAATTGAATGAAGGCGTTTGTTTATGTGTTTCTTTATGACTCTTTTATTTTATAAATTCATTACACTTGCCAAATACAATAGTTTTCCGATAAGATATACCATATTATCCAAGTTATAGATTCCAAGGTAATTTCCTTCTTTTGCGTCTGATAAGCTAATTAGTTGGCTGACAACCGCATTACCACTGATGTGTGTTAAGCGTTAAAAGATAAGTACTGCGAAAATCGATAAGCTGGTATAAATAGTATGCCTAATCGGAAGGGTGTGCGTCTCTTCCTTCTGCATTGCATTAACGGAATTTGATGAATTATCTAATTTTTAACAATACTACTTTATATATTTAGTAAATACGTAGATACATTTCTTAAAATTTTTGATATATCATTATTACGTGAATATTTTTGTATTGAAAGTCCGTAAAATTGTTGTAGTTTTCTTGGTATTGTCAAAAATAATTCTGCATTTGTGTAAATTCATATGTTAATATGAATGGAAATAGTATGATGGTTTTCCTCACAAAGTTGTTTTATAAACAGTTTTACTTCGTTTATAAAATTTACCATTCGTGACAAAACCAACTTTATTGTAGCTTGTAGAAACTTTCCCATGATTTTGGCTTTAGTATCATTTAGATCAGTTGCTAGATCGTATAGCTAAACAACTCAACTGCTAGAACTTCTATGTATCTCTAGATAACTAGTTATCATCAATATGTTGATAAACAACGGAGTTGCCACTTTCTTAAATAATTGCTGACTCGTCAAACAACACTCGAAAAATAAAGCATTAACATATATACATATTATTTCCCTATGTAAGCAAGCGAATTTATTCTATAAGGGGTTTTTGAAACTTGCGGTTTTTGGAAACGTTCTCTTGTGTCGCGATGGCTTGCATTTTTTTTTCAAACATTTTCACGGAAAACATATTTTTTAGATACTTATGCAAAGTAATGGTTAAATGATGAAAATGACTACATACAGGAGTTCAAAACCTTTCATGTCAGGTATTCTAAGTAAGAGTAAAGATCAGTAAAATATTTTATTTACTAAAAGAAAAGATCAGTAAAATATTTTATTTACTAAAAGACACTTCTAATGCTGAACAGAAATGGCATCCGACTTGTCACAGGGTTTCTCATTGGACATTGCAGAGTTCTTGCTCTTACTAGCATCAGTCGAACTTAGATATTACAAAAGACGACAGCTGCAGAGTTTGTTGCGATAAAGAGGAAACAGCAGAACACATTTTGTGTCACTGTGATAGACTCGCCAGACTCAGACTTCGGTACTTATCAATTGCCTATCCACTTATAACGGAATTAGGCAACATCTCGCTAAAGGATATAATGGCGTACTTAACTGCTATTCGTCTATGTAACTGAAGTGGGTATGTCACAATTAACCTCAAAGGATGCAGTAACGTGGTGAGAAGTTCCCAACCCGTTTTAAAATCTAATCTAATCTAATCTATGTATACCTTATTAATCATCATCATCTCATAACTTCGTTATCTCGATCGCGGAGATCTTTGGCGATCTGCAAATGGAAAACATATAAAAATTGATGTCTTATTTACGGGAAAAATGAAAAACAGAATGTTGGCCTGTATAGCAGCATGTATCTAACAAAAACTGAAAAACGCAGGTAAATAAGTGATCGGCCATCCATAAGAAAGCTCTATAGCATCTTTGAATTAATAAAAATTCAGCCAGAAATTATGCAGTACAATTTGAAAAGAACTCATATTCAAGTTCAAAGTGGAAGTATTGATGCTAAAGGAATTGGAGACAATTTCCAGATCCGAGTTTTGCCACAGTTTACCAACAAAGTGAATAAAGTAAACTTTGCTCTGACCAATGTTGTAACCATAACTGAATTCTATAACAGCTGGAAGAAATAATTCTCCAGTTGTGGAGGTCAGACAAAGCTCACCTACTGAGCTTACACTGAAATAATAGATCTTCTCTCCAAATCCGGAAGACTACAGTGGGTGTTTCGATGATTCACCTTTTAAGTAAATGTTTTTAAAAATCATTCAATCAAAACTACTTAAATAAACGAGTTTGGTGGATAATCTAACGTACTATGCATAGCCTATTAGTTCTTGTTTTTCACTACGATGTGAGATTTTATAAATGAGCTTTGGCAGTAGTATTTACAATTATTTCAGGATATTTAAATCAAGGGGAGATTACGTAGATTTCAGAACGCAAGATATGTTCAACAAAATAGAATAGGCAACTTCTCTCCAAAGGACATAATGGTGTTCTTAACTGTTATGGAATTAAAGTGGGTATGTCTCAATAATCCTCAAAGGATACAGTGACGTGGTGATAAGTTCCCAACCCATTTTTTTAAATATAATCTTAAAATCTAAAATAGAGTTCGAAATTCGTTACAATTCTGTTGTTTTGTGTTTGTTAATTAACCAGTCATTTAACGCATCTTCTCGTATTTAATTCCAAAATTTAATTATTATTTGCCTTTATTTTTTTTTATTAACGCGTCGAAGAATTCCGAAAATTCTGCTTCGCGAAGAGTAGATCACTGCTAATAATAAAACCACAAAAAATAAATAAATTTGTTTGCTTATATATTTCTTTACGACATTCCCATTTTATGAATTTATTATTTAGTATTAGTTAAGTTATACACCAAGTCCAATACTAATCGCACAAATTGATGCGTTTTCATTAAACACCAGGTGTTGGTCTTTGCGACTTAATCAATGTCATTTCCTTGGATTAACTGATAAGCGTTATGGATACCGCATTAGCTATGGTATGCGTTAGGCCTTTGGCGTGCGAGGCACTTTAACTCTGCGTCGATAAATAACTACTGTAAATCGCGATAAACTGGTATAAGTAGTGTACCTAAGCACGAATTTTCGCTTATCTGCTGATAATGATAAGAAACACCTTTTTAATTTATATACAATTAGTCGATTGGCAATTTGTATGCCAGATTTCGTATTCAGTATCGATCTGTGTGCTAAAGTGTAAAATACGAAAATCACAGATAAACACAGATAAGCTTTTATATAATAAATTCGTAAAAATTGTTTAAAACACAATGAAGATAGGGGCTACCAAACTACAAACCGCCCTTTGCTGGGGGATCGTGGCTTTTGCGGTAGCTACCATTGTGCTCGCGATACAAAATGCAAAAATCAATGCGGATTTGAAAGATGTGAAAGAGAAACTCGACTACTTGGAGTCGCGACTGGAAGGCGAAGTACATCCCCGAAGTGTTCGTGCACTACTGTCGAATGATGATACCGAAGAGGTGAGTGCTTCTAATTAAGGCATAGATCCTGTGGTAATTTTCATATTAATGAAAATGTTCAAATTCCATGAAAGAAATTTGAAAAATCGTATCCATTTTTTATGTAAATTTCAACATTCAAATACTGAGTAAAATAGCATTGGTCACAATTGGCTATCACGGACAGTATACGAATGTCAACACCGAACAAAAATTCCAATTATTCTATAATTGGCGAGTTTGTATAGGGTGTTAATCACTGTGTAAACGTCAATTTTGTGAAAATATTAAGTGGATAGTTCTCTCATATATACGGTGCATATGTCAACCGCTGGATTCATTGTTATACTTTAACTATATGTAGTTCAAGTGTAACATTGATTTCGATATAATCTCGCTATTATTATATTGATATTTAGAAAAATATATTTGAAAACTATCCCAATCTAGGATTAGGATTCAATCGTCACCTGAAAACTGAGTGAATTATATTGTTTAAAATCCACAATATTTTTTTTTCAGATAGATTACAGATTGCCATTAAGTCTTGCTCCAACACATTATGATTTGTATTTGCATCCCGATATTGAAAATGAAATATTTACGGGTCAGGAACTCATTGACGTCACAGTTTATGAAAACACAAAGCAAATAATTCTGCACTCTTTAAATTTAAACATACAAAATGTTTACGTTACGAGGTCTGGAAACACTTTGGAGATTGAAAGCTATTACCTTGAAACCAAAAGGGAGTTTCTTATAGTTAATATGGAAGAGGATCTACTACAAGGAATGAAAATAAAAATCGGCATCTTATTTGCGGGGGAAATGAAAAATAAGATTGTTGGCCTGTATAGCAGCACGTATCTCACCGAAACTGAAGAACGCAGGTAAATCATTAATCGTTCAAGAAATCGTTAACAAGAAAGCTCTGTAAGCTTTATAGCATCTTTGAATTAATAAATGTCAGCCAGAAAATATGCAGTACAATTTGAAAGCAACTCAAACCTAAGTTAATATACGTTCTTAGCACATATATTGCAGATATGTTTATAGAAATATCTTACTTATAAATATATATACATATATACATTATTTATTATTTTAATCTAATTTAATTGCACTTTAAGAGCTATTGCTACATCGAAATTTGAACCCACATATGCACGTCAAGCATTTCCGTGCTTTGATGAGCCTGCTATGAAGGCAACTTTTGAAATCGTTTTGGTACGCCCAACTGAAGATGGATATCATGCGCTTTCCAACATGAACGAACTGGTAAAACCATAAATTTTGATATTATATTTCCATATTAAATAGCCACGGTTTATCAGAAATCTGTAGCCATGGGAAAATATACCGAAACTTATTTTGCAAAAAGCGTTGCGATGAGCACTTATGTTGCTTGTTTTATTGTTTCTGATTTTGCGCACAAAACTGAAAGAATCGATACGAAAGGAGTTGGAGACAATTTCGATATCCGTGTTTTTGCCACAGCTCATCAATTGAACAAAGTAGACTTTGCTCTGACCACTGCTGTGGCCATCACAGAATTCTACATCAGCTATTTCAAAGTTCCATATCCACTTCCTAAGTTGGGTGAGTCCTTGCTACCGGTAAAAAAAGAACAATTTACTTAATATAGTTTTTCATTGGTTTTCATTTAGATATGGCAGCCATTCCAGATTTTGTTTCAAACGCCATGGAACATTGGGGACTAGTGACTTATCGTGAAACTGCACTTTTATATGACAGCAGTTACAGTTCAACTTGGAATAAGCAGCGAGTTGCAGTTGTTGTCGCCCATGAATTAGCACATATGTGGTTTGGTAACTTAGGTAAGGTAATATAATTTTATTGATAATCTTTTCGTATTTTATATTTCAAAGTTAATTGTTTACTACCATATATAGAAGAAAAGTTATGGAGATAACGATAAACTTCGTTTAGCACCTAAAAGAAATTTTAATGCCAATATATTCGAATGGCAGATACTATCTGTTCCTTCATTAAACTGTTACGCTTTAAAATGCTTTTCTTTTACAGTTACTATGATGTGGTGGAATGATTTATGGCTAAATGAGGGTTTTGCAAGATATATGGAATACAAGGGAGTTAATGAAGTATACCCCGAATGGGGAATGGTTAGTTAATTTAAGTATATGTTATTTGACCATAAAAATTACTAAACACTCATCATATTACTCAGCTCAATCAATTCTTGATACATGCTCTACATAGTGTAATGGCTTACGATTCTTCAGTAGCTTCTCATCCTATTATACAAACTGTAGAGACTCCAGATCAGATTACAGAGATATTTGATACAATTAGTTATGAAAAAGGAGCTTCTGTAATACGTATGTTAGAGGATGTTACAGGAGAGAAGTTCGAAGCAGCTGTTACTAGTTACCTAACACATTTTAAATTTCTTAATGCAATCACGGGCGATTTTATAAGAGAACTTGAGTTACAGGAATTGGATTTTGATGTGGAGTAAACTCCTTGAATATTTGATTGTGGCTTCCAAAACTTAATAATTTAATTTTTAATTTTGTATCGTTAGACTTTTTATGCGCACGTGGACAGAGCAGATGGGTTTTCCGGTTGTTGAAGTTATTCGTACCACATCCACCACATTCAGACTAACACAAAAGAGGTTTTTCAGTAACATTGAGGATTATAATGCAATTTACAATGACTCAGTTTTTAAGTATGTTTAGACTTATATTCAAGACAATAAAAGTTTGATGTATTTGTACACAGCTACACATGGAGCATACCTCTTACATATTATACTGATCTCGACTCAAGTACTATTGAACGTAGATGGTTCAACCACGATGAGTCTATTGTGGAAATAATGGTTGATCCAGAAATAAAGTGGATTAAGATAAATGTAAATCAAGTGGGCTTTTACCGTGTCAACTACGCTGACAATACTTGGCATGAAATAATTGCACATTTGACTGCCACACCAGAGGTAAGCTGTTGAATCTAGTAATCGATCTCATAAAAAAATTGGATTCGTGTACTCTTACAGACGTTTAGCATTGCGGATCGTGCACATTTACTAAATGATGTTTTTGCTTTAGCTGATGCCAATCAATTGAGTTACGATATTGCATTGGACATGACTAAATATTTGGAAAAGGAAAACGATTTTGTGCCATGGTATGTGGCGGCAACAAAGCTTCAATCTTTGCAGGTAATAATAGACATTCAAAGCAATTTTAGTTTTATTTTTCGATTTTTCCAATCCTAGGTAAGCTTAAGATATACTGATGCGTATATCGATTACTTGGCGTATGCTCGAAATTTGTTGGATAAAATCTATTCACAAGTTACTTGGGAAGTAAAAGAGGAAGACCACTTAAATAAGTAAGTTGGATTCACTTTTACAGATTATAGCGGTGATAACTTTCTTATTCAATCGTAACTTAGTCGTTTACGTGTAAGCGTGTTGACTGCCGCTTGTTCGCTTGGTGTGCCAGATTGTCTCAACGAAGCCGCTACCAGATTCACCAGTTGGCTCGCAATACCTGAAGATAAACCTCATCCAGACTTACGTGAGATTGTGTACTATTATGGTATGCAGCAAATAGGAAAACAGGAACATTGGGACAAAATGTTGGTGATATATTTGAAAGAGCAAGACGCTAGTGAGAAGATCAAATTGATGTATGGTCTGTCAGCAGTACGCATACCTTGGCTACTATACAGGTGAAGCATAGGTTCATATAATTTCAAATAAAAGGAAATAGTGTTGTATTTTTTAACATTTTAGCTTTATTGAATTAGCCGAACAGGAAAAATATGTACGACGGCAAGATTATTTCACATGTCTACAGAATATCGCTACAAATCCAATCGGCACACCTATAGTATGGGAGTTCGTACGTGAAAATTGGTCAAAGCTAGTTGATCGTTTTGGTTTAAATGAGAGATATCTTGGTCGTATGATACCATCTATCACACAAACTTTCGACACTGAAACCAAATTAGAAGAAATGTCAGAGTTCTTCAATAAATATCCTGAAGCTGGTGCGGGTGCAGCGTCGCGTAAACAAGCTTTGGAGACTGTCAAATATAACATAAAATGGTTGGCAGAAAATAAAGATAAGGTGGCAACATGGCTAAATTCTCAAAGATAATTACGTACTAATAAAAATATTTTGTGAAATTAAAATACAAAACCAGAACAGTAATAAATCTGTATAATAAGACGACAACGATTGTGTTTGATAAAAGTCACTAATTGTACTATTTTGGCAATAAATTTTATTTGAGAAATATTCATGTGTTATTTAAAATAAAAATAGTTAAGAATATTAACAAAACGAAAATCCCACCACACTAGAGCCCTATATTTGAGAGGCCTATATTGAGAGAGCTATATTTATTTTTAGTGCACTATAGTAATTACTTTATGTCGTTAATGGCATTGGCCTAATAGGAAGATCAGTAACAGAAATGCAAAATGTGTTTTTAAGAGCAGACAACAGTTCGAAATGAAACTTAACAAAGGACTTAATATCGAATACAAAACGAAAGTGCTGTTGTCAGCCAAGGAGCAGATTCCTACCATCGACTATTGAAAAGTAAATAATAATTTTGATTAATGACTGCGATTTAAACATCCAAGAACGAATCAACAATAACCCCTGCAAATAAATTCTTCTATATTGATAACACTCAGTATATTCCTGTTTAAGATCCAAGGCAATTCCTCGCCCAATATGTGTTTATGAATGTGAAACTTCATATATTATCTTGAAATAAATTGTCTTTAAGAAACAGGCACACAGACAGATACGGCGTAAGAGTGCAAACAGCACGGTACCAATTGAAATATCTGAGAATTAAATGGATGGCCTATGAAGAACCACAATCAATTTCTCAAAAATTATGACTTAAATTGCAAAGAAAAAATAATTATGAAGAGTTTCCAATATCGTTAGTTTGTGGGGTGAAAAATAATTTGAGACAACTTGATGTTAATGACTCGGAAGATTGTATTTGAATTGTATAGTCCATGAGGTATAAGAAGTTTTTTTAAGGTCATAAAACAAAATTTAATGTAGTACATTAAGCTATTAAGTTATTTATAATGACCAATATATTTTTTATGGGCATAATAGTACAAAACCTTAAGATTGTGAACATTTTGCTTAGGTTATTTAGATAAAATGACTTATATTTGATAAATATGTCTGCAGTTCGATTAGATGGTCATTCTCTGAGTACATAATGGTATATTTCAGATCTTACAATAGTTTTTTTGTTGTTCATAGGCTCGTAATAAAATATCGAAGATAGTAAAAGAGCTCTAATAAACAATATAACTAACAACAGAATATATTCATATAAAGTTTAAAAATGGTTTTTTGATACTTTTTTATTAGTACGATTGAATATATTTGCTCAACATAAGTATCTAAACCGCACTATAATGTAGGAAATGGTGAGCTTGGTCACCTTTTATCATACTGTCTAGATGGCTTCTATGTTATGTGTTCTTTGAAGAGATTATCTTTTTGAACTGAGTTATTTCGAGTACATCTAATAGTGATAAAAAAAAAGAAGACTAAAACTGAATAAAGTAAATGTTAGTAAGAAAATACAGGATAGTTATAATAAACTTTGAGATGGTCTAAATACTCTAGAGTATTTTGACAGTTTTTAGGCTTTATTCCTTGAAAATGAAATAATTTAGTTAAAGCTGTAGGTGTTGACGTAGTCGGGTATATACCGCTGTATATGAGTGATTTTATTTTTAATTTTTTTTGTTATCTTTTTCCAGTTTACAATATCCTGGATATAACATTGACTTTTAATTCCTTTTGAGTGGATTATGCTATGTAGCGAAAGATTCATTTTTCCTAATATTAAGTATTCTTGAGTGAGTCTGGTATTGGTACCGATCTCGATAAAAATATAAAATATAAAATCACAACGTAGTTCCACGTTGGTAACAAGTTTTTGACAGCTGAAGTGTCGTCCCTTACTATAAACTGCGTTATTTGAGATCTTTGTCCGAATATTGGAATAAATTATTTGGAATTGTTTTTTCTGAATTTTGAATATTATGTATATCGTGCTGATGATTGGGTAATTTGTTAATATTTCTGTTTATTTTGGTAACCTTTACTGAACTAACTTAAGTAGACAATTTTGCGGTGAGGCCAATAAAAACTATAAAATACGATCAATTGCGATAATATCGATAAAATTCATATAAGTGCAATAAAAAAATTATTATTAAATTATTTGTACTTTGTTTATTTATAAATTAATAAATACATAACACATGATAAAAGTTGTGCGTTTAGGTATTGTAAATATCTTTTTCAAATCAAACAATCGAAGTACAACAAATAATTTCAGCAAATCAAAAAAGCATACAAAATTAGATTTAGATACAATTATTTCATTTAGTAAAGAACTTAAGGTCTAACGAATAGCATGTAGATTTGAGCTTAAGCTATTCAGTGTGAATGACCTAATTCTAAAGGACTACTGTTATATTAGTTTAAATTTTGTATATTATTTTCTGAAATTGTGATAAGTGTAGTTGATAAAGGATACAAATGGCTTGTATGTGTGAAGTATACTTTCTACATATATTTGAAAGAAAACAATATGATTTAAGATATATAAAAGACTAAATATTTCACTATTTAAAATAAATATACATAATTCTTATTTCATAATCTTTATTTAGTGTTTACTGCCAAAACTGTGGCAATCTTATTATCACTCGCCACAATTGCATTCTGTGTTTCGACGATTGTTCTGGCAGTACAAAAAGCTGACTTGGAGGAACAGCTACAAGATGCATTAGATAAATTGGATTTAATATCAACAACTGCTCCAGCTGTTACAACTCCTTCAAGTACTAGTACTAGTGGATCATCAGTATCGACAGTCTCAGCAGATCCAACAAGTTCAACAGTTTCAGATGGTCCAACAGATCCCGATAATCCATCGACTCCGTCAAGTACCATAAGTACAACAACTACTTCATCTGGAGTTTCAAATCCAGAAGATAATCCAAACTATCCAACATTACCAACTGATTTACCTAATCCTGAAGATGTAAGTATTTGTTAAGTGATTAGAAAATTATAATTTGAGCAGACTTTATAAAAGTACTCTATATGATACATAACAATTTTAGTTTCAGTTTATTGATACTATATATCAGATTTTATGTAGATTCTCTCTATATATGGATTGATTCTGGTAAATTGTCTGAAATATCAGTTTATCTGAATTTGTTCAGATGTTCATAGTGTTGTTAAATTATGTTAGCTGGTTTCTTAGTAACTAATCTACTGATAGTTTGGTCTTTATAGTAGTTTTAATAATAAAAATTGTCAATATATAAGAGTTCTCACAGAAAAAAGTATTGTAACTATGGCAATATTTTTATTGAAGACTTACGTAATACTGTTCTGTCCTCTAAGAAATATTATGTGTAATATATATTAGAATTAAGTTTAGTTTAAGTTAACTTTAAGTTCGGTTAAGTTTCCTGACTTCATTTGATTTGATTAGAGCTAGACAGATATATTAGTTGTATCTCCTGATAATTACATATAGTATCGCTCTAATATTTTTTAAAATCTACAGCTGTCACCATATTCAACTCTTATCTTTATAAAGTTAAACTTATACGTTTTATATTCTATTTGAAACTGTATTATTAATCAGTTCAGGATAAAAATCTTATAAGGATTTTTGTTAGTAACTTATATTGACTTTGACTTTTGACTTCACTTTATGTTAATTAAGTTTTAACTTAAGTTTTTAGTATGCGATAAGCAAATATGAAGTATTTTATGGAAGCGTATCATTCTTTTCACATATTTTAAAAGTTTTATGGCTCACTCGATTTCATTAAATTAAAAATTTGAAACGTTTTGTAAAAAATATAGAAGAGATCGTAAAACATTATACGATAGTCTTTTGCGACCCTATAATGCTTTACCACTTCAAAGAATAATGTCCCCTATTCCACATATTCTACAAAAGTTTTATACTCGCGACTTACAAAATTTCAAAATAGATGTGATAACTGTGCTGTTTTCATTGTTTTTTGTATTTTAAAAAGATTTAAAATGAAAAAAGATCATAATAATAATAATATATAATTAAATTTCAAAGTTCAAAGATTATCAATTCACAAGTATTATTTATTTGTAAACCCTTGGGATTTTTTTGAGTTCCTTATAACCATTCCCTCCTGCTCTGAATTCCACTACATCAACTTTGCGGTATCTGAACTTTATGAAAGTTTGACTGATAATCGAGTGTAGACTCTTTATGATTATTTTATTACGTGCTTCCTAGGTACTTTGTGCTTTACTGCTTACGTTTACCTATATTTCGAACTTAACCAATAAAAGAAGAAAGACTGTTTATAATACATGGTTCCTATTCTTTTTCTTTCGTACAATTACAGTCCTCAGTATACCTCGATAGTACTCGAAATCAATGTGCTTTATTTTTTTGGATTTTAAGCAATGATTTTTCAAGCTTGTCTTTGTGGATAGGTTGGTAATATCGATATTTTGATATTATTTACTTTATATACTAAATGACACATTTTGTCATAAATAAGTTTCGGCTTACAAAGCTTAATTTATAAAATGAATTGAAAATGAAAATGGATGCACTGAACAAACCGTGTACAAAAGCTCTCTAAAAGCTTTTTTTGATATTTTGAAAACAAAGAAACTCCTTCTAAAAAAATATCTTAAGATGAAAAAGTGCTTTAATGAAACAAGCACAAGCTTAACGAATTAAGAATACAAACACTCTGAAATGACTCATTAAAAATGACTCATTAAAAATGAGTCATTAAAGGTCAATAAGAACGTAGTATAAAGAAGGATAATTAATTAAGTGTTGATACTATAAAATGTATGTGCTTAGTTTATATGTACATAATTGAAACATTAAAAGTGTATGTCTCATGCAATTTGAAAAATTAAGTATTAAAAAAAATATATTTTGATTACACTTCTCTATCATTTTAAATTATATAATCTAATGTAAACGATATATATATCTTTTTATTGTTTGGGTTTAGACCACTGATATCTTTGGGTTTCCATACGGTCAAATTTTACAGTCTTTTTGATAAATGATTTAACTTAGTCATTTAAAAAGTTGTCGGTTTATTTGTACTAATTAGTTTTTATCAGAACAATTAAAACTCGATAATAATTTAAGCAAAAGCGATAATTAAAATGATTAAAATCGCTTTATGAGTTCCTAAGCGAGATTGTCAGAATTTAATTTGATAGTAGCAAATACTTTAGTCTTTCGAAGTAAACGCGTGGGATACGTATCACAGTAGCTGCAGTAGGCAAAATAGTACAAATGGGGTTTGATATAAAAAGTTAGTAAATTGCAAAGATTTTCTATCAGAATGAAATATTATAGATACTTCTTTAGGTTACATTACCGTTAGACGAGTGGCGATCTTTTTTGGTTTGCTCTCAACGGCATTACTAGTAGCTACAGTATGTTTAGCTGTGGACAACTCAAATATGTCGCAGAAATTTAAAGAATGTAATCAAAAATTGGATGTTTTCGAATCCTTTATTCAGTCTTTATCCACAACAACAACATCAATAGTAACAACTACAACTGCCACAACATCAGAGTCAACAACTGCACCAGAGACTTCAGCGAGTTTTCGCAATTTGCTCTAGTTTTTAAAGATGAATTCTTGTGAGGACATTTCAGTAGCCGAAGTTAAAGTATTTGTTAACTTAAGTTCAATAAAGATAATTTACCTATTATTAGTTTAAAGTTAGTTGTATACTTAATTACATTCAATTTCCAATAAAATTTATTACACAACCAACGAAAATATTAGTTATAAATTTTCTTCGATAAAATGTTTTTTATTATCGATGCATTAATTTTTTATAGTTTTCGCAATTTTTTTTATAATTTTTTTTAATCGAAGCGTTACACGTTGTTTTACCATAGGTTGTTTACTTTCTGCCCGGTGATATAATACCAATAAAATATAATATATATGTACATCCTGATTGGACAACTAAGACCTGCGAAGGCTATGTCTCAATTCAAATAGAAATCAACAATCCAACAAATTTGCTTGTATTGCACGCAAAGAACTTGGAGATCGGAGAAGTGACCATACATCATATGATGACCCGAATGCGCATACGTGTCAAGGACATTTACTTGAAGCCTGAAAAAGAAATGTTGTTCATTGAATTGCATGAACTTTTGTATAAATCACCCTACACGGTTTCAATACATTTTGTCAGTAATTTGGACGGCTTATCAGGGATGTATGCGAGCAGCTACACTACGACTGAGGGTGAGGAGAGGTAAGTTATTTGTAGATTTAAATATATATTTGATAATCAAAAAACAAGAATGTGTAGGGTGCGATTATTACATGATTAACAAATGTAATCAACTGTAATAATATAAATAAAATCACATCATTTTAAAAGAATTGACATTTACATTTATCAATTGATTAAAATTGTACATTCCATGATCTATATGTGTTGCACAAATACTCTTGTATTCAATTAAAAGCCAAGAAATGGAATTATAAAAATACTTTAAGTTATTTTGAATTCATTTTTTCTTTGGTGAGCAAACTTTTACATTACATATTCCATGCTTACATACTAAACTTTAAAGTATTCCAAAATGTTTTATATTTCTACTAGAAAAATACTAAAATGTTTATTTCTATAGCTTTACGAGAACAAGATAAGAAAATTAATAATATTAATTGAATTACATTTTCGCATTTTCACACAACTTTGAGTTCTTTTGTTATTAACTTTGTGATCGCGCACTAAGCGATCTCGTAACTGATCTCTGCTTCAGGGCTTGAGTGTTAAGTTGCTTAATAGAATAAACATTATTCTGAGAATGTAATAGTTTTAATTAATAAAACCGGAATAAACTGCATATATCGTTTTTTGAGTATCAGTAGAAAATACTTCAATTAATTACATATTAACATTAAAGATTTAAACTAATTTTATTCTAAACCTGTTCTAAACCTATGTAACAAACAAACTGTTATAGGAAGAGTTATTGTTACTTCCTAAAAGTCATGGATTACATAATAAGATTGTTAAAGTTTGTGTTGGAAACTGGCTGGTTTATTAGACGACGTAGAGAAGGTCATGTAAGTGCACCAATGTTATTACAATGAGCCCTAACGAATTGTAATATGAGTCCCAAGACCTATTATAGTGGAACTGTCAAAATAATAATATTCATACAATTTTTAATAAAGTTTATGTTGGTACTATAAAACATATAGTATGTCTATATTCTTTAGACACTGTTAAAAAATGTTTCCAAATATAATGTTGCATTCCAAATATTAAGAAATATGAATGAAATTGTTTTTTACTAACAATTCTCTGATCTTCCACTTTGTATTTTTTCTAAAATACATGAGCCATGAACTTCCTTTGAACCATTTTAATATCATTCAATTTTTCCCTGGTCTGTTGGAAGTCCTTGCTGTTGTTATTCATTCCTCAAATATAGTTGCGTTATTCACTATCATTCGTCTAGTTCTTCTCTATCTTTTTCGAAAGTAAGTATTGCATTGAATACTATTTTGTGAAAGAAGAAGAAAAACATTCTTTCCCAATACACTGTGAATAAGCAATGATGACAGTCTGAAAGAAAAGATTAATCTGTATTAAACCATTTCAAATATTTTATTAAATAAACATAATTTATTTCATAGAAATAATTATAATTTATTTAATAGAATGCATTTGAACGTATATAACACGTTCTGTTAACAATCACTGCATTAAACCATAGACAGATCATTCATTTAACAGAATGCACTAGATCACATCACTTTCTATTAACAGTCTCTGTGATATCAGTAAGTTTTCACATATTTGTTATTCTGTTACAATCAAAACAAGAGAATCGAATGAACATCGCCCTCTTGCTTAACGAACCTAAATTGTCATCGACATGGCATACGTATAGTTCTGTTCTGTTAAAAGCAACTTACCGAACATAAAATGTAGCTCAGCTTTAAATCTCGAAAAGTAGACTTCGTGAAACAGACAACTCAAACCGAGCAAGTGGCTTACAGAGCTTTACCGGTTTAGTTCAATGCTTACAGCTGCCGGTAACGGTGGTGCTTAGTTCGCGTTCCTGCTACGGATGGAAAGTTCAATAAAAATAACGACATAAGTCATCAAAGTAAAGCAAAGCTCGGTTTCTGTTGTTTCAGTGTCAAATTGCATTTAATATTATTTGTAAATTTTTTTTCGTAACTATTATTCATAAATGTGTGGATGATAAAAAATTAAAAAATTAAAAAAAAACAAACAACAGACAATAAAAAAATTCTAGTCGTGTTGATAAAAGTACATTTGAGCTGCACGTAATCAAACCGGGACGCACTTTCCGTCGTGAGTCGGGCTGTGAAGTGCGCTTATATTTGTTGGTAGCGAGATTGACGGTTGGTGATGATGCTTTACGCATATTTATTAATTAAAAATATACAAAATAAAATAATCATTTTTGAAAAAATGCACTGACAACAATAATAAAAAATGCCACAAACAAGCTTCGTGAAAAGTGAAATTCAAACAAACTTTTAAAATAATGACTTTTTAAGCTGAAAAAGAAATGATTTGTTGTTTAAAATAATCAAATTTTGACCTTAGGCTTTGCTTGAGTTCCATTAATTTTATTTGTTGTGTTTTTGTTTTTGTTTTTGTTTTTGTGGTTATTTACACCTTAGAAAGTATTACCTGAAAGGAGAAATATATTTTTAAATTGATTTATTATTTATTTTTATATGACAGTCTTCCTTTTGTTATTGGAGTTTTCTAATCGGTGATTTTGCAAAAACAACAATGTGTACAAATAAATTGACAAATTAGAACAACTGTTAAGCTTTAACAGCAAAGAATAACAGGTTATTGTTGACTTCATGTTAGAGCACTGCTATTGCTACTGCTACTGCTACTGCGCTGTTGTTGTTGCTGTTTCTTCTGTATTAGCAATAAGTAACACAAATTGTAAATGTTCTTAATATTTTTTTGTTTTCTGCTGCTTGTAGCCTAAAATTGGCAACTGCAATTGTATGTTGTGAGTCTTGAGCTTGATTAACTCTTTTCGTTCAATTTCTACTGCTACTTCCACTTCGAGCTTTGCTTACTTTCATCTTTCATTGCATGCTGCGGCACATTTTGTACAAGTTAAGCTCACCGAAATTGGGCTTCGGCAACAGGTTTTGTTCTAGCCTCGAGTCGAAATATCATTTATTATTTGTATTTGTATTTTTTTTTTTTTTTGGTTTCAACATTGATTATTGTCTGTAATGTGTAAGTGGGACATTTTTCCTCTTCCTCTTTTCTCGTTTGCTTTTGTGGCTTTTCTATGCATTACGGCTCATTTAATAGCCAAATTATACAAAAATCGGCATTTCTACTTGTCAATGAAAGTTCTTGGGAATTGTGTGTTAACGTAGCAAAAGAAAAATCTTACCTAGACTTTCTTTGTAGGTTGCGCTAAGTCTAAATTCTATAGGTTTTACGGTATTACAATGCTATTAAGTGAAATTTATTACATATTGAATTGAATTATTGGGTATCTGAAATTTTAGTTGATAGATTTTAAAATTGGTAAAGCTTTTTATTATAATTGTAGTCACGCTCTTTGAGAATGTTCCAATTGTAGTTAGAAATAATATTAAAACTATTCTGGATTTATTTTTCACATTAACTGTATATGTTATATGTACGTATGGTAGGAACTAAATGGTGGACAATACTCGCAACCCATCCCGCGAAAGATTTAAGGCCATGCTAACCTTAATTGAGGCCCTATGTTGCACTGGGAGTTAATGGAACAATGAAGAAGAAGAACCTTAATAAAACAGGCTACACCTGACGAGTGCCGTGAAAGAGTAGTGAAAGAGTAGATTTATGATATTTAGCTCTATATGTTATGTATTCTCAACGTAGTTTATAAGAATTAATTATGTTGTTGACAATAGTATAATATATATAATAGATAAGTAGAAAAGTAGATAATTTTGGTGACAAAAGATGTTACAACTATTATAGTTCTGAACATGTTTCTTTTGAAGGTGTTACTATTCCAATCTTCTAGAAGCGGCTTCAAGCTGCTTCTATGAAATTACTTCTATTACCAAAGTCCAAAACTAATTTGTTGATTATTGAGTTGGAAATCACAAATCGTCGAAAATTGTTTCGTTTGTTTAACATGTAAGTTAAGGAGCACATCATTTTACAAAATCAATATTTAGCATTGTTGCTAACGTTGCGAAACAACAAATGTATTAATTTTTTGAGAGTTATTCGTTAAAATTCTCAATTGTTCAATAATTTAAGCCTAATATATTTAGCATAACTCTGATATTTATATTTGTTGATATATAATCTTCATTATTACCAATAATGACGAAGATTTTCTACATTTCGTCTATCAAGTCCACTGTTCAATCCATATCTTGTAATTCTGTAGTCTTGTTCCTGCTTAACAGACATAGGCTGATAATATTTATTATATATTTTGTTTCCATTTTGTTTGTAGTAAATATTTTTTCCCATTTTTATTCCATTTATTGTTTCTCTTGTACTACATTTGCATTCACAAAATATATGCTCATAACCTTTACTTTTTAAACTTGCAACTTACCACTAGCAACATAAAGTTTCAAATGATGTTTCCCAACTTAGTCAATATCTTATCCAATTTATTACTTACCAACCTCAGCATTGATAACATTTTCTACTTCAATTAAGGTTACCTCAAAAAATCCGAAAACTTTATATAAATTTCGTTATTCAGTACTCATATGCATTATCACGCCCAATATTTGAAATGAATTATTCGAATCGCGTATTTTTGCATAGACGCACCTTTCCAATTTTATGTTGTAAGACTTTTTCTTCAGTGAATGACTAAGTTTGTAGTTGTTTGACGGCTTTGCGGTAATCAAATCAAAATAAATGAAAATAAGAAAAATTTTCGGCAAATCCAAATGATTACCCATAATACCCTATACTCTTTATTCTACACTAAAGTAAAGTACAAAATTTATAGTAAATAAAAACTGTATTAACAGGAGTAGGATTAGATAAGCTTTTCGCATAACTTATACCTATACGAGTACAAGGGAACTAATTAAAAATTCTTACTCAGTTCACATTTTATTTAGCTGTGAACTCGTTATTGTGGCCCAAACAAGACAATAATATGAAGGCCGACAAGTGTTTTAAATTTGAACTCAAAAATATTTTTATTTTTATGCTTATTATCAAGTAATTAAACGAATTGGTATAATCGTATATGTATCTCTTAAGCCAGTAAGCGAGTTCAATGAAATAATTGCATTCTTAATTATGCGAATTTCTGCATATTAATTACGACACACCGAGTGAACTGAATTCGTCAGGTCAAATGTTCATCTGGTTTCCAAGCTGATTAAGTAGCGAATGAGTAAGTAAGTCGCCGTTGTAACTGTGAATTGCCGTTCTGGCGGTAAAGAACTACTACTGCTACTTCCAGCAACTACAACTACTGCTTTTCTGTACAGTGTTTCTACTAAGAAACTCAATTTGGCTGCGGCATTCCTTGTAGGCTAGAGCTTGATATGCTAGATATGTGCAATTTTCTATCGTTCGCTGCGACTTTAGTGGCATTCAATTTTTTATTACTGAGCACGGATCACACTGCGGTTCTGCATATGCCAATGTGTGTAGGTTGGCATTCTATATTATTTTATGATACTTAATTGTATCTATTAAAGCTTTACTATGAGCTGAACATGTTACACAGATAGTGACTTGTATCAGTATCAACGAAAGTCAGTATCACTTGGCGTAGATTTGTGAACTAGCGAATGCGAATTTAAATAAATTAACTTGTTTTTATTGCAAAATATCTTTGGCATTCACCACAAGCTGTGCTCATACACATTTTACTCATTTTACTAAAATTTCAATAAAACATAAACGATTAACTGCCGTTTGCTCTAGCAAATTTTGACACAATAATTATTTGAGGCAATTAAATGAAGCAAGAGTATTCGTTTCATGACATCACCAGATAATCAGTACGCATGTCATGTAGTACTTTACCATTTGCAAATTAAAATACTCCATTAAATTCAATTTATAAGCTTGGACTAGGACTTCAATAGAGGCCAATAGTTGAGATTTATCTATTTACCTTTTTTCTTTATGAATTGAATCTGCGTTACAGTCTAAGGAAGCCTTATTTACACTTTTCATGTCACAGAAAAGAGAACTTGATTCTGTTGTAAACATTGGCAGATAATTTTGCTTAATTAAAGAAATTAAATATATAAATACTTATTTGGCCAACCAGTTACTGAGTTTCGGCCTCACGCAGCATGTCTCCCCGGGCGCCTCTGTTATCTGCGCGCCTTCTCCAGTCTCGTACATCAAGTCTGATTAGTACTCCCTCAACTTGATCACTTCACCGAAGACAGGGTCTACCTCTAAGCTTTCTTCCTTCAACTTCAGCTTCAAAGCCCCTTTTAGATGAAGCATCTTCATCAATTCTCACGACGTGGTCAAGGATGTTAATTCGCTGAATTATATTAATATCATAATAAAGCTCGTACAGCTCGTGTTTCATTCGTATGCGGTAGTCGACGCCAACTCGTAGAGGACTCAAGATCCTACGAAGAGCTTTTCTCTCTAACACAGTGCTGGTTTATCCTACTGTGATAACGTCCTTGCTACTGCGCCATACAAAAGCACAGGAAAATTGAGCGACCTATAAAGCGTAAGTTTCGTTAGTTGAGAGAGAGCTCTTCATCCCAATTGCCTACTGAGTCCATAGTAACATTTATAAGCAAGTCTTTAAATATATAAGTATATATATATATATAAATATATCTCGCTTAATTTTCTTTAATAAAAATATTCATCCTTGTAGCGAAAAGTAATTTAGTAATTGCAGAAAATTCGTAAATTACAAAATTTTTCTTTACAAATTTTACAATTACGTAAAGGACAAAGTTTAGATAAATTGCTTTTGAAATGGGCTATGGGCTCTGGGCTCTAGTCACGTTTCATTTCTCGTAATTTGAAGTTTTGCACACCAACACGTAATATACTATCATTAACATTCATTACATTTGCGTACGATATTCCGCATCGATTGACACAAAAATTGAGCTCTGAAACACAAAACCTCACTTCAGCAAAATGAGATTTATTTCCGCATTGCTCTGTGAAACACAATAAATTAACGCTTTTCCAATGCGTCCGTCTTTGGTCATTTTTAATGTATGACCAAGTTTTCCTTGCAACATCGCCATACAAAACCAATTTCGCATTACACGTCGCGACGCCTCGTCATCAAGCGTTTCGCTTTATGCAATGCAATTTAGTTTTTCAGAGAAACGTTTTTTATTTAATCGAAATGCACTGAAATGCAATATTTTAAACTTGGAAAATATATAAAATAATACGACAAATTACTGTTAACAAAAAACTTTAATTGAACTCAAGCCATATTTGTCGTGATCATCTATAGGGCATGAATAGTGCTGTTGGCGGTGTGCGTTCTGCACTGTGGGAGGAGTTCATAGTTCTAATATTTTCTTTGAAGTATGTAAATG
The DNA here is from genome assembly GCF_002237135.1 of Teleopsis dalmanni. Taxonomy (NCBI): domain Eukaryota; kingdom Metazoa; phylum Arthropoda; class Insecta; order Diptera; family Diopsidae; genus Teleopsis; species Teleopsis dalmanni. The sequence continues at coordinate 229,540,287 of NC_051847.1, read as the reverse complement.
AATGGACACCAAGATCAGAAAGAATGTAAATAAGAGTTTTTTAAGAAGGGTTCGAACAGTAATGAAGAATCAGCAACAAAAATTTAGTTAATTTATTGAAATTTGGCTGATTATACAACGCTGTTTCGAGTATTGTCAAGTACTCATCATCATTGATCTTAGGAAACGTTCAAATCTTTTTAATTTTTTTATTTGAGTATATAAAAATATACGTTTATACATATAGTAAAAATCGAAAATGACTGGTAAATGTTAGGGAAGACGTCGCTAATTTTTTTGTTTCCTAACAAAGTTTAGTTTTAGTGTCCATCACTCAAATGGGTGGTGCTGAAGCAGTCATTACGAAATTTATTTAAATCAAATGTTAAAAAAAATGAGGAAATTTCTTATAAATTTTAATCTTTTTTTGGTTTGGGGAATAATTTGATTAATTTTGTGTTATTAGAAACGTCAAATTTTATTCAAACTCTTTAACTTTAATTTATATGATTTATAAGTAGTCTCAGCCTATGGCGTAGTGATCTCTAAAGATTTTCGATTCCTTTACTAAACATTGTTAGTAATATTTTTTTCTGTTGTTGACGATCGGTCATTTAAAACTTTTTACTAATTATCTTATTTGTTTTTTCATATTGATTGGTAATAACATCTTCGAGTCATATATGGTTCTTTGAGTAATTCAATTTGAATCAACTTTATTTTTGGATTCTTCAATAATAAAAATTTTTATATAATTTTTTTTTTATTTTTACTTCACGTAAATGTATATTTTTGTGGAAGAAGCAATATAAAACTCTGTGAAGTAAGTTCTATACCACGTTTGAAGCAACAGTGTTTAGAGATCTAAATCCAGAAGGATGTACAAGAGAACCGACGGTCGCAGTGCCACATTATTATTCCCTTAACAATAATAATAATAATAATGCTCCACAGTACACTTTACTAAGCATTAATTTTTATATATTTTTGTTACTTCCCTGCTATTATTTCCATGTATATACATATTTCAACTATAAATGAGCACTGACTGCATGCGTGAGTGAAGTGTAAGAGCTCACTCAGTAATTGATATAAATTCAATGCATTAGAGCAATCCAAACCCGTGTAACATTTTAAAATTATAACTAAATAATGTTGCCAATTTTTTCTCACTATAATATTTAAAAAAATATTAAATGAAAAGGATTAACCAAATAGTCAATATCTAATTTAACACAATTTTTCTTATTTATTTTTTCTTAAAATGGGAAATATTTTAATCGAAATAAAATAAATATCATAAACATTTTTCCATATTTTGCAAAATAAATATAGAAAAAAATTAGATAAATTTTTAAGATGGAAATATTAATCAATCTTCCATCTTCTATATTCCATCTAACTCAATTACAAACCGAATGGCATAGTTAAAGTCTTCCGCCTTTTTCTCACAGGCAGCAGCACCTCAAATTTATTCACAAATTAAACAACTCTGATGTGAATTGCATGCTGAAAAAATTGTGAATTAATTAAAAAAAGAAGAAAAACTATTTTGTAATGAATTGAGTTACATTTTATTTAGTATTGTTTGCTTTGCTGGAATTTATCTAACATTTTGATTGCTCTTATAAGTTATAACACAATTCGGATTAAAAATCGTCAATTAAAGTTTCGCAAACAAAATTATGTAAATAAATGAATTATTTTTGCTTTATTGTTGGTTTGTTTAATCAATTAATTTATAATAGAAATAATTTAGTGGTTTTTTCTTCGAATTAAGCATGACACGGTTTCGCTATTGTAATTCACTCAAATTAATATTCAACTCTGAGATAAGTCAACGTGTCGGCACTTGCGTGTGTAGATAGCCGTACTTTTGTGTTGAATACTTGCCGTTGCAAATTGTGAGTCGTGGAAAATAATAAATTATATTTTATGTAGGGTGTGTGTGTACAACAAATCATTGACAAATTCACAATAATAAATGAGAAGATCACAAATAGCATAACAATAAACGAAAACTGAGTATCCGAAATGTACCCGCCAAATCCACCAAAAGCTCCATCGACCATACGCCCTCGCTCCAGTTTATCGGCAGCGAAAAAGCCAAGTAATGCGCTGCTCACTTTAGCCGGTTTTTGCGTATTTTTGTTCGTATTGTGCGCGTTTTTACTTGGAGCGTTAGTTTATGTTGGACGAACGATTGCGGAAAATGCCACAACTATGCAATCCTTACCACAAGGAAGTGGTATATTCATAGAACGTATGTGGAATATATTGTGTAAATTTGAAATTCTTTTGCTGGCAGAAAAACAATTGCGAAAATTGAAAAGTTTGAAAAAAAACCATTCTCTCATCGGCAGTTGACTTCAGAAATAATTTTTCCATTACAATAGTATTTATAATTAAAAGTTCTTCACATATTATCCTTTACTTCAGACTATATTAATGTACGAAACTATTACGTATCATCTATAAGCTGTTCTATTCCTAATATGCATACAGTCTGTTGTTAAACAATACGCTGTGGTCTATTTGTTAAAAATCTGAACACCAGTTATCTGTGTCTGCATCTCACTGGGATGGAAAACTTTATAAACCTTGACACGTGTACAATCTAGTTTAGTATCTTACTATATCCCACTTTACTTCAAAAAAGTTGCAGAGATTTGTAGTAAATACTCATGGCTAATGCAATTAATATTGAAGAATTTTATTAAAAAATTTTTCTTTATAATGACATATAAAGAACCCAAATTTCGAAACTAAAATTTTACCGTAAGATCATTAGTAAATCAATTGAAAAGTAAAATTTGCACTGATTTGTTCTACTATATGTACTTCTGCACAGGGTCTTTCTCACCCAGTCGAAAGAGGGTTCCTTAGTGTAAGAAATAAAAAAACCTATTGTCAATATTTAACAAGATATACCATAGGTTATAAAAGTATTTCACTTTTAGAGATAAAACCCTGAATATTTCAAAAATGGTTTCAAGTAAGTTATATTGTAAGTTGTTAGATTATCAAAAGTGTATTTAATATTTATGCAGACAATGAATATACTAATTACAATAAGGTTTTTTCCGGTATTGATCACTTCAATATACCATAATTAACAAAATTTATTGTTTTTCAAATATTCTTTTCAATTTTACCGTATGAAGAAACCAATTCTTTCTATAAAACAGATAACAGATTCATTCTATTGTATATTCAAATAAATTTATTTCATACATTTGGCAATTTGGCATTTTATATTCTCTCACGCAATATATTCAGTTTATAACTTAAGTATAAACTTGTGTTTTATTTGTATCAAATATAGTGTTAGCTTGCGTCTACACAAGCTAAAATTCGGCAAGAAATTTACGTACTATACATTCTGTTTTTCATTGACGCACAAAATTTTATTCGCAGATTAAGTAGTTCGAAACGTAATCACTTTCGAACACAAAAACATTCTGACGCCAGATTATAAAATCTCTTGTAATATTATTTAGACATCTTTTAATACATTGACATTAACTTATAAAAACAGAAATATATAAGACGTTAGTATTATCGTTTTTATTAACATTACTGGTAATATTGGTTTACATTAAAAACCAATGCAAAGAAAAAAAATGACAACAAATCAAAGAAATCTGGCACTGACCATCAATTAATCCAATGTATAAATAATTTTGACATATTTATGATTTCCTTGCACTCTGAAACGCACTGTTTTCGCACTGTTCCATTCTGCCAGCAAATCAGCTGTTTTATATCAACGTTGCTAACTTGACATTTCCAATTGTAGCAATAAATCAAACACAGCACGTAGTGTTATCAACAAAGCCGATATTACAATTTCGTCCACTTGACCCGATAAGTACAATAGCACCAGAGTCAACAAAACGTAATACATCTTATCAACTTTCGGAAGAAATAATGTCTACCTCAAAAATTTTGAAAGAAATAACGTATCGTTTGCCACGTGAAATAAAACCACAGCGATATAATTTGCGCCTGTATCCCAATTTGCCAAATAAAACATTTAATGGATCAGTGACTATAACTTTGGAAGTCCTTAAACCTATTAGTTTCATACCTATTCACGCTAAATTAATAAATGTAACTACAGAAAGTGTGCTGCGGCTTAACAAAGCCGGCGCGGAAATAAGTGCAGTTGAGCCATCAATGACTTTCGCTCACCCACAGTACGAGTACTGGATAACAGAATTTGCTAAACCACTTGAAAGTGGAAATTACTCCATATTATTGAACTTTAATGGTTCGCTAACAGATAAAATTGTGGGTTTTTACCAAAGTTCATATTTTGATAAGAATCGTAACGAAAAAAGGTAACAGTTTTCAACCGTTTTTATATCAAATTTGTATGAAGAGCACATTCTTGCATTTTGTTTTTTTATTTTTTTTTGTTTTTTTTTTGTTTTGTGATTTTAATTCTGATATCAATAAATATTTTAGATGGATAGCAACTTCTAAGTTTGAACCAACTTATGCACGTCAAGCGTTTCCCTGTTTTGATGAGCCATCTATGAAAGCGCAGTTTACAATTAGGATTGTACGACCAACTGATGGTGGCTATCATGCTTTATCTAATATGGAGGTGGAAGTAAGTATATAACTTACAGAAATATTAACAATAATATATGTACTCATATTTGCTTTTTAAAGAATGAAGAGGTCAAAAGTGATGGACTGACAGAAGTAACATTTGCTGAATCAGTACCTATGAGCACATATTTGGCTTGCTTTATTGTTTCGGACTTTGATTATCAAGAAAAGTTGGTAAAGGGTACCTTAGAAAATGCTCCAGATTTTAATATGCGTGTATATTCTACTCCCGCACAAAAAGATAAGCTGGAATATGCTTTGAAAATTGGTTCAGCCATAACTGAATACTACATCGAGTATTTCAATGTACCTTACCCACTAAATAAACTAGATATGGTAGCCATACCAGATTTTGTATCTGGAGCTATGGAAAACTGGGGTTTGGTAACTTTCCGTGAAACTGCTTTATTATATGATCCAACTATAAGTTCTAGTGCAAATCAACAACGTGTTGCTACAGTTATCGCACATGAGTTGGCTCACATGTGGTTTGGAAACTTGGGTATAACAGTTTTTTAAATATATGTAGAAATAATTTTGTTAAAAAAAAGTAATTATCTTTTAATCGCAGTGACTATGAAATGGTGGAACGATCTCTGGTTAAATGAAGGTTTTGCTAGTTATATTGAGTACAAGGGAGTTCATAAAGTAGAACCAACATGGAGTATGGTAAATACTTGATAATAATTGTGCATTGAATTGGTGTGGTAATAAATATTATTTTTAAAGTTGGATCAATTTCTGATAGCAGACTTCCATTCAGTTATGAAATTGGATGCCACAACCGCTTCACATCCAATTGTACAAACTGTGGAAAGTCCAAGCCAGATTACTGAACTTTTCGACAGCATCACATATTCAAAAGGAGCTTCCATCATTCGTATGTTAGAAGTACGTACACTTTTATATAGGTTCTGTGTTGTTATTTATTATTATTTTAGGATTTGGTTGGTGAAGAAAAATTCCAAAAGGGTACCACGAACTACCTAAATAATAATATTTACGGAAACGCTGTAACTGAAGATTACATCAATGAAATTGAAGCACTAGGATTTGAATTTGACGTCAAGTGCGTAACTATTTTGAAGCATATTTGTTTTTCTTTGTAACAATTAATTCTTTTACATTATCTAGGCTATTACTGGAAACCTGGACTGACCAAATGGGATTTCCAGTTGTTAGCGTGGTGAGAAGTGGTAACACCTTCACGTTGACCCAAAAACGATTCTTCTCAAATCCAGAGGATTATAACACTGTACAAGATCCTTCAACATTCAAGTATATTTCTTAGGTTTTTTTTTAAGTATGTGCACTCCAATTGTGTTTTCTCATCTTTTAGCTATCATTGGTCAATTCCAATTACATACGTTACAGATGGAGAAAGTGAAAAGCAAAGTACTATTTTTAATTATAATGATAACCAACGTAAGTTAGCAAAAGTGTTATTTTTATTGCGTTTCTAGTTAATATTTTAATTTTTCATAGTTACTTTAACTATATCCAGTGTAAGCGAATGGATTAAATTTAACAAGAACCAAATGGGTTATTATCTTGTTAATTATGATGAGAATATGTGGCAAGCTTTGATAACTCTTTTGTTAACTGAAAGAGGAAAACTTAGCATTTCCGACAGAGCCAATTTAGTATTTGATGTCTTCACATTAGCAGATGCATCACAACTCGATTACAACATTGCATTTCAATTAAGTACGTATTTGCAGAAAGAAAGAGATTATGTACCTTGGCAAGTCGGTGCGTCTCGTCTCAATGCCATCAAGAGTTTACTATATTACACTGAATTCTATCGCGATTTCACTGTTTATGTACGTAAGATAGTTACTGAAGTATATGAGACATTAACGTGGGAGGAGGATACCGATCACTTGTTAAAGTATGGGCCTAAATTTCTAATTAAAGGCGCAAAATTTTAATATTATCCCATTGCAGTATGTTACGCGTAACAATATTAAACACCGCGTGTCGTTTTGGTCATAAAGTTGCATTACAAGAAGCAGCAACACGTTTCAACGCTTGGTTAATTAATCCTGATGTACGTCCTACTCCTAACTTACGTTCTATTGTCTATTACTATGGCATGCAAGCTGTTGGAACTGAAGAAATCTGGGACCAAGTACTCGCACTGTTTGTAGCTGAATCGGATGCACAAGAAAAAATAAAACTCATGGAAGCCCTTGCAGCAATTAAAGAACCATGGATATTGCAACGGTAAGAACTTTTCTATAGATTACCCAAGTTTCTGCCTTGATATTATATTGCAGCGCAATACACAAATCTTTCTATAAAAATATAAACAAGTATAACGACGCAAAGTGACATACTTATCACATTATTTATTTGTAGATACATTAATTTAGCTTGGGACGAGAGTATTGTTCGGAGTCAGGACTACTTTTCTTGTTTGCAGTACATATCAAGAAATCCCGTTGGACAAAGTTTAGTGTGGGATCATGTACGCGAAAATTGGCAACGTTTAGTAGACAGATTTGGAATTAATGAACGAACTTTGGGTCGTTTGATTCCTGCCATTACATCACAGTTTTCTACACAAACCAAATTGGAAGAAATGGAAGCATTCTTTGCGAAATATCCAGAAGCCGGTGCCGGTACTGCTGCACGACGGGAAGCATTGGCAACTGTAAGATATAACATCAAATGGTTGGAACATAACATAGCTAAAGTAGGCAACTGGTTGCAAGAAAATAATCAACAAATTGAATAGATTAGATAAGACGTGATGTAAATTATTCCTTGTGCCTTACGTGTTGGCATATTGTACATTGAATTATTGTAAATTATGTTAAATTTGATTAGAAATGAAATTTTTTAGTTTTTATAATTTATATACACAGGTATGCATGTATAATTAATGATAAACTGAACTGTGAATTTATATTTTTATTATTAAAAAGACTTTAAATTTATTCTACAATTACTTGAATATTAACATATCCAGTCATTTGCCATAAAATGCCAAACAGTATTCGCAGTATACTTTGAAATTATTAACCCTAATTGTAACCCAGAGTTTTTTGTTTTTAAGCATTTTAAGTTGTCATAACTTAGACACTCATTTCAGCAGTTCTATTTTCATACGGTGCAAGCGTCTGTTTACCCATTCCTACCAATCCACCGAATTCCGATAGTTCAAATTTTGCATCCGTTCACTGACTCTATTAAGCACCGAAAGCTTTATCAAATCAAAGCACATATCTCATTTTTGTGATGTTTTGGCGGACATTATAAGGGGAAAATAAGAGATAAAATTGATTTGAAGGATTTAAATTACTCTGTTGAAATATAATATATAAAAGTAGCATTAAAACTGAAATTAAGGTTTATTAAAATGTGCCAATTACTTGCCTTGCATAGAAATGATGCGAAAATATTTTGCCAACCAAAATGAAAATTTAACGGCTGCCCGAAATTATTTGACCAAATCGTGTCAACTTTATTCACACTTAAGCAGCCAATGTTCATTAATGTTGCACACCAGTGCCAATTTACGGCTAATCCTTGTGCGGTTTTCTCGCCTTTGCTGACTAAGTAAACTTCCACTTTCATCAATAATAAAAATACAGCGAATGGCATTTGCTAACGTTTATTATGTCTACGGTACTTCGACGCTCATTTAAGGCTAATCAAGAGTAATGGATAATCAAACTGGCAGCTAAAGGGACGATGACGGAATTTTTGTAATTTCTTTTAAATTTGAATTTAAATGAAAGTCCGAAATTAATGTGAAACTGATGGCTCCTTGAATTGCAATAGAACAAAACTGGATGGCTCTGCTTAAGTGAGTATCCCACAGAATCCCTCTGTGAGTAGCCGACCTTGAAACGAAGGCAGACAGATAGTGATCTGGGAAATAACATTATTATTTGTTATTGCTAATTATTTCGTATAAAATGAATTTTAATTTAATTCACCGTTTAAACCTTCAATATTAAATTCGTACGCAATCCACAAGTGGTTTTGGATTCTGCTTTGAGCTGTTTTTTTGTTATTCGATTGCATCCCTCACAAAAGTCTGTTTCTTTTATGATGTGCGCATCTTTGGAGTAAACACAAGCCAGTCAGCATATTTTGAATCCTGATTGGAGATGACTTTGGCTTTCTCCTTTTTACTGTTTATCATTAACGACAAATTGTGTAAGTGACGTTTAACGTACAGTGATTAAAATCCAAGGGGCTTGACATTTCAAAAGTTTTATGAAATAAAAGTTGTCGAGAAAAACACTGATTAATTGCTGTTTCTCAAACAAGAATTATTTCTTTTTAAATGCAAGTCCAACTGTGGAGATTTTAGGTAGTGTAAATAGAATTGTTGTAAGTTTGGAAACGGTTAAGTGTCTTATAATTGTGGTACTAATTATAGGAGAATATGCCCTATCCACTTCCATTTACGTCTTTTAACTTCAGTATTCGCACATACTTGATCTGTTCGCTTTCAAAGTTGTTCATTTGATATGCGAATTGGTCACCATATATTAAGAATCTGCCGTAAGCACTTGTCATACGTTTCGCAGCATACTAAATGCGGCTTTGGCTTTAACAACACGTGCAGCAATGTCTTTATCCGCGCTACTCTTGTTTATAACTATACTGTCCAGGTACGAAAATCGGTCGATGTTTATTATAAAGTTTCCGCACTTTGCGTTTTTGCCTAATTGCTCTAGGTTCTCCTGCAGGTCGCTTAATCTAAGGCTTAATAGACAAACGTCATTAAAATACTCGAAATCCTCTAACTGTGTAAAAGGCGTCCACTGTATGCCTTTCCCTCCATTCATTGTGGATCACATTACTTCCTCCAAAGCTAAGATAAACAAGATAGGCGACATGGTACAACCTTGACGAACACCAGTAGAAATTTCAAATGGATCTGAGAGTTTTGCCTTAATTATCTGTAAAATTTTTATTAGCATACCTCTCCTTAACAACCGCCAAATAAAATCGCGTATCATCTTGTCAAAAGCTTTTTTAAAGTCAACGATATTAGAAGTTAAGAAAGAAATACTCATTTTTAGGTACATGAAACGAAAGCAGTATAGACGTTCAAAAAGAAATTAAGAAATACAGTGTAGGACAATTAACTTATTGAGGCGAAAACGGAGTTATATTAAAATAAGATAACATGCACAAATGTTAGATGATCATTGATTTATATGAATCATATTCTAGCTCGTCTTCAGAATATCTGCTGTTCAAAGTGTGATCCACCATTGAAATCTTAATATTCTTTACACAATTTTGTGAAGAGGTGTCCCGAAAATCTAGTCCAACTGCCAAAAATTATACGCCATGCGTCTGTAAAAGGAGGCATCAATCCAACTGCCAAAAATTATACGCCATGCGTCTGTAAAAGGAGACATCAATTCAAACCCTGTCGAAAAACATTATTTACAAACCGCACTTATAAAGATTTATTGCCGCTTAATCTTCTAATTCGATTTTCAGTCTAATTTTTTATACCAAAAAGAAATACTCATTATTAAAAAAGATTAATGTTCACGTAAAGCTTCAAAAATTTATAGATAGTTAAAAATGGGATCTACCACTGAAGCACAGAAAGGATTCCTTATCATATAGTACTACTTATTTAGTTGCATACAGTTAGATTATTGTATATTTCATGGTAGGTTCAGATTCCATCTAAGTGTACAAAAAGGAATATATGGACTTTGAACTGAAGTCATTTTTCTACAAACTAAATCCTCGTGTCAGTGAGATCAACTTATAAAAAAAAAGGTATCGGTAAACATGGTTCTGGACGTGGAGTGGCAATAAAACCCCAAATTGGTTCATCTTGAAATCCTGATTAAAGCAGGAAAATTTATTCAATTATTATCCAACATAATGTAAAAGTAAAGAAGTCTTGTACAAATAAATATCGGTTAAAGATATATATAATGCTGTAACAGATGTTCTCTATAAAATCAAAACAGTTACTCAATTTTTTTCTTAAACTGTTAAAATTTCCTCAACGCTTTAAAGTAAAATCATGCACACATGGATTATCCAAATCTCTGAAATCAACCAACAGATTTGTTTGTCTTGGTTTTGTCACGATTATAAATAAAAAAAAAAATGTTACATATTTTAAAGGATATACCATTTCTCGTCACATCCACCCAGTAACTCATAAATTTTACGATTATTCACACACTAGCGGCTTGTCGGCGCATGAGCATCAAAATCCATCCTTCTTGTGCAGAAGGAATGTGGTTCATCCTTAAGAAACTCCAAAACAGTAAATTGTTAGTATTCAATAAATTGTGTAAAACTATTTGGAATGAAATGGTTAAACAAATATTAGCCCAAAGGAATTCAAATAAAATTTATTTTCCTTTTTCTGGTTAAGAAAAGTTAAGCGCTCTTAAACATTACCGACTAGAAATTTATGAATCGATGAATGGATTGCGACTTAAGTAGTCTCAAGGTTCTCAATAAATTGATATTGAATATTGAGTATTGAAGTATTAAAAAAATTTATAAATGATTAATTGCAGGAATTGCAATAACAAAGAGGACTAAATTCAATTCACTTGAATTCGATGGAATAATGTATTTCATGAGAAAAATCCAGATAGAAGAAGCAGAGCTACTTGAAAACATTTATACATGAAATGAAAAATATTTGATTTATTTAAGGAACTCCCGAAATGACAGACACAAAGTTAGAAAACGTACTACAGACAACAGAAACAGTACATTTTTTACACATCCTGCCTTCTAATTCCAAAAGGAAAAACGTTCGACAGTTGCTTAGTTTAGCCGTCTAGCCGCTCCGATCTCTGCGATAAAAGTAGTCAAACGCACATAAAAGTCGTTTTTGCTAACTAAAAAACAACAGTCATAAGTCAATGAAATTCAATGAGCAAGGCAAAGCGGGTTGAAGGAATGACACATCATTTGCATTTCATCCTCTTGACTTTGTGTGGAATTAAGTTGTTTCGCTAACCTTTTTAGGCTGGCTTGGGAAGCAATGGAGACAAATTCTTATGTGCAGCAAATTTACATAAATTTCGTGAAATTTATTGAGGCTGCGTCAACAACATTGGAGAACTTTTCAAGTTTCGTCAAAATATTTTGTATCGAGTACAAATTTTACATGTCCTCTTGAAATATTTTTTGAGTCATAAATTGTCTGGCGGGGTGCTTAAATTGATTTTAAAAGCTTTTCATATTTTTGACTACGATAATGACATTAAAGCAATATTCTCTATATGTCCATGTTGAACATAGGCGTAGATATGGTTGGGTTGGAATGGCGGCCTTGTATATCAAAGCCCACTTGATCTCAAATAATGGCCTGTTGGGATAAATAGTACAAAAATAGTTTCAGTGCTAGAGGTAATGAAGCAAAATTGGAATGAATATGGGTTGTTTAATCACACAAATTATATGTTTGGCTGAATTTTACGAGAAATTTTCCACACATGTTTTGATGATATGAACTGGTCAACAAAATTATGCGACTTATCGCTACTGGAATTTTTTACAGAGTCACGTAAAGAATCGTAATTACATGGATCATCTCAAACCTTTGACGCTCTTTAAAAAAACATTCTTCAATGTGTGGTTGAGTTATTCCATAAAGCTGGCAATGATTCGATAAGTCTTCTAGAATTAATTCAAACCGATCCAAAGCTGTAAAATGTCTAGTAGAATTTAATTAAATAATGTTGTTCTTTACTCTTAATAGCAAGTTCCAAACAATTTATTGAGATTAAAATTTTATGGAACACTCAATTACAAGTTGGCCTTTATATACGTTTACTTTTGGAACCACGAAATGGGTAACTTATGTATCTTCATTATAGACCATACCTACATCTTATTACATACTAAATATAATTTTATAATATTTTTATTATGAATCCTTTTTCTATAAGAGTTAAGATAAAAATATAACCAATTGAGAACATTCAGAAAGGTGATAAGAGGTAAGAGTTTTCCAGTACTTGCTGTTATGCTGAGATAATTTCAATTAAAATCAATCTAATAATTAATTGGCTACATAAACCTTAAGTACATAATGAACGAATTTGTACTTCATTAAAGGACTGAGTAAATAACACTTGTGTGATTATTAACACCGAGTCCAATCAATTCCAAACGACAGGTCGCACTTTCGCACATAATATGCAAATATATCTTCTTCAAATTATGCCGTTAACCTCATTGTTGATTTACTATTGACAACATTAGTATGCAGTCCTGGAAACTCATATGTGTATCCGTACAGACTAGAATAAATATTTACGAATTGGCATGAATGTACGTCGGTACGTACACTGATAGTACGAGTATATATTCGTATTTTGCAACAATGATAGGTTTGTTACATATAAAGCCGTACACCTTAAACACGTTTATAAGCACTTACGGCGGGAGTTTGTATGTGGTTGAAGCATTAAGCCATACAAGTATAAATAAGTATTTTGGTCTCGTAAACACGTACTCCTTGTATATGTGCCAGGACACAGCTTGGCGTGGCGTAGAAAAATGCAGATTCACACATTTTTAGTGTATATGTCGTTAGTTGTACGTGATTTCGTTTTGGGCTGCAGGCGCCAAAATATTATCACGACTTCAAATTATTTGTTATTATTACATTGTGGACTTGCCGCATGTTTTTTAAATGAAATAACTTTAATGTGCTGTAAATTTAATAATAGGACATTAGGTGCTATATATTTGCTAAATTACAGATAAAATTACCTTTATTTAATTTAGTTTATATGGTGAAAGTCACCGAAATCCTGGTGGTACTCATATTCGAAGTGGTTCAATAGTGCACATGTGGCTTCTCTGGTATATTATATATCTAACACTTGGTAAATCGATTAATATTGTATTTAACGCATTCCATTCTCAGGACTTTCAGTTTGGATACTGCATAACATTTGGTTATATATAATCAATATATAATCATTTGGTCAAACAAAGACTTCAAAAGTGTGTGGACTTCAAAAGTTAATGACGTCAGCAAAAAAGTCTTCAAGGTTTGGTGAACTTCACCCCTTTTAAAGGAATGTAATGGACTGAGCAATCTAATGTAGTGGACTGAGCAGTTACAACACGTTCCAAAAACTTAATTGCAGGCTGTCTGTCCGAAAATTTGCTATATTCATATTAAAAATAGTATGGCTCCAGATCGATCGAGTAAACCATTACTTCTGCCTCAAAAACAATGCAATGGTGAAGCAGGCGAAGCAAGATCCTTGGATCAAATTCGTCGATGTAAATAAATTAAAGAATTTAGATCTTAAATATGCAGAAAGAGATAACTTTGAAATCCAAAATAGCTATAAGAAGGTTGTTCAAACGCACGAAGTATTTCTTAAATTAAATGATAGTTCTATTTACGATATGAACCTTGTCTATAATTGCTTAGCAATTAACTAATTTCAAAATCATTCAGTAAAACCTAGGTGTGATGAGGTTTTGCAAGGTATAAAATAAATTTATAAAGTTTTTGAATATAAATCAAAATTTGTACTCAAATTGAAACAACTCAGTCCATCTTCTTTCCTGATATACATTTTTATTAATATTTATAAATTCTAATGCCCAAATTCGTCGGACGTACCCCAGCTTCGCACATTTATCAACAGCCCATTGACAGTTTACAATTTTATTACTTTTTTATTAAAGCAAATAGTTACAAAAGGACAAATGTGTGGAGTCCTTAAAGCACACAAATATCCTAACGTGCTGTTACTTATCGAATATATTATGTGTTTGTTTAATAGTAACATTTTCATATCGTGTCCATATTATTACATTTATTTACATAAATATGCTTAAAATATATATACTCGGACAAATGGATATATGAATGAGTATTCGACACACACGCATGAATCTCAATATTTTTATTATTTACATTTCTGACGTTTGATGTTTGTTATTTTTTGGCACTTGTTTTTAATGTTTTATTGTGAGGGGAGTCCGACAAGAGCCTTCAGATTTCAATAATAAGGTCAGTCGTCCCAAATGTTTTCACTGCATTCATGTCTGATGATACTCGACCACCTCGAAAACTTCAGCAAAGCATAAGCATAAAGTCTGAACAGCTTGGGACGAAACTAAGTAACCGCAACGCTGCAATCGTTTCGATTCGAAGCAGTGCTGGGCCAACTAGGATTGAATTCGATGCATCAACTGGTATGGGTTGCATTAGACAAACATTATCAAATTAGAATTCATTTAGCAAGTCCGAAAGCTGACAGTTCTAATGAAACATTGTGTCGTTCCAAATGTTCATGCCAAAACATGCGGTCGAATATTTGCGCTTCATTTAAAAGAACTCAGAAAAAGTAAAAAAAAAAAATTGAATTGAAAGTTTAAGTTTTTATTTTAAAACATTTTTTTATGTGTTTATTGTGTGGAAATATAGCCATACCCATGTTAATTTAAAATCTGTACTTTGTTGTTTTTGATAAGCAATCCTTTATGGTTCTGAGCTGTGTATTTGTCTAAAATGAACTCATAAAAACGTTTGTGCTATCCTTTGTTATGGAAATGATTTGTGTTTCTTACCTTATTTATATAAATATTTTTATTAATTTTAATATTTACAATAAATACATATATATATTAATAAATACATATATATATACCTAAATTCCATTGAAGGCAATTAATATCCATTCGCTAAACTGACGAAGGCTATAATGGATTAAAATCACAACTGAAAGAAGATTAAAGTGGGTTGATCCAAAAACAAACCGGAAACAGGAAGTCAACTTAAAGTACAGTCTACTATTTTGACCTTGACAGTTTACCCGTATCTGGTTAGCAGTACTCGCAAATGCAAATGACTTTCTTCCCGCTGTACTATCAAGGATGTTTGTAGCTCTGGTTTTGCGGGCAATCGATGCAGAGGTCTGATTATTCAAAGTCAATAGCATTGCTTAGCTGCGTAATGTATGCCAAGACATGTTGCTGAGTAATAACGAGCAATTTACGAGTTTCTTAAAACAACAGCAGAAAGTCACAAGAAAACCATAACAGTATATCTTACAGACCTTAAGAAATACTTGGAAGCAACGCATCAAGTTTCTCCTTAGAAAATATTGTTGTTTTTTGCTTTTAAATTTATTTGGCTGCTCTGCTTTGTTTTGTATATTTGCCAGGATTTTAAAGGAGAATATAGCATAATAAATAAATTATGCGAATTTATTGTTTGTATTGAAGAAATCTATTTTGAAATAATTCCACAGTAACCGTGGTTATTAATAAATTCTAATTTTGTGTAGAGTACCGATTTCCAATGGTGACAGACAATCAGAGGGAATAGAAATGGGGCGACACGGCAATTGATACTGTGCATAGTATGTATTTAAGTATGTAACTGAGTATGTATTTAAGTCAAATTCACGACCTAAAAATAATTATTTTCTGCATTTGTTTTAAGGCACATAAATTTGAGGATGCTATCATTTCAATTGGCCCACAACTCCCCGTGACAGTAGGAAAATACAGAAGGCAATCATTGATCTCATCAATCAAGTGCAATCAAAGATTAAAGCGTGAGACTACTATTGAATTTTCACGAAATTTTAGTTTTCCCTATGCTGATTTTCATGCTCGTACGTTAACGTGAAAGCAAACAGGTATCAATTGAGTATAAGTGCCATGGACTTATGTCTTACTTACACTAGGAACACTTACTATATTGAATGTTGCTAATAGAGAGATTTAGTTCAACGCATGATTCAACTTTCTGTTAGGAATGTTTTCAAAGTTTAGAAAACTGGACGCGGTTATTTTAAATGGAAATTTAGTTGATTCTCTGAAGAATTATCAAGAAATAATGCATAGATTTAGCTTAACCAATATTAGTACCGAATTGTTAGTGAACAAGTTTCATATACGTACATACATAAGCATTAAAATCTCTTCATGTTCGAAAATTATTCAATGTCTGAGATCAGTTTTCTAATACCACAAACGAAATTTTTTATGTTCCTGATATATTAACATAACTACATGTTCCTAGTCTGATAATATTGATAATATTTACAAGAGCAGTGAACTCTAAAGAATCCAAAATAAAATGCCCCAAAATGTTTGCAGTTTCAAGTAGTATTCGTAAGGCATAAGGTATTTAGAGGTATTTAAAAAGTTTATATGTAACGGATTATGCAAAAGCAACTATTGCGGCCTAGAGTTTATTAGAGTTTGAGATTTTTAAGTAGTGCACTATTACATTGATACTAAGTTTTATAAGAAAATATAACCAGTATGTACAATACTTACTATTTCCATTGTTGCCTTCCAAATTTAAGAAAAGGAAAAGCATTAAAAGGAAAGATTAAATGCAACACTTGGAGTTAGTAGAAGAATCTAAAAGTTATAGATAACACGTTCGTTCTATGTTTATAACTACCTATTATTTCTCTAATATATAAGTCGTTAGTTCTGCACATATTGTTCCGTATACATAACCATAAGTTTAGGAATTCTATTTAGAATTCTAGTCCCTTGTGAATCTGAGAGGTGTTGCTATTTTGAATTTTGCGTTTTGTGTTCACTTTTTGAATGTGAAAAATATTATTCCTAACCAGTACAGGATACGAGCATGTGATGTGTGTTAAACTGTAGTTTTCTCCTAATTCTCACATTTTCTATAAGCTCCAGTAAAAAACACTTTTGTACATCTTTTAAAAAAAGACTCGATTTAGTATTGGCTTCGTTTGAAGAAGTACGATGTATTTGAATAAAAAACCTGAGAAATTCTTCTTTAATTTTGATTGCTGAATAGTCTTAAACTGTCTAGATGAATGTAAACAGGTCACTTCTTCCTTCAGTGAAGTCATTTATGATTTTTGTAATTAAAACATTGTATCGCTAAAAATGTCGTCATTGTCTGAAATTTATTCAATAGATCCGAAGTATTTCTATACTTTAATAATTCTCAATTTAAAAAATAACATTAGTGACTTTCTTACCTAATCTTTAGTGACTTTCTTTGACTTACTGACGTTTTTTCTTAACATCCACGTCCTTATAATCAGTGTTATTTTCTCACTCAAAGTGAAAATAATTTTGCGCTAAACTCTTCATTAAAGTTTTCATACAAGCTTTTATATTTACGCCTAATTGTTTATTTTTTTAAATGAACATTCCAAAGGATTCCTCAACGCTACATCTCGCATAGCACGTACATATTTGTATATCCTAATATCCTGTTTTAATTACATCGAAATTACAAAAACAAGACACGTTTCTTAGCACTCAAACTCTGATTTAAAATGACTTGGATGATTTGGAGGATACATTTTTATACACTTAGTGGAGTCAAAGATGGTTTTATTTCCAACACTTCCAACACATGCTCGGAAATTTTATTTTTCTGTTGGTACATAAAGACTTGAAAATATTATATTTTGGGATGCATCTTATTATGGATGTTTGGGTACATAACTTTGATAGCTTTGTTATCATGTATTTAATTTCAAATGATGGTACATAACGAAGTAAGAAAGGTGAAAAATAATGCTGCGAGGAATCACACACATCTACGAGTATATCTACGCAATAGTATCCCTAAGCTAGATTAGGAACTCATTGCCATGCTTTGAAGTTTTTAAATGATAAGCACCGAAACCATAATCTTCTGAGTCTGTTATTTCATGTTTTTCCCATGCACACATATCCTCACGATTTCAATTTGCTGCTTTAAGTTATTACAGAATTGAATTTTTCTAAATTTCGCACCAATCGATGTCTTAATGCTCCAAAGCAAGTTACTTCCCAATGCTTTTTATATGAAGAAAGTGGAGTTCGGAATTATTTAATTTGTTTTACTGTGTCTTATTTTTAAGGTCACAGGTGCGAATCAGCTCTTGGTTAACAGTCACCTTCCCAAAATGTGGAGTCTATTTTGGTTTAGTGAAAAGGAAGAAAAGAAATTAAACTTTTGATGAAGTCATGATTTCGTTAACGTATTTTGGGCTTGAATGAAAATTTCATTTGGAGTAAAGTTGCGGTATTCCATCGAAATTACGTCAACCATTTAAATTTAATTTAAGAGCTTTGGTTGAGGTAGGTATGTGGGAAGTAAGTATCTTATAATGACAGTCGTTACTATTGAGTTGAAATTTAAGAAATATTTTAGCAAAGTTTTAAACTTGTGAGATTGTTGAATATATCAAGATTAATTACTGAAGTTTTAATTTGCAATTATTATATTACATTTTTACCTATCTAGGCATACGTAGCCTTATTTTCATAATCAGTGGTCAGTGAAGAAAACTAAGATTTGTTTACTACTTTATAAGATTTTTGATTTTATAATGGTTCATTACCGAGTTTATTGTATGTATAAGAAGTAAACCATTATTTTGAGGAAATGAAGTCTTGCATCTTCTACTTCACAGTTCATATATTTTCTTTACAAACATAATTTGACTTTAAGTTTGTAGGTGACTAAAGGCGCTCGAATGTTTTCTTTCAACTGACAATTTCTCTCTACCGTATTGCATTAAGTTTAACGATATCATAGATATCTAGCAATTAAGAAAAATATACACCTCAAGTACTCATAAATTATATCTTCCAATTGTTAGATTTTACTCAACTATTGTTGAGATTAGCAAATAACTTACTAAGAATAAGTTTGTGTATTGACAACAACAAATAAAAATACATTTAATTCATATAATTTTGTCTTCATTTAAAGCCTTTGATTATTTAACAATTAAATACAACTTAATACAAATATATTAACAATACAATTTTATTAACTACAAGTATATTAA
This sequence comes from Teleopsis dalmanni, assembly GCF_002237135.1. Taxonomy (NCBI): domain Eukaryota; kingdom Metazoa; phylum Arthropoda; class Insecta; order Diptera; family Diopsidae; genus Teleopsis; species Teleopsis dalmanni. The sequence goes on along the minus strand of NC_051847.1, from coordinate 229,520,896 downwards.
TATATTAACATGTAATTTACAATTAAGTTTAATAAATTAACATTCTCTAATATCCTTTGACATACAAAAATCTCATTCATTTCAATGCAGCTAAAATCAAAATATTTTATTTATATTTAAAATTAACTAAACCTAAGCTATATGTACAAATTGAATTTTAGTTAGTTAAAAGGGTCCTTAAAGGACATCATATACAATGTTTATTTCTATTTACTAAATCTTCTGTTATTAACAGCGAAAAAATCATGTTAATTCGTGTAATTCAGTTTAACTAATATTGACAATAATTATCACTTTCAATAATTTTTGTTATTTTAATAAATTTCATTTATTTATTTTTTATTTTCCGATTGGAAAACGCTAGATTTATCCATGCGCCATTTTATGGCTCTTAAATTCTAGCAATAAAAAGTGCAACGGAACATCAATCATTGTCCGATGTTGTTGCTATTTTATTAGTTGTTATTTTTCTTATGTGCTTCTTTGACAAATCAAAACTCTTACTGTTTTGTTGTACTTTTATTAGATTACAATAATATTCATTCTATTGTTGTTTTTTTAGTTATTCCGTCTTTCATACATCCACTCATATTTAACGTATTTTCTTCTTATCATTTCTCGCTTCTTATTTTTTGTTTTTGTTTTTGTTTTTGTATATGTTCTTAAGCTTAACGAAGTGTCATATGTTTTCTTGCTCGTCTTGCAGGGTACAGCGGCACACTTATTCGGCTAGCAGCCGAATTTAAGTAAGACGAAAATTGATGGACATGTTTTCTTTTGCGATGCTGCAGCGCTGCTATTGATGTTGATGAGTTCGCTGCTTTATCGTAGTTTGTTTTTGTTGTTGCTGTCATTGCTGTGTGTTTAATGACATTTGACAATGTTGATGAAGTTGTTTGACATGATTAGTGTTTTTTTTATATAAATTTTTTTCTAACTATATAACTAAGTATGTTCTTGCATATTTCTTTTTCTTAATAGCTTTGTGTATTTCTTCGTGCTTCATCATTTGTGTGTCTGCGAGTGAAAAATTTTAACATGTGAATGTGGTTGCTGATGATGGCTGTGTGTATAAGTTATTTTATTTGATAATTGGTGTTGTAGCAATGCGTGTAACTCATTTATTTCACACTCAACATGTTCATGCATATGCCTAAATTCTTAGTCCTTTTCTTGCTTTTTGCTTGCTTGTTTCATGTTATTTATTTGTTACACTTTTTTCACATTGTGGTACATATATGATATATACGTACACTTGTACGCAATTTTTTATGTTATTGTCGAGCGAACGACATTTGACGGTTGATTGCACATATTGAGCATATAAAAAACATATTGCATTAAAGTAAATATTTGAATAAAATTTTATAGTATTTTTATTGTTAGCAGTAATACGCAAATAAATATATCGGCGCCCTTTTTAAAACAAAATCAATTGTTGTTGTTCTTGTGCTCGATGTACGCTTTTTAGCCTATAAATTTACATTGTGCCCAATTCTATTTTCTTTTCGTTGAGTTATTGCTGTTTATTTTTCTACGCCAAACAAAATTCTGCTTCATTAGCTTAAGTAGGTCTCATATTCTACTAGCAAATTTTAAATTTCATACATTTGGAATGTTTCTATTTCTCTTTCCTTGCCCTTTCGTGTGTCGTGTGTGCTATTAACATCATAATGCCTTCGGCATAGCGCTATATCCCAAGCCACTGTTGCGTATCGTCAACTCTGAGTTCGTGGGTGTTTCGGTTGCAGCTGTTACTGCCGCCGCGGGGTAAACTACACGCATCAGCGCTGTCGTTGGTGTTGGCGTGCCGGCTGATGATGTTGACGAAGAAGACTCCTGCCGAATGCGGTTGTTGGCTTCCGTTGTTGAGCGCGGTATGGTGAACTTTTTTCGAGCGCGCCAACGAAACTTTTCCGTTAGACTGTCTAGCGTTTTACCACTTTTATGGGGTTGCGCTCTGGCTTTGACAGTCTTTCGGAAATCACGGACCTGTGCTGGTTGCTTGCGGTTGCTTGATGTTCTAGCCAGCGGTAGAGGCGCGTTGCTCATACCGGGCAAATGTGCACGCATCAACTCTACGCGCGGACTAGTTTGAGTAAGATAAGCGTCTTGATCGCGCCGGCTTATGATACGAGAAAGTTTGAGACGCGAACGGGAAGGTTGTGTTTGAGCGCTTAACTCAGCTATTGTGTTCATTGGTTGCACTGGTTGCGTGGCAACTAGAGTTGCTGCCATTATATGTGGTGCCACTGGCGCAACAGGTCGATTGTACATTTCAGTCTCTTCTAAGCAGTGTGGTTCTAACTCAATGTTACTCTCCTCCCAATTTTGAGAGTTAATCGACATTCGATCTTCTACAGGTCGTGAATGCAAACTGCGGCCAGTCATGTTGACACTTGAACGCTTAAGTTCTCTTAATCGATACGAGTTACTGGGATGTGCATGATTGTGGTAGTGACTGCCAACCTCTGATTCAAGTAGTGAATTCGCGTCACCCACCGATGAGAGTTGCGAGATTTGTGTTTGCAATATGCGATGCTGCAATGAGTCATTGCCGACGCTGCTACGGTGATTGCCGTTGCTATTGTAGACGTCATTCTTGCCAAGTGATGTCAGCAGTGTTGATTGTGATCCTATTGATATGCAGCGATTACGATGCGATGATCTGCAGCTATTGTTTCCACCCATACCATTGCCGCTACCGCTGTTAGCACTGTTGATCGTTGTGGTTGTTGTTGTTGTACGGATGCTGTCCTGCAGAGAAAGATGATGATTCGGGTCACGACATTGCAATTGCACTACTCGGTAAGAATTAAAATGCTCTAAGGCATTATTATTCACCGTTGTGTGCAGCCGCATGGAACCGTTCTGGCGCAACAGAGCGCTGTAGTTGTGATTCTGCGTTTGGTACCTGTTCGCAAGTCCAAAGTGACGAGCCAATGTCACCTAAAACAGAGAAGAGAACAACAGAAACAACAACAAACAAACACAGGAAGTGGTATAAAAAATATGTCAGAAATTAGGCAAAGTAAAATGTTAGGGTTTGAGGATGTGTGAAGGTGAAGAAGGTGACAACAGTTAGCATAGTTAGTTGAGAGCAAATGTATTATAAGATTCAAATGAGTTGACATCTTACCTTGAAGGCCTCACGAAATTTGTGACTCATAATGTTGTAGAGCAGCGGATTTATACACGTTGAGAGGAAGTACAGCACGCCCGATGTATAATCCAGTATGTGAAATATATCATTAAATATTTTGGACTCAATGCCAGCAGTTGAACCATAAACAGCCATAAGACGCTGGGCATGGAATGGAGCCCAGCAAAGAAAGAACGTAACAGCAACAGCAACTGCAAAAAAAAGACACAAGAAAAAATTGAATAGAGAATTAAAATAAAGTCACATTGGACATAATTTATGAAAAAACAAATAAAATACAAGTGAGGGTTTATTTCAAACATTCCAGTTGATATTAATAATATTTAAATACTATCAACCCAGAAATCTTAAAGTTTTTCCAAAGTAAATTATATTCGTTTAAAGCGACGTCAAATTAAAACGACTTTATAGGCCGACTCAAGGATAACTCCTCCTGTATTTTTATTTGACCAGAAATATAAGAAAACGAAAGAAAAACAAATGTAAAATGTGAAATGAAATTTAAATCAATTTGTAGAGAAACTCTTTATTGTTGACAGAATCATTTTAGTAGCGCCCAATTTAACTACGAACACACTTAGGTTCTGGTTTTTCGTTTCTGTTTTTGTTTTCAAATAGAGTGAAACACACAGATTGTCTGGGTTTGTGGGTCTATGTTAGTTGTGGGTCTGATTGTTTGCCTAACATAGTTTGAGCATTACTTAAACGCGATTAAACTTAAGTTCTGCTGCTGCCGTTTTGATAAGCAGTAAAATGCCTGAAAGTGTTGGATTTAATGTGCACTTGAAATTTATCAGCCGTTTTTGTTCTGAGCTTTTCCAAATGGCAGACAAAAGTGATTTGGACACATTTAAATTGTTCCAGTAACACATTCTCGTTTCGTGAATTTCTAAGTTAAGTTCTCAGCTTAATAATAAGTGCAAAACGGTTGAAAGCAAGTGAAAGTGATCCCTTGAAATTATCAAAAACTTTTGACGCTTTTGGTAGATTTATATATCTTTTTAGTTTTTCAAATTTTTAAATTCAGTGAATTCTATTGTAAATATTCAACATATTCAATTAGTTCACAGTGCGTATGAGTGACAACAATTCCGAACTAATTGAAGTGTATAGTAGTGGCATATTGTAAAATGTAGAAATAAATCGGTATTATTTATTATTTTTCTAAAATTTTGTAGTTAGAAATATGCATCAATGATTTAAATGTTTTCGATTAAGTAGAGAAGTAGCACAGTGGCACAGTGGCTTATAAGTGATGAGAAACGTTGTATTGAAGTATTAAAAAAAATGGTATGCTTCCTCTTGTGTTATTAGAACTAACTCTAATCAGTGTTAGTTCTATCCCAAATTATTTAAACGTTATAGTGTCTAACGTAGGCAAAAATATTAATTAGTAATTAAAATATATGCAAAGGTATGTAATATAGATTTTTTTTTCATTATTTTTAGTTTTTTTTATTTTAGTATTTTTTATTATTAAAACTTATTAATTCGCTCAAGTTTGTATAAACTTATCAAGAATAAATAATAATTAAATCTTATTCAAAATATAGCTTGTTCAAAGTATATATCGTATTTGAAATTCAGATATACAACAAAACTTTGTTTCCGTTACTTACCAAGCATGCGAATGACTCGACTCTGTGCGCTAATACCGCGATTTACATCATAGCAACGTCTTGGCACCGCTTGAAGCAAACGACTACGCTTCAACTTCATACCAATGAGCACATACAAAACACAAATCGCAGTCATGGGTCCACCGAAGAAGATGAATCCAGAGACGGCAAACACATGTGCGAAGAAATCATTTTTCATCTGCAAAGAAAACGGAAAACAAATAAGAAAATTGACAAAAAGTCAAAACGAAACGTCAAGTCATGATCCCAATGTACACCAATTGGATGATTAGAAACAGCACATGACAATAATTTTCCATAAATGACTTGTCTTATTTTAAACTAAATTCATTTCTTATGTCAGTAGAGCAGAAATTTTGTTAAATAATAATTATGATAAATTATGAAAACAGAATTGTTTTAATCGGATAAAGAATATGTGTCAATTAATACAACCAAGTTTCAACTCACCGTGCATGAAGTGCCACCATCCTGTGCCACAACGGAAAACTGCATCGCCTGTGGAAGAGCGAGTAGGAGCGCTGTCACCCAAATGGCAAAAATGAATTTTATTGCTCTCGATAACTTCGACATGGTGTGTTGTCTGTAAAAATATGATACAGAATAAATACAAAACATTTTCTTGAACATTTTTTTCAAGGAAGCTACTTAGTGTAAATTATTTTGCATGATTTTGAGTTTTTTTTTAAAACTGAATTATGTGCGCTTAAAACTTTTTGTTTTGCTTCAAGAATATAAAAACAGCCAAGTTTTATGAAAGTGCAATATTTTGTTCGACTCACCGAAACGGATGACATATGGCGATGTAACGCTCCACTGTAAATGCCGTTATCGTCAGCACTGTGGCATTGGCTGCTGTCTCCGATAGCACACTTTCCATAACACAAAGGACATCCGTGAAAGGATAAGAATACGGAAACCACAAGTTATATAAATCCTGTGGCATACCTACAAAATATCAGACATGTAAAAGGATCTGTAGTAAGTTTGGCATTCACTGTACGTGTAGCGTTTTTTAAACTAATATTTTGAAGGTATTGAACTATTTTTTGTATATTTAAGGCATAAATCATTCCCCAGTGAGCGATTTTGCTGTATTTTTCGTTATGACTGAGTAGGACAGTGATTTGGTTTGTTGAAAAATCGTTGAGGTGTGGAAATAGTAAATATATTTGTGAGCAAAATACTGTTAAAAAGCAGAGTTGAAGGCGCAGATACGAGTGATTCAAATACATCTAAAGTGAGTAAATAAATAACATATGCTTAGAATTAGAAAAAGAACTGCAATATCTAGAAGTCGACCAAAACATGACTTGACGAATAAAATTTTATTGGGAAATGAAATTTATACAGTTTCTTATTAATTTCTTCTTGTTATCGAAAGAGATAATCATAGTTTAAGAGAACTAGTAAAGATATATATATTAGTTACGAATTACGGAAACTAATATATATATCTTCACTAGTGCTTTTAAACTAAGATTATCTCTTTCGATGTCTTTCAATCAATATTATTTTTTCAATTTTTTATTTTTCAACATTATTTGATGATTATCATATAACAGTTTCTATAAGCGGTTTTGTGAAATTCTCCAAATATTTTTTGGTTTCTTTAATAATTTCTTCTACTGGCGCTATTTGTTCTTTTTTGGTTTCTTACTTTCCTATACCTCAAGTGATGTATATTTTAATACATATATTTGAACTATATGAAGAGTGTATGCGGATTAGACGGTTTGAAACAAGTTTGAAAGATGCCGTTGTAGTTGTGTAATTCGTAGCTCCTTTAAAAATTAAATGAAACATCAGAAGAAATATGCTATATTATGCCTCATTATTATAAAAAAGGTGAAACTGCAATGAAAATATGCCGAACAAATTGCATGGTTTATGGTAAGGACGCTGTAAGTAAATCCCGAGCAAAGAAGCAATTTGGTCGACTTTGTTTCAGAAACTATGAGGACAAAAATGTACCTCGTTCTGTCAGATCAATCACTAAAAAAGCCGAGGACAGTGTCGGAGACAAGGAAAAAGACGTGTTCCACCATGACAAAGTCAGGGCTTATGCATCTCTGATGATTTGAAACAATTTGGCTTAACTTGGGAAGTTTTGACGCATCTACTGTATAGCCTGAATCTTGCATCATCTGACTATCACTTGTTTGGATCTTAGAATTCTTTTAATGACAAAAAAGCGTACTAAAGATCTGCTAAAAATCACAGAATTTTTCAACTATTGGAATTATGAAGCTACCCAAAAAATTGCATGAGATCACAAATTTCAAAAAGGTGAATTTAAGTGTTTTCTATGAGAGTTAGCTTTCAATATTTGGTATCTTATTAGTATTATAAGCATTCAAAAAATAAATTTAAATTTGTATATTTAATAGAATAATTTACAATACTTTTAGCACTGTAACGATTAATCACAGTTTAAACTTTTTTACATTTTCACAATAACTTTTCAGGGTCTGGAAGTTAAGGTAAAGATTTGCATTTAAACTTCTGGCGCGTGGTTGGCCACCGTTTACCATATTGTTTGCAATTGAATGCAATCTTGAGCATGGTAACTGCTTCACAGAGTTGAATACAAGAAAATATCTTTCCCTTTTTCATTGTGGACACACAATCAAACGGAATTTCATTTACAGCAACACGAATTCCAATTTAGATTTGAGAAAGGAATTTACAGAAGAACGTTTACAGAATGAAGCAAAATCTGTTAAAAACATTTTTATTGTAGAAGTAAGAAATCCTTTATCCATCATGTTAAGAATATTTTATAAATTTTTAATAAATAAAAAACACGTTAAAGTAGCAAAAGTTGTTTCAACAGTTTAAATTCTTAAAGGTTTTAAGCAATTTGCTCTATTGTATTTATTTCTTAACTAAAATTTCAGACAATTTAGTTAATAAAAAATAATTTGTTAGTTTAAAAACCTAAAAAACATATTTTTTTCGCTCTTCCGAATTTTCATATTTAAATAATAAAAATCATAAAATAATACGAGCGTAAATATTGTATGTGATTTGATATGATTTTTCTAATAGTGAAGCGCTCATAATAAAATCTGCAAATATCTACAAAAATCTATAGAAGAAATAGTTAAAATTATTCTACACAATTTCATAAAAAATAATTGCACACTTTGCAAAAATGTGGCTGAGCAATAAAATAAATTAGTGTTGCTCATACGCCGTGGTGAACAAATGTTTCGAGCCAAGCGAGCATATGAGTGTATGTGTGTATGCGTGCGTATGTGTGTGTGTGTGTTCGCTGGAAGGTATTCATTTATGCATGAATTCATACGTTGGGCTATAAAAAATGAATTATTTTTATCAAAGCGGTAAGGGTTTGCATAATGTTTACTGATTACAGACGAATGTAAAGGATTCTGTGTAATGCTTTGTGTAATTTTTGCATATATTTAATGTAATTTTGTGTAATTTTGTAGTGCATAAAATGAAATAGTGAAAAAAGTGAAAAAAAGTGAAAAAAAGTGAAAAATAAACGAAGTGAATTCAATGGCTGATAAATACCAATAAAAAGTGAAAATGATCTCATAAGAAAAGCGCTTATGTTGGTGGGGTTACTTTTGCTCAGATTAACGACCGCAAATGTACGTTTTAAGTGTCTGCATTAGTAGTGTAATGAAGTTAATTTAGATATAGTTAAAGTAAAAAATAAATCATTTTAATGTCTTATGAACTGCAGTAACTAAAGTTAACAACATTGCAATTATTTTGTGCCTTAAGCTCTTCACAATCATATATGACACCCAATCATTTACATACTTACATTGACATTTCTCATATAAATTCCCTCAACAATTTATAACCGATGTGTCAATCTATTGGGCATAAACTCACCTGACAACAGCAAAATCATATCGGACACAGCCAAATTGAAAAGATAAAAATTGGTCGCCGTGTGCATGAAGCGATTTCGTGAGATGACAATGCATGTTATTAAGTTTCCGAGCACACCTGCCACAAAGATGAACGCATAGAAAATTGTCAGAGTCATCAGCAGCGGTAGTGGATCACGTTGTGGCTGTGGATGTTGTGCGGTGGTCAGCAAATTTGTAAGATTATCTGTCGACATATTCAGCATTTGACTGATGTTCTGATGGAATCTTTTATTTTGTCGCAAAAATTGTTGCAAATTTTCGATGTCTAGCGCTGTTATTGAGGCATTGACACCGACCACCTCGGAGGAGAATAAAAATGGCGAATATGATTGATTAGCGCCATCAAGTAATAAAATTTCTGCTGCCGCCCCCGCTCCTAGCGGCGACTGACCATCTGCAGTTATTGTGCTCATTTCGCGGTAAATTTTTGTCTTTAATTTATTTCGTTGACGTTTAATCAATTTCTGGATGATGGAGTCATGGAAGACATCTTGCTTCTCTGCGTATGGCTGGATTAGACAGATTTGGTTGGTTGATTTTTATTGCTCTCGTGGAAAATTTTTATATGCAGTCAAACTAAAGTAAGAAAAATTTCCATTGATGCAAGGAGTTAGCAGTGTCACATGGAATTCTGAAAATTAAAAATAAAATTTTAGATACAATGAAATATATTAAAAAGATACAAACCTAAAAAGGTATTTGAAAGTTTAATATAATCGCATCAATTTAAATAGCTCAAATAAAATTTTTTTTAGTTCAATATTGACAGAAAACATTGTTTAATTAAAATAATGTAATATTCTCGAATCCAAAATTTTCAATAACCTTATATCCTGTATTTATTTCTATTTAATGAAATTTGCTAAATTCGTTTTCATACCATCTGAAAACACACCTTTTCAAAAAATTAGTTAGTTCACATGTCACTTTCTCAGAATCCTTATGACTTTGTGCAATTTATTATATGAAAATGCAATCAAATGCATTTCAAGTGCTTGGTTATTAAAAAACGAAATCATATAAAGATCCATAGTAATTCCTTTCAATAATTTATATTAAAAGTAAAATAAGTTTAAAATGGAAATTAAATTGAAATTTGCTGAATATTTACAATTCAAATCTTATGAGGCAGCAGTTAATATGTCATATAGGCTCTATGCTTTATGCAATAGTATTAATTAAAAATTTAATATTAACAGAAAGAAATTAATTTAATTTATTTTATAAAGTATAGATATCTAATTTTTTTATTTATTATTGAATTCATTATTTAACGGCAATTGTTTTTATTGTTCTTCATATATTAATTTTGATATCCTAAGAAGACTACAGTGAAATCAACATTTAGCCGGCACAGAGGAGCCGCAGTTGGAGATAATAAAAATAAATAACGAGAAGTTTGCAGTTATAAATAACTGAGTCATTTGCTTAGTTAATATCAAAATCATTTTAAAGTTCCGCATTTAAGAAGTCGTAAATCGATAATGATTGACACAATTAAAGATATCGTCAAAGTGATTTCTTGTGATATGCCCGATCAACTCTCAAATGATTGCTGACTTTAAGGTTGGAAGTAAATTATTGTAATGAAAACTAATATATAGCATGCAATCCATTGCCCTCAGTAACATAGGTTGCCTTCTTTGGACAAATCTGAAGCACATTCGTGATACTTCTTTGGAAGTGCTGCATTGGCTCGACACTCAACATCAAATGACATCTGTTAAAGCATTGCTTGTTGAAATTTTTTAAGTTTTAAGTTTTAAGAAATTTTATGATTTACTTCAGGAATATTCTGAAGATCATAAAGATTTATGATGGCAGTGAAGTTTAATTATATAGAGTTTACACGTATAAATAAATTTAATGGACCGCATAATGTTGTCAACACATTTCATTATCATAAGAGTACATTTCAGTTCTTATAAATCACATTAATTTTATAATAATTGATTTTATTTGATTTGTAGAGAGTCGAAGGGTGAAGTAGCTGAATGGTAGAAGGAAATTTTGTTTTCTCAAGTTAAAGAGCAACGTTTATTATATTGTTGACATAGTAGTCCTTCTTAAACCAATCACTTTATTGGCAAATACACATACCTATATAATGAGCTCCCCCAAATACTTATCTTGGTAGCATGTAAACATAGTTGGTGTTAACATATTTTGTTACTTTTGATGATCGTGTGATTTTTAGTGGATACAGTATTTACGTTACTCTCATTCTATGTTTTCTTTGGCATATCAAATATTCGCTAATTCAGTTTTCAACTACTTCATCATATATGAAATATTAATTAGAATAGAATATTCAATGCAATGTTCTAATATATTATATGAACAATGGCTTATAACAAAAACCATTAGCAATGTACGTCCTTTGGCTTTTAGTGATTAGTGATTTTCAAAAATATTTATTTGGTTAATAAACACAGTAAAATCGACTGAGTTCGTCTCCAGAACCATGTTTTATTTATGTTTATTGTTCTTGTAATTAAAATGATTAAAAATATTTCCTATCTGCTCTCAAATAATAAATAAGCACGTTCACAATTATCATTTTTAATACTTCTATTTGCAGCTATAAAATTTCAATAAAGTGAGATTGCGGAGTATTGCACTTAGACAATGCACTTAAAATCTCTTCACTACAATTTCTGCATAAGTTTCTGCATCAAGTTTTAGTGAAGTGCTTAGATTATAAGTTTTAAGAATATTTTTATAATATTTTTAAGAATATTTTTCTATGATAAACTAACGAAATGAGTTTCATCCAAAAACATCTCAACATTACAATACAAAACCATCTTAGTGGTACTAATATAAAGTCACTCGCAAAGAGAAATAATATTCATTTAAAATCGGTTAGAACGAGAACTATAAATATTGTAAATGAAAAATTATCTTTACAAAATTGATTTTTAAACAGGAAACTAAAGTTCATAAATAAAATGAATTTTTTTTGCAATTTGAAATTTTAATTTTTGCATATTTAAATCAATAGCGTATATATATATACCATATAAATTACCGCATATTTTTCCTGAACTTTAAATATTTTATTTTCATCTAAGCATTCAAATTTATGAACAAAAGGGAAATTTCCTGCACAAACACAGCTCCTGAGATTTCTATTTCATGCTTTTGATTCTATTCTATTGTTATTTTCCCTTAAGCCACGCCTATTCATTTACACTTCTGCAAACGTTTTATGTAGGTCAGGCGCTCTGTGAACTGTCAATTGCAAAAGCGAAAGGATTAGGCCTGAATGTATTGTATTTGCCTTGCTTATATTCTATATTTTTACACATTTATCCTTTCTTAGTCTGTTGCTGTCTTCGCGAACTTTCACTTAAGCAAATGTATTTCTTTTGTGTTAAATATACTGTTCCTTGCTCCGTAGAAGTCACCCATCTGTCGGCAGACATTCAATCAGTTCCTTAACATTTGCAGTCCTGGGTTGTTAAGTCAATTAATCTTGTTAGTAGAACGTTTTATTTATGGGATTTTCCAGCAGATTTATGCATGTAGCCTCTCCTCTGGTGACTTTTCTATGTATTTTTGCTAAATTGCAAAACTCTTAATATTTATGTTCTTATAAATATTAAATTCACTTTTAGTAAAAATTTTCTTAAAAAATTTAAGTGTATTCTGCCATTTTCAATTTATATCCTTAATCACCTATCTTTTCTGGAGCAGCTTATGACATGCCCTTCAATTTGTCTATTAAAGTCCTTATGAGCCTAAAATATTATAGAAAAACAAATGTTGTAAATGTCATATGTCTGTAATTGCATTTTATTTTTAACATTCTGATATTTTCTGATGTGTGGTCAGATGGGCGAACACCACCCACCTGTTCGAATACAAATGCCAATTTTTAGGTTTTTTTTGTCCCTTTAATTACTAAGTATTGTCAACGGTCCTGTATATTTCAATTCAACAGCACAGCAACGTTTTAGCTTTTCATCGATGCGAATTCGGTTTCATATTCCTAACACCAAATGTAATTTTCTACACTTTAATGTAGGTTTAAAGCCAGAAGTATGCCATAAAGTATTTGTGGGATTTTTCCACTACTGTTGCCGTTTTGCACAGTTAGAATAGCTATTTTGTCCCAAAGAGAGCGTATATAGCGTGCAGGTTAAAAATAAGAAAAGTCGGAAGTTTTTCTATTTATTTCACATTATTTTCATTTATTTCGTCGCTAAATGTTAACATTTTTTTTTCTATCATACTTGCCCTTTTAGAAACAATGTTATCTTAATGTTATCCTTATTAAAGAGGTTTTCCTACTGGCCGCTACGTAATTTTTTGCTTTACTTGCTGACATTTTGCTGCGGTTACCGTTTGATCGTGAAGGACGGGACTAACGCTTCCATTCTAAGTCTGTTATTCTGCTATTTAAGGCTTACTTGTGTTGTTGTGCTTTACTGTCACGTCGTTTGAAATTTATGGTGTGAATATTTATGTGTACCGGCCTCAGTCAAAAGGTTTTCTAACACAGCGGAAAATATTTAACTAAATTATTAAACATTTAAAAACTTTAACAATGAATTTTTTCCTCATTCTCGTACTGCTGACTCATGAATTGTGGGAGCTAGCAGAGTGGAGAGAGTGGGTTATAAATTCTATTACCAACAAATTTGCTAACATTGTGCTCTGTTAACTTAAGCAAACAAAAAACCTAAATCTGGCCTTGTATTTATTCTCCATTTTACAAAAACATGTCGGCTTCCGGTTCGCTTAGCGAATATTACTGAACGTATTTTATCCTTTTTTATTGGGAGTGAAATTCAATCTTTAAGCAAAAAAGTTTAGCTTTAATTCTATTTGTTCATTGCAAAAAGTTCGTGAATTTATATTTGTTGTGAAACTTAAAAACTTTTTCACTAAAAGCATTTAAAGTCCGCTTCAGCGGCGCTTCATATGCGCACCGTGTGAAATGAACGACTTTGGCAACACTTTTTATTGCAGATTTACACTTCGAACTATAAATTAGCGACAGGATACTGAAATGTACAAGTTTACGTGGCAAGTAAAATGGAAATATAAAAGCGTAAAGTGCTTATCGCCGATCCCAATATAAATGCTGACAGCAGTAATTGGAGCAATGAAATCATTGAGGACAATTTTACTGTCCTCACCTGCAGCTCTTTATGGCAAGGATTCTGATTATTTTATAGCTACAAAAAATCTATTGCTTTTAGAAAATTTGAGAGTAGTTAATAATACAATTAGTGTCAGAAAAGAAAATTTCATAAGATTTGTGAAGCAAATTATATTGCACTACTTCATTGATCAATTCTGATTTTTCAAATACGTCATTAGCTTTATATATAAATTTTTGTCTAATAGATACTTTCCAATCTGCTGCTTAGTTCCTAGTGACTTACTTAGGTATTCGCTCTATTCATCCTCACCTTAGATTACTTTCATTATATGCTGTTCTTGTTTGATTTTGTGTTATTAAATTTAACCTTTTATAATATTTTCTGTTTTACGTTGAATGTTCATGTCTTATTCAAATAAAATTTTTTTTTTGCAATAGATACTTCCCAGGCTGCTGCTTAGTTTCTAGTGACTTACTTAGATATTCGCTCTATTCATCCTCACCTTAGATTACTTTCATTATATGCTGTTCTTGTTTGAATAACTTATCCATTAGGAGCAAACTTATGAAAAATTGGCAGAGTATTCAGTGGTGTATTCAGAAGGAATCAAAGGGGCTAGATTCCTTCCTTGACAATATCATTAGACCAAATTCTGAGTCATTCTATTTATTATCTCAGAAGCAGTGGAAAAACTTGTTGAAGAGTTGTTTTTGGTTTCCAAGTAGAGTGTATTAAAATAAAATTCTTGAAAATTATATGAGGCTGTAATAATGTTAATTTTTTTATATAATAGGCTGTTGCTTACTGTCATTTTTTCTGCAAAACTTATTAAACATGTAGTAATTTGCTCCTAAAAGGAGTAAATTCTAAAATTTATTACTAAACAACACTGCTTTGCTTAGTCCCGAGGCACAAATACACCGGCTCTCATACCGGAATTTGAACCGACAAATTGTTTTTTCTCTCAATCTCAATTTTATAATTTGCATTGAAAACAACAACAATTTTATTCATGTCATCCCTGAGATACTCTATATAATATGGCATTTACTGACGTTTATGAATATTATAACCACTTCTTTATATTAAACCTTAGATGTTCATTCTATAACTTTTAAACCCATTTTGGTACTAATTTATTTTTATTTATTTTATTTATTTTATTTTAAATTGAATTAATTACTTAAAGTATTAAGTATTAAATTGAAGAATATTTAATAGGCTACGAATTGTATATAATTTAAGCTGTTATCGTTTATTGTGCATATATGATCCATAAATCAGAAAGACCCTGCACGTGAAGTTTGGGAGCATTATTAAATAGAATAGAATGTCTGAAATTCATATTACTAAATAGTGTTTTAGGAGTTCATAAAATAATCTCAGACTTCTTGAATTAACTTAATATAGTAAAGACCGATATGTTACTTAAATTCTGTTCAGTAAACACATAAGCTAGAATTGCTAAAAACTCTGTTATAAGTATAGATAAATCACTTTAAAACCTTTATTGAGGTTGCTATAATCTTATAGATTATAAGATTATTCAGCTTCGTAGGAAAGTAAGACGATCGCCCAGTACTATGGCAAATTACTTTCCAATTCCATGTAAATAATTTCCAGCTGCGTTGCCATAATTTAATTAAGTCACACGCAAATTTGAGTAAAATTAGCGAATGTTTTGCGTTTGGCCACAAAATGTTCCCAGCGATAATTGCGGCAGGAAAAACGGCTACAGCGTCAACAATAAAAATGTTGCCGATAAAAACAGCAAAGGCTGGAATGGGCCGAGTTCGGTTGTCAAATGAGGCAGTAACAAGGGCGTTTAATTTTATCGGATTTGTGAGTGGTTGCAGCAAAAAATGTGCTATTGATAATGAATTTATGAATTTCCTGTTGCTTTGTCAATTGGAAACACTCAAAGCACGCAAACGGATTTCTAATTCAAGGACAACGAAGCCAAATCGAAGCTAAAGTATATAAAAAAGAATTTAATTAAATTAAGCGCATTTAGCATAGCAACAGTTGCTGACTTTCGTGCAAAGTCAAATGAATTTAACTAACATTGTGAGAATATTTGTCGTATGATTGCTATGTCAATCAGACTGCGGTCCTTAACTAAGGATACGGTTTTGTTCCTATGCTATATTGCGATTACTTCGACTCGCTGAAAGCATTTCTCTGACTGTACGTGTCATTGGCGTTGCTTCCTCTTCAATGAATTCAAATTAATTGCAATAATTTTGCTGTTTTTTATTATAATTATTGTGGTTTGTGGTTGAAATTAATGCTGCTATTGATATTTATCAACAGCAATTATGTTGCTGCTATCGACATTTTTTCCATCGTTCATACAAAATATCATTTATATCTGCAATCTAGGAAATTAACTTAATTTCAAATTAATATACCACAGTTTCGTGCGAAAAACTAACATTTCATTAGAATTAAATTTAATTTAATCACCCTATAATATTTTGATATATTGAAATTTAGATACGCTTATGTCCAAAAAAGCGAAATAATGATTATGATTCCACTAATTTGACAAATATTTAATATTGCTGTTCTTTTTGTGTCCTTGTTGAAAAACGATTACAATTATAATTCATTCGTCCATATTTCGAATCTATAGATAAAAATAAGTAAGACCAGTATAGTCGTAAATCAATCGAAATGCTAAATTTTTTTATGTTTTTACGTTATGTGTGCCTTTGCCTATGCAATTCAAAACTTCATTAAATTCTATTGCTATCAATATTTCACTACTAATCATGGCATAATCAATATTATTTCCAAAAATACGAAAATCAGTTACAAACAAAATTAATATAATCGCAACATGCTATCAATCTTATCAATTGTTTTTATATCCGAAAGATACCCGCAAAAGCTGATAGATTTATCATTAGAGCGATAAATTCGCTCCCCACCATTTCGCAATATTCTTTAAACAATTTTTCAACAAACTAAATTATGCAAATTACAATTATCATTAATGTTCGAACATTTTTATTAATATTTTTATTGCAAAATTAAGCAGCTTCCCAACAAATTGGTGTTCGAACTTCAAAGTCCTTGCAGCTCACAAATTTGTTTTCTTCAACTTTGTGTTACTGTTTTTGAATTTTCAAAAAGTTTTTAAATTACATATTTTCGTATATAAAATAAATATTAATTTTTTAAATTTGCATAAAATCCATTTGATAGCAAAACTTTTCGCAACTTACTTCCGGTCCGCCCTTTCAAACCCTCATGAAGTGAAACAAAAATACTTCCAAATAAATAACACATGTCAGCAACCCAATTTCTGAATAGAGTAACTAATAAGTAGTCAATTTCATATATTTATCTTTTGAATATAAAAAAGGACTTTTATTTGTTTATCTTTATTCAAAGAAATTCACATCAATTGAACTGAAATGAGTCAAGTGTCCTTCGAGTTAAAGTAAAATTATTAGGTATAATTTGCGTTGGAGGAGCGTAAAAGGCAAAATAAAGAAAGTTTGTCTTTACTTACAACATATGAACGTCATCATTCTTAATCTGAGCGGTTTTGAACTATCTACCCCGAAAGTTATACTTTAATCAAGTTCTTTTTCTTATTTGAGTAACTGTACATACTTTAATAAACTATTCATATACCAACAGAGATCTATCTGACAACTGTGAAATTAGATAATCCATTTATATAAGTATTTATATATAAGTAATTTAAGTATATAAATATATATAATAAGTTAATTACTTTATAATAGGTTTACTTTTACATGCACTTGAATTATAGCACTTTTACGTCTGGAAAATCTGAACTCAGAAACATGTTTTTTCAAGCATTCATTAAGCTCTTTAAATAATGAAAATGCTCTTTTCTGTATTTAACACCTAAAACAGGAAAAAACAAGCATCCATAAAGTTGAAAGACAGAACTGTATAAGGAAGTCTCATTAAATATGTATTGTATATATCTTGTTGAAGATATTTATTGACAAAAAATAGTACAGTTCTTATTCTACAATTGAAACAAAAAAAACTAAATCATTTTAAAGATTAGAATGAATATTCCAAAATAATAATCGAAACCATGATTATTATATATAGTTGAGATTTTAGAGAGATTCAAGATTCGAGAGACTACGGATTTTAGAAGTATCTTTGTTACATCGGGAACTTATATATAATCATAGGAATCAATGAAAACTATATGAGAGCTTCAATTGACATTTGGCAATTCTTCTTTTGGGATTACTAAAGTTATCGATACATATATAACTTTGTCTACTATTTAAAAACTTCTTTTGTGCTGTGAAGAAGAAAAAGAAGTGCAACAGAAATACTTTGTATAGCCGATGCTTAAAGTAGGATGATTTATGATGACATGAACCTGATTTATGTGACATACAAAAGCTTTTAATCTATATTCAATTGGTTTGTATGTCCAGGGTAGATATGCACGTATGTTAATTAAAATATATCCTCTGTTTCACATAAGTCACATCTTCTTTGAAATCGGTACATAATTTCTTCGATATTATGCTACATAATATAATTATTTATAATTATTTATTTCCAGCAATCTGTTAGCAAATTATTTATGATTGTAGATTGAAAAACTATTATGTGATCCGATCGAAATTCATTGAATGAATTTAAATTGTAGTGAGTAGATGTAACTCTACCAAAGGAAAACTCTATCTAAATTTTTTTTTTTTAATTGAATTGAAAGAAAATGTTTGTCATTTTAAAATTTTATGTACATAATATTTATCTTAGTTGTTGGTTGTTAACAGCTATTAGTTTGACAAAAACAGTCCGCCCCCAAAACATAGAACCTTGAATACTCAAAATCTACCTGTGGAAAATAAAGTAATTAAGTACCCAAAATTCCGTTGGCATACAATTGTAATAAAGTCTTTTCAAGTATTTTTTAAATAAAAAGTATGCTGAGTGTATAAGCTTTTAGTAAAATATACAAGCTCACTTCATCGTCCTGCGAATGGAATCCATCTCGGTATGCGCCCCTCGTAACGGAATAATTACTCCATAGCAACGAATAAATTTAGTAAAATTTGGATTTTTCTAGCTTCGTTTGATAAAAAGGTCTGGAAACATTATTTATTACCTTGTTTTTGCATAACGGCAAAATAAACAAACAAACAAAAACAATTTGAGTGAAATTTTTTGGAATTTTGCGGAATTTTATGGAATTTTGCATCTTTCCTAGTAGGAGCATCGCAACAATAACAATCACAAGTGTAGCAAGGCAAGAAGAATATTTTCTGAAAGTCGAGTAATTAAAAGAGCCGTAAATAAAACGCATAATAAGTGCAACGTACCGTAAGGACTAAATAACAATTAAATTTAAACCATTAACAGGCGAAGTGACGCACGTATCTGCACACATGCGAACATATTGAAATCTCTCCAGCCCTAAGATGATGTATAAGTGTGTACTTATGTGAAGAACCATTGACTTTTAATGCTTCTGTGGACAATTTTCGCTTAAGACGAGAGTTGGTATTTCAGTTTTGATAAAATGACACACTGAAGCATTAAAAAGGATAAAATTGAAACATTGCTTGTCTTATTTAATGAACATTTCATGCGTTTGGTTCTAATACCATTTAGATATGTTTTATAAATATCTCAGCAAGAAGAAACACAACAACAGATATATCGGTACCGCCACTTAACCACATAAAAGGACATTTGATGTGCAATGACTTTTTGACTGAGTACTCACAATTTTGCAAACTCCATTTCCAGAGTGTGTATAGTTTACTTCAGAGCCTTGGCCAAAATAGAGTTTAACATTTAACGGAGATTGCATATACAGATTGTATATCTGAAAAGTGTGGGGTATTAATATAAACTTAAATCTAAAGTTGTGATTAGCGATAAGCGATTAGCGATTATAATTAAAAATAAATTGTTGTTTGTTATATTACGTATAATACAAAAAGAAATATGGTACGAATTAATTGTATATTGTATAATAATACTAACTGGATTTTTAAAACAGTCCTTAGTTTTCTCTAAAACTTCTAAATAAAGTTTTTAAACAATATTCAAAAAGATTAAACTTTTTAAAAATGTAATGAAAGCAAATTGATATAAGGACTTATGACACAATTATAAGGACTTGCAGTTTAAGAAGCATTTTTGATATATGTATATTAGAGACATAAATTATTATAAGTTTCTTTCACAATTGAAGATAGTTCTGTCGGAATTAACATTTTTACTCCAATGATGTCCATACTTGATATGAAAAATTGAATGAAAAATTTTTCCGTATCTTAAACTTCTTTTTCTATTGTAATAGTTCAAGAATTCAATATTGGCCGATATTCAATTTTTTGGCCAATATGGGTACGCAAATTGAAAATTAGAAGACTATACAAAGATATCTTAAAGGATCATATAAAAATGATCGAATGTCTATTTAACTATTTCTATTGACATAACAAGCTTATTGCTTGGTCATTAAGTATTAAGTAAACAGTTAATGTCTCAATCCTCAGAAGTTATTCCAATTATTTGCTTTCAACACAAAATGTTTAAAATAACAAGCGGATAAGATTAAAATTGAGAACTAATTGAGCAATGAATAAACTTAATCATTATTATAAATTAACAAAGCTAGTAAAAAAATCAATTAAACTTTATTGTTAAACTTTTAGTCTTTATCTTATATGTTATATAGTACTTTAACATTTTCTTAACAAAATCCAGAAGAAAAAAATAATATTTAAAAAACCGTTAGCAATAAAGGACAGAAATTAGAAAACTGGGAACTCAGCATTGCTGGGTATTTGCTGTTAGTGCAAAATAGTACAACAAAACGTATATGTGCCTTAGCTTCAACTCAATTAAGTTTAATTAAATGCGGTTTGGTTATGTGTAGATCCGTGGTTTGTTGGCTTTGCCCTTTTTGCCAGACCATTTCAGCAGTCAACCATTTATCCTTTTGCGGCCACTACGTCAGTCACTGCGCTAGTCAGTTAAGCAGTTATTCTTATGATCCATACAATTCTCGAAATCGCACTGAAATAGGTTTATACCCGCATAATTATGCGTAATTTAAAAAAAATTATATTCCGTCTGCGTCATCTAAGCAGGCGGTTCACTGTCGAGCGCTGTCGAGCGCTGTTGAGCGCTGTTGAGGGCATTTCAGCGTTGATGGCCATCTTAATTATGTGCCTTAATTATTCATGGTTAAATACTTTGGCTGAATTATAAAAATGTTGAATTTTATCTGTAATGCCACTTCATTTGCTAATAGTCGGTTATAACAGCTAAAAAGTATCTATGCGAAATATAAAAGCAAAGTTTTTTTTCCTTTTTTGTTAAAAAATTGAAACGAAAATTTTTACTTGCTCGCAAGGATGTAGACAATGTAATTTCGGAAAAAGAAAAGACAAAAACTCGTAGAGACAATATAATTAATTTGCTTAACTTCCAGGAAAGAAAAATTTTATGTTAATTTACTTACGTCGAATGAACGAGGATTCTTTGCCTGGCAACTCGCATTTTTCTACACCCCATCCTTGATATGCCTGGCCTTTCCTTTTTTACTGTTAAATTTACTTTATGAAAAATGTATTTATGGTTTAATTTTTGTTTTGTGTTTATCCGAGCATTTCCCAATGCTTGTATTCTTTTGTAGCTTCAGATTTCGTTCAAACAATTTATTTTAATGCCTTGTGTTATGGTCAGTAACAGTTTTCATTTATCAAAATTCTTACAAAACACCAAAAAATAACTACGGAATATACAAAAAATAAATATAATAAAGCTTTTACCTCAGTTTCATGCATGAAAGCAATAATGACTCCATTGACTGCTGATGATATAGACAAAGGATGCAATTCGATACATTAAACTAATTGCATATTAATTTTCTTTTTATCGAAAGTCAAAAAATTCTCTATGTTCTTCAACTTTTCGACTATTTTTGTGTTTCATTTATTTAAAGTGAGTGAATCGACAAAGGATTTCTTTTCAATATACATACATATGTACGAAAATACGAACTGAAGAATCTTGTAGATGTGGCCTTAAATGTAAAAAAATGTATCTTGAATGGGTTTGTTAAATACATAAAAAATCTAGAGTAACGATTTAATCGTTAATCGTTTTTTTATGGTTAAGAGAAAAGTAGAGATACAGTTGGATCCTTTAATGGATATTTGCACTTCATTTATAAAATGTAGCGTACAAAAGTTGTGCCTTCAAATTAGCATATTTTCAAATCTCATCAATGTGGTTATGTTCAGTCCCAGTTAAAGGAAATATTTAATAGTTGTTAGTGAATTTCGAAAGAAGTATTACGACTATATTCTCCTCTAGAGAATAATATACCGACAGTAATATTACAATTTTAAATCATCAATTAAGCACTGCATGCCTTCTCTCTTCTCTGTATCTTCTTATATGTATATATGCATAATATCAATGTATCTTAAAGTGAAATATTCAAGAAATTTGTGTCTATATTGAAGACATCATAACTAAGGATTCTTAAAAACATGGAATTCAGTTTATATGTCAGTTCCGTTTAAAATTTTTATACGGTTAACTAACAATCGATAACGCTAATATTCTGAGGATAACAATAGCCCTTTCTTCTTAGTGTTCATTTCCTCCTGTGAGGCATAGGACTGCAACGATATGTTAGGTGATTATTCCATGTGTAGTGCGCTTCTATCATTTCTCTTTCAATTGTCCTTCTCTAAGTTAAAGCCGGTGCACCAGGGACCGTGGATTTGTGGATTTCACGTCAAAGCTAGTTGTGGAATGTATTATTTTGGTCATAGGATAGTATGTCCAATCCATTTACATTTTCGCATTTTTGTTTTCTTCACAGCAGCTTTCTGATTTGTTTACAGCAAAAGTTCACCATTTGATATGTGTTTGTATTTGTAGGATATTTGTAGAATCTTCCGCAGGTATTTATTTAAAAATATTTGTATATTCCTTACTATCTGTTTTGAATGCTTCCATGTTTTGCAGCCATTATAACGGACTATTTTTACATTTGAATTGAATATATGTATTTTCATTCTTCTGTTCTGTTTAGTATCTATAATTGTAATTAATTTCTAAATCATAATTTTTCTACAAGTAAATATTTTGATTTAATTAAACTTAAAAGTCAGATTTAAACCACAACTTCCGAAATGAATTTATCTTGCTCTATATCGATTTTTTATCCTAAGCTATCATATCGTATATATATATCATATATTCTATAAAATAAAAGAAAAAAATTTATAGGTAAAGTTGAGATTATAACTCATGAAATGCGATTCGCTTGCTCTCGATCAATTTTTTATCTTAAGCCTTCATGTATTTCGAAAAGAAACGTTTTTCTTGTGATATTATTGCGATTCGTGGTTAAGGCATAAACCCACTCCATACTAATCTGTAAATATTAATATGTGCACATCAGCGTTTACGATCTTATAAATTTACGCACAAATTACTTTTAATATTCGACGCCTACGTTTGCCATAAACACTTGATAGGCGGCAGTGCTATTTTTACAGTGTACGCGTGATGTTTATTTACATTTCATATTTGAAACTGTGCCTTCGCCCTGCCAGATTAAAAATGAGTAGCATTTTAAGGTTGGTATGGCCATGCTCCGAACCAAAAAATATATTAAACGTTGTGTGACACATACATTACTCCATCAACTCGTCATAATCATAACTGGAACGAACCATCAACATCAACATCACTGGCAATGGCAATGGCAATGGCAATGGCGATGGCGGTGGCAACATAAGCGTCATGTCACCAAAAATAAAATATGAAGCCACAAATATATAGGAATAAAGAAATTCTGACAACTTAAGAAAAAATGTAGCGAATTTTTTTAAAAAATTTCATCATTTTCGACATTTTCCGCAAATTACTTGCATGCGCTCATATTAAGGATTTTCACATAAGCAGAACGCAGTAGTACACATTTTGCCAGTTTTATGTGATGACAGCAACGATAGTAGCTATCGTTTTATCAGTAATGGCCAAGCTTGAAGTTGTAGATATAAAAAAACTGGAATTGTAGCAGCCTATGGCTGATAGCTGGTGAGCTGGTGAGTCAGAAAATCAATCAGAAAGAGTTTATTGGGTACGCATTCACTTGTTACCCGTTTTGCAAATGTGGTTCTATG
This sequence comes from Teleopsis dalmanni, assembly GCF_002237135.1. Classification (NCBI taxonomy): domain Eukaryota; kingdom Metazoa; phylum Arthropoda; class Insecta; order Diptera; family Diopsidae; genus Teleopsis; species Teleopsis dalmanni. The sequence continues at coordinate 229,496,887 of NC_051847.1, read as the reverse complement.
TTCAGTCAGACACAGGATATGCGATTTATCATTGTTGATTTTGGTGTTTGCTGCTTGTTAGTTATTATGTAAGTAGGTCAGGTCTAAACCATACGCCAATACGCCAAGCATGCAATATTGTCATAACAAATTTGTGTAAATTTGTGTTCTCACTACTGTACTTGACAGGATACTTATACCTTTCTGTGTATAATACGTTCGTTTACGTTGGCATTCTTAATAAGTTCTATTAAAGGACAGAAACAGTGATCGGTTTCGGGTGTACTTGTGTAAACTTTACAATTTTATCTTTATATTTACACAACCATTTCCTTTTTTATTGCAAATTTCCGTCACGTTCACATTTTTCAACATGTTGAATTTCATTTCATTTTGCATTCATAATATTTTTGTATTTTCATTAATAAATGAATAGAGCTGTGTAGAAGTATGTTATCTCAAAAGTATGACGTCAGTAGTGCTCATATTACTTGCATGCAAAGTATTCTCGCTTCCTACTTAAATGACTTTAATTCGATTTATCTGAACAAAATTCTCTGTTATCCTGGCACAAACAGGATTTCACTTGATTAATAATGTTAAAAGCTTAATTTGGTTATTTCTTCTATTAATAATTAACCATTATTTTTTGGTTTCATGGTGCACACACAGGTTTAATGTCAATAATATTAATGTTTCAATTAATAATTGATATCACAAAAAGGATACTTTTTTGTGTTTACATAATGTATCGCATAATTCGAGTGTATATGTATAGATTTATCTGTGGGTTGGTAGTGATTGGAAACCTGTTTTCAATTTGAGTGCTGTCATTGAGTTTTAATGATTACGTTACTTCTTAATGACGTTACTAATTACGTTTATACTGACGCCATTTTCTATGGCTTATGGTATATCTCATAGTTTGTAGCTAAAATTAACATAAAAATCAATTTTTGATTGTGCAATGCATTGTGCAATAACATTGCTTATTTTAATATTAAAATATATAATTTTTATGTATATTTAGAATGTAACTGAATAAGGTTATATATGTTGCACGCAGTTGTAATTATGAATAAAATTCCTTAATCAAACAGAGTGGAAAAAAGTATATGGTGTTTATTTGAATTTGAATGTTAGAAATATTGGGCGCTTAGTACTACCAACTGGCGACAGCAAGCAACTAATCGGGCTGACTGGTGGAGGCTACTCGACGCGGTCAAGAACGACTCACGTCTGTAATGGCCAACTAAGTAAGTAAGTAAGTAATTATGAAATATAAATAAAATAATCATTTGTTTATAATATCACATATAAAAAGTAAAATATTTGAAAGCCATTTTAACAAATTTAACGACAAATTTAATCCTGATACATCACATATCTTTAATAAGCCATTTTGGGCATACTTGTACTACTATTGAGCTATAGTCATCACAGTTGATAGAATAATCATAAGATATTTGAGATTGGGACGCAACGGACCATGATTGTTTTGAAATTAATTCCACAAAAATGAATAAAGTAAAGATTTCAGAACAATATATTTTTAAGGGCTTAGATGAAAATTTAATATAATTTAATACATCGCATCCTCCTCACAATTTTTAACGCAGCTGTCAAACTGAATTATGAAACGAACAGTAAAAATATTTCCAATTTTACATTAAAAACTTTTAACATTTTCTCTTGCTTTCAATTTAATGGCTTATGAAACGTGTGTAGTATTTTTTATAAATAATTTTTATAAAGCAATCAATTCACGTGCTGTCCATTACCGCTGCTTCGGCAAGCACCAATGCTATGGTTAACGTAGCGAATTCTGCTGCAAATATAAAATAATTCCATACATAATAGAAAAATCGTATAGAGCATGAGTGAAATGAGTAAAATGGGACTGTATGTGTTTGTTAAATTAAATTTAAATGGCGCTACCCTTCACGAACACCTATACTCATACGTGCTTGTACATACGCAACGAGTCTCGTTGGTAGTCGGATTGACTGAGCGCATAGCAGTGTTAAAAAACATACAACAAACGGAATTTAAACGAACATCGCACGTTGACGAAATGACGACATTTTGAATGCTTGTTGCACATACACGGCTTACGAAGCAATGGCTCTAACTAGCAGCAATGCTGCAGCGAGCAGACACATGCACATGACTGTAGTGCAACAACGAATTATAGCATTGAAGCTATACCGCGTAGACATTTGGTTAGTTATGTTGCTCTATAAATGATTTACGGTTGAGAGCTGCGACATAAAACTGCTGCATGCGTGTATGGGCAGGAATAATGAGGTTAGAGTAGCGTCGTTAGTTGCGCCAATTGCACATAAAAAGCGGATTGCAGCAGTACAGTTCTGAATTTATTGAGTTGTTAGTGTAAATTTCAAAAGCTTTAATGAAAATAAAATTTTATTGTAATTGAATTTAAAGGATTTACTTGTTACACAATTGCATTTTTATGACTTACTGGACGTAAAGTTAGTTAGTTTTTTTTTTGCTACTATAGAATATAACAACACACGATACAGCTAAACGGAAACAGATTTGATGTAGATGGATCTGCGCTCTGTAGTATGTGCAACTTAGATGAGACTGAAGATATTGTACATTTTCTTGGCTGTTGTTATATTCTACAAGAGTTTCGATTAGCTTACTTTAGTAAAGCTATTCTATCTTATGAAAACATTGGGCAAAAGTAGCAGAATATGTAAAAAATTGTATAGCATACCGGTCTTATTTAATATCAGAATATAATAATTAATATTATTTATAAAGCGTACCATTATACTCGCTATTATACAACTATTTATAATACCACTATTATACTATAAGTCGACGGACGACATGTGACACAGTCGCTATTTTGATTATATTTATACAACATATAACACCATTTTACATACGATTACATTTATGGTTTTCTCAAAAATGGTAGTTTAGTAGCATTTTGAAATAGTAATTAAAATCGATCTATTGAACTGCAGAGTGCACACCAAGCGTTCTAAATTGTTAACTTCATTGTAGCAAATAAACTTTTAAAAGAATTAATAAATATTTTATAAAAGGTTATCTACTTTTTAGCACCATTTCAGAATAGCCGTCTATGGTATCATACCTAGAACATATTTTGATTGGGTGCCCGAACAACCTCTTTCGGATAAAGAATTTTTTGCTGTGATGTTCATTTTTCACTTACGAGATAAGTCAAGAAGTAAAATATGCGCATCAGGGACAGTGACATTCCTCCTGTAACCACAGCATCCCAAAACACCCCTGTTTGGTGTGACATGTGCTTTGATTACAATAATTCATTATCTATTTTAAAGTTTCGAAGTTAGACATTAAAAAAAAACATTTTTATAAAGATTTTGATTACATTATTTCTATACTTTGTTTGAACTTTGCCATTAGGTATTTAATGCAACACTATTTAAATAGCCTCTATGGGAAATCTTACAGTACTGAACCCGTTTCATATAATTTCCGATGATTTGTCAACACATAGCTGGACATAATTGATGGCCGTTCTTCTTAAAAATATTAGGAGTGCGGATTACCACATAAACATGATCATTTGTTCAACCTCTCGAAAAGAACTTTAGTGAAAAAACTCATGATATTGGTGGCAAAATTATATCACTAGGACATCACAAAATTAGTAACAGAACATCTTACTTATAATTATTTTGTGAGCGGCTTATTTGCCTTTAGTCTGTAGCACGATAACAAATGTAGCAAATGAATGATTTCCTTTGCTCTTGGTACGCCGTTTCAAGTCACAGATCAAAAGTTCTTGAGTCCGATGTTGTAAGTATATTTGCTCCTTACTTCTTTCCGTTTCTTTAAAAAGGTGTCGAAAATTATTATAAAATATTGTATATGTGTGTTTTGTATTTTTCTACAAAGCATTTCTAAAAGGTTGTTTAATGGATTAAAGACTCACATGGTGGCTTTCAATACTTTCCATCTACTGAAAAAAAAACATAAAAGCCACTGAGTTAGGATTGTTTTTACTCTATCTCACTTAGATTAATAGATTTAGCTTCTTTGCTATTCACTATTCATGACCACGCGAAGGACGGTAGTGGGATTGGTGTTTTTTAATAGTGAGCCACAATTGATATTCGAATAATTTAAGACATAGTTTTGCGTTTACCTGATTGAAAATGTCTCATAACAGTGGCGGTATAGGTAATAGTTAAGGATGTTGTTTAATTTGATTGCTCATACTGCCACTGATGCAGAATAAAGTATTCAAATATGTATTACATTGTAACTATAAAAACTCATTTCTCAAAATCTACTTAATAGTTTTCTTGACACATTGTATATTACTATTTTATTACTGACCAAATCTGAAACTAAACCTCTTGTCCATAAATCGACCCTCCCTTGTCAGCTCATATTATTAGTAAATATTTGATATTTTCTAATTGCATTGCAGACATTTAAGTGATTAAAAGAACGTTAAGCAACTGCGTGTCTTTCTACAGATTGTGTATCATCCCATAAAGAAGTCATTCACTTATTCTGTTGTACCATTAAATACCAATCTCAGCCATTCATCAATGTACTTAATTTCTTATTTATTTTATATATAGCAACTAAATTAATTTCAACACTTTTTGCTTAAAGTTATTTATGTATTTATGTATCGAAATCACATAACGCGCAAAGCATAACGCACTCTTGTACTCGTATACTCTTGTACTGGCCTTGTAGTCTGCAGTGTTTAATTTGGAATATATTGCCACTTAAATCCGACCATAAATCCGTACTGCCTTTACCGATAAGATGAAGTCAAGTCAAGCACTTTGTGCGCGCATTCAGCGAAAAAACGACAAGTTGGTTATGTTTTGTTAACGCCTCAATATGTTGCAAGTAAACAGCAACAATAATAGTATAAACAACAATGAAAAAGTGCCAAAATCTAAAATTGGGAGCTGGAGATAATATCGAAGAAATCTCTTTATTTTATGGAGCGTACAGCATGAAGTTTGGAAGGCAGTTTGGTATATGCAATAAGTGGCAAATGGTAAAGGGCAAATGGCAAGTGGCAAGTAGCAAGTGGTAAGTGGCATGTTCTGGCCTGTTTTAGTATTGATTAAATGTGCAATTTGACGCGTCGTCCTCATTAATCAATTGTTGCATGTCTGGTTTATTCTGCCTTTAAATCATTTGCTCAATAAATGTGATAATAGCGTGTTGATAATAAATAGGTTGTTAATTAGCTTACTTTTGCTTAAAAATAGTTGTTTTTAAGTATTTTTAAAATTTATATATTTCATCAATTCAAATGAAATAAACTATTTTGAAATGGAATAAACTAATAGCATAGCACTCAATAACTAATTAAATTAAATAAACACTTTTCAAGGTACCATGGTACATTAGGACGAATGACATCATCAGGGACCTCAAGAATGATCCGATCAAAAAATACAAAAAGGATAGAGCCCTGAAACTATTTACGAGCTCTGGCAGGCTTACCAACACTGCGTTATCGAATCTCAGAATGGTTACAGGCTCCCCGAGGAGGTATGCAGATCTGAGTTCATTTATTGCTTGGTCTGATAACGTGATAAACAATAATCCAGTCAAGGCGTAGAGAGGGATTATGAAGAAATTTTGGAGTTAATAGAGAATAAAAGTATTCAAGTGTATTGACTCATATAACCTCAACATAATAATTTTGAAATGGATTTTTTGTTGATATATTTTTACGCAATTCGAAATTTTTTGCAATTTTTGAAATTTTAATAAAATTTTAATGGGCTTAACTCCTTCACACTTTCTACATGTCATGCATACATGTATACATGTTTAATTAATTTTATGGAAACATATTGCATTATATCAGTTCTTTGATACTGTGACAAAATCCATCAAATTAACTTTTAATATTTTCAGAATTTAACCAATTTGCATTTAAATAATAACTGCAACACTTGACGCACGTCACTCATACGCCATGTATGCCGCACGCTCAACTTTTGTTAATTGTTCGAGTCCTTAATTGGAAAATCGTTAGCCAAAATTTGCTTTTTCAAATGAAATTTATGCAAAACTCTCATAAGTGCCTCAAAATAATAAACAAAGTATTTTAAGTACAATGAATGAATATTAGGTCTTTCACTTGAAATATTTTGCACGCATTTGAGGGAATTTTGCCAGATTTTCTAATTAATTGTTACTTGCATTTATCTTAACAAATGAACGATTTGAAAACAATTCATCTACTATATGCATATAAATCTACCCAAATACACAAATACACAAATATATCTATTAGTTTTATTATCAGCATAAATAAATATTTCAATTTATTAACGAATATGTCCACAAGCTGAACAGCTCAACTCAAATATAAAATCAATCACAGTGAAATACTTTATCTTAGAAAATTAATGAATTTTATTGACGTACTCAACGTTATATGCCAACAATTTATTTTATGTGGGAGACATTGTAAATACGTCTGGTGGCAGTGGGGTTTTATGTTGTACTTCGACCTTTGATGACTTATTGAGTCTACTGTTGGTGATAGTATTGCTCTTGCACTTGTCTTTGTCTTATTACTAAATTTTAAAAACAAATATACTCCGCTTTTTACACAACCCCTAGAAATTAATACATCATGAAATTCGTTTTTCATATTTTTAAATATAAAAACTAGATAACCCAAAATCATCTGAAAAGTAATCTTATTAAATATGTATATGAGAATTCTGTTTTTCTATTCTAATAGATTGAATGTATCCAATGCCTCAGCGAAAAACCTTATTTAAAACCTTTTAAAAACCTTTTAAAACCTTTTAAGGAAGAGTTGATGTTTGTAATTCCACTCCAGTAATCAAGAGCAGTAAAAAGAAGTAAATGGATCTAATGCTTTGCAAGCTATATATTAATCTAATCCGCAGAGCATAAAAAATATTAGTAGAGGGAACAGCTGTGATCTCTTCCATCAAAAACCCGGATTAGTTTTATTTGTTGGGGCCTATTTTTCAATTAGATTAGACAGAAAAATTTTTTAAGTATTTAATGTTTCTATTGAGCTTATTGGGTCTGTGGAACCTATTTTTGATGTCATTACGCGGGGAAGTGACATTAATCTCCGTGTATTTATGAGTTTACATTACTCTAAAATAATTGAACTAATTAGTAAGTTGTGTGTAATTCATTCATTTATTAAACAAAGAGTGAGCCTAAAGATTTTCTGCTATCACAATGGTAGCTAGTCACTGAAATAGTCGGCTGAAATTTGGAGAAGTTAAAGCATAATTTTCCAAACCAAAAGTCTTAATAATAAAAAAAAAGTTTGTGGACGTGATGTCAACAACGGAGAATATAGATGATCTGTATTATTATATGCTTATCGCACGATTGACGAATAAATTACTCATGACTAAATACTAGGACTAAATAACAATAGAGTAAAAACTTATGGAATGGTTTCATAGATGGAACAAGTGATTTCATGTATTTTTAAATTAAATTAAAATTCTATCTTTTTTTGATATGAAGCAAGAATGCAATACGAAAGTGAAATATAAAAGCGATGCCTCTCGTTATGATCTCAAAAGCAGAATATATAGGATTAATAAATTAATTTAAAAAAAAGATATTTATTAAATTTTGGCGTAATTCGCCAACAGAATCTAATTTCTTGGCTTCAAATTTTTATCAGAAATTGCAGTTGCAAGAGCGCAAAGAAAATAAAATAATTTAAAATCTTCGAACTTATTTTCGATTTTAAGCTTATTGTCAAGAAGTTTTGAACTTTTCTACTTTCTTGAATCCATTCAAATATCTGAAGTTTGTACAGCAATATCAGTGTTCAAAAACAAAAGCAGATACACAACTTCTGACCTTCATGATAAAAAATTTCAAGGATTGTCAGTTACTCTAAATCCGCTAAATGTATTTCGTATATTTTCTTTCTAGTACATTTATTTTGCGAATATACACACAAGTCATAGTTTAAAGAAAACGGGATGCTGAAAAATATTTAGCTCAAAAATACATCCCATTGAATATATTTTTCAAAAAAAAGTATTGATTGTATTTTAGAATAAATTTCAAATTAAGTAAAATAAAAACTTAAGCAACCGTGAAGATAAGCGTTCTTAATGTAATTTAAAATGTTCTCGAAGTAACATTATTTACTCCCTTCCACATAACGTATACTCTCTTCTTCTGTACGTATCAAAAATAAATTTATATATTAAGTACACATTGATAAGTGAATCCACCAAATAAAAACATTTTCGTATCCTTGAATCACATTCGGTGTATCCTTTATTTCCTTGTCGTGTCGTAATGATTGCAGGCATTACTCTAACAAATTACAGTACACAACTTGAAATTGAACGCTTGTTATTAAGCTTTTGATGTATACACTCAGTCATTTTAGTCATTTTTCCTTTACCGCTACCTCTGATCCCTCCATTTTGAAACTCATTCTTCATTGAGTCATTCATTCAATCACTTCGCTTGACACTTCCTCAATATCCTTTTATTTTCTTGTATTGATTTCAATTTCGTAACATTTTGCCTCTTAAGTATATATATAATTCCTGTATTATACGCTTTTGTAGTTACGCTGAAGGAAATCGCGATTGATGATGTTTTGATTATGTATTGAATATGAAATGGTATAATTTAATGAACTGAATGTCGGCAGTTACGGTTATGGGGGTTACGGTTACGTTGTCACACCGACCTGAATATTTCAATCAATGTACTCACTTCAAAACGATGTTCGGATGTTTAGAATAATGGCGCTACACAGTTATAGTTTAATTAATACTTTAAATGAAGTTAAATAGGCACCAAATGAATTTCATTAATCGCTTAACTGCTTTGGGAATTGAATTTTTAATTCTGAAATTGAAAATATGTTTGCAAGAATGCTCAACGACTGAGCTACACCCTACCACATTTATTTTTTTCTTGGAATTATGCCGGTATATATTAAAAATGTGTGTTTTTGTAATAACAATGTCAATGATTTTGATGGAAGATTAGACCCATTGTGTATTTTATAATAGGCACACCTACTGGGAACATTTTGTGGTCAATGCTTGAATTGATATAGCGAAAAAAAATTATCGTAAAGAAGCAATGGAAAATGCTTCAGATAAAAGTTCTATATTAAATAATATAATATTTTTTTTTGTAAAGTCTATTCTATGATACACATTTGCTTGGAAGAATCCTATTGTACTAATTTCACTATTGAAATTAATATAATGGGCTTTGTATAAGCCCTTTAAAGCTTTGTGAACAAAGTCCTGAACTAAATCTAGAGAAGAGCTCTTAATCTGTTCTGTTGACAGAATTTCCATATGAAATATGTTTTTTCTGTGCGTTATTAAAGCTGGAGAGTTACAAAGAATATGCATATATTCCGCTGTATAAAGACCAACATGCTTTTTCAAGACATCAATGTAATTTGTAAGAGACTTTCTCAACACTTTGTGTAAGTGGGCTATTTGTGTAGTGTTTTCAAGACTGTTACAGAAAGGTTTCCATGACCACCGTTTAGATTTCCTAATCTCATTGTTGCACGCGGTCAAGGACATTCTGTAGTCTACCCACACCCCTGATCGCTTAGATAAATTAAAGAGCGGACAAATAGGATAATGGAATATGATGTTAAAGAACACCATCTAGAGTTCATGATAAAAGAATTGTTAACTACTTTAATAAACGAAGAGCTTCAGAACTTTAGGCACCCCAAAGAGTTTCAAGATATTTTTTAAAATATCGAAACTGTTGAAAAGTTAATAGATTAATGTCTGCTATGCATAAAACTTAGCTTTTTCAGTTCATATAACACCATTCTGGACCATTCACTATTCATTATATTTGTATATGTCAAATATTTTCTACGTCATTGAAATTCCAAATACATTTTGATTCTATTGTACTAATAAGTTCATTTAACTAAATTCAAAGGCATAAAGTATAGTCTCACTTATTCTATATGATTTGAAAAGTCAGAGTAAACTATTGTAAACTATTAATCAGCTATTACCATGATGAGTTCACTTGGTGCTAATCAATTGCTAATCAGTTCATCAGTGGCTGCCATTGTGATGTGCAAGTTAAACCATAATTTTCCTTTTACAGTCAAAAGCTGAGCCAATTGTCTTTTGTAAGTTTCCACAATATAATGCCAAAAAAAGCTCTACTCACACTTTTCTACCGTGGAACCAGTCTGAATGCCACTTTGCTTTTCTCATATAAAATTCGAATGAAATACCTCCAAAGAGTAATTAGAAAATTAATTTGCATTGCTTAACATAATTTTCATGGACTGTAAACATTTTGACACGAGACCCAGCAAGGGGCCACCATAAACTGCCGGAATGAGTCGGCTTAAGTGGCACTGAATAGAGTAATGTGGAGTCGACCTCAGTCACCAATGGAGAAGGATGTTGAACGCGTGTAAATATTTGCGTATACTTTTGTATACACTGAGACATGAGCTACCCGTGCAGGGCTCTATTATTTGCTTGTGCGGTTGATTATAAGGATCCTGGAAGACACTGCCGAAAAAGTGTTTTGGAGAAGGTGCAAGACATTCTTGTAATAAACAAAAATACAGTCTGAGCGTGTGTCAATTTAATTTGTATTTTAATTTTTTCTGCTGTTTCTGATTATTTCAACTATAAAAAGTTTATAAAAATTCTAAAATAATAAACGTGAATCAACACAAAAATGTTTTTGTAATTTATGTGCAAATAATTTTATGAAAACAGTAAACAATTTTCACTACACACCAACTCCGAACGACGAGAGCTGAAGATACTTCAGGTAGTGGCGATGACAACGCTTCGGAGATAAGCAGAAATCTATTTTATATTTTATATTTTGTCACATCAGCAAAATATTTATCCAGTGTGAGGGGTGGGAGGTTGTTACGTGAAAAATAAACAAAAATTTTCCACTTTGCTATTTGTGTTTCTGTTTATTTGCGTATAATTTGCAGTTCATTGAAATTTAGGACTCGGGATTAGAAATTCTTTAGGAGTTTCACCACTGTTTATTGACGATAAGATTTAAAGTGCATGAAATGTTTTAGAAATATCTTTTTTTTTAGTAGACTTGTTGTATGAAGATAAAGATGAAGCTACTTTTATTTAGCTAAAGTTTGAGGACGGAAATACGAACAAACTACGGAGGAATCCAATTTCCGGATTAGTCCGTTTGTGATTTTATAGGCAATAAATTAAATGCGGGTGATTCTCGATTTAATTAAGAGTGTATTTTTGTGAAGTGTAATTTGAAAAATTTTATTGTTTACTTAATAAATAAGCATTTTAAGATAAGTTTAAAAATAATTGATGTATATGAGAAATAGTGAATCAGTGATGCATTCTGAATAGTATATTTATTTGCAAAAAGTGTTTGGGAAAATGTAAAAATCAATCATTCTCCACCACTCTAATGCAAGCTCTGATATATCGACTGTAACTAGTGATTTTATGAACACTTAAAACATTACATCAATAAGCTATTTATGAAACAGTTCTGACTTCGTATGAAATGACTTTTTTTCTTTCCTTAAAGCCGGAATAATTGAGTGTTCATATGTTAAGTCATCAGATCATGCTTACTGTGTTGTTGTGTTGCTTTTAGTAATAAAATTAAATTCACTATTGAGAAACAGCAGACATTTCGAAAAATAACCTTAAGGAAGATATTCAAACTTTCCTAATATTCATAGAGATCTTTCTATTAAAACCATCATCAAGAATGTAAAGGTTGGCTGGTCCAAGTTATTCAGCAATAGATAGTCATCCCCTAAAATCAGCTTCACTTCGAAGAATTCAAGCGGTGGACTAAAGATTTGAACGAATGATCTGTTCTGTCATACTTCAAATAAAAAGGAGTGTTACAATAAAAGTGAAGTGGATTACCTAGTTTTGTCAGTGTTGATCAAATGAACATAGAGAAAGATGTAATAGTATAGGCCTAATAATTTTATGTAATTTCAAAGACTAATTGCATGGAGAACAATTTCCTTATGTAGAATAAGCAGTTGGTGGGTGTTACTATGGAAGTTACGGAAATAGAAGTTCCGTAAAAATGATTATTTTGACTTTGTTAAAGCTTAAGTTCTCATCACTCGAGGTTAGTGATACTACTATTTTTTGTTGAAAAAGTTTTCCAGATCAGTTAGTACTATACATGTAAGTGTTCTTATTAAAATAAGCTCTTCTTTGAGCAAATAATACAATTGTTATTGCAATCGTTGTATATGTATTCCAAAAGCAAAAGGAAGGAGTGAATGTATAGCCTTATAATTAAATAGTGATTAAAATAAAAATTAAGTGTTTTTTAAGTTTTCAGAAAAATTAAAGCATTATGGAAATAAAATATAATAGCTCATAACACATTTGGAATAGTAGAATATTTTTTGACTGAGTACCCTAAGTAATTATCGGGTAGTTGTATAAGTTAATGATGAAACACTTTATCGTTTCGTTTACCTTATTTGAACTTACTTAACTTTGATTGTATGATGAAGATACTCTAATAGTATGTTTAATTCAATGTCTTCAATGAATGAATATCTTAACTTGTAACGAAATGGCATAAGCTTTAATTTAATGAAATTTTATTTTATTAACTTTAGCAACAGTTTTAGTGTACAGAATCGGAATGTATCGTTACCATTAAAACTTCCACATTCCTTTGATCCGGCCAACGTCAATAACAAGACAATTAAACTAAGCTCATCGCCCATAATTTCGCACAAATCGTATTTATCTTTAACTGTTTTATTGTTTTATTAGCTTTTAGTTTAATGTAATGAAGAAATTCATTGACAATTAAATTAATTATACGCTAAATTAGACAAATGCCTTATTTATTTGTCACGACGAGATTTGACTCGAGTTAATGTCGCATCCACAAGTGCTGTTATTGCTGCTATTGCTATTGTTGTCGTTGTTATTGCTTCTTACCTATGCAAAAATGTGGATGCAAGAATGTTGTTAGCTGCTGCTTATTGTTTCAATACATTGAACTCGCTATAGCGTTCTCAAGACGTTTTTCTAAAATATTTATTCAGCAAAGCACTTTTTCAAATGAATACCGAAAAGTGCTCAACATCGAAGACGGCCATCTGCCGCACTCGGCAGCTAAGCGTATGGACTGCGCTAATCGCTATTGTTGCTGAGATTAAAGTTACTTTTGCTTAATATAATTTTATTTTATTCTATCAAATCTGTTTTGTTGGGCTGTGCTTTCGCTGTTCAGATATTTAATAGCAAAAACAAAATTTTTTTATTATTAATGTTGATTAGCGCATTTAGTAGTCACATTATGCGGGCAGCACTTGATGCTTTATGACGCATAGAACGCAGCCGGTGTGCTGCTGACTGCTTTGAGGGCTCGGAAATATGGCTCACATTTTATTTTATGGGAAAACTTTGACTGCCTCATTAAGTGGCAAATGTGCGTTAACACGACCAAATGAAATATAAATCAAAATCAACTTAAATGAGTTTCATTCCCAAACATCAAATATCATACTATATTTCATTATGAATATTTGTTGCTCAGAAATTCTCCTGAATTCTTTAAGAGAATGACTAAGAGTCGCCTGGATTCATTACACGTGAATCAAGCACCCAATAAAACCAATTAAGTCAGCTAATTTCTGTTTTTCATTGCTTGAATTAAACGAATTAAATTGATACATGCGCGCCCACTGCATTATTAATTCCGTTTCCGGATTGCGCGTACTGTTGCGGAAGAGCGCTACTTCAGTGAAACTATTAAAAATCAATTTGCCTTCTGTTAAACGTTCAGAAGTAGCACTCAACACTGCACACACCGACTGACATAATTAAGCCAATACACACACATTCGAGCAGTTCTGACATTTTTCCTTTGCATGTATGTGAGCGTCCTGAACTGCTGTGCACACTTGGATATTAATTCAAATAAAGTCAATTGAGGCTTTTTTCCTGATCTGCTCATTTTGTTGCTTTATTAAGTGCGAAATCCTGACATTACTTCATTTCGTTTCATTTCTTTCCATTGTATTTCGTTTTATTCGATCTGAGTTCTGTTTGCTCCATTACTTGATTTGCTTTCCTTGTGCTCGTCATATTCATTGGGAGTGCGGACACGCACCTGTGGATGACACCTGGAATAAATGTAAATCACTTGAGTGTTACGACTTCACAGTCGAAATGACATTCGAATACTATGCGTGCGGAAATCATTATTGATGAGCACGAATGTAAGCGAAATAAATTATCTGGAAAAAGCGTGCCGACAACTAACAACAACTATAACAACAACAAATCGTTCCTGCTTCTGATTAACTTTCACGTAAGGTGATTGTCCTTCATCGAATGCGGCAGTGTGTAAGGATTTAATTAGCTGAAGGTCGAGCCTTTCCGAATTCCTCCTTTTTTATTTTTTTTATGCCAGTGTGTATTAATTATTATGGATGGTTACATTCTTATGTATTCAAGAAAAATATGCTCTGGCTTTTTATTTTGATATGAAAAAATCGTGTGCATCAGACACGGAAGCAGCTTCGATCTCATATGACCTGCATTAGGTGATAGTTGATTTCATCGTATTTCTTTACTTATAGTTTAGTTTTTCGGTGTTATTTAGATTCTGGACAAGTATTTCATCTACGTAGCTGTTGTGTTTTACTGTTCGTTCGTTTTCTCTGGGAGTGTATCAACTGGCTTCTTACAAGACACTAACGTTAGTTGCATCATGTGAAAGAGCTCAAAATGCTCATCACACTCTCATTATTCTAAGCGCTCTGGTAAAGCCTCTTATGTGCGTTTTGTCAAGAATATCCTTAGTCGATATATTTAAAGCATACATAAGAATTTTGGTATGTCTTGTTAATGCAACATCAAATATTTTGATTGTTTTGGGAATCCTTCAACTTTATGTGAAATATAGATTATATTTTAAAAGCCTATTCTTTACTTGTTGGACTATAATAATTATAAGACAGAGTACTGATCCAGGTAATACTTGAATTATCATCGATGTCATACATAAATATTCTTTCCAGAATGTTGCTACTAATAATTTAGATATATATTAAATATAGAGATGTACTTAACTCTACTAGGCGTCAAACTTTAGAGTACCAATTATGTATTTTAAATTGGAATTTTTCACATCCAATGTTACTATTGCACAAAACCGCTTCTATTTCTTCCGTAACCTTATGTGCAAATCTGCATACTGTAGTCGCCACACCAGTAGTATTTCTTCTTGTCGTGCACTCGAGCTGCTTTGTTCCAACAGACCACTTACATATAACTCTCCTAAATCCCTTCTCTATTGAATTTGACATAAAGAGTGGTTCATACGTCGAATGCTCACTGGGCATTTGAAAAAAATGGTTTGTGCTTCTTACATCTATATGGGAATTATGGGAATCGCATTAAGTGCTGCAAACGTCTCCAGTTTTTTGTGTGTAGCAGTTTTCAGAACTTCTATACGTTTCAGATTGCAGATCATATCAAAAGTTTTGATGTATGTGTGTATTTATAAAGCAATTTAGAAAGTAAAGAAGTAAAGAGTATCTCTTCGTAATTCTATGATTTTATAGTTTGATTAAAATTTCGTTCTATGTTAATTTTCAATTTTGTTTAACTTAATTTAAAAATAATTAATTTAAGTTATTATTTCTTTTTCATGTTGAAATACACTTAACTTAATTCCATTAAACCTTGATATATATTCCCCTTTAAACGTTGTGCCATTTTTATAAAAGAATCGGAATTTTTCTTTTCAATCTCATGCCCTTAAACTTTATTGTTCTTAATGCCATTAACTAAGGAAAACTGGCGGCACTCCACTATTCAGTATCTTGTACGAAGCTAATTATGATTAAACTGAAAGCGATATGAAGTGGCTTAGTAATTATTTTCTCAAATCCAATTACATTTGCGCTACAATTTAAATATACATAAGAAAATGCTTTAATATGAATGTACACATTTGTAAATGTTTTGTAAATGAATTTGCTTGCAAACCTAATCTAAATTCTGCTTGGACATTTGTAATTAAATTGTACTCAGCAAAGATTATCTTCAAGATACAAATACTTTAACCATTAAACGAACTCCGAGCAAAAGCTGTCAGCATTAAATGAAGATTTCAAAAAGGCAACAATGGAATTATTAAGACTCCAAGCAGCAGCGAACAATAAAAATCTCAAGGCAAAAGAAAAACAAACTAAATTGCGGTAGGCAATCGCACTTAGATACATTCATAAGATACTTAAACGTGTGCACATATGCGTGGAATAGGTATAAGCCAATACAATGAAACGTGTGAACTTATATGACAATCAAACAATAACAACAACAACAACAACAACAATAACAAGCAACAACAAAAAAGTTATTGTCTCTAATAGCCAAACAGATTCAAGTAAATTTTTTCTATTTTAAATACATTTCTGTTAAGGATATTTTGTTATCTTTAAGCCACTGACATTGCGGGCGAAAGTCAATCGGTTAAGCACAATAAGGACACAAGAAATAACTTAAAGTATATCTGACCGCTGTGGTGAAGTAAAATAAACACTTTCTTATCCTGACATGTTTTATCTCATATCTGCTATTTGTATCTTACATTTAAAAACAAACGGGAAAAAGTGAAAAAGTGTTATTTGATTTAAGTCCTTGCCAAAGTCCAAAGGTCCTTTGTAACGTTATGTTTTCTGTTGTTGATAAAGAAATGTACGGTAAATTTTCGTATTTGTAGTCCTTATTTATCTGAGTTTATTATTTTGTGTTTGGCTATTTAAGATATATTTTTGTTTGGAATTAAAATGATTAATGCATTCGTTGTTTACTTTATTAATGAAATTTAAGTCACAATACATGTATGGCAGTTCTTGAGTTTGGTTTCACAGCAAATTAATTAAGATATAATTAATAGATAATATAATTATGGGCGAGAAAAGCATAGGATTTTGTAGGCTGGCTGCGTACAGCGTATAGTAGCTATTTTCTTTCTCTCCAAGTAGCAATGAACTTTGTGTCAATATAAATGCTATACTATTTGTTGTAAAACGGTATACGATATGATATATTTATATGATATATTTAAGTTCTTTTATTAAGTTAAGTTGTTTTATTAAAAATTAAATGTTCAATTTTCAAGCTAATAGACAATTTGATTATTATGTTTACTCTCTATTAACTACGAGGTTTCTTCATAACCCCTCTCTAAGGCTTGACTGGGTTATTGTTTAAATGAAGATCACTGCATCAGACTAAGCAATAACTGACTTCAGATCTTACGTTTAATCTTAATACACTTGACCTGTAAAAGAAATAAGTTTAACCGAGTCAGAAATCCACGTCCACAGCATGGATGTATGGATTAACAATTAATAACTGTAGTACGATAGAATAGAATAGTACGATAATATGCAGAACGAGACGGATCTAATTAAAGTTCATAGTTTCAGTAAAGTTGAGACATTTATCTAGGTACTACAATACATTGATCAGGGAAGAAAATACGTGGATTATATAGGAAGTGAAGTACAGCAAGTACAACTAAAATAATGTCAAGCTTCTTTCCATCATGTATGAAGAACAACATAGTCGAGATTTTTCAAGTGTCCTGTAGGTAAAGCTTGAGTTTAAGAAATAGTGCTTAGAGAGCTTTTTGATTTTGATGACCTATAGCGAGCTGAAATATTCAGTTTTTAGTTTAAGTTCATCAGTCCTCGATATGGACTGTATTTAAGGAATTAAGTCTTTAAACTAAAATAAAGTTTAACTAATTTGTATCTAGAAAGTGAAATTTATATTGAACTTCGATTTTATTCGAAATTTATGGTTTAAAATATAAGAAATAGTTGCATTTACAATATTTCTGTTAGAAGATGGAAAGGGACAGTAGAAGAATTGTAAACTATTCTTGTAAAAAAAAAGAATATACAAGGGAGATTAGAGCATATCTATTGAGATTGAATCACTCACGACACAAATTTAGATCCTAAAATTAATTTTTAATACTATTATTTTCATAACGTAGGTACAATCGAGTTGGTGAAACGGATTATAGTATATAGTAGAGTGTCTTCTCACATTTTTATAACCTTTTAATAACTTACCAAAGACGAAACCTCTATGAGTGAAATTTCAAAGCACATAAAAAGCGAACATAAATTTTGATCCTAAAGGATCATAAATTCAATAATTGACATTCTTAAAAGCTGTTTGAGCACATAAATTTCTGCTTTATTTTATTTTAATGATTTATAATGAAACTTTTACTCGTTTTTAATAGACAAATTTCACATTCATTACACTTTATGGTAATACACAGCATAAACATCAACTCTAACATTAACACGTACATTATTGCAATGTTACAATGAACAACACAACCGCACATATAAGCCAAGAAAAGTATCTGTCAGATACGCAGCGGAGTGCAGTGCATATAATTTTCATGGAAATCGCGGCGCGAAATGAATTTGTCCAAGAGAAGAGCAAAGGTGTTTGACATTTTTTGCGTAGATTGTGTTTTAATAAAACACATAAAATTAACAAATAATAATAAAAATACTTGAAATAACTTTTATGCGTTTTAAATTCTCTGCTTTGATAATAAATTTTTATGCATTCATAAAAGTCATCACTGACATGTGAAAATTCAATCAAAGTCTATTAAGGCCAAGAGTGACCATACACGGCGGCACCGTGGCCCACGCAATCCAAAAGATACTTCTCGGCATAATATAAAAGATTATTCATTCTTAGGATTTTGACAACTCAGAAGAAAGTATTTACAAACGAATTTAATGAATAGCTTTTCTGTCTGTCCGTCTGTTTATAGATTCTTTGCGATTTTATTTTTTTTTATTTAATTTTATATTAATTAATACATTTTCTTGTAGAACAAACATAATAAATTGCAAGTTAAATATTGCAATAATGAATTACTCGTAATTTCGACTACTTCAGATATTTTTATTTATTTCTTAACTGCTGAAAGTTATTTTTAATTTTAATGATTTTTAAACAATTTTCATTTGTTTTAATTGTGAAACTCAGAGTCAATCGATCCCTAACACACAAATTGCCTTCAGATATGATTTTCTTGCCTAAGTTATTGCCTTCGCAACGCAAACATGACAACTTGAGACTTTGTTAATTACACAAAATCATAAATTTAGATTAAAAATTGTATTAAAAGTGCTAAAGAATATATTTAGTCTTCTTCATGTTGTTTATTTTCAATCGAATAATTAATAAAATGTAGTCGCGATGAAATCGAAAATAAAAAGCTACAAAATTAAAACCCAAATTAAGTCAACAAAGTTTTTACACTGCCCAATGAAATTACTGGGACAACATTGCGCTAGTGTAAGTAAAATTAAATTATTTCCCATTGTCTGGATTTGAATTTCCAACTTTGTGAATCATTCGGGAGGAAACTACCAAAAATCAACAAAAAAATGCGAGAAGAGATTTTAATCAATTATATATAATCAAAATAGATCCTCGGAACTCAGAGAAAGAGACCGCGTGAGCACTGCAAGGCTTACTGCAGTTCTTTCTGGTTATTGGTGTATAGGAATCCACGCAGAGAAACTGCGCATTCCCCATAATCCTCACTACAGGAATTGTGGAAACCCGTCGGAAAATAAAATTACAATACATTTTGGCATCCAGAAGATATAGGTTCTAAGGAAGATACTTCTTTGATAGTTTATCAGACTGTTCATTGGTGAAGACGAAAGACCTATTAAATTGTCTAAATTCAGCGGGGTGGATTTAGTCTCTACTCCTGTATACTAGGGTTCTTGTGAGGAATGTAGCAAATGTAGCAAAACGGCGAAAAATCGGTAATTGAGGTACATGGAAGTTATCCAATGGCCTGCCATTGCAACCAACTAACCAACCATATATAATCAAACAAAAATTTTCATTCACGGTGACCAATTTTAAATTAAAATGTCTCAATTTTGGAATAATAATGATGCCCAACGCATAATCAACCTACAGTTTCTCGCTACAGTACTTTACGATTCTCCCTGTAGTCTAATTAAGTGGAATATTTGTGACCAGCGACTATAGTTTAATAATGCGCTGTGTTAGAGAAATCTGTATAAAATTTATACTTTAATTTTAAACTGTTACGGCAATCAATGTTATCAATAGGCAAGTGATTCATTTAACTGATTAATAAGACATTGCTGCTCAGTCTTGTATCTCAGAATCCTGAAAATCCATTTTTATTTAACATCCATAATTTATTTTATTTCACCACTAAAGTATTTGGCCTTCTAAAGCAGTTCGATTTTTCACATTTAAATACAAGATAGTAACATTATTTTGTTCTTATATATAATATTATGTACTGAAGGTATCAATTTTTTGTCAGATAGTGTAGGTATTTCCCGCTACAATTTATACACGTTTTTGATAAGTTTGCACTTGCAATGCCTCACTTATCTCTTTTCGAAGAGAGTTTTTTCGAATGAAAGTAAATATATAAAATTCGCGAAGATTTGCTGGAACGAGTTTTGTTGAACTTGTTTCTTTCGCATGCTAATATAATATATTAATTTTAATTTAACCTTAACCTCTAATAAGTCAATGATACTGAGTTAGTCAATCTTTCACGATAAAATCTTTTAAAAGAAAAGGCCAAAATATTTGAAGAAAATTAAATTTGTTCAAAGGCGAAAGTGAAGACCCTAAAACGGAGTGACACATCTTAAAATTGATTTATTGCAATTACAATATTTTTTTTATGTATTTTATATAAAAATTCTTTATAAAGTTGTAAATAAGAACAATTACAGATTTTTTAGATACACAAGTATACAGTATTGACACACAAAAATAAGTCATTCAATAAGTGAATTTCTTACAAATTCCTTGAAAGGACCTAAACTTAGTCTTCATTACTTTTACTTAACAGTCAAGAACACTAGGACTGTATGTATAGAATTTTTGAGGTATTATTTTTTGTCTATAATACTGATTCAAAAAAATTCGAAAACTTGAACCATTCTCAATAGGGCCATGTTATATATACAGTCATGGTCACTTTAAATATGAAATTGTTATTGTTTTTAATATTTATTCAAAAATTGGGAATGAGAAAAATGAAGAAATTTCGATTAATGACTGTTCGTGAGAAAAGCCTTACGCTGGTGAGACTTTCTGTATCATTTGTATCATCACGCTGGTCAAAACAGTGTTGTACATTAATAATTATCTGAGTTTGCGACTAAGTGTATGTAAATATGTGTATATTTTTATGGATATATTAGGTATTTACACAAATATAATTACCTTTTTAAGTCCAGATACAAAAAAAAATAACAAATCAATACTTGCAGTACAAAATTACAGGATTGTGATATAACAAGTGACTGACATTGCTATGAGAATTCATTGCATGACTGTCTTTATAAGATTGCCCTTGCTTAGTCATGACGTATTAAAAAATTGTACATTAACTAAATATTCGACAGCTAGAAATTGCACAAAGCGAGACTCTGAGACGAATGACATCCTCATATATATATAGAGGATATATAGAATATGTAGAGGATAGAGCCCTGAAATTATTTACGAATTCTGACAGGCTTACCAACACTGCGTTATCGAATCTCAGAATGGTTACAGGCTTCTCGGGGAGACATGCAGATCTAAGGTCAGTTATGGCTTAGTCTGATGAAGTGATAAACAATAATCCAGTCAAGGCATGGAGAGGGGTTATGAAGATACAACGCAGTTAATAGAGATTAAAAGCACTTAAGTGCACTGGCTAAACTAGCCTCAACATAATAAGAAATATTCACCGATTATTCAAGCAAAATACTTATACAATGAGAGATTCCATTCTGTCAGTACTTCAATGTTTAACCTAGAATTTCTATAATTATTGATGCAACTAATTTAAAAGTTTTTGTTTTTTTTTATTTAATAAAATTATAAAATGCTCATCGACCAGTGCAGAAACGACAAATTTAAAAACTTTTGTATTATTCGCAAAACTGATAATTAATCGAAATTTTCCAACTAACCCAGTTTCTATTAAATTTATGTTAAGAAAATATTTCTTAGAAATAAGTTCCAATTATTAAACTCCTAATTTAAATACACAGAAGACAAAATGTTAAAGTTTCGAAATTTACAGGACAATTGAATTGTTAAAATATTCGTCCTAATAAATGGTATCTCAAAGATATTATTTAACAACTCTTTATAGAATATTGAAATCGTATAGTTTTACAAATTAACGTGCCAATGCCGAGTCAAGAAGATAATCTTCTTGGTTCGTAACTGGAATAAGGATTTTCTATTGGAACTGCCATAAGGAATTTGAGAATTTTCTCGAGAACAAAGCAAACGACAAACTACCATTGCTGAATTCGTTGTCGCTAATTAAAATTCATAAAATGCAACCAAAGCGGAATGCAGCGATTTTGTATCTTTTTCAAGTTTCTCTCAATTGCTTACTTTATTTGCTTGACTGCCTGACTGACAACCTGACAAACTGACAAACTTCAACTTCTGTTAATTAATTAATTATCACCAAAGTTTGGCAATTAATATCTTTCGACATTGCAGGCAGCTGAGCGCGTGTGTCGATGTTATTCGAGATACAATGCAGCGTAGCTGAGCTCAAATGATCACAACAACTACAAATGAAGAAATTTAATTTGAGCTTAAGCCACGTTTTGGAAATATTTTTTAAAAGTCAATTTGATTTTGGATTTCTATAAGAACTTTTTTGTGTTCAATTTTAGACAATTTCAACTGGTTTGCGCTTGACACTTTGTATCTTTTTTAATATTGAATATTTTGGTTTTTAATTTATTTAAAATTCCAGTATAATAAAAGCCATATACAACATATAACACACAAAATATAGAATTCAAATCGATATGAAAATAATAATAACAAGTCAGACCGCATTCAGAAAATGTTTTGTCGTTGAAAAAATCTTCTGAAATAATTCGATACCAAAAAAGATGTACCCAAAAAGATTTTAATTCATAACTCTGCTAATTTGGAGTTTGTATTTGTTGTAAAGATTTGTGTAGCTGCTGTTACCGCTTTTGGTGTCATTGATATTAAAAGCAACTTTTTCCTTATCCACCTATCACAACATCACAACAGAAAGATTTCTCGCGTCGAAATTTCTATCTGATGGATAGAAAATCAAAATCTTTGTGATTGCTGCGCTTTCATAGCAGAATAGCAGAATAGCTGAAAAAGATAAAAATAGCAGAAAAATCACCTTTACGAATTTACAAACACATAAATTCATATTTAAAGAATAAGCCAATAATTTATGAGCTACAGTAAAACACAGAAAATTACATCAGCTACTGCATTTATACGCGCAGATACTCACTCCAAAGAAAAAAAAGCAAAAGTATCTCTTCCAACTTTCACGTGTGGCGTGCTAAGATCTGGAAGCTACTTTGTTTCAAACTCGAATTAAATTTTTATTATTTTGTTAATTATTTTGAAATTAAGTTTGACTTAAATTTCGTAATTTTATTCGATTGTCAAAGAAAAATTATGCTTTCAATATGAGTATCGCGAATTCTTAGCTTAGCAGCCGGTTTCTGAGAATTTGTATCTTTCGAGTGGTGCTTGAATTGAATTTTGTCAAGTTTTTGTCAAAGCGTGGCTTATGGTTCAAAATGAATTTAATTAGCATAAAATTAGTTAAATAACAATTTTATTGCAAAATATGCTTTTTATATGTGACAAACAAAAATATAAATAATAATTCTTTAAAAGCATTTTATGTTTATAATCTTCAAAAAAAATGTGGATTAGAAATTTTAGTTCAGCTAATTAATGCGAGATACATTTATTCACTCCATGAGAAGGTTTTTTGTCTATAGAAGTTGTACTTCGGATATAACAAATTTTTATACCGAAAACCAATTTGTTAGAATCTTGTGAACAAGAATCTAGTTTCGTTAGATACTCGTGCATTCTTAAAAGTACTCCTTAGATTGCATAGATTGTAGACTGTATATTTAAACATAAATTTATATATTGGAAATTAACAATAACTGTTTTAGGTAAGTCTATTCATTTTAGAGTAGTACAGAGTATAAGATTCGCCGAAGAGGGGGTATTTTAGTCCGTATACTACATATCAATGTTAGAGAGTCGGACACACCATATCGACAACTGTCGATTTGACAGTGCATACAGCATTCCACCTCCCCACCACAAAAAAAAAACAAATTCATTTTAGAGTAGTACAGATATATTTTGAAATTAGTGAGGATCAGAACCTCGATGAACTGTAGTGTCTTAATTTTTGTGTTTGAAAACCCCAGAAATTTCTTCAATTTCGTTCATATTTCCTTTGGTCGAGTAATGCAAGAAAAACATCATTGGAAATTAGACATTATTACATTACCGAATTTCAAGGAGATTAAAAATTGATAATATATTATCTTCTAGTAAATTAGAAGTACAGAAGTATTTATTTGTCAAAATTGTTTTAACTGAACAATTAAAGTAAAAGGAGCTAATAGCGTTAATGTTCGATTTATTATATTTTTCAAAAAAAAAAATATCGTTTTAAATGTGTTTTAATAGAAGTAAAAATAAAGATTGTTGGCTCGTCAACTTTAAAATTTTAGATGGAAATAACTCCCTGCTTCATTTTCTTTAAAATCTTTTATAATTTATTACTCTCAAATGAGCGAACTTTTGAACTTTTAAAAATTAACAAATGGTGTATAGTAATTAGCCTTTAACTTTAAATACACATCACTTAAGAATTCATGTTACTGCACTCACGCAAGCAGTTAGTACTCAAAGTAGCTTATAATTACATAAAAAAAAAAATAAGTTAATCAAAGAACCAGCTAGCGGTACAAAAAAAAACGGAAAAATTAAAACCCTGATACATAAAAAGCAAGAACTTATCTCACAAAATCCTTAGAACATGCTAACTTGCAGATATTTTTATGTT
This sequence comes from Teleopsis dalmanni, assembly GCF_002237135.1. NCBI lineage: Eukaryota > Metazoa > Arthropoda > Insecta > Diptera > Diopsidae > Teleopsis > Teleopsis dalmanni. The sequence goes on along the minus strand of NC_051847.1, from coordinate 229,471,885 downwards.
TAAATAGAATGCAATATACAAAATTAAGTGCCAGTTAACAGCACTAAAAACACTATAAATTAAAAAAACAGCACGAGACATTTTTAACGAATATATGAACATAGTTAAACAAATTGTGCGAATTCTCTTCTTAACCATAAGAAGCTCTCACACAGTTTGGAAAGTAAATTATATATAAAAATATAAATGTATATATTACTGTATTTCATCAACTAATTTCATTATTTGCCTTGAATTCCTTTTTAAGGTATCAGAAGTTAAATATTATTAAACTGAATTTAACTTTAATTATTATTACTTAAAGAGTCAAACTTCCACTCAATGTTCTACAATGTACTACTATACATTTATTAAGAGCACATTTGTATATTTTTAATTTATTTTATTAAAGTACATAAGTGACTTGTATGGAGCTGATATATTAGAAATAGAAATATCTCCCAACACCATTCATACACGTGAACTTTATGTTTTCATCTTTATTGAAAAGTTGAAGATAAAACAGTCCTTCAATTAATAAAGAAGAAACTTGATTCTACTTGGATTTCACTTTTACTTCGCCAAGTGCACTTCTAGTTAATTTGTATTAATTAAAATAATGCGAAGGCGCATAACCTTTAAAAACTTTTTTCATACTAAAGAAGGATGTAAAGGATATCAAGTTACGTGTATATATATTTCGGCTCCATATTTTCTAGTTGGGCTTCTGTGATCGTTTTAATGTAAACGTTTGCTTCAACATTTCCAAAAAATTGATTACCTTTAAGGATACCTAAATGTAAAAGGATAAACAAAGAGTATCATTTAACCAATTTGCGGATGTATCTCTGTATGTGGCCGGGTGTATCCGGGTGTGTCCGGGTGTGTGTGACAGAAATTCGCACAGAGACATGAAGTTTGCCAAGTTAAATTATTGTTTTTCATATAAACTCATATAAAAAAATTGGTTTCTATGGCTTTAGGCAAAAATTGAAATCGAATTTTGCTGCGGAAAAACCTTTTCACAATTTCTGTTGGCTTAAGACAAATTAAATAAACATTAGTTTTTTGTTTATATATGATACAGTGTGACAGTATGACAGTATGACAGTGTGACAGCGTGACGCTGTGGAACAGTGGTATGGATGTTAAGTATTAAAAAACACTTGGAAAATATTTCATTTGGACAATTGCAAGAGTGCGATGATTTTAAAAATTGCGTTGGGTTTCAGATTGGTAGAAGTCATTAAAGAATCGTTAAAGGTACAAATTGAAACGCTTTGCAATTTCAGATTTTAGGCAATAGCAACACTGCATTAATCTTAACAGCACACTGACATGACCCCAAGGCGTGACATAGCAGCATTAAAATCGTAACTCATACGATAAAAAAACTCTGAACTGTTGAAAGTATCTCAAATATTTTTTGTAAATTTCTTGAGACTGAAATGTTTTTTTTTACTTTGGCTGTGTACTTACTTATTGTCTCACTTTGCACAGGAACTCGCAAAGGACATCTGTCGTCGCATTTATTTTTACTTCAAGTTATTCTCACTTTGACTCCTTTTGTCACTACTTGACATTGGTTCGCGAGTTTCCCTTGCACCGAAATTTTCCTTTGTATCTTTTGTGGCTGGTTGCACTTAAGCACTTCACTTTTTGTTAACTTGACTTCAAGTTGTTATTGTTTTTATCTGAATTCCGAATTGCGAATTCTGTATTCTGTATTCTTTATTTCATTCCAACTGCAGCCCGGCGTTTGGCTTTATGTACAGCTCCAGTTGTAAGTACTCTTTTATTGTGGAAATTAAGCATGACATGCTCCGGATTTTACGTTTTCCTAAGCATTTGTTTTCGCGTAATGCGGCGTTGTTAAGCTTAATTGTATCTACAATTCAACATAACATTAATTCGCCTACTTAGCAAACACTTCGCGTTGAGTATCTCAATTTGTTTAACATTTTCTTTGTTTTTTTTTTTTTGTATTTATTGTTTTTTCTTTAATATTCACTTGTAATATTTACTCATCGCATTTCACCAGAACTTTTAATGTCCTTAAAAGTTTTAATTCGTTTTCGCGTATGCGTTTTCGTTGTCGTCGTCGTCGTCGTCGTCGTCGTCGTCGTCGTCGTCGTCGTCGTCGTTGTCGTTTCGGGCCCTTAATTTCGTATTCGCAGTTAATACAATTTCATTTTTGGGAAGTGATCCTGCATAAATTAGCTGTCGGCTTACAAGGACTATAGCTGAGCAGGAATTTCAAATTTATGCGGAATTTTCTCTGCCACGAAATTTGACTGGGAAAAAACTTCAAAACTTCTCCTCATAATTTAAAACTAATGTTTAATATTTTTTTTTACTTTAAATGTTCACTTGATTAATAAGTGCGCAGCTTCTTTAAATTACATTGCACTTTGTTTATTATTATTATTAAATTTTTATTTTTTTTTTTTGAATGTATTTTTAAAATTCATTACTCATTCTTATCAATTTTGTTGGACTTAACACTTTTTGTTGTTCTCTGAAATTTTTAATGAAATTAATTTATTTTGTTTTGTTTAATAAAATATTTTCCATTTTTAATGAGTTTAATTAGCCATTAATAAATATTTTGTTAATTTTTTTTAATTATAATATAAATTTCTATCGTTTTATCTTATGAACGTAATATACTCGTATTAATGATAAGTCCATTGCCCTGTGATTGGAAAGCGCCACTACGGTATACGGTATAAAATTGTAATTTATTATTTAATTTTTATAAAAAAATAAACAAATTTCTTATAAGAGAAAAGATATTTCTGCAAATTTCATATTATAAGAGAAATTCCACTAACATTTAAAATCGATGAAAAACAACAATTTCAAACGAAGAACAGCGCTACTGTCATCACTTTAGAGTTACTAAAAAAACACATCATTTTGCTTTTGTGGTTTGTCACTGAACCATTTTATTCATTATTTTATATATCTTATTCTGGATCTATATAAGTGTAGAATATACTAAACATACTTAATATATTCCCATGAAAGAAGTTTGGTACCGCATACCACAACTCTGCTATGGAAACGAGAATATGGATATGCAGAGCACATCTTTGAGAGCATAAATGTTATAAACATGTTATTAGAAATTATATAAAATCTGATTGATAACTATAGAATAATTCTAAAATAAATATTATGCTATCAGACCTTTTACGTACATTATCTCCATAAGAATGCTTTATATAAGAAAAATGGATGCAAAATATATGAAGCAATTGCAGCACATTATCTAGTATTTCTATAACCAGTAGTTTTTTGCAATAATTTATAAGATTTTATTACCTTATTACCTTTTTTTTTATAATATATAACATATATATATATATATACTGCTATTGTAATCTAAACGTATGTCGAAGTCAAAAAGGTTTTATATCAAATTCAAAAGTCATTCAAAATTCATTTTATATTATTCTATAAACGCTTCAGAAATACATTAATTAAAATTAGACAGGTTACAGGCCTCTCGGGAAGGTATACAGATCTGAGGTCAGTTATTGCTTAGTCTGATGAAGTGATAAACAATAATCCAGTCAAGGTGTAGAGAGAGGGGTTATGAAGAAACCTCGCAGGTAATAGAGAGTAAAAGTGTCCTCACTCAACTAGCCTCAACATGATAATAATGGGGAATGTAAAGACATATTTTAAAGCAAAGGATAGAAGCGACATCCTTCTAAAAAAAACAATGCAAAAACTTCTTCTCTCTTAATAGCTTGTGTTAATTTCATATCTGAAGAGATTTAATGAATTAAATAATTATTTAATATATCATGTATATATGATAAATTCTTTTAAATAAAATATTTCTGTTTATTTATCACAATTTTGGCAAATGGTACTTTTATTTTCATTTTGAATTATTTCTATTCTATAATCTCACTGAAACTGTTTTTGTTTTTGTTGTTGTAATTTTAAATTTTTGTGAAATTCGATTAATTTTATTTACATTTTTAATTTTTCATTTTCAATATATTGTTTAGCTATTTCAATAATCTTGAGTTTTTTTCTTATAATTACTTTTGAATTTTTGTATAGTATTAATGTCGATAGTAATCAATGGAAATAATAACATATTATTATGTTATTATTTCATTGACATAATTAAAAAATATTTACTTTTTATAAAAAAAAAATTGATTTAATTCACAAATTCTGAAGTTAATTTTACAACATATTTTTATTTAATAAAATCTTATAATATTGTGTTCAATAATATTGAGAACAAATTTTAATAATTTTATTATTAATAATTTATTTTATGAATAAGTGAAGTAGCTCATTTATGGTAAAATAATGCTATATTTATAAAGTATATATTACATTTAATTTTGACTTTTAATTTATGTTTAGTTTTCCTTTCCACTTTGTTTCTGATACATTTATATAGCTTATATTAATGTAATTATATTATAATCAAGTTGTTGTAAAAATTATTAAAACTTTCCATTTATTATTTTCTGTGGCATACATTTTAATAAAGAATTCTTCACTTGCTAAGTCAAGTTAATTATAATATTTATTATTTATAAATGAGAAGTAATTTATAGTCAATTTTAATTTAAAAACATTTTATTTCTATCAATTTTGTTTCATTTTTATGATATCTAAACAAAATCTTAATAACATTTATTTAAATGCATATATTTGATTTAATTAATTTCAATTAATTAATATATATATATATATATTTTTTGTTTTTGATTTCAATAAAATAAAATATTGACTTTTATTGATTTATTTTTTTTTTGTATTTTTGATTTCTGGTTTTTTTTCAATTAATTTTTATTTAGTTAAATATCAGTATAGTTTTATTTTTTGATTTTGTTAAATTAAAAGTTTGATATTTATTATTTTATTGTATTTATTTTTAATTCTGCATTTTTTATTTTGAAAATATTCAAACTTTTGTTGAAAACGTATTCATAAAACTGATAAAATATGAATTTATATTTTTTGAATTGTTTGTATTATTTTAATTATTATTTTTATCTAATTTTATTTTTGTACACATTTATTTTATAGTTTAAATTTTATATATTAAATTTCGCGCACTGTTAATTTTTAATTTATTTAAATATAAGTCATTTTTTTTTGTTGTGATTAAAATAATGTTATACAGCTTTTTTTTAATTACGAAATAATCGAATCAGCCAAAAATTAAATTAATTAAAATAATTAAAAAAAAAAAATTTTGTTGTTGTAGTTTACTACTATTCATAATAGTACTACCTCTTCATTAAGAAATATTTATTAAAATAAACTAAACACAAAATATTTATTACCACTTTTTTAATTGCACGTATTAATAAAATAAAATCAAAACTTAATTTAATTAAATTTAAAATTATTTTTAATTTAGGAAGAACAACGTCAGTCACAAATTCACTCTTAACTGTTAACTATTAAACGTTTCACTACAACTTAAAGTAGCAGCGACATTAAGTTTAAACGGTTAACAAATTTAAATTTAAACAGCGATTAAATTTGTGTAAGAAAACATCCGCTAAATACACAGCCGGCATCAGAATCAGAATGCAGACTGACATTAATGCAAAATTCCGTTTAGAATTCAACATTCCCCAAAAATGCTTCAGACGACTACAGTGCGTCAAAAAAAGCGCCAGCGTTAGCGCCAGCAAAAGCAGCAGCAAGCAAAGCATAGCGAACAATCATTCGCCGCCGCAAGCAGTACAAGTTCAAAGTTGAATACGAGAATTCAAACAAAATTGTTGAATGTCGTTCGGCAACCACAAGCGTTGGCCAAAAAAAGCTGTTGAATGCGTTCGTAGACGGTCTTTTGCGGCAAATTCGCTCAGTACAAGAAAAGGCAGAATGAAGCGAAAAGCTTTTACGCTACATTGAAAGGTGTTAAAGAAAGCTTTTCATTCATAAATTCACGCCATTAAAATGATGAGTAAAACATTTTGGCGCAATTTGGCGGAGGCACGTGCCCCAACGTTCAGTTTTTATTAATTAAACCGTAGATAAAAGACACAGAATGAAAGCAAATATAAACAAAAATTTTATCCATTGAATGAAAAGCCATTTGAGGAGCGAAATAGTAAAGATGTAAATAAAAATAAAGTAAATTAAAAATTAAAAATTAAAAATACGATTTCTACTTTCAAGTTTATTTTTAATAAGTTGGAGATAATAGAAATAATAGGATTTATTTATTATTATTACTATTATTCATTATTCATTGTTCTCATTTAGCCGAAAGCTACGAGCAGAAAGGAATTATTGAAAATTATTGATTACTTTAATTTTGTGGGGCGCAAATTGCATGTAACGCATCAATGAAGCCAATGAGGTTTTTTGTGGACAAGCCCAGAACAGTCAAGAAGTTTCCTAAGCAGTGAATCCAGTCAACCACAAAAGAAATTGTTTTCCAATTTTTACCAATTTTGTGTTTGTTTTAGACAAAATTACGTTTTATCTTATATTCTTTTTACATTTTTCTATTTAATTTCAAATTAATTTTATAAAATACTGTGAAGAAGATGTTGAGATCAAAAAACTCACTAAAAATAAATCTATTGGAACGTCAAGAAAAGTTGTGCCTAAAGAATTTTGCAGAAAATAATTTGAAGTTTTTGTTCTCAAATTAGGAATTCTGTCCTATATAAGAAGGAGTAATTCAACAAAAGCAAAAATTGATGGAATCAGAATCCAAACAATTATAAAAGAAAATAATCAATAAGAATTAGAACGAACAAATTATCTGTTGTTGATTGATTCGAGTTATTATCAAAGAGAATCTTCATTACGCTTTCCGTCGATGAACGGAAACGTGTAGTTAAGTCACATTGGTTACTGTTACGAGAGTTAATCTGCACCAACATCGGCATGCCTTTCTCGCGGTCAAATTTGTAACTTGATACTCATATATTTTGTTGAAGAGTTTAAATACTTTCACCGTCAAGTAATTTTCAACGATGTCGATTCGTAAATCTTTACATATATCTGCAATTCTGATACATCATGACCTATATATATGTTGTGGGACGCTGGAACAGCGCACTGTCCAACAAGTGGCCACACTGAAGTGAAAGATTAGCCGAAGTAGACTACGAAACGACATGTACTTTTTCGTCCTTCGATTTTCGGACGTTGTTATTGAGTTAAAGTTGGACTGGCTTCCGTTCGCATAACTATATCGCTTGTTAATGCAAGCAGCTTATTTAGCTTGGGGTTACCTGGCAAGCTTTTGATAACTGCTTGATTTTCCAGCGCTATCAAAATCTTTTTCTGATACACCTGACAATCCTATATATATATATCATGACACTAGCAATAATTTTACAAAATGTTCTGCAATATTTTTGATGTCTGTCTAGGTAAATTGAGAGATTTTTTTTATACGTATGTTAACTCATTAGTTAGGCATCATGACTATTTAATAAGATACAATCCTTTTTTAAATAACTCCATTTATTATCAGCGTTAAATAGTTTACAGAAATTGCTACACACATTATGTACAGTTGATCACTATGTAAATCACATCAAAGCCATTAAATATATTAATTTAAGGTATGCCTGGCTGAAGAATAATCAATTCACTCTTTCTTCTGTTCTTTTTTTTTTGATATTTGACCGATACGCTTTGGATAGCAACAGAAACTTACAATGACAACGCAGAATTCGTTGATGTGACAATATAAAAATTGTATTACCACTTTTCTATATAGCCCAGTACTTCGGCAAATTTTTAAGCACTATGTCCTAGTCCACAAAAAGGTTCCAGTCCTATCATTGGTGTGGCTGTTTCTTTCCTGGCTAGTTTGTCCACGTATTCCGCGTATCCGCGTACGCCAGTATGTCCCGGTACCCAAAGATACCAATAGATTCTACATAACTTATGTTCCCCACATTTATTCCGATGAGGTGGATGGATCAAAGCGGTTATTGAACTAATTAAAAATAATGCACTGATTGAACATTTCTTAAGTTTTTCTTTTGACCCAAAAAATATTAAGAAGGGTTAAGCATTGCTTGTCATTTTAATGTAATTTATGTGAACATTTAAGGTGCAGTTCAAGTCATTGCTTACCAATATAAAGTGAAAAGGATTTTAACTTCTCCAAATTAATTTGTTAGTGAAAAAGTTTGGAGATAGTCTTCTAAAAATAGCTCTCAAGTGTATAAAATAGAATTGACTTCAATGTAAAATCTAAATTGTTTCGAGGCGAATATTTGAATTATTGAATGTGATTCAATTTTCCAAATTTCTCCACATTTTTCCATCCCTTCTGTACGTCTTTCTCCATGTTTAACATTTGTATTCAAACACATTCATCATTCCAAGTGCGTAGATTAGTCAGAGCCCACCATCGCAGTTCAAACTGCAGCTCGAATTTCAGTACGTAGTCGGCCATTGAGACACTTCTGACATTCATGCAAAGAAGCGTAAGAACCTTTTAGCCAAATTAAAAAGGACACGTGTAATTTACGCAACAAGTGAGCCCGAATTCCGTGCTATTGGCCAATTTTTTCTTATCTCGTTACATTTAAGGTCGTAAGTTTTAGATAATTTTTCTATAGCAAATTGAGCAAACAAAGTTCAAAACTATTTAGCAAAATTGCTTTTAGTCCTGAAGAAGTAAATTGCGTATCTGCTTTGTCAAAATTCGTGTTTATTTGTGAAAATGATTGGCTCGAAAAAAAATGTTCAAAATAATTGCTTTAATAAGTCTTCATAATTAAAGAGAAACTACTTTGGTAGAATTATGTGTCGAGTCTTATGTCAAATATTTATTGGCAATTCAAGTTAAAAAGAAATTAATTGAGGTCATTTTAAGTTTAGCTTTCAAAAGATTTACACAAAAACATAGAAAGATATGTGGGCTCAGATATGTCCTGAATCAATCATCTAACAGTCTAGTGCTGGAACAAACTAAAATGCTGATAACCTTTTTCTATATTTCTTAAACGATTGTTTTGCTGAGAAAAGGTGGATTAATACTCTGCATTATTATGATCTCTGCTTTGCTCAAATTAACTGTACGATTAAAGATAGTGGAGTAGGAGATATACATATTACCACCAGCTATTCCTAATAATTTTTATCTTTGTTTATAAATAACTTTTATATGATGATTTATATTCAAAATATGTTATAAGATCTAACTAAATTATAACTTACTTTCTTAACTTTGTGGTTATACTCTAATTAATTTATAATTATAATTGAATTGAGACCGATTTCTTTGGGGTTATTATATTATATTAGTCAAGTAATTACTGTCTTAAAAACAAACTGTAAATTATATAAAAGAATCCTTAATTACCCTCATATCAATACTGCATATTGATTTTTTTCACATTTTTATTCCATGTTTCTAGTGCAGTTAGATGGCACTTTTTATCATTCAAAAATTATGATATGGCGATTTTTTAACTTAAGTGTTTATAAAACATACTAGTCATTAATTAGAGCACATTTATATATATTAGATAATATATATAAATATTATATAATAATACTTACTTACTTACTACTATCCTTCACTCCCAATAGAGTAGAGAGCCTCATAACATAATAATAATATATAATATATTATTTTTTATATATTACTTTTGACTTTCACTTAGACCACTTTATATGAGTGGTATATATGAATGGGAATAGGATGGAAGGGATTACCTGATTATTAATTTAGATTCAATGTAGACAGGCAATTCATATGCAGTCGGAGCTTGTCAATGTGTGACTCAATTACTTTAATAATGCAGTTAATGATATTTTTGCTTAGAAACAATATTATGTCATAGTATAATTTAATGATTAGCTATGGTCTATGTTGCTTAACCTAGCTCTATAAAAAATTTTCTTTATTTTGTGCTCTAGCCAAAAACGTTCAAAAACGTATATTAAGACTTTTAAAAACCTTATACGGAATATCATAGATTTTTATTGAACTAATAATGATAGCAGTTAATGGCTCTTTATGACAATTGATTCCAATACTATTATTATCAATGCATTTTTTAACTGGGCACAGCAATGCAGTATCGACTTTGCCCCAAGTAGCTTTTTTACACAAATGGAGGCCATAAAAAATAATTATTAAAAACTACATAAACACATACTGGCTTATGTTCTTTGCTGGTTAAGTATAGCTTAATTAAATTTAATTAGAAAAATTATTATATAAAATTAATATGAATTTTTAATAACACAATAATATATTTTAATTGACTTAAACATTTTTCGTCATTAGTCATCTCTGTGACATAATTTGATATTTAAATAGACCTTAGCCTAGTGCTTAATAATAATATAAAAAGCATTATTAAAACCAGGAAATTATTTCAAAATTACTTTGAACTAATTTGTTTCTAATTACAAAAGTTTCGCTAAAACTCATTATTTAAGTAACTTTTCCATTTCATACAGAAAATTTTATTGAAATTGCGTAAAAAGGAAATATTCCCAATTAGTCCGGTTTTTTCTTAAAAGTCTGCACAACTGAAGCTGAAGCTGAATATTTGTGTAAATAGATGAACCCATGGCACTCTCCAATCGAGGCACCAAAGTGGAGTGGACAGGAGTGCGTAAGGCAGAAAATGAAACGAGTTGAAATGCCAAAACTGGTAGCATTTGTCACCAATTGGCGTTGGCACGTTCTGATGGCATCAACGCCATCAAGTTCCAATCATCGAAATCATAAAGTTGTTTTTGCTGAGTAAGCAAAAGTGTGGCCAATTTGAGCGGGAACGACGGCAGACATCGGTTGTTTTTCAACCAATTGACAGCGTTTGTCTGGCTTCTTGACAGACGAAATACAAATTTTTTGCACGTATCCTGCAAACCTTAAATTACTTCGAACAAATACGAACGAACCTAAAAATGTCAAATGCATGATTATTGCTTTAAAAGAAATTATTAGTTTGCTTACTTCTTTCTAACTCTCATCTCCAGTATTGGCAAATGTGGCTCAAGGCGCAAACTGTTATTTTTGCTGCCATTTTCTGTTGAAGTTTAAAGCATGAAACTTGCCTTTCGGATCTTTAAGGAATATTGAAAATAAATTATGATTTATTGTTGTCAATATAAGTACAGAAGCCAATGGAGCCTTCCACGAAAAGGTCAAAATGTTAATCAACTTGACTCGAAACACGTGACTCAGGCAGCAGCCAGTGGTGAGGTTTTTGGCACCCTTTTGGCTGGAATTCTGTCTTATCTTACGGTTGGCAGTCAAGCAGTTAACAAGAAGAAGAAGCAATTTCTTACTACGGGAGTTAGCATTTATATTTTTAGCCTTAAATGTGAGAGATTACATTGAATGCTCAATGAGTCGCGTAACAAGTTCCGAAATTGATCATTTTTCATATCATTACATTTAAGCAAATGAATCTGAAAATTTGTCAAATTTATTTGAAAGCACATAGGTAGCCCTAAGCAACAGTAAGATATTTGACATTTGTATAAAAGCATGTCTTATAAAGAAGATGACATCTTTTTGATTTTAATGGCTTGTTCTATCATGATATATTTAGTGATACATATACAATGATCTTTCACTACATAATATACTCTTCTAATATTCTCGTCATATTAATTATATGACCGAACTATAATTTACCAATTAATTAATGAATAAACAATAAACTTCTTTTGTCAATTCTACGAAAGGCATGTCACATCTAAATCCATAGATAATTCATTGAATTTTTTTATTCAATTAGTGCGTTGGCGTCGTTTTATTACCACAAATACGTAAATGGAAATCATAGTTTCAAAACCCACGGTTTGGTTGTAAAAGAAATTATTTTTGAAACATTACTTTTAAGATGCTCACTAGACTAACATGCTTAGTAACATGCTTAGTTCAGGAGCGGAGGCAGCCGCTCGGCAATATAGTATTTCTCCACGTCACTATCAAGTTGTATATTGCGACTGGTGGACTCTGTGTTAATGATTTTAATTCAAGCGATAAAGTTCATCCAACAAAGTTGGAAAGTTTCTAGAGTAACATGAAGTTTACTTACTTCTGTTAAAAATATGACAAGCCTAGTGGTGTATTAAAATTATTCAACAAAAATGTGGCAATATCATTTTACGCACACAAAAGACATCTTTTCCATCATTATTCTAAATAGTAAATCTATACATCTTGCGGATCATGTTTTCGACAATGAAATTTATTGGATAGAAGATTTATTCGGCAGTGAGATAATCACTAAACCAATTCATCAAACATTGCAATCTTTCAAGGAGCTCTATCAGAAACGAAAACATTTCTTAAAATCTGGAGATGAATTTGAAGAAATTAGAACTAAATATATTAAAAAGCTATATCCATTTATAAACTTCTTAGCCTGCTATTTTACTGTCACTAAAAGTTAGTGACATCTAAAAGGAGTAGACAGATCAGTCATAAGGCTGGAAATATTCTTATTCAATTTGGAAAACATTTCTTCTCGTCTTTCACTATATCTCACTATATCTGACAACTATTAATTTCATTTTTACTTTTAGAATTCTGAGCTTTCATATCTCCATGTCGATATCGCATTCTATTAAATCAGTATTTATCTAACTGTTTAATCATTCATACAACAAATTATATATTATACAACAAATGAAAAATAAAATAATAAACACTTATAATTATTAAGTTAACTTCTTCTTGCATCAATCTTTATCTACAAAAACTCTGAGAAATGTTTGGTATAATAAATAATTTTCTATATCTCAATGCTAAGACGATTCATCTCAAATCAGAGTAAGAAGCTGTCATCAACTCTTTATAAATACAATGAAGAATATTTCATATACATCTGTAAGCGTTTTTCTATTATTTCTGCAAAATATTTATGGTTTACACAACTTAGATAAATAATTTCGAAACTATTCTGAAGATTTATTGCTGTAACTTTCAGTGAGAAAATAAAGGAGCGCGCACCGGGGCGTATGAGTAACGAAATTTGTGAATTTGATTGAGGTTTCGGGTCGCATAAGTAAATCTGATTAAGACTTGAATTTATTGTAAATGCACTGCAAGGTTTGCGAATGCTAATGATATTTAAGGTGTTACTTTTTTTGTGTATATAAATATTATTATCATATGTAGTATTTGCGATATGATTGTCAACTCAATAGTAAATTTTATAAGTAAACAGAAATTTGTCCTTAGCTACGACACTTTGTTTTGACTAAAACTTCACAGATCTGAAATATTTTGTTTAGTAGTGAAAAATATTTGTCTCTTCAGCACATGCTTCATAACTTTATGTGAGCTGTAGTCTTGAGACATAAGTTCGACATAAAGGAAAAGTATTAATTTAACTAACAGAAAGGATATAAAACTTTGTGAGCAATAAAATTCCATAAAGGCACAATTTGAAGTGTTGATTTTATTGTGCATTCAGAATTACGCTTTATGTTACTTTTATGTGATTTTTTAATGTTTAAATAATTTAATGGGCCATTTCGTCCAAATAGCACAAATGCACTCAAATGTAATCAAAACAAAAATAAATAAATAAAAAATATTTCTGCCGACATTTGCGCAATTTTTTGAATTTCTATCGGATTTCCTACACGTAAACAATGAGTTATCGCCAAGTTCAATGGTCATATTAATATAATTTTAAAGTGTATTTAAAATGTTTTTAAAATATGTTTGCATATTAATCTTGCGCTCTTTCTGCCACATTAAAATGTTTTTATAGTCGTTCCAATAGCGCGCTATTAAATGTATCTCATTAATCACTTGCCAGTTAAACAAGAGCGACAAATCCCACCGACAGCTTCTTAAGCAGCTGACAATACCTTTTCGTCAAGTAGCAGAGACTGAAAACTGAAAAATAATCAAAATAAAAAGCAAATCAAACAAACAACAGCACAGATTTGAGCATCTCGATGAAGAGCGACGATTCACTAGATACATTTTAATCCTTGCAACGCATCGTTGCGTTTTTGTGTGTTATTTTGGACGCCGCTGAGATTCGCTTCTATGTTGAATGAACGAAGTGCAATGTACGGTGCGTCTACTTAACTAATACATAACTAAGCTACGCATTTCAAACTCAACAGATTTGTTAACAGATGTGTGAGCAGAATCATGCCAAAATTATCTCACAGATTATCAATAAAAATGGCTCGCAAAAATCTGCTTTGTTATATGCAGGCGAATGTATCTTTGTCAATGTCAAAGCGTTGGGAAGCTATTCCTTATGAGCATTCAAATTAGCAATCATAATCAAAGCATTTCACAATTGTCACTGGAATGTCTGCACTGTGCCGCTGGTGCTCCACGTGCTGCTAATACGGCTGCTACTGCTTCTGGCGGTCCTGACAGCCATTTCCAAACTTGATTTGATGAAAAAGTATCTTTTTGCCTTTCAACAAACGTTTAATTATTTTTATTTAATTTTTCATGACAGCATAAAAATGGAATCGGGGAAAAGGTTTGCAATATGACAAGTTCATTCATATTTTATTGCTTTTTTATGCTGTCAGTAAAGGGTAATTATGAGACATTCATATTTGCAGACGATGATTAATAAAGATTACCTGACGATAACGAAAGACGAATATGTCATTAACCAAATTTTTGGTAAAACATTGCGTATGAATAATCAAATTTACAGTGAACATCTTAAGCTCACACACAAAAGCAGAGACAAAAATAATTTAAAAAAATTAAAATAATTTTAATGAAAATGCTTCTATTAATATATGTATATTAATTTATACCCCATTGAATTCGCAGCTAAAATTAAATTGAATAATAATGAAATAATATGAAGTATTTTTACCAGAAATATATGATGAAAAGAAATATCTGATTTCTTATAAAGCCTTATGTTATTAACCATTTTAAGGTATTTTGTCATCCTTCATTTACATCCTTCATTTTCTCTTTTGACAATATTTTTGCAAAGGAATAAATGAGATGAGAAGTATTTGCCAAACCTATTGGATGAAGGATAAAGGTGGGCGTTCTTATATTTTACATTCCATTCAATCATTTTTATAACAATTTTCATACCATTCATTTTTAAAGAATAAGAACTCATAAGAATAAGCACTTGGGACCTTATCTTAATCATCTATATTTTACCAAACTTAACACATTAGTCTATTTTGAAGACTATTGATGAAGTATTAATAGTTACTTATTACAATCATTTGGTAATATATTAAGCAACGTAGTCTAAGCGATTCCCATAATCCTCTAAGCGCTTCGGTGCCTAAACAACACATATTGCTCAATGTACTATCATTAATATAATTTAGATTTAAAACTCCCAATTGGAAGTGTTTGGTTTGTTTTCCTTAAAGAACCTCCGACTCATATTAATACCGGCTATTAATTTGTTAATTTGTAATAATAAAAAAAGGTGTTTTCTTCGGTTTCTTCGGCAAGTGACTTATTTTATTAATTATTCTTCAGTAGCTAAAAGTATCTCAAACTCTTGTTAAGTATCTTGTTAAGTAACATGAAAGCTCAATCCTGATCGCAGTCTTCTGCTCTCCAAGTGCCAATTACGCGTTGATTTTCCATTTCATTCTGAGTATCTAAATCATAAGATTTTCTATTCCATTCTGAGTATCTAAACTATCAAATTTTCTATTCCATTCTGAGTATCTAAATCATCAGATTTTCTAATCCATTCTGAGTACCTAAATCATGAGTATGAAACTTACATCCACTAAAACAACCTTCCTTAAATGTATGATAAATTGTGCAATAGGTACTTAAAAACCCGTTTTCCAGTAATCAATGGATGAAATATAAGACTATGATATTGGGTTTAAAAATTTATCTCAATTAGGTATGAACATGTAAATCACTTTCATCTTTTTTTCCCAATGGTGAGTATTAGAATTAGAAGAGAGACTTGTTAAAAGAAAGCTGTTTGAAGCGGCTTACTATATTTGCGACTAAATAACCGATCTCGATAACTCAATGAAGGTCTATTGAAAGTTGTTCAATATATAGAATATCAGGTGGGAGAATGTGATACCAGTAGTGACGCATACAAGGGAAGCTTACAAGGATAGAAGTCTCTTTAAAATATTTTAGATCATTTACATAAATTTGGTATTTTTTTATATATGGACTATGGACTTTGTATTAGTTTGTAAAAACTGTTCTTAAATGAGGCTCTGTGCATACTCCTGAATATCCAGTGACCATGTCATTCAACCATAGTAAAATAATAAAAGATAAAATTGTGGAGATAGTAGATATTATTGATTACGAAGGACATAGGTAATAATTTTGAGTTCAAATTAAATTTTCCCAGATCAAAAGAAAGTAGATTATGTATCTCATACAAACATTTTTTATGAAGTTACATACTTATTAATTTAAATTTCTTATTTATCGTTTCGATATCACACAGAAGAGAAATTTAAAACAAATAATCTAGTTTTCAATGGCGAAATAGAAGTACTTAATTCACTTCAGGTCATACTTAATAATAATCGAAAAATTGGCCCTTAATATTTAATTTATTTATAATTTCACTTTGTCTATCCCAAAAAGGATGAAGAGATGAGCAGCGATAAAAACCTTGAAGTCAAGGTGATGCCTTTTTAAGCACTTTTTAAGTACAGCAAAATTCGCTCAAACGCCTCCATGCCTCCACGGCTCCACGGCTTTTCTCGAATGTTTCTCAGTACATCAACTTAATGTATCTTCATTATTAAAGATTATTAACTTGAGAAAAACAAAAAAAATCTAAATTACAAATATATACATTCGAGTCTGTTTTCATTAAGTAAAATAGGTAAAAACCATTTCTTGAGTGAGGTTGAGTAAAAATTTTGGGAATTTAATCATTTCACCCAACAAATACGCCCAAAGTGTAAAGTGTTTGTATCCCAGGGTATGCGGAAAATATTTTAAAAATTTTCTAAAAATAGTAACGAACCAATAATTTTGTAAAATTTATGAATGAAACTTTTAATTTACTCAGCGCTCAACAAACTTTCACCTCAAAGGACCTTAAGTACTAACAATCAGTTATTCGGTGTCCGTTGAGAAGTATTTCTCCAAAAGTGAAAGAAAATTTTTGCAGAAATTTAAAAAAATTGATTTATGAGATATGTATGTTCCAGAGTACATATATATTTAAGTACTTAGATGCAATATCTGAAGTCAACTGTATGTTATTAAAAAGTAACTTGTATCATATTTCCAAAGGTTAATGGTATACGCACTCTTTAATTGAGTGCCTTAACAATGTTCGTATGAACAAACTCAGCTATAATTATTGTCTAGACCTTTTTAAAAAGGATACCACGGCATTTATAAAATTTTCTTCGCTTCAACTTCAACTTTACTTCATTGACCAATAACGTGTATAATTACTACATCTGAGCTCGACTTACTTTACAATTATATAAAAATACTATAAAATATATTTCAATTTTGAAGTTAAAAATATAAAGCGTTAGCAAAGAGACGAGAGAATCAACTTTGCTTAAAAAAAGATAAAAAGAAGATAAAAGTCTTAGGACGCATTAGTCTTCGTCACCAGCGGTGAACACTTTCGAAACATGCCAAATCCACAGAATTTTTAACAGAACCAAATCTTGGCAATAAACACAGGAGGTGATTAAAGTAACCGCTGCCGATGGGACGATGTTGGGTAAGCAAGAAACTTTTGGAATCAACTTATCCTGAAGCACATTTCTATTTTTAAGCTTTGATAAAAATTAGGTTGCGAAAAACCAAATTAACAAAAATGTTAAATGAAATTGAAATTCTCCATTGAACAGAGCTGCCATAAGAGCCTTTTTGTGATTATCATGGCCTTTGCCTAATATATAGAGACCGTAGCAAGGCTCAATTAAGCAGAATAATCGATTGGTATTGCAAATGGTCATTTATCGATCTCTAACGAATCATACTTTACAGAGATTACTACCAACTACATTAGTTCGATAATCACATTTGGCAGAATTTCCAGCTATCATTCCTGCTGTTATATAGTAACATAATCTCACTAGTCGCTTCGACACAAAGTGGCAAAGTGAGATACGAAAATAAATTTAGGTAATATTACTCCATGCCATTGGATATTAGCAAATTATATCATTTACTTACTTAGTTGGGGCTTACTAAAAGTGAGTCGTCCTTAGCTGCATGCAGTAGCCTCCTCCAGCCAGTCCGATCAGTGGCTTGCAGTAGTCAATGCCTTCATATAGTAAACTTTATACATGTGACAAATTCACGGATTCGGATTCGACAGGCCGCAATCAAAGAGCACTGTTTAATAGAAATCCATATCAAGTGCCTTCGAGGTTACACGCAATTAATTTCTCAAGGTATTTATATTCAATGACTATTTCCACCTAAATTTCCCCGAACTTTTACTGAAAATCATCTTAAAATCATCTTAGATTTATTTAAATATGCGATAATACCCCATTGTGAACAACACCTAAACAGATCATCCATCATAATTTGCAATAATCAGGTGAGTTCACGAGCAGAAGCACTTCATCAGCATACAAACGCGCTTTTATATGAATTGAAATGATAGGTACTCAACGCGTCAAAGAGTCATGTAGAACATTTAATTGTATAGAGAACAAAATCGGGCTGAACAGGCATCCTTGTTTTACACCTTGAGTGACTTTAAACGAAGAAGACAGTTCGAGTCAAAAACTTGCGAGACGAACCTAAAATAGCTAGCTTGAAAAATAAGACATTCCCAGATATTGTGTCAAATGCACATGAGAAATCGATAAAAAAGGCATATCATTTTTTATTGTTACTTTAATTTAAGTCTATTATAGAGGTCAGATGGAAAATGGTAAAAGCTTTATAGTATGAATGAAGCTAAAATGACAAGTAGAAGGAAGAGAAAGGATTACATTATAAAATACTTTGACTTGTTTAGCCACTTTATAATAATACCGCCGTCCTAAGGCATTTAAAAGCACAATACTACTTTTGAATCAAATCTACAATACCGACTAATTACTCTCAATATCAACAAAATAACATTTATTTCTAGTTAGAGATTTAAACCAAAATAACCTAATTAGACTTCGGCTTTGTGATTCCAAGCTATTGATATAATGTAGGTAGCCTCTTTTCAATTTAGGACCTTTCAATATAAGAAAAAGTAGGTCGAATTACTCTGAAGATATTTTGCAAAATATGGCAACACTTTTTCATACTTTCTTCCCCGTTTTTCACCCGGATTCAATAATATTTTACTATTTTGCCGCCAAAATGACAAAAATTAAAGAAACACAGTGGGCGTTCAGTTCAGCGCTGTGGCATTTGGAAACGTTTTTTAAATTGTGACAGTGACAGAATTTGATCCACAATCAGCAGTGGCAACCAATCAAATGCCTCAAGGCGGTCTGCTTCTGTTCAATTTTATTGCCGTATAGAAACTCAGCTCAGTTCACGTTATCCTGACATAAAATACTTCTCGCAGTTTGTCGTTTATTGTTTTGCATGTCAATGAACCATATTTGTGGTCACTTCCACGAAGCACGGAATATTGACGTAACTCTCCCGCAGGTGGTTCTGCCTTTTTCAACTTAATGAAATTCAGGCGATTAGAATTTAATTTAAACGAAATGAATTTTAACATTTAAATAAAAAACTGTGAAGCATAAATAAATACGTGAACCGAAAATTACAGAAGAGAAGTCTGAGGAGGTGCATGTGGAGGAGCATGAGGGATGAGGGACGAGGGATGAGGGATGAAAGAATAACTAACAAAGCAAAAATTAGCTTAACTTGCCTAAAAGTAATTGACATGTTGGAATTAATAAAAAAGCTAATTTTTCTTAAACGTCTGGTGCTTTTTCGGTTCCTTTTGTAGCCTCAGCTTGAAAGCGTTTACGAGTTCTGCGTTTTCGTCGCACGACTACTTGATACATTTGACATTGCCAAAAAGTGACCATAAATTGCGTACCCTTTGCGTACCCTTGGCATGGCATCCTTTGACATGCAAACACAACAGTTTCTAATCTCCGCATTTTAATCTGCTGCAGCAGTTGCCCATTTGAGGACAAGTTTTAACCCTTGAAATCCGTCTAGTCGCTGCTATTTTTCCCTATAAAAAATGTGAAAAAAGCATAAAACTAAAGCAATTTGTCGCAATAAATCAGGCTCAGAATAACTTTAAGTGTTGGTAAAAACCGAAACTAACCTGCCGCAATACGAATTGCCACATCTCGAAACAGTTCCACGGATTGTGGCAGCTATCCCCAGCTGCCACAATCCACAGCTAAATTGTTGACATGGCAAAGTGATTGTTAACAAACAGAGAATAATATTATTTTGTTGTTGTGTCAAGGATTTTATGATTTTGTTTACTAAATTCATTTTGCATCCTTTACTTGCTTGCATTATCCTTTCGCATTCACTGTCAATTGAAAAGCAAATATTGCATTTCATTTTATTCGATTTTGGCTCCTCCGCAATGTGCCCCTGTGTCCTCGTGTCCCTGTATATCCTTTTATGATTATGGGTTTCATATTTCATACTTCATCTCGGGGGGTTTATTATGCTAATACGTACTCTATACGTATTATATACACTTTTTGTTGGCAATAAATCTGAGCATCCTTTCATACGTCGGTGTGAAGTTCGCTTATGTGCTCGCCACTTGTGTTTATCACTTCGATTTGGTGCGTGTTATTTGATAAGCCAACATTTAAATTGATACTAAATTTAGTCAATTCAACCTATAATTTGTGGTCTGGCTTAAATGCCATAAATTATATTATTTTCGGTTCGGGTTATGTGTAAATTTGTGTGCTTTGTCTGGCAATCTGAAGTCTTTATTTAGCTTAAAGTCAAGGCAACTAGGCAACTAGACAACTAGCGCAAGAGTAAAGGCAGTACGTAGTTTTATGTTCAACTTGCGATATCAATAGTATAAATAAGAGGAGTATTTGCATTTTGTCTGTGATTGAGGTAATTAGTACATATCATTCGTAATTATCTAGCCAGGGAATTAGTGATGTGAGTTATAAGAAAACAACGTAAGGTTTGTAATACACAAGAAGTCTTTAAGGAAACTAGATATATTTGTCTACTGCTACGTTGAAGCTGAAGTTAGTATAATTGATGGCCATTCAAAACAATAATTTGTTCCGATGCATTGTAATTAGCGGAATGCAGTTGTTTTTGTAAGCGAATACATTAGATATACACACAAAGTCTTTTTCAACTAAATTTAAAAGTAGTTTAATCTGTTTGTTGAACAGATATATATGCTCCATTAGAAGCTTAAAGCGTCTACAAAAGTTTTCCATTGTTTCTATTTTATGCTATTGCTCTTAACTCGTTAAACGATTTGCCCATTTCCTGCTGAACTGTCCTTTTCCAGGTCATTGCTGGCCTGCCTCTGTACCTAGTCCACTGGGGGTTTCATGTAAGTGCAGCATGCGCGATATCTTTATAAGGCTTACGCAGTGTGTGTCCAATCCAACTATACTTCTTTCTCCTTATCTCGCTGTTTACGTTTGTTTGGTGCGTTATTTTCCGTAACCTTTCATTTGAAATCGATTGATTGCAGTCTTCAAACAAATACAATGAGATAATTCGGCAGATTAATTGGTTAGTGTTGGACCTAATGGGTTTATGTATACTATTTCGAAAAATGTAAGCGAATACTAACTTAAAAGTACTATTTCCCTCAAATTTATATTAGCAAATAAATATGTAAGTTCTAATACAATATATTGTCAAAAGTACTGGAATAATATGGGGTTTTCTGTAACCAAATTGGAAAAATAGGTTAATTTTTAAGGATTATACTGAATACAATACAAACTGCCTTTAAGAAATGAAAATAAACTCAGTGTCTTCTTAAAGTAAGTTTTATTTTACTACTGCAAATCTATTTTGAAGTATTTTAAGATCAGTTACAGTTCTAGATGAGTTATTCTAATAAAATAGTTCTCTCATAAAGCTATTAATATAAGAATGTTTTCTTTTTATGGTGGTTTATGTTATATTAACTAAGTTTAGTTGACTTTATCATATGCAAATATTGATTCTTCCTTAGCGTCACAGATTCTGAACAACCTAAGTTCGTCGCACAGTATCTTCTTATTCATTCATATTCTTATTCAAACCGACTTCTCCCCAACCGCTAGGTTGGTATTCATTTTGTTTTATTCATTTTTGTAGCTGTTAGCTAGCACTTTTGCACGTTCTTGATACTACTTTGCCCTTTTTAAATGATATCTTCTTGTATTCGTTTTGCCGTTATGCTAGTATTTGCTTACTTTATACTCGTATATGTAAGTGGCCTTGTTTCCAAAATGCCCACTTGAGCTCAAATGATGGCCCATATGGTATCACAGGAATAGCATTGGCAAGTACATAGATTTAAATCCGTGCACAGCCAACGCCGAAAAAAGTAACTACTCCCCCTAACGTAAAGGAAAACCAACCAGACAGTTCTATAAATTTGGCCAGGTCCCTAACTTTACAGAATGACAGCTCAGTCAGATCAATGAGAAAAGGGGATCCGAAGATTTTTAATCGTCTTCTAGCTAAAGAAAACCACTGACCTCGACAAAAATCATTATTGGTTAGACCCAGTCTCATAGCATGCATTCCTATTTCGCAGTGTTCCGTCAGCACAGATACCATGGTCCTGAGACTCGTATATGTGACTTCAACATAAAATGTTTCCTAAGGTAAGGTGAAGAGAATAATAATGGAATATAATACAGTTTAATCAATGTATGAATGCTTAGATACGGACATCTATTGTTACTAAGTCATTGTTCATTCCGTCTATCCGTATCCTGAGTAGTCGTTACCTTCTTCTCTTCTCTGACAGGAAGGAATTGTGTGATGAAATAATAAATTTGATTTAAACACTCATATGTATATTTTTGAAGTGAAAAATGCCTTTGTTTTGTTATTTTTAATTTAATTTTTATGTTATAGTTGTTAGAAAAGCAACATTGGAAATTCACAATAATTGAGGTCAAAATTTTTTAATAATTTTAATTTTAATTTTTAATATAAAATTTTTTATTCTGTTCATTTTTGTATTTGCTTTTCACCAAAAGCATACATTATGAAGAACTCACTAAACTTAAATTTTGGAGTTGCAAAGTATATATTTTAGATTTCTGTGATCGATCCAAAAATTACATCAAAGTATGAAAATGAACTGAGAAAACAGGTGACTTAGTATTTACTTTATAATTTAAAATTAGAGCTAATTTCATCAGAACATCTTTATAATTATACTTATGTTCAACATCTAAAGATAATAGCATATAATGTTATGCCAACAATTTTGAAGAAATCTTTATAGTGGAATAAAAGTTTATCTGTTCTATTGTTTTCCACTCCTATGCTCATTACTCACATGGTACATATTGTGGTTCTTAAATATTTGTTTCAGTTATTAGTTTTTAACAGTTTTGCAAATCTTTTGCTGGGCCTTTTGGAGTGCATGAAGGCCGTACCAGATAAGAACAAATGTTGAGGTTTGGTTTTTCATAAGATACTGCATTTGAAACCTAAATACAGATCTATAGAATGAGTTCGGCTAATTTCTTAATCGGAGGCATTTCAGATCTCGCTGGATTGATGAAGTTAAAACTGATTTAACACCAATTGACATCAATGCCTGGTAAAGAATTATAGTAAACCTTGATTAACAATCGTGGAGCAAAGATGTGTTATAAGAAAGGTCCTTATGCTCTGGCGCCGTTGAAGGTGAAGGAGGAACTTGCTTAAGAACATGCCAATTGTCTATTAGTTTATTGTTTATGTTTACTTAAGGATAAGTTCCAATTTCGAATAATACCAGCTACTATAGCTCCGTCTACCAATAAATATATACCAGTTTATACACCTCTGGAATCATCATTGCTAAAGTGTACAATGATGATTGCACACTTAAAGTGCAAGACAAAATAAGTTCAAACTAAATTTAACTATCCTATATCGAACAGAAGTTATAAGGACAAAGCAATAAAAGTTACTACAACAATTTGTTATTAATGAAAAAATATGGCAATATTGAAAATAGAGTATCAAAAACCAAATAAGCCAATTCTGGTTCATTATTTTGCGTAAAAAGGTTAAATCTGTACGGTTTTCATAAGAAATTCCTGAATATTTTTTTTATTTCAATCAATCAATAGCCACTCTGTGCCGGCTGCTGTCATAAAACTGCAAAGCAGACTCACGTTCAGCAAAAACACGTGAAGCTATTGGGCAATTATACCCAGACGCAAAACTTATGTTATATTCAATTGTACGTTAAAGAAATGGAAAAGTAGCACAAAATGATGAAGTACAAGAAGAGTTGAAGGTCTCGTTCTCTAAAACCAGTGTTGTTGGATTTGAGAACCTAAAGGCTCTACTCTCAAGTACACGTAGTGTGCTGCTTTAAGCTTTTATAGCATTTTCTTATACAACAGAATTCACTGTAATACACCCACCCATTCCCAATCCACAAAATATTGCGCAGAATATAATCAATTATATACTTAATAAACATTAATTTGCTAAAGGACACGAAACCTACAAAGCCTCCTGAACTAAGCATAATGTCCTTTGGCATGGCAACTCAATTTAACGAACCACTCATAGTTAATTGTTGGCATATTTCATAAGCCGCAACGTATTTAAACTTGAAATTATTTATTATAAAATTAACTTCATTAAATATGCCATATTTTCTTACCTAATTAGAGTCCTTAATATTAATTCTCAACTTCTTGCTCTTGCTTTGGCATAAATGATATTTGCACAAGGATATTTCAAACACAAATGGTCAGGCCAACTGGAAGATGTAGACAAGAATTTATTTATTGTATTTGGCAATCAATTTATCTTTAATAAACAGTAATAATTCCACTCGGAAGACTTTTAATAATTGCCGAGCAGAAATTCATTCTGCTGCAGTAATTAAGCCCACAGGATCTGTCACATCATTGTCGTTGCAAAAATGTTGACAAGGTACTTTCACAGTGATGCCTAAGAGTAATCGCTTTAATCCTGTACAAAATTTTCCAAACTCTTAGCAATAAAATGTGGAAAGTTTTGTCGGCGACATTTTCTAAAATCCTGGCAAAAATAACAACAACAATGAATAGCTTCGTTGTAGGAGTAAAATGAAGCTATCGTTCGTCCTTTAGCAGGAGGAAGTTTTCTTCATAGTTTTTAGGCACAGCAAACCTCTTTAGGAGGCTATTACTTATGGAATTTTCGAGGTGAATTGAAAAATGTATATGTATATTAATCCTTTTCCACGAAGAATGGGTAAAAATAAATGCTGCATTAAAGTGGTTTATGCAAGTCACTTCAAATTAATATCTTCCTGAAAAATTAAAATGGTTTCAAATTGTTAGTTTCATCTTCTCTGACACTATGTTTATCTGTTTTTTCTTTATAAGAAGTTTTTAGAAAACTTTCGCGTCACTCTGATGCCACGTGTCTGCGTCCTTCAGGCAAACTTTCGGTACCAACTTTATTCTAATGAGTGACTGGATGCAAACATACAAACTGCTTTGAACACTTACCTTGGAGCTGTTACCTTGTACTTACCTTGAGCTCGTACTCATACAGTTTTAAAAATTAAATTACTTGACTTTAAATACTAAAAATTAAGGAAAAAAGAATAAATAATTTTTATAGAGTTTAACAATCTGCTACGAGGATACCAACTGCACTATATTGATTGTATATTTACAATTTCGGTACAATATTTACAATATTGGAATAAGAATTTTATCAATTCCATTTCAATAGTCCCAACACTGAAGAAAGCATCTTACGGGTTTCTTTGTGTCATGTGTTTTGAAATATATCATAGAAGTACTTATAAGACTGCTGAAATAATTCGTATATAGATCTATTCTATCAAACATCTTAACTTCTTAATTTTATAAATGAATAATTCCGTATTCGTTATATTTTTTTTGCGAATTTTGTCTGAGTACCTATTCTATAGTATGAAGCAGTGATCCTTCACATACATTTTAAAATCTGAAACTTACAAATGTTAAATGATTTTCCGATCTTAATCAACATTGTCGTTGTCGTTGTTATATGAAATATAATTGGTGAAAGGAAGTCTAAAGTAAATTTAGCGGTTTGGGTTTCAAAGACAATATCTGTCCGACGTCACTCACCTTTACTTTAATTCAACATTTTTTAGAAAGAATTGTGACAAGACCGCTGAGCTTGCAATGAACATTATCTAAACAAAAAGATTGTCGATACAATGAAAAAGATTACGTTCGTGAAACTTCGATATAAAGGGCTCAGACAGTGCGAAAATGACAAAATTCTGCTATTTAGGTATTATCGCCTCAAATGACAAGGCCTTTTAGTGCGATATAGAAAAGGGACTAATAAAATCTAAACACATTTGTAGCTTTCTAAACAAAGTATATAAATAGAACTATACGAAACCAATTTTGCAGCTTCACCAGTGGAAACTTAACGACCACTTATAGGTATTTCCGCCAAACGCAATTACCAACATAAAGTTATACTACAAAGCTAACCATGTACCACCTACTGAAAATATAATAACTCGGATAAAGAAATTGCAATAATTTATTACGGCCCTACATTGTTAGTCTAAATTTAAAAGATTTACTACACACACTCACACACACACACACACATGATTAATTTATGACTTATCCCTTAGTTTCGAAGTGCTTAACGTTCATACATTCTGTTTCCATTTATCAAAAACTTTTTCTAATTTGTATTATTTTTTGGAATTCGGTCCATTAAAGAATATACCATTTAGCATTTTTAGGGTCCTCATCAGAAGAATACTTCATCGGTGTTCTATTATAATAGTAAAGAGAGAAACGGACTTTTTTAGATTTAGTTTATAGAGCACATATAATACATGAGCTCATCATTTGGCAGTAACTTTTCGCTATTTGCGATTTCCGTAAAGTAAACGAAATTATTCTACATATGTGGAAGTGGGGCAAAATAAAATATTTGTGACGCCAACGCTTTCCAAATGACGGCATCGTAATTCCGGAAAAGTGCTCGGCCCGCTTTGCTGACCTAGGATTACGCTGCCGCGCTGCTCGCAAATAAAACCATTTTCATTACCTTTCATACCAAATTTTCCGTTTTAATTTTTCATTGTCTAATGCAAATATTTTTGCAATAAAACATTGGTAAATAACGGCGAAATTCCCAAAAGGACTCGGTGCCCGCATGAAGCAATAAAAATCAGCCCAAATAAAAACAAAGTGAGGAGATGAAAATTTATTTTAGTTATTTTATGCTTTTCCGTTTTCCATAAACATTTTCCATTTGTTCGATTTTCGCATAAAGTTCAGACAATTCCGAGTTTTTATGCTCCCCTGTAACTGGTTATTCCTTTCGCTCCTTCTTCACTCCTGTTTATTTGTCCTGACGTCTTCGACGCATAGAAAAACTTGTGTAATTAATTTAGCATAAATCAGCGAAGGAGAATTTTACGACAGAATTTTAACGAATCTTATCTTATCAATGGCTCAGATGTGTAATGAAAGTCCCTTTCTTCCCGAAAGCCGCAAAGGACAGGAGCGTTATAATTTTCATTATGTTTATGTTGACAGTTAGATCGTGAAATCAATGAATTTGAGCAAGTTTCCGTTTTAGTTGAACTTGAAAATAAAATTTTATTATGAAATGAATTCGATTCGAAGTTAATTTGATTTCTTTTTTTATAAAAAGAAATGCTTGGTTGTGGATATGTGAACAAGTTTTTATTATATGGATGAAATGCGATGTACTCGTGTTAATCAAATATTGACACTGTGCAGATTTGACACCACGAAAACTTATTTCCGGTTATGTTACTGAAATTTGTCCTGCCGGATACATACTTACTTTAGCCTTACTTTCAAGGGACTTCAAATTTAGTGCACAAAGACCCTCTGCGTCCTGTGCACAGAAATGGAACATAAGGAACATAAGTTTTCGTTGAGTTCATTTTGTGCAATGAAAGTTTAAATTGCTCAAAAAACTACACATTTCAAAACATTCAGGCAATGTGGTGGCAACTCACAAGGGTATTTAGGGATGAGCTCAAAACCAAATTCTCCTGTAGGGAATATAATTTACACATACTTATGAGGAAGAAGTGATAAATAGTATTGAGTATTAAGTACTTAAATTCTCTCATATTCTATTTATTTACAATTTAATTTAAAAAAAAAACTACAGATATATTTTAAATCAATGTAAATATAGCAGTAGGTAAATCTTACTTTTTTGATGTCTTAATTTTACTCAACCCAAGAAAATTATTTTGCGTTAATTGAACAGAGGATATTAATTTTCAGCTCATTGTTCTCCCATCATTCACTTTAAATTCGAACAATCACTAAATGTTTGATTGAAGTTTCATCCATTTTTAAATAGTGACTACTTTGTTTAATCTCATAACAGCTGATTTATCTTTCGAGTAGGACAAGTACATCAGCTCTCTGTTCAGTATGTTTCTTCACATCAATCTAAATCATTTTTAGAGGCGATATTATGTCATCCCAGAACAAAAAATATTGCTGCCTGATATACGGAACAGAAAACCTGACACAAAGTTATGCATTCCCAACTCAGCGTTCTCCTCCTGGTTCATATTAAAAACGACCAGTTACAAAAAATATGAATGGAGATTTCATTCATTTCCAAATAAAGGCGAAACTGTGTAAGACTCATTGTATGTAGACAGTCTAGGATTAGATCACCAGTCAAGCAATTTACCAGCGATCCCGATTTGGCCGACTCGATTCGATTGATGAGAAACAACTCTCTTCAATTATTCTCTAATTGCAATTTTCACTTCCAAAAAAGGATTGTCTTGAACTCCCTTATGACTCTCTTCTTAAAAGCATTTAATTTTTATATAATAATAATCCATTCAACTATAGTTCGGCGATTGAATTGATAAAATAATACTGATTTTATAATCCTAGCATAATAGAATCGTGATTAGTTGAATGAAAACTTAGTAAGTTTTGGCTTTTTTTCAACGAAGATATAAATATTAGTAAAAGCTTACACCTTCTTCAATAGAATAATAAATCATTTTAACATTGAATTCTATTTTCAATCGTATGCCCGATTTCTATTAAAAAAATAAATAATTAAATTATTAAAGATTGAATGAAAAACCATTTGAGTACTTTGATATATTTAGAAATTCTTGTGGATTGCATATGGATATTAACAGCTTACAGATTAATATTATTCAATATTACTAAACGATACATTACTGATATAAAGGACGTTGCGAAAGGTGGAAGCGACTTATAGACAGCCTATACCCAGTATAAGAGGCTGCTCGAAGTCATTGACGTCGAGCAAGGCTTAGTATTATTAATACTGAACGATTGACAAGTTTTAGAACTGTTGCCGGTTCTCACAACAGAAAACCTGAACACTTGTGGTCATCAGATAGGTGGGGTAGGTGTAGTATATGGTATATTCTTTACAGTTCGTTCTATTCGTTCTTTATGTGTCTTTTAAAAGCATAAAATGCAATCATTCTATGTGAATATTCCAACCATCGTCTTAGGGTTCTCTAGAGTAACTATTAGATTGCTTGTTTTTATAAGATCCTTTGTACTTAAACTATGCTAGTTTGAGTAGCTGTAATGTAAGTAGTCAGACATAAGTTATCGACCACTCGATTTCCATTCAAATTAATTAGTTTATTCATCATTTTTTCATAAATGTCGCATTCAACACTAGCTTTTAAATATAGTTTTAATAAAAATTTTAACAACAAAAAAATCTGCACCACAAAATAACTTAATCCCTCCACTTCTACTGCCTCAGTAACACACTTTCAATAAAAATAAATTCAAATATAAATAAAAATGTAAACACAAAATTTCAACAAAAAATAGGATTGTGTTGAAGTCTCATCAAAAACACTCCCGCTCAATAGAGTCCTGGGTTGTAAATTATAACCAGTGGCAGCCACTGATACGGCTGCAAAAAATGCGAAGGATGACACTAATTTGTATGCAATCGAATTGAGTTTGTCGTTATTGTTACAAATTCTATGGATATTTATACTGAAGTGTCATATAAATTCTAATAGAAACAAGCTCACACTCCACACTCCCCATAAGAGCTTTGTTTAAAACGTCCATCGACCGCCCACAGTGGGTCGAGCATGCACAGGACGGACATATGCTGCACACCATGGCTAATAAAATACAAATGAAAATTGGTTTCCATCGAACGTAAATAACAATGAAATCGGCCACTAAAGCGCTGTGCAGACCGAAGGTCAACTGTGGAAAATAGCAAATCAATAGAAAATGGCAACTCTACATAATAAACAATTATTTTTTATGGCAGCACATAAACAAGGCAACAATGGCAGCAATGGCAGCAATCGCAGCAATCGCAGCAATTCAGGCGAAACCAATAGAAATCAGTCTTCCTTTTTGATTTTCAACTCATTTCGGATCTTCCTTAAAAAAATTAATTTAAAATGAAATCTTTGCATTTGTAATTTGCATGAAAAGCCATAAAAAATTAAAAAGTATTTATAAATTTATTATATAAAAATATTAAAATACATAGCAGTGTGTTTGTCTATGATTGACGTAGCTAAATTTTGATTCCAACCTCGCCGGGATTGTGAATTTTAACGAAACGATCGTTTACTTTGTACAGTATCTCCTTATGCGTTTCTTCTGTTTTGTATGGGCCAGCATCGAGATCTCGCTCCACCAACAACTTGCCATCAACTTCACGGAAAAAACCACTCTTCAGCTTTTTAACGCGTATGCGAATGTCGCCCAACTTGGCCACATTATTATCAACCAATTCGTTTATATCACAATTGCTCATCTTGGTGATTACAGTTAGATTCTGATACTCCTTTGGGAAGTTTGCTAACTCTTGGCATAGTTGCATCACTTGTTCTTTTGTCGCTCCCAAATTGAGCAAAATTGATAAATTATCTATTAAAATTGTGGTGCTTATGCGATTGGTAAAATTGGTTTCGATTTGTTCACGGATGGCAGTCAAGAGTAAAGAAGTAATCTGTTCCTCATCTTCCAGCCACTGCGAGTTGACACCATCACGCGCCATAGCACTTAATGGATCAATGATGTTTAAAGTTTTATCCAGAAATATGTTTGCGTTATAACCAAGACGTAGACCAGCATTCAAGTAATGCTGATAGTTGTGCTGTAGACAGACTAGTAAAGCGCCAGCATTGGAGATGCGCAAACGTTGACCCAAAATGCAGCTTATTAAGAAACTGCCATCCATGTCAGACTCCTCACTGATATGGACAAAGGCAGGCAACTTTTGCTCATTCAGACCACATGCTGAAAGTATTGAAGCGGCCATTATGAAAAATGTATGTTGTTTGTGGAGTACTTTGACAAAATTGAAAGGGTTTATGAACGTTTTGAGCTGTAAAAGAAAAAGTACATTTAGTATATTGAATGAATACTAGAAAATATTTTCTTTAAAAATAGAAGAAGCTAAAGCTAAAGGAAATAACATTTATGAAGCAATATTTTTATGAACACAATTACAAAATAATATTATTAGACTGTGAACTATCGAGTTAGTAAATCGGATTTGTTAAACAAAAATGCAAAATGTTATACAAAATATGGAATAATGTGGTAAAACGTTAATATGTCTCTTTATTCTTTATTTCCCTTTAGTTGTGTGATAATCCTACTTAAACCTTGACCTACTGCAGTTTCCTCAATGATTGCAATCCTTTTTATTTTGCATAGACCATTTTTATCCTAGTCAGTCAGCCTACAGTCTTATACTGACTGTGTTGACATGTAATAGACCTGTAATATTTTTTACAGACAGCAGAAATTGATTCTTAACTCTCTCTTTGAAAATAACTTAAAAATGTTTATTTTATTGACACCAGACTCAATTTAAGAACGACTATATATCTTAAAAACATTTCGCAGATATTAATAAAAATTAATAAAAATAATTTTTGAAATTTATGTTTATTTTGGCCAATGAACTTGACCAATTTCGTTTGAAATTGGAATTATAGCAGTAAATGACGCATAAACCTTTAGAGACAGCGGATGAGAGCATGTTTCACAAAAAGTTTCAATATTTTTAAATTAATAAATTTCCCAGTGAAATCTTACAAAATTTAGTTTACAGCCAAAAGTAATATTGTCCATTCTCCCCCATTGCCACTTAATTATGCCATAAGCAATATGCACCATAAATTTTTCATCTTTCTCAGTTTTTTGTTGAGTTCTTCTCTGACTTAATTTGGCTTGTTTTTTGTACAATTTAAATGCAAAGAAATGACCAAAAAATATAACCAAAATTAAACAAAAAAGAAGAAGAAGAAGAAACATTTTTCAACAAACTTCTACATTGGACAATTCGCCTGAGTGCAACTAACTTGACCCACACAAGGCGCACATCAGGAACATGCACAATAGGTTGGAGGTTGGAGCTTAGAGGTCGGAGATCGGGCATATAAGCATAACGGCCGTTATGACTGAAGCCAGACTATGTTGCATTAATTTTCTCAATTGAAATTGGGAAAAACTAATACAAAAAATACGAGTATGTGCACAGTATGGAAGGAAAGTTCGCATGAAAAACGAAATATGCAGAAGAAAAATGAATCCTGTCCAGATGTCATTTGCACACGTAACAACGCACCATTGCAAAACACAGAGCGAATCCACTTAACTCATGGATAATTTGTTATGGTTCACGATACACAAAAGTTGGAAATTAAAATTGACTGGGTCAGTTATATTTGGCTTTTTTCTAAACGAAATCCTTTCTCGTCCATTGCTCGGCCAAGAATGATTTGCAGTGAGCAATTAAAAAAATTATAAAAAGAAAGCAAGAAACATTCTACGTGCCTGGGACAAGTTAATTAAATTTATGAAGAATTTATTTG
The DNA here is from genome assembly GCF_002237135.1 of Teleopsis dalmanni. NCBI lineage: Eukaryota > Metazoa > Arthropoda > Insecta > Diptera > Diopsidae > Teleopsis > Teleopsis dalmanni. The sequence goes on along the minus strand of NC_051847.1, from coordinate 229,438,973 downwards.
TCCAATTTCAAGACATTTTCATTTCATTGAGAGAACAAAAAAATTACAAAAAAAACAATTGAAAAAAATAATAAATACTCTTTCCCATTGATATGCGAAGAACATGAATTTTAAATTGTTTACAGACAAACGCTCTCAAAGATAAACGTAAACACGCGTAGGTGGCAAGTGGGCGTGAAGTAAACAAGCCACACTTAAGCTCATCAAGAACTGGTTCATAACACGCTGGAGCAGTCTACAATGGAGCTCATATGCAGATTGTTAGCAAATTGGTCGGCTGTGAGGGAAAACGACAAAATCGAACTTTCATAAACCTAAGCATTGTTTGCATAGCAAATATGTGGTAAATCCTTCCTAGATTTATCACACAATCGCACGCACACACACATGTCACGAGCGTAAATGACTCTACATACGCGTTAACCTTTTAGCCTGATTAAATTATTTTTAGGCTGAAAGACAAATAACGGAAGCGGGAGTAACAGCAGAAGCAGAAGCAGAAGCACTCATTGACACGCAAACCCATTTAAGTCTAAAAAATTAAGACAACTGAACTGAGGATGGGAATTGCGGTTTGGGGAACGCTGCCTGCGTTAATGCCTTCATTCATGCTTTTTCATTCATCCGATTCGCACTACTTAGGTCGCCACTCCTACTCCAGCCGCGCTTCACCACAAATAATTTCGTTCAAAAATTTACTGCGTCTACAGTTACTCACAGACTCATTTAAATTCCATTAAATTTTATGGCAAACTTCAACTAAAGAACTCGTTTAAAACAAAAAACTTCACAAATTCTCAGTTTCTTCTTATTTTAAACTTGACAAATAAAAAATATTTGTCAGATACAAAAAGGACGTAATCCAAATAACGCATTAGTGACTGCTTCTTTTTAAATTTCATTTAATTTAAATTTGATAGATTCCACAAGTTTCGTTAATGTCGGAGCTCTGCTGATAAGTTCATCAAAGAAATGTCTTGATGTCTTGTCTATTAGAAATATTCGTGCTCTGACATCTGAATAAAAGAGTTAAGAAGAAATTAAAAGAAAGAACTTGCTTATAAGATTGTAAAATGAGAACATTTTTAAGAATTCGTCATTGTTAAATACCAGAGGCACATTTTATAATAGGTACTTATCAATTAGGCGCCTTTTGATAAAACAAAAAAGATTTAAGATAAGCTAGCTATTTTAAGGAACTTTTTGTAAACCCACGTCTATTTCATACCACATTACTACTGTAACTGTTCTGTAAAGAGAAAAAGCTTTTATTGCTTACACTAATGACATCGGACAGATACTAGACTAAAATATACTTCGGACTAAGTAAACAATTGAGAAATAAAGTCCTCTCTCGACAAACAAAAATCACGCTCTACAAATCTGTCATCATGCCTGTATTTTGGGCTAAGTAAGCAATTGAGAAATAAAGCTCTCTCTCGACAAACAAAAATTACGTTCTACAAATCTCTCATCATGCCTGTCCTGCTGTATGCTGCAGAAGCTTGGATAATTACCAACAGTAATGAGAAGGCGTTAGCAGCATTCAAGAGAAAAATTCTTCGGACGATCTATGGTGTCTTAAGCGTTGGCGACGAGTATCGAATTAGATGGAACGATGAGTTGTACGGGCTATACCGCGACATTAACGTAGTTAAGCGCATAAAAATGGTCACATGGTCATGTCTTGCGAATGGAAGAAAGTGTTCCGGCTAGAAAGGTGTTTGATGCAGTACCCGCAGGTGAAAAACGCGGTGGAGAACGTCCGCATCTTAGGTGGAAGGACTAGGTGACCAACAATTTGGGGACGCTCGGTATATCTAACTGGCGACAGCAAGCAACTAATAGGACTGACTGGCGGAGGCTACTTGACGCGGCCAAGGACGACTCACGTCTGTAATGGCCAACTTAGTAAGTAAGTAAGCAGGTCGAATTAATCTATTGCAGCAGCACACTACAATTAGCAGAAACTGATATGAGTTCTAAGAATTCTTCTACAGATCCGCTATAAATATTGGAAAAGGCTTTTAATAAATCATTTTTATTAGAAACAAAAGATTACGAAGGCATCCTCGCTCCAACGATCTTTCAACATATGATAAAATCAAAAAAGTGAGGGAAATTGTGAAGAGACTAATAATTTAATAGCTGATGATCACAATATATCTCACACGAACTTGTAGTTATATTTTAGTAAATATTCTAATATTAAATATATTTTTTTGAGATATCTGGCTTTAAAATTTAAAATGTTTATTATCGGTTAAAAAGAAACGATAACTTGTTTGTGTAATGAATTCGAAAATTTCATATCGTAGTTGGCAGTAGAGGATAATTGCAGTTATCTGTTATTGTAATCTATCTAAAAAGTTTATATCTTTGAATCTATATATTCCTAGAAGTAAACTACATCGCCATGTAGAGTAGTGAAAAGAGTTTCTTAAAATAGCTAACTCTGCCAAAGTACGTTGTCAAGTCTGAGTCTCTGGGAAATTGGATTTGTGTTATTTTTATACCCAAATTTCATATATTTCACATTTTTGTGAATGCTTAAAGCACTAAAAAGTTTTTATTTTCTAATCAAATTTTTTTATATATAAGAAAAACAAAAAAAAAATTATGGAAAACATAAAACAGTTATTTGACGATATTGTGAACATTGGCCCATTAGCTCAGTTGGTTAGAGCGTCGTGCTAATAACGCGAAGGCCGCGGGTTCGATCCCCCCATGGGCCAGGTATTATTTTTTTTTAAATTTTATATATTTTTTTACTTCATTTATTAAGAAATCATAAAGATCACCCTGATTAATTCAACTTATACGCCGTGATATCTGGTAAATAAGGTCTCATAAAATAATTTCCAAATCATTATATATTTCATTATAGTAAGTTTATATAAATAATTTGTGATTTAATGTTATAAGTCTTTAATATTCTAAAACTTATTGTTAGGCTTTCATTTAAATAGATTCATTAAAGACATTTTGTTAAATAAAAAAAAAAAAAGCAGAGTTTATGCGTTGAGAACACAGGGCGAAATTATCTGAATACCTTTCTACAATTTCTCTGTTCAAATCCTTTTTTCTTGATTTTATTTTAGAGACATCAAGTACAAAATGATAATTTAAAGAAAATCAAATTTCCTGATTTTAATTTCATAAAACGAATTAAAATACCACCATATACTTATAAAGGCGAGAGCTTAACAATTAACAATTGCAAGTCAAGAGAATAAGAGAGCCTTACATAACATAGGCCAAATGAAATAGAAGAAGCAGTCTTATATTATGAAAATGTCTAATCATTATTACAAAATCATAACAAAAAAATATTATAGCTATTAATTCAAAAAATATATTTTTTAAAACTTAGAGAAAAAAAAACATTTGGCCCATGGGGGGATCGAACCCGCGGCCTTCGCGTTATTAGCACGACGCTCTAACCAACTGAGCTAATGGGCCCGATGTCAAGTCGCTGTCAGATTGCACAAATCAAAATAAATTAACTAATGTACAAATATTTAATTTAATTTTCAATAATTTGTTTTTTACAATTTAATTAATTAATTTTTTTTACAAATTAATTACTTATACTATATAACAAAAACAATTAACTTCCAAGGACCGCGAGTTCGAGTAAATTGATGGTAAATTGATGAAATAGTAAAGTATGTCGGTATTGCAGGGAATGTTAGTATTTACCAGAATTTCGAGTAGGGTACAAATACGAGTAAGATACAAATTAGGTAAATAAGGTGTTACCATTATGAAAATTTTTTAAAGATGTTTAATAAATAAATTTGAAAACTTTAAACCAAAAATAATAAATAAGTGCGTAAGTGCAGTGTAAAAAATCCCTAGGAAATTTCAATTTACTTTACCTCAAATTACTCGAACTCGCACACGGCCATAATACTTATCGATTATGTTTATGCTTATCGATTATCTTATATCTTATTATATTATCTTATCGATTATCTATAATAACTTATTAAAATAAAAAGATTTTAAACAAATTTTGCACTCAGTACCGAGACTTAACATAAAAATATTGAAAATAATTGAAACTTCGTATATTTTTGAAAATTTGTTGAGTAAATAAAAGCAGAAAGGTTTGCAAATATGTTTATGCTTTATAGTATGAAACAAAATTTTTTTTTTTGAATTCTAGAAAAAAAATATACAAAAACTAATCAATTTAGGTATTCTGAAAATCGATCTAAAAAATACGATTGCAGGTTTATTATATTTGATATAAAAAACAAAAAATCAAAATGATAAGGCCCAAACTCGTTGATGTGGTAAAAAATTGGTTACCATATTAAAGTCTAATAGTTTAATCATTGAAATGCCAATAATGTAAGTAACAAAGGAATCTACCATTGTGGATGAACCGAGCAGCGAACAAGCAGCCTCGGTTTGCTATTTTAGGGGGTGTTAAAGGATGGATCTGAGAAAATATGGTGACATTTAAGATTTTTTTTTTATTATTATTATATATTCAATTGCGCCTAGTTAAAAATAAAAACTAATTAGCAATATTTTTACATCGGGGACTTGAGATAGTCGACATCCTTATCGGTTATATTATAGTATACTGATTAATATGTAACTTAATTAGTTAAATTAGACTATTTGGTTCTCTTAAGCCGGCGTACGAGATCTTCTATTTAAAGGAGTGATAAAGCTTCTGTATTGCATTGAACTTCAAGTCGTTTTTTATGAGCTTCAGCCTAAAACGTGATTATTTCAGTCACTTTCGGAACATGCAAGACACGATGAGGGTCGCTGTTACGCACATACCATGAAGCATTGGTAATTGTTCTCAGGATGTTGTTTTGATATCGTCGGATTATCTGCCAACGATTTGACTCAGAGGTGCAACCCCAGAGTTCAAATTCGTAGGCCCAAATTGGAAGTAGTACCTGCTTCTATATACATATGTACCATGTGTATTTACTGTTTGAAGCATAACAAAGGAATCGTCTTTCTTCCTGATGAATGATAGACTAAAGTCTGTCGAAATTAGTATGATATAAAATATGGTTTGAGTATGTAAGACTAAAAGCATTCATCTACAGCCGACGATAGAAATTATTGTCTATTTGGGTGTGATTTCAATATTCTGAGCATGCCTATTTCAGACAATAATTACGAAGAATTTTACCACTTCGCTATTGAAGTATCAGGTAGGGTTTGTAAAATTTTAAGATCAAAGTTGGTTTTTTTTCTGGTTTCGAATATTTTATTATTTTACAAATAATTTTTACCAAAGAATTATTTATACAAATGAAAACCAGTTAAGTCTCGCACGTCACAAATATTAAATAAAGAAAATAAAGGAGTTTCTGAATATTTGTTGTCGTCTAAAATTATTATAACAGCCCTTTGTAGGACGTGTGCGAGTTAGGCTAAGTTGATGCTAAACCAAATGGGAGATTTTTTGGGATTTTTTACACTGCACACATTTAGCCATTTATCAACACGTATCGACACATTACTGCATTATCGGCGCAACTAAGAATTTCCCTCATTTAGAACGCAACTTAGCCTAACTCGCACACGACCGTAAATACTTTATATTACATCCGACATGCAGTTTCACAAGACGCAGAATGTAATTAATCTGTTTTCACTTATGAAGTTTTACTGAACTACGTTAAACCACAACGCAGTTTAATCTAAAAACTATGATATTATAAATATTTGAATAAGGAAAAGATGGCGAGCTTAAGGATTCTGGATCCAATTTGTCCAAATGTCCCACTGTGGTCGTTTAACAAATTGCTTTACTATTTTGATGGTAGTTCATAAAACATTTTGTAAATAGTGTTTATCACATAAAATCACATTTTTTTAATTGTTTTCACAGTATTAATATGACGGAAGCGCTACCAAAACGTAAGGCACGTTGGTATTTTGGTGGGTTGTCTGCGGCGGCTGCAGCTTTTTTTACCCACCCATTAGATCTGATAAAAGTAGTATTGCAAACGCAACAACACAAAACTTCAGTTTTCGAGGTAACAAAAAAAATCACAGCAGAGCATGGCTTTTTTTCGTTATACAACGGGATTTCAGCTTCAGTTTTACGACAGCTGACTTACTCAACTGCGCGTTTCGGTGAGTATTGGCTTTCAAGACCAAGTTAATCGTAATATGCTAAAGAGAATGTTTTTTAGGGATCTATGAGGCTGGCAAGAATTATATAAGTACGAGCACATTTGCTGGTAAAGTAGAGTTAGCCATCATATCAGGTACAGTGGGTGGTTTTATTGGTAAGTCAAAATTATAAAATAAATACTTAATTATACAATGCGTCATAAATCAGGTGCTCCGTTTGATTTGGTGAATGTACGTATGCAAAACGATGTAAAACTTCCACCGGAAGAGAGAAGAAAGTAAGTACACTGAAAAGATCTTCCTAATATAAGCTGATATACAGATATTTTATATAGTTATAAAAATGCTGTTGACGGATTATTTAAGGTGTACAAAACAGAAGGAATTAAAAATATGTTTACTGGTGCTGAGTTAGCTACGGTCAGAGGAGTATTAGTGACAGTAGGTCAAATTGCATTTTATGATCAAGTAAGTTTTTTCTCTGCCAAAATATATGTATATTTGAAATTTTGCTGATTTACTTGAATTTATGGTATGTTTAATAGGTAAAAAGCACATTACTGGAAACTGCATACTTTGAAGATGACCTGAAGACCTACTTAGTTTCTTCTCTTGCTGCGGCAATAATTTCTACCACACTAACGCAACCTATGGACGTGCTTAAAACTCGTGCTATGAATGCTAAGCCAGGAGAGTATAAAAATACTATGGATATTGTATTACATACTGCCAAACTTGGTCCATTAGGTTTCTTCAAAGGATATTTGCCAGCGTTTGTGCGGATTGGCCCGCACACTATATTGACATTTGTCATATTAGAACAAATGACACATCATTTTGGTATATTTTGATTGAAATTTGTCTGATAAAATTATGTGATTATATTTAGTATTATTTACTCTAAATTAAGTAGATATAAAAATCAAATCTATTTTAATTTAACGATAATATAAAAAATGTTTTACACCATAGAACTCAATAAATTTGTGAGAATGATTTTTTGATATATAAATGGATTTCCTACACTTCAATTGAGGAATACTGTTTGTTACTATTACAATTATTCAGTGACATAGTGCTGTCGCCAATATGACTCAGAACATACATCCAATTAAAGCCACAACAACATATCACTTGAAGAAAATGCTTGTCTTTGCTTGACTTAGAAACGATAGCTTTGAAAAAGTAGTCAGTAAATGCAAAAGAGTCTACAAATCCAAAACAAATTGATCAAATATCTTTCTTCATATGAACTTCATACATTAAGATTATTCTCTTGTGCTTAATAAGATAATTTCCAAACTGCAAGAATCGTATCAAGAGCTAGTAAATTTCAAAATAAATAAGAAGATTTCTCTTTATTGGTCACATCGTTTGAGGGAACTGAGAAATTGAGAAACTGAGAAAAGGTGCAGCGAAATAAAAAGTTTGTAATAAACAGAAGCACTTGGTGACTTGGTGTTTTCTCAAAAAGAAACTGTCTTAATTTTGATCATTTTTACCAAAATAACTTATTCTTATATATGTAACATTGTAATCGGATTAAGATTGGGGATGTTTATTGGAGCACCTTTTAGTAATAGCCTCGATCGTACGAATTTTAGGTGATTAGTTAACCTGGAACTCACAAGATCACGGAGAAGACAATGCGACATTAATAAGTGCTTTGTTTAAAGAAAACTTTAATAATCAATATTTGGACCAAGTTTTAAAAATTATGTTGTGGCGCTGCGTAAATTATTTAATAATCCATTATAATGTCAGTTAGGAAAAGGAAAATTTAGTTAATACCTTTAAATTTAAGACAAATCGAATTTATTAATAATATTATCACAGTTAAACAATATAATTTTTGTTACACGATTATTTGATTAGCCATTGCGTTAACCAATGCGCTTGCTAAAGATTGTCTCTCTACTCAGCACAAACACTTGCCAGTAATAAGAATGTCTGCCACCCTTAAATCCACCTGTGGTTTCTTATCATTTGAACCACGTTATGGAAATATTTTTTTTTTCACAATTTAAACTTTTGAATTATTTTGAAATTTATATTCTTCTGGTAAATAAATCAGATTTTCTTTTTTAAAACTTCAACTCACCACGAGTAATTAGAATCTAAAGAATTTCAATTAACTTTAAACATCAAACTTTAAACGATTTAATTCAGATACTTTTCGATGTTGTTTTTGATCGAACGCACACTGGGAAAAGCGAAGAGCAACGAAGCTTGCGAACTTTGTGGTGTGCGGTTGACTCGGAATTTACGAGAACTCAGCATTTCGAAGAGAACGGCAGCGAGTCTAGCACTTATCAATGTATCTGCTACAATCGGCAGTAAGAGTATCTCAAACTATACTTTACTTTGGTTTATATATTTATTAATATTTATTGCAGTGAAAATAAAATTCCTTTTGAGTACTTTTAGTAGTTTTACTTGGGCGTAGAGAGAAAGAGGGGCGAAGGTCCATTTTAAATATAGCCAAAATAATATCTCTTTATTAAAAATGGTCGCAAGAGTTCTATCAACTAGCTCCAGTTAATAAAAAATTATATCTTAGTCGTATATTTATATATGGCCTTTACCCTATTGTTCCTAACTTCAGACCCACTGCATATTTGTGCTCATTGAGGCTTGAAAATTAATTTCATTACGCAAATTTTGTGATTAAATCGATTACAATTAAACAATTGATACTTGACAAAAGGATATCAAGGACGTATAGACCATCAAGCACAATCGAAACCAAATACTACTGACATCGCTTTAAATTATTTTTAATTAATTTTATTTTATTTGTTTTCTATGCACCAAGAAAGGAATTTGCGGTAAAATTTTTGTATAATTATTTTAATATATTTTTATTGGAAATTCAAGAGCAATTAAAATTTCAATTAAATTTACATAGTACAAAAGATTCTTTCAAGCACTTGATTAGTTATTTGCGAAATCAATTTTATTGTTTCAAATTTAATAAATTAATGTGAATTATTAATTAAGTATTTATTTCCTAGTATTTGATTTTGTCATTATTTGGAACAATTTCATACCTTTTGGTCAGAAAACTCTTTTTATTAAATAGAAGAATAGAAGTCACCTCATGGTGACTGTCCTTTTAAGAACATTCACTGTATTTTGGAATGGATTTCCGTCACATAACGCTGTTCTGTTATATAGCTAAGATTATTTTTAGAATGAAAAATATAGTTATAAGGAGTACGTTTCATAGTTAGAAAAAAACTTTATTCTAAGAATACACGTGCCACTCCACAGCATATGAAATAAAGATATTAATTTAGATATTAATAAAGATATTCAAAAGATATTAATTGAGAATTTCTTACTACAAAATGGACTTCAACATAACCATACTATTGCTTTGATGATAACATTTAATACAAGTTTTAGTAAAAAGAAGTTACTCTATTTAATTTATAAAGGTTCTTTAGTAAAAATATTAGTGTTTCATATTGTCATTTGATTACAATCATACACTAATAAATATACACTAATATTATAATATACACTAAATATACACTAATACTAATAATATTATACACTAATAAATAAATATTACAAATATTGTAATATAAACACATCGTATTCAATAGCATTTGAGATTATTAGATAATTTTATATACTTATACTATTAACAGTTGAAAAGCGTGACTACTTTTCATACACTGAAAGAGAAAATTCAATAATAATAACCATGTGCTCTTATTACTATAGCCCTAAAACCAATCAAATAAAGCGCATATACACTGTTTTCCCTCAACTCTTCACAGACAAAGAGTTAAATCCTTTGAAGAATTCAACTTAAAGGAATTACTAGAGCTTGGCATAGTCGACTGTAAAAAGCTTTTAATGTTTACCATTGAAACCAGATGATTTGATGACTGAAATTTGTTGATGAATTGCGCTACGTGTCTCAATTGTAACACAATTGCCCATGTCTATGCAAGTTCCAATATGCTCTATCTTCGAAACTACAATAATAATAATATGATATACACTTAAACAACCGACTATAGCTCCCCGATTATTTGTCTAATGTCATGAAACTGAGCGTCGTATCGGACAAACAAAACACAATGCTGAGTGTTAAATAAAGAAACTGGAGAAAAGCAGCATGAAATAAAAAAACACATTCAAAAACAATGAAACTCAAACAAACCAACAAGAATCACAATCAAACTCTTCAATGCATATGTAATTATAGGTCTACGGGGACTAGTTGTGTTTGTATATGTGAGTGTTTGACGCTGAACAGCACATAAAACAAAAATTCATTCGATCTGAGCAATGTAGCGCCCGCCCTTTACTGCTCTAGTACAGCACTTTCAAATGAAAAGCTCTGGTCTCCACTGCACCTATCTGTCCCTACAAGCGGTGGACTACACGTGTGTAATGTATGTGTGTACATGTGTGTGTGTTTATTAGCAACAGAATTAGCTAAGAGGCGACCCCAACTTAACCGTGTGCCGCCAAAACATCCGTAGCCTATGCGTTGCCTAACGAAACTTCAGTCTGTAGTTTGTTTCAGAGTCGAGTCAGTATAGTTGCGGCGAGCCGAGCGATCTGTTCCACTTTGCTCTGCTCTAGTCGCGTTCAGTTCAGTTCAGTTCAGTTCTAAATTCCAGACGAGAGTGTGCGGTGAGCTTATGACCTCATTTCGAATTCATTGCTAGCGAGCGTCTCGCGTGTGTTTACATCACGAATAAAAAAAACCTTCCGTTGAAATAAAAAAGTATCTGCTGATTTCTTGCTTTTATCTGCTGCGCTCAGGTATCGAAATTTGAAATGTGAGTTGTGTTTCTTGTTTTTCATAATTTATAGTTTTTTGTGCTTTTTTCTTTTTTGTTTTTTGTTTTTTGTTTTTTGCATTTCGGACTTTAATGCTGTAATGTGAGTGCAAAAATGCTGAATCATTTCATTGAATTGAAGCGTTTGCATGTATCTGAGAGCTGAAAGTCGCCTTGGGCCTTGTGCCTTGCGCCTTGTGCAATGCGATTTCAAAGTTAAGTTCAGGTGCATTTCAAGCGCTAGCAACTCAATAAACTTGAAAACATTTAAGTTCTGTGCTGAGAGACGAACAGATAAATAAACGACCGCGAATAACAAATTTCATTGCCAAATTGGAAAGTTTTGAATATTTCATTATGAAAGCGTGTAGATTGCCTTCCATTATCAATTAAATTATTCATTTGGTGACATTTAATGACTTCAAGAATTTGTACTTGTATTTGATAAGCGTGAATGTTTCACTAATGCAGAGCGCCTAATATATATATAAGCCGGCGTCGGAGATAAGCCCCAGTGAAATGAGTTTCATTGATAAACGTGTCAAACAAATGTAGTGGAGTGTGTTTTACTTTTTAAAAGTTTTTAAACTCAACGAAACAAGTGGTAGAGGAAAAAATTTTCCATAACCAAAAACAACCCATATTAATTAATAAAAATACTTTATACTTCAAATATAAAATTTTAGAAAAGGCAATGCAACAGTGTGCCCTGTTAGATATATTATGCTATTTCTGGCGGAAGGCTACAACTGCTAATATTCATTAGTTCAAGATTCCGAATCTCATTTGGTTCAATGAAGGCTAAATAGAGTTAGTGAATCTGTTTTCTGACATTCGCAGGACATAAACAGGCAGAACAGGCAGATGTTTTCCTCTGCATTTCAGAGAATCTACAGATTCAAGAATGTTGCAAAAAATATTTAAATAATCTACAGAATCTACAGGCACTATTGTCATTCAATCCCATTTTTAAAGGTAGCAGCTAACAGGCGTATTCCGCGTTTAATCCTAAGATCAGATCTTTTTAGACTGCACACAATTCTAGCATCTAAATACTGTTGCAGTTCCATAAGCGATACTATAAAGAATCTTAACTCTTCTGCGTCATCTGCTTTCGTAAAACTTTTTATAACAAATTATTTTGGTATATTTCCTTTTCTGTACATAATATGACAATTTTTTATTTTATGACAATTTCGGTTCGTTATCGAACCCAAGAAGTAGAGTTCTAGTTATACCCAATCTCTTACCTGGAACTTCCCAAAAAAAAAAAAACTTAATTTTGTCGCTATACCTACTCTGGTTTAAATTCGTTATCGATTTGGGTTCGTTATCGAACCCAAGAGGTAGAGTTCTAGTTATGCCCAGTCTATTACCTGAAACTTCCCAAAAAAAAAACTTAAACTTAAACTTGTGTCCTACTCTGGTTTAAATTCGATAAAATTCGTATTTTCTATATTTTTTTGGTTTTAAGCTTTCATTAGCGTTATATAAATCATAGTTGTTATTTTCACATGGCTATAATAATTATTTTGTAAATACATTTTATTGATGATTTTGTTATTTTATTGAAATTTCAATGATCAAATCGCATAAAGTTGCAAAAGTAAAAACAAATATTGTTTTAAATACAAAACAAAAACGTGCTAAAATGTTACAGAAACGAAAGAATTCTTAAATATTAGTATCTGAAACATGTGTGAATCTTTAATGTAATTTAAAAACATTTTAATTCTAATATTTATTTAAAAAACCTGCAGTACAGCAACCCCAAGCAGTACAGCTTGGGGTTCCAAGCTAACAGTCACGTAATATGAAAATGCAAAGGAACTATTTTATAATCTATGGTTTTAAAATTTATACTAAATATGTCGTAATACAAGTAAACCTCTTCACCTTAACCATACTTTCAGTCAGTGGTCAACTTAATTCAAATCTATACATTAATAGTAAATATTTTACAAAAGTCAAAGTGCCAGCAAACAGCATCAAAAATTATAATAGAATATAAAATAAAAAAAATAATTGACAACTGTAGTATATATAAGATAATTCTAATCACAATCTACAAATCGGGCTTAATTTAAAAAAAAAATTTTTTTTATTTTTTTTTATTGATGATTTTCTCACAGAATCAAACAATGGACTGAGCCCAGTGAGCAAAGTGAGATAGGGTATATATTAGGTAAATATGCCTATAAGTTCATTTACTGAATTTTAAAATTTGTTAGTTCATGGTACCGAATATATATATCTTAATCTAAAATAATACTTCAGAAACATACATATATAAAAAAAAAACTTCAGAACCTACTGTTTGCAGTACGTAATTAAACTTACTAATAGGTTTTAATAAACCACAATACTGTTCAAAAGAACTTCCATTAGATATTAATTTAATATATGCACTTATTCTAGTCCAATTTTTATTAAATTACTTTAAAGGAAAATTTTCAAACTGTGTGCTACGAACCCCTAAAAATATGTTTATTGTTTTATTCAAAATAAAATCATGGAAGCTTGATATATATATGTGGGTGAAAACTTACAAATTTGTTTTATATTTTGAAACTAAACAGTCGCGTATACGGGTATATTCATTTCGAAAGATGCAAGAGGAAAAATTATTTGTATTTTACTTTTTTGATGAAATATTCATCTTACACTTCCTGTATAATGCATTGGGGTTCTACTATATGTGTTTACATATGCTGCGCCACCTGTGGAGGCAGTGCATCATTGTTAGTTATGTTTATAAGGCAAGGCAAACAACATCCCTACAATTAAATAATAATAACGGAAAATAACGAATCTTGTCCCGGAGCTGAAGATTCTCTTTGAGAATCTTTCAATTCTCTATCTAGAAACTGTTCTATACAAAATGTAAATTTCTGCAGATAATATAACTAGAAATTGTTATACTATGGGCGTGTGCGAGTTTGAGTAAATTGATAGTAAATAGTAAATAGTAAATTATGTCGGTATAGCAGCGAATGTTGATATTTACCAGCATTTCGAGTAGGGTAAATTAGATAAAAATTATATAAATTGGGTGTTACCACTGTGAAAATTTTATAAGTTGTTAAATAAATAAATTTAAAAACTTTCAACCAAAAATAATAAATAAGTGCAAGATATAAATAAATAAATATTTGCATAAGTGCAGTGCAAAAAATCCCTAGGAAATTTCAATTAACTTTACCTCAATTTACTCGAACTCGCACACGGTCTATATGTAACAAGTTTATATAAATTAAGATCCGGTTGAGGAAATAAGCTCATTTATAACCTGTAAGAAGCATTATATAAACAGTAAAATTATTATGTATTATAGAACTGTTATTACTGTTATTCACATCATACATACCTAAATTTGGAGAAATGATTAATTCATTTACTCCTGATATTCTAGCGAAGCATAAGCTTTTCTCTTTAATTACTTTTTAAAAAGTTGATCAAAAATTTGATTAAAATCATAAAACCGCGAATATTCTAATTAATTAGATACATATCCATACAGATCAAAACTTTCCATAACGAAGTCATATACAAATATTTAAGTACTTAATTGACGGGATTTGACATCGTTACCACCCAGTATCTTTCCATTTAAACAATGATTAGATAAAAAAATTTGTTGAGTAAACTAGGAAATTTGAATTTTAATTAATTAGCAGATTTTGTAATAAATTAAACGAGATTTTTGTGCTTAAGTATAATCAGAAATATAGATAAACAATTTAGATTTCAGATTTAACATTTCTTCATAAATTTGGAAAAAAATCAATAGATATTATATAATAGAGTAAGCGTCAGAAAATTCCATTTACATTTCTGATGAAATATATTATTACACTATATAATTGAGCAAAATATCACTGTGATATTTAATCGAACAGCTGATGATTTTTGTAAAATTGCCAAAAATTACAATTACAGAAACAAAAAAAAAAACTAATAGAGAGCCAAAGTCGAAAAGTTTAAAGAATCGTGATACGATTTTTTTTTAATAATCAATTTTTTGATTTTAAAAATATTTTGTTGAATTTGTTTATGAGCTAAAAAAAGAGTAGTTTCATCATGAGATTTGCCGGTATCGTCAGATTTGCGGTTGCTGTGCTAATGTCGAACACACGCGCCCAAAATAATTTTATAGACAAACAACAAACAACGAACCTACTAAATGACTTTGTTTTTAATGAAGATCAACAAATTAAAAAACAAATAAATAAATTTCAAACGAATTAAATATTTATTAATATCACGGGGTGACATTTCAGTTCCACATGACACACCCACTTTTCCAGTGCACATAGAAACGTGACAATTTATTTGTCTATCATATCTGCACTTGGCACTTCTGTGAGGGCAATTCACAGAGACATGCAAATCTGAATAAAATTCCTACTCATAAAACTGTTAACAGAATAATTATTAAAATCAACAAAATTGAATAACGCAAATACGAGTATTGTAAGCTCTTATCAGGCGGTATTCCCTTATCATTACTTATCACTAATCAGTACGATTATTAAATATATAGGATGTGTAGTGGATGTGTAGGGCAAAGTATTCGAATATTTACAACGTTTATCGAATTCTAATCGGTATCGGAACATAGAAAATGCAATTATTGTTTATTGAATTCATAAAATGTTTTCCATTCCATGTACAAGTATTTAATCATTCTATTTTAATAGCTCATAGCTTATAGCTCATAAAATAAATGAATAGAAAAAACATATCAATAAGTGCCTAACTTTGTTTTTTTTTTTTTGAGATAGAAAGTTTATATAAATTGTTGAGTAGATTCAATAAAATTTTAATGACTATTCCTACGACTAGTATGTAGTCGCAATAACTTCTAATATGCAATGATGTTGTTGTCCGCTAGGAACGATTATATTGGTAAGAATGTGGATGGGTAGTGATGGATGGTGGAGAAGTGGGAAATAGAAATAAGGGGTGAGCGGGATTCAAATTAAAGATCAACCCGGATTCGGACGAAGACTAATATGCAATAAATAACGGTTCATGCATGAAACTCCAAAAGTATTAATTTCTAATAATGGTATCCGGATAGAAGATATGAAAGATGGTAGGCTGAAAGAATCAGTTTAAATCATGTTTGCTATTTGGAAACTTAAGAAGCAAAGGAAGTTCTCCAAGGAAGTTGTAGAATTTAAAGCCGGGTTACAATAGCAATAGATCTGTTCCACGAGTTAATCGTAGTAAAACTTAAAATTTAAATTCAAACCAAAACAGCTGATTCACACATCATAACAATTTTTACTTAAAATAAAAAGTTCCTAGATGCTCTCATTTACCCGAAAATTTACTGGTAGAACGGGCTTGTGTATAGACATTGTTACTCAAAGTTACTACGAGTAGCTTGAAACAGAACTAATATAAGTAGATCAAATCTTAATAGATAATGCAGTTTATATAAGTTTGTAACCTTTCTACGAAAGCTATAATTAATTACCAATTTCAGAAGCTTATGAGTAACACTTATTGTTCTATTTTGCTTCAGGGAAATAGAGCTTGAAATATTTTGTAGTATCAATTTACTTTGATTCAATCAAATTCATAATATGCATTATAGATTCAAAGTTAATAGCGTTAGCAGTTGTGGGACGGTTAATTGTATTTCGCATTAAAGTTCCTTGTAAAAGAGAAAAAAAAGATTCATGCATTACCATTCGGTACTTCTTAGCTAATATGCAAAATATTCTTCGATTATAACTTTTAATTTTATTGCTAAGCAAATGCTGTTCCAGTTCTGCCAGCATTTACACATATTGATTGCAAAAAGACACAAGCATTTAACGCTTAATGTTAGTAAACACTACGTAAATCAGTGTGTCAACACAAATATCTACAATTCTCCCGCGACGTATGTCCTGCCCGCCACAATAGGCCCTTTAAGTTGCCGGAGGAAGGCAAACTAGACTCAGAACAGTCCAAAGAACTAACAAACAGACAATTCCAATTTACAAAACATGTTCAAAGCGTATGTGTGTGTTTATCACATATTTACAAAATTACAATATAAATTCAAATCATAAAATGTTAAAATTGAAGTTATGAGTTCATAAAACAACATAATTTTGCATATCATCCTTGGATTGTTCGTTGTGAAGACCGATTCTCCACAGAAAACATTCATACTTTCTTTGGGAAATTTTTTGAGAGAATACATGGAATCTTTTAAATTGCAGCAATATAAATAATATTCGTTATAATATCTGTAAGAATTAGATATTATGCAACGCACTCATAATCTGATGAAATGGATGAGGACACAAATGTGGTCTCCAATGCCTGTCGAAAATATAAATACCGAGCGCTGTTGAAAGCAATAAAATAATAGTAGATTCATTGTGCGGATTTGATTATTATATAGAATATCACATACTAGTTTATTATTATGATACCTGATATTGACGTTTAGGATTTCCTTGCGCGCGGAAATGAGCGCACCTCGCAGGCGATTTTGTGATTGAAAAATTTTCAACCAAAATTAAAGCCTATTATCACAGTATTTTGTTATAAAAACTTACATGAAAATTGCTATATCTGGTCGTAAATAGTTGTAGTCTACAGCAGTTTGAATCAAATTTATTTAAATAATTTTCTGATTAATTTTCGTGGCTAAAAAAAATTGTTTATCAAATTCCGAACAGCTGTCAACTGAACATTGACAGGGTTGCGGTGTAGCATAAGAAATACTACCTTTCGAATGACAGGTTATCGTAAATAATATTAAAAGAATTTAGCATTGTGTGCGCGACAGTAAAATATTTTTAATAAAATTTTAAATAAAAATTTTTAATAAAATTTTAATAAAATATTAATTTAATAAAACTTAATTTTTCAATGAAACGAAAAGTTCCTTCGCTTCGCTTCTCAATCAATACATGTTGTCATACGCTTTGTTGTATTATTAAATTATTACATATATTTTTTGTTGTCTTTACTTTTTTTTTGAATGTGTCTCTTTAAATATTTAAAATTTGTTCTTGTCAAATATTTTTAAACAAAATATACAACACATTTGTATTGATAATAAATCACTAAAAATAAAATAAAATCGGTGGTACTTCGGAAAATATAACGCTTTTAACTTTATATAATGGAATCGGCAACGCTCGATACTAGAATAAATTTGAGGTAAATAGTTAACTAGACGTGCCATAAATGACGACAGATTTTAAGAAGACTGGCTACTTCAAGCAACTTTTTTTTTATTACGCTGAATACCAATAAAGCTAAACTCTTAAAATATAAGGCGAATTGCTGATTTTTGCTTAAAATATGGTCGCACCATCTAGTGGCAGTAATTATATGCAATTTTTTTGTTAATTACACTAACGGCCAATTATACAAAATAAGCGACTTTTCAAAATCTGTCATCAACTCGCAGCATATATTAACATATATAACCCAATATCATTCTGTTTTTGATCAGTATGCCTCCAAGACAAATCTTTTAGTCTCAATAAATTTCATAAATTCTCATTGAAAATTATTTTAAGGACACACGAAATGCACATTTTCTTTTTTTCCGCTATTGAAGAAATGTTAATTGTGCACATTTATCGCCAGCTCATGGTCTAGCGGCACATATGGACATTTTCACAGCGGTTCACAGCGGCTGTCATTACTGTCAAGTGCCTTTCTCATACTAATGCTTCACACAGTATGTCAGGTAATGACTCAAGATGTCGCTGCACAAAGTTGCTTGCAAAAGTATTTCTTGCATAGTTTTAGGGAGTGACAAACGTTTTTAGTTTCCGTTTTTATATTTATTTTAAAAACTTTTAAACTGCTAAAAACCGCATTTAATATATTCTCTATTTGCCAATAAATGCAAAAGGCCAAATAAGTGAATTGCATTTTGTGAATAAAATTATTAATATTAATAATGGAATATTAATAATTGTCAGAAGTAGTGCAAGGCTAAGACCTTGACATTGTGACAAAGTAACAAAGTAAAGAATTGTGCAATAAGTTATTTAAGTTAATATCTAATGATTGAACTTAAAAAATACTTTTAAACTTATTTTATTTTAAATTTAGCCAAAATATGGACTCGAGTACTAGGCAAAAGCGTCTGGCACGTTGGTACTTTGGAGGCATAGCTTCCGCTGGCGCCGCTTGCTGCACTCACCCGCTTGACTTAATTAAAGTGACGTTACAAACACAACAAGGCAAACTATCTGTGCTGCAGCTGACGGGGAAAATACTGCGAGAGCAGGGCGTGTTGGCGCTGTACAATGGTCTCTCCGCGTCTGTGCTGCGGCAGATGACGTATTCTATGACGCGCTTTGGTGAGTATATAAATGGATGAAGAAAATGTTTAATTTGATAAATAATAAAATAATATTTAATAATTCAAGGCATTTACGAAGTCGGCAAACCTGTGATTAACACAGACACTTTTCTCGGCAAAATTGCACTGGCAGGCTTGGCTGGTACTGCTGGTGGCATTGTAGGTGAGTTAAGCGAATTAATTCATTTTCAAAATATCGAAGAAAACACTTGCATTTCCCTCCCACTTGCATTTTCGTAAAGGTACTCCCGCTGATATGGTGAATGTGCGCATGCAAAATGACGTCAAGCTGCCTCCTGATCAACGAAGAAAGTAAGTATACGTCGCTGCGGTAAAAGTTTTGATTGGCTGTGAATGAAACGTGTATTTCAGTTACAAAAACGCCATTGATGGGTTAGTAAAGGTCTACAGATACGAGGGTTTCAGTCGCTTATTCTCTGGCGCCACGACGGCCACTGGCAGAGGTGTCCTAATGACAATTGGGCAAATTGCCTTTTATGATCAGGTAACACTTTTGCTCTTAACATTTTACATTTACTGACTCTCCATTCTATTAGATAAAGACGACGTTACTCACAACTGAATACTTCAAAGACGATTTGCGCACTCACTTCACTGCCTCACTCGCTGCTGGCGCCATTGCCACCACACTCACACAGCCGCTGGATGTGCTCAAGACTCGTGCAATGAACGCCAAGCCTGGCGAATTCAAAGGCCTGTGGGATATCGTCAAGTTCACTGCCAAACTCGGTCCACTTGGCTTCTTCAAAGGCTATATTCCGGCCTTCGTGCGTCTCGGCCCACACACCATTCTGACTTTCGTTTTCTTAGAGCAGTTGCGCTTGAACTTCGGTTACATGAAACAGTAGGCTAAACTCAAGCCATTGAGATTCAAATTACAAATTTGAAAGGAAAACGCAGACCGCGGTGCAGTTGGAGGAGCTTAAACTCCTCGGCGCACTGCAAACTTAAACTCTTAATTTTATTGGTTAAGCTTAGCACAATAATTCTTTCTGTCTTTACTGCATTTTTCGCAATTGTTAAGTTTAAAGTTAACGTTTTATAGAAATTTTACAAATACAAATTAGTTGAAACAAAGGAAACTATAATATTAAACAAATATTAAATTAATTGAATAAATTAAACTACGGAACTAACATTCCTGCTAAATGAGTACTAAACCTAGTGAATAAGCGTAAACTAGCAAATTTTCGTTGCAAACTAAGCTCAAAATAGAAGTCCATTTATGTACTGCAGCGTTTTATATACAATATAGTGCAAATTTATATATCTAGACTCACTCAATAAGGAGAAGAACTATTACATAATGTTATTTACAAAATCTACATTAGCTCAATTGCTCTGTTCCCACAGCAACAAGCAACAATCAACAAGCAGGGCGAAGCAGAACCCGGCCGTTTGTATATTTTGTAAAGTCAAGTGTTTTTATTGAGAGTGAATTTATGAAGTTGAATTTTATGATTGTTATTTAATTCTTTAAGCTGTCAACTCTGTATGTTAAATAAACAAATATTGAAATATAAATAAATGTTAAAAAAAAGAAAATAAAGAAGACTGCTTACGAAAGCACAATTGAATTGAAATTTCTTACTTTTATATAGTTTATCATCGTCGAGACTACAATTGATGTCTAATATTGATCTCATTCAATAAATTGCCACACAGATCCCAATTGCAAACCGATATCGTCTGAATGGGCAACTCTAGGCTTCAACCATCGAGGTCTATGTCATTTGTCTAGAACATACTTTATTTTTTTGTTGCCGGGTATCATAGAATTTGTCACAAAAGGTTTTCCGAGCAAGTTGCGCTGAATCCACCCATTCACTGCAGACACTCTTGTTACTCTATGCAACCTTTCTACCGTATTCTGGATCTACCTTGCTGCCTCAACCAAACTCCAATCAGGTGACCCCTGACAAGTATAAAAAGTCAACAAATCACATCACAAAAGACACATAAATATATTTGCTGCTTTCATTATGTATTCATTATTTGCTTCATGCTAAAAATGCTGAGATGAGAAAGGCTCGAACAACATTAATACGTACGTAGATAGTGGTCGATAATCGTCATATAGTGATGATTTAAGAGTACAAAAAGTGGAAGAAAAGCCATATTTCTAATTTTCTAATTCTGATTGGAACCAAATGAGTTCAATGCAGGGTACTGAAAAAAAATTTTCCGAGGTTCCAGATGTTGACCTTCAACACAGAACGCATCGTAACTGGTGACAAGAAATAAGTCTAAAAGTTAATATGCAGAATATTGCGATATCTGGTCGGATTGTTGTTAAATCGCAAGGATATAAACTTAAAAATATTTTTAAAAGTTTACTCTGAAACAAATAAACGAGATGATTTTTTTTTATGATTTTATATTAAGAGCTTACCTCAAAGTTTCACTAAAAGCAATATTACCACCTATATTTTTATTATTTTTCATGTAGGGTGGGAAGAGGTCTTAGATTTTACCCTTTGCTCGGTTTCCCATTTCTAAATGAACAATGACTGGAGAGTCACAGCTAAGAAAACCTTCTCTGATGATGGATGCATTATGCTTGTGATGGACATTCCCACGAGAGGCTATCAGTGCACGAAATACCTGAGCTGAATGGCCTAAAACTAGCTCTTTCGCACAAGGTTATGTATTTAGAAGTGATTCTTGATACAAAGCTTAACTGGAAAATTAATATATTTCATTTCGTGCAAAAAAGATGGTACGGTAAGGAGTGTGGATTACAGACTAAAGTAATTCTCTTTGGCTGTATAGTAAATAAGTAAATATATAAGAAAATGAAAATCATAGGCATCGCAAGTTATGTGGTCCTCGCTGAGTAAGCAGTACATTATTCAAAAGCTAATCACATTGCAAAGATCTTCAACATTGCGTGCATTATTAGCACGCTCAATGTTATGTTTCACATTTTACCTATTGATACTCATTTTGACCAAACGACTTCTGTTGGTGCAGAAATACTTAAAGAATTAAACTGTTGGCTCTCAACAACGCTAGGATATGGTAAAATTCCATTAATCTATCCGAACGATGTAAACATAGAATCGAATTACTTATGTCCGCGCTAATACTTTGACAATAGCTCAACCTATCTGGGTTGATCTATGTATAGATAGGTTATAACAGATCAATTTATGTTAATATCTGTTCTAACGGGACACTGGATTATAGGACGGCATGGAGCTGAACTCGGTCTGTAGTACACATGTCTAAAGAAAATACATTACAACACTTGTTATGACTATATCCAGGTTTATCTAAAAACAGGCTTAAGCTATTGGACGCTCCATTCTTCCACGCATTCGGCGATATGTCCAGTTTTATTATTAGCCAAATACTTGCTTTAAACAATGGTTTTAATATGACTATTCTTCTACTCACTGTTATGAGGAATTTGTTCAAAACGCATTCCTAGCTAATCGAGAAGGAATCGTTTTTCTTTCTGCTTTACCTAATCTAGCCTAAAAAACAACTACAATAGCTATCGCAATGATATAAATATAAAAATAGTCCTCAGAATTTACTTTTTCGTTTTAAAAAAAGTTATAAGAAATATATTATAGGACATGAAAGTAATGAACATAATATTAGATCGGTCCAACCAACCAATCCCAAATGCATGAATATAGAAATATGTAGACTATAAATCGATATCGATACGAACTCCCGCTTCGTGTCGCGGTATATAAAATACTTTGCAATGTAACAGTGTTTCAATATTTTAATAATAATATCGTTTTATTTAAAATAAATTTTTCAAATAGTTTATTTTTAATAAATTACAATCAAAATTCTACTATAAATAAAATATGCAATTAATCATATTAACATAAATAATTCAACAAAAATAGAAAACGACGACAAAATTTAATATTTAACAAGTTCACAGTCCTTTATAGGTCATTCCCAATCGTCACTTGCAGACCGATGACTTTCATAACTTGGCATTAAGCAAATAATAATCGAGAGGGAGAGGAGTATGTATATTATGGAATATTTGGTATCCTCAAGAATGTAACTTTATCTCAAGGACAGTGAGATATTATAAACTTCACATTCATTTATTTGCTTTAACTTCGGTTTTATAAAAGCTTAAAGTTTTCTACAGAAGTAAAAAACATGAGCATCAGGTAACATCGGTTACCTCACTTTTAAATCTGATGCCACATCTCAGATTTTTGAAGTGTGTCAATCTTGTTAATTAACGACTTCAGCACCGTCACGTGCTCTGAACATGTTAAAACTCAAACTGTCATTTGCATTAATTTTCCGATTATTTAGCCTAACACAATATCAATATCTCTAAAACTAAGTGCATAAAATAAAGTAAAAGTATTATCTTAATTTAATATGAATAATATTGGAGTCATCTTTTCCATATATAATTTTTAACATGGTTTATTGTACAGTTTCCTTCGATATCGACCCAGCTACGGCCGTCCACTAAATTAAGTAAATTTTTATAAACAATTCGCAGTATCTCTGCTGCTTACTTGCGCTATACATAATAGCTTCATTTCTTATGCTCAAAAAGTGATAATAAAATTATTAATAAATATTAGTTATAAATGAAAAAATGTTATAAGAAATAAAACTTCTCATATATAAAAAAAATCTGCATGCAAATACTTATTCTCATATAAAACAAAGTCAAAGTCAAAATAGTGATATTATATAGCACTTTCAATTCTTCGATTCAAGTTTTTTGCTACAACATTTGTCTTTCATAAAATTGTCTCTCAAAGCTTTTGTTCTAGATAAATTGTTTTAAATATAATATTGCATCTAAAATATATATTTAGTATTTTCCTCGCTTTTTGATTAATTAATTTTTTACTAATCAAATGTGAAAAATGGGTATGAGTGTGTCTGCGTAGAGTATGCAAAATTGTGTATTATTAACCTAATGTAACGTACAAAATAAAAAATAAATTTGTGATTACTTAAAAGGACAAAAATGTGTCCTTACTATATAAACTATATAAACATCCTCAAGAATCTCAAGAATACTTGTTTTGGAAAAAATAAGTGCTTTAAAAATAACAGATTAATAAGTATTAGCAATGGAGGAGAATTGCGATCCAGGCAGGTACCACTTATGGCAGAACCGCACTAAAAATTATAACTTATCTATTGTATAATCAATATGTATACTGCAGCTAACTCGTGGTTGAGACTGTGTAGCACCGAAAATGGGAGACAAATCCAAATCGTATAAAGTCATTGTAAAGTGGGGAAGTAGTGTAATAATCAACCCGTATGGATATCTAGGTTATGGCTGATGGGAGAGGAAGGTTTGTTAAAGCCACGTATACAAGGAAGATGAGGCTAAGAACGGGTGTTATTTATAATATTTATGAAAATATACATATGTAACATAGCACACAGTACTCTATCTGACGCTAGTTCGAAAACACAATTGGAAGGGTGAAAAAAAAACATTGTCAAGGGAGAAATGGAAAGCCAAAGCTCACTTTAAGTTGCGGAGCCAAATTTACGATAAATATATCTGATATAGGCAATAACAAATGTCTCCTAAATGACACAAATAAAATCATTATGTCGGCTAATACTAGAGTAGGTTCACTGTTGACAGACTAACGATAAACGAAAATTCTATTATTCAAAAGATTTTAAAAGAGATGATCGAGTACTATACCACTTTCTATACCGGTAAACATAATATAGATTGTAAACATGCCTACCATTTTATAAGAAGTGGATTTCCTATAAAAGCTTTTAGAAAGTTTAGAAAACTCAATTAACTGAGAAACCGTTAAAAAGACTAAAATGAATAAAGACAGATACAGGGTAAAAATCTGTAAAGCTCTATCATTGCTTTTGAAGGATCGATATGAGACCCTTTAATATGTTATATTGTCATATTGTTATTGTAGCCTAAAAACCAAGGAAACTTTGATAACGATAAGGAATTAACTTAAAATAAATTGCAAGGGAACTAGAACATTACCTGCTGCGAAACTAAACTCCTACGATGAGCTTAACAACGTCCACATTAAAAAAAGCAAAATTTAAATTCCTAAAAATTAAATCTTTTACACAGCTAGATTAAAGCACAAAATCTAGCAATGACATAAATAAAGCAATTAAAAACAAGAACCTTATCTGTAATGGAGGGTGGGAGAAATAATGCTATTAACTGGTGGACAGCAACAAGAAACAGAAGCAGATAGAGGTCCGACCTTGACATGATTAAAGCATGAAGCGGACCGTTAGAATCACTGATTAGGAAATATTTTACTTTCCCGATTGAATACATGCAAAATAAGTAAATAATCAATAAAACTATTCAGTCATGCTCACGACAAATACAAATCTAGCTGATGAGGACGGTAATGGATTGTAGATACACATATATCTAAAATAAAAACATAGTAACATATTATGAACTATATTGCATTCGATAAGTAGGAATTATATTGTATAAGAATTATATCTGTGATAAAGTGTTAAGACATATATGACATTTTAAACAAGACACCAATTAAAACAACAATTAAAATTTAAACGTAACGAGCAAAGTATTTCTTGAAACTAAAGAGGAACTACCACTTTATGTGATAACAGTTTCTGAACATATTATCAAAAACAAGTTATATTTGCAACTAATTACACCAGTTATGGAGTAGACTTCAGTTCCATGTTAGACTTAAAGTATCAACAGCGTGAGAATAATAGCTACATTTCTAACAGAGACAAATGAACCACCTCTCCCAAAGCATAGGTAGGCTACCACCCTCTGGTTCTGGCTTAGATAAACATAGTCCGCTATGTATTAAATCTTTTGCTCACATCTCTCTCCCCTGATTACTGAAAGGAAGTTCCCAAATTGGTGTGGAAATCTTCTCCATTTATTCCTAACTGATAGTTTTAGTGGGTTCAAGTCTCACACTATGGCTTTGATACTTTTCACCTACTGGAAGAAAAGCATTGGTATGTGAAGTACAATTAATCGTGCTCAAACGGAGTTCACAGTATAGAATTTCAAATGCTAAGTCAACCTAGATAGTTAGCTGCTTGTCTATATAACTGAATTATGAACAAATCTATATGCTAAGTAAATAGTTTGTTAGGACTAAATGATAAAATGTTTTTGTATAATTAAACATAAAAATCATGCGTAAACATAAAAAAATTGTCAATAGATTTAAGCTTCCTTCCTTACCTACTTTCATTCTCATGTCCTGCATAGTGCAGTGCTTTCCTTAGAGTCTAACAAATTTTTTAACAATTTAATATACTTCATATATGTAACCTAATTCGTTCCTAATAAAACAATAAATTACGTTTGCATTTGCGTTAATAGAGCAAAGGCATTAAGTAGTACAGTACCTCTACGTAGCTGACAACTCCGAAATACTTTAGTTAATAACTAAATTATTCATACTAGCAGTGTTTAGCTTTTGTTTTTGTGAAATTTCTGTGTCATTGTGTAGGTGCAGTGTATGTGGTTGGATGTTGTTAAATAGATTGATTGATTAATTAGTTTAGTTCTATTAACAAATACCATTTGCCAGCCGAGTTTGCATTTACAGCGGCTCATAGCTTTCTTAAAATGCCAACCAAGGATGATGTAGTAACGATTCTTTTGAACGATCTCCATAATCGTAGGTCAGTTCTTCTCCCTCTTCAATGTCGTCTTTAGCAAGTAATATTAGATGAGGGCGTTGTTTTACAACTACAACTTTTGTTGATAGATTTCCATTACGGGAGTGATTCACCAAGCGTCCTAATTTGCCCGAGTCGGCTGTGGCATCGATGCAGTACTGCTGATTTTTGTGTTTGAAATAATACATGTAGCAGCCAGCGTTCTCATCGAGAGCATATCGTTTTTCCCGCTCGCTTGCTTCATTCATATCAATTAGGTCTCCTATGTATTCGACGACGAATTCGTTACGTTTGAATCGTCTATCTGCAATGACGCCTCTTCCTTTTCCCTCAAAGTGTGCTATTTTAAGACCGTCAGCACGTTCCTCCAGTATGGCTTGCTCCATGTTGCGCATAATTTCTTCTTTAACGGCAGTTTTTGTTTTACGCACGCTGCGCCGAACTGGAAAGAATTCCTTGAGTTCACGGTTGCCATTTGTTGCGGCCAATGGCAGCGGCCATTGGTTTTTGATCTTTGGTTGCGCTTTGTGTGTGCCATTTGTTTTGGGTTTGGCTTGTGTTTTTGTTGCTTGATTTAATTTATTATTGTTATTGTAATTTGTGGAGTTTTGCTGGGCAGTAGGATGCTTAGCTGAATTGAGTACAGTTTTGGTGGTGGCAGAATTAAGGCCATTTAGAGGAGCACAACACGAAGACTCTACCAGATCAAGATTCTCAAATTCCTGATCAGGATCATCATCGTCTGGAACAGTTGTCACACTTTTAGTATCGGCCGTAATGTGGTTGTGCTGCTTAAATATAATTAAGTTTTATTATTTTGTCGAAATGTCTTTAAAACATTAGCAAAAAAAATTTTAGTATTTACCTGCTTGTAACCATTTTGCAAGGGTGCAAGATCTGTTGTTTGTATATTGTAAGGCGTTTGTTCCTTATGTTGATTCAGTCTTCTGCGTGTCTTAGAGGTAGCTGAGACCAAATGACGCTGCGTTTTACGTGGGGATAGCTGCTCTTTGGTAGTAGCAGATTTACGGTTTGCTGGAGGTATAACAGCAGGATGGGCCGGCGAAATAACTCGAGCTGCTGATTTAATCGGTGATGGGCATACTATGCGATGTGGAGTTGCGGGCTTCCTGCGACGAGTTTGCGTGGCACCAGCTTCAGTGAGTGATACATTCTTATTGTCTAGCAATGATTCATGTGCAAAGCCATTCATAGGCACTGATTCGAAACCAAAGGAATCACGCTTACCAGGTGATCCATTTAATGAAACAATCTGATTAAAACGTCCATTTAAGGCAGCTGCTGTAATTGTCGGGGGAGAAGAAAATATCGGCTCTAGTTCAATTGATTTGTTTATTTTTATTGATGAGGCCTGATTTGGAGACTTGTCTACATTTAGAGTAAGCACCGGCTCCTGTAAGAATATGTTATCAGTGATACTACTACGCGACGAATGACTATCGCGCTGCGAACGGTGGCTAATAAAGCTAGCACCATTTATGCATGGTAGAGTTTCCTCTGATAACTCTGTATTATCAGTGTCGTTGGTGTCCTCACTTAAATCAAAGAATATATCTGTTGATATGTGAGTGAAGGGCATATGTGGAGACGATTGTAAGTCCTCATAGTCAATATCATTGGGGAGCACTATTTCTGGAGAACTGTTAACCTCATTTCTTGGCAACGGGCAATTCTTGGCAATTAAGTTGCAATTGTTAATTGTCTTCTTCTCTTCAGTTTCTAAAATTGGTGCAGACTTTGCGGCAGTTTTTGCTTTGAAAAAATTTTCAATCGTACGAGTCTGAGAACGCGTTGCAAGAGGAACTCCTGAAACAGTAGACAAATTAAAACAAATTAAATGCTTAAAAGAAACATAATGATTCTGACTTTAATTTAAATATTTTAACTGATTAAATGCTGCTAAATTTACTTTTTTTGCATTGCTAGTAGGGAAAATTACATTATCGACAGAGAAACTTAGCAAAACATATAATTTTCTACTATCAAACAAGGTTAGTTTTATTATATAAAAATATTAATGAAAACTGTACTTTTTTTATTTTTCATTACCATAAGTCGTTGTCGATATACGTTAGTTGTCTAATTCACAATCAGTTATTAAATAATAGTAGCTTAAGTATTTATTGTTTACATAATTATTACCAATAGTTTTTCCAACGATTCCGCCACGCTCCGACTTAGTTTTGCTGTTATTACCTACGTTAGCGTTTTGACCGACGTTTTGTTCTCTTTCTTTGTATGTTGGCACTAGGACTGCAGAAGGTACATTAGGTGCGTCTAAAAGACCGTTGTCAATTTTGCAGTCTTTCCGTTTTGGGCTAGCGAAGTATTGGTCCTCTAATAAGTTTCCATTGGCCACAACAACAGACACTCCATTTGCCACAAACCCATTCGCAACAATAGCATTTCCTACGGCAGTAACCTTGTTGGCGCGTGTAGTGCGTCTACGCACCATGGCTGTCTGCTAAGCTATAGCTTCTCGTAATGTCGTTTGGCGCGTACAGCCACAATGTGGTCACTATATTTATGTAAAGTGGAGCAAGCTTCTATAATTGCCAAAACTGCTATTGTTCGTTTGCAGATTGCCCTATTGAATAGAAAATTTTGCGATTTTAATTACTCAGTTTTTTTTTAGTTCATCAATGAAGTGAAAGAATTTATTTCGGAGGGAATTAACCAACGCGTTGCTTAATTTGCAGATTGTGTAGACAGACTTGACATTCATCTCGCACTTACCGACAGAAACCAAAATTTAATCGCCTTTTACACAATTAGTTACTTTTTTTCAAATGCTATAAGTAGTTTATTTTATACATATCAATTTATTATTACTTATTTTTTTAGATTATTTGTTCTCGCGCCTCTAATTACATTTTCCGTCTTTCCTGCTGTTAATTTTTCTTTGTGTCTTCTCACTTCATTTTCTGCTAACGCTTGTAGTTGGTTCTAGTTATTTGTAGAGGGAGAAAACAATATAATAAACTATACAAGACTTGTTGTATAAATGCAATAAAAGAAACGCCGATTACAGCTGCCATTTTTAGCGCAGTGTTGCATTTTTTTTGCGACATATCAGAATATAATATATTTTTACATCAGAATATAATTTGAATTAATTAATTTCACAAGTGAATTAATCTCACCATATTATATGTGTAAATGAATCTCATTTCCTGATTTTGTATAAATGAGTTGCAACGAGTTTCAAATGAGTTCCAAATATGTTTCAAATGCAAATGAATACATTGAACATACCCTAAATAAAACTTTTTCATGGCATTTTGACAGTTTGAGTTTGAGAAAGCGGTGGTTGATTTTCTTGAAAACGATGCACCTCTTTTTGGAACTTCTATTTCCCAAAATTAAATTAATTGAAGCTAAAAATTAGTTTTCAATTTATATTGTAAGGTTTGAAGATATATTTTATCATAATACAATATTTTTTTGGCACACATAAATCAAATCAACAGGCACATTGACAAATCAGCTGTTTGAAATGAGAACAAATGAATAGAAACGAATGTAAACACTTTCAAGTAACTGATTTAAAATGAGTCATTTGCGGCCAGTGTAAATGCCATATAAGAAAGTTTTTGTTTGTTTAGAAAAATTTCACTCAAAAATATATCACACAAAAACTTGTGTATTTAATTAATATATAAAAAAGTATAAATATATATATATTATAAATCTATTAGGAATTCAATTAATAAAAAAATTGTTTTAACTATTCATTTTTTCAATGAGTTTGTTTTAGCTCAGCTGACGTTTGTTTACATTTTACTATAAAACGTATGCCAAATATTATAAATTTCGGTAATCTTCTTTGTTCTTAAATAAGTTAAAAAGCATGAAAGCTTTTTGTATGATTAATGAAATTTACTTAGTAAGTTATACATATTAAGTAAGCATTGGAAGAATACTATTAATTATAATCAATCTTTTATTAGTCTACTTTCATATATTGTTATTTTTTTATCATAACGCGCCAACAAATTATTAATTCAAAATTTATATAATTATAATCACATAATATTTTAATCTCTGTTGTTTATTGTTATGGTATATTACTATTGCTTCGGTTAAGCAGTTCATTTGATTAAGGTTATTTATATTAAGAATATAAAGAACTTTCGGTCTTTTTAACTTAGTTAAGAATAAATCAACTGAAGTTAGATCAAAAATGTTGAATTCAACATTACAATATATATTTCCTAAAAGGGAAATGATCGAAATTTAATATATTTGACATGTGAAACAAAATGTAAAATAACAAACAACTTAACTCAAGCAAACAAAAGGTAAGAATTTTTTAGAATGTTTGTTCTTTATTAATAAAATACATTACTGATTATACATTATACAATATCATATATTATTTAACAAAAAAATATTTATTTCAGTTGGATATCAATTGAAATGTGAACACACAAAAGCTCTCCTGGAACTTTTTGACACATAAAAACTGTTTCACATGCATAAATCAACTAATGCCAAAAGAAACGACCGAGTCTTAATTACACTAACATAAGTTGTTTTAGACGAAGTGGGAACATGTTACTAGTTTTTTATCATAAAGTGACATACAAAAAATATTTGGGTATCATCAATAATGATGTATTTAATAGTTTTTATTATTTATCAATTGATTTAAAACTGTTATACGGCGTTTACATTGGCCAAAAATGGCTCATTTTGGTCAAAAATCGAAAATGAGTATCGAATGGCTCATTCTTGCATATAAAATTTCAAGCACAAAATGAGCAATTTTCTCACATTCTGTATGAATGACGTTCGAATGCATTCCACATATGTTCCAAATGCAAAGGAATCTATTGAACATACCCTAAATGAAAGCTCTTCATGGCATTTTGACAGTTTGTAAAAGCTGTTTTGACATATTTACAAAAAAAAGATAAACAAATGTTTAGTAGTTTTATTTCAGTTTGAATTGTTACCATGAGAACGAATGAAATACAACGAATGTAAACACTTTCAAATGAGTCATTCAAAATGAGCCATTTTCGGCCAATGTAAACGCCGTATTCTTCTTCTTCTTAGTTGGCCATTACAGACGTGTGTCGTCCTTGGCCGCGTCGAGTAGCCTCCGCCAGTCAGCCCGATTAGTTGCTTTCTGACGCCAGTTGGTAGTACCGAGCGCCCCCAAATCGTTGGTCACCTGGTCCTTCCACCGAAGATGCGGACGTCCTCTACCGCGTTTTCCACCTGCGGGTACCGAATCAAATACCTTTCTAGCCGGAGCACTTTCTTCCATTCGCACGACATGACCAAGCCAGCGTAGCCGCTGAATTTTTATGCGCTTAACTATGTTAATGTCGCGGTATAGCTCATACAGCTCATCGTTCCATCTAATTCGATACTCGTCGCCAACGCGTAAGGGACCATAGATCTTCCGAAGAATTTTTCTCTCGAATGCTCCTAACGCCTTCTCATCACTGTTGGTAATTGTCCAAGCTTCTGCACCATACAGCAGGACAGGCATGATAAGGGATTTGTAGAGCGTGATTTTTGTTTGTCGAGAGAGGGCTTTATTTCTCAATTGCTTACTTAGCCCGAAGTAACATTTGTTGGCAAGAGTAATTCTTCGTTGAATCTCTAGGCTGACGTCATTTTTGGTGTTTAAGCTAGTTCCTAAATAAACAAAGTCTTTCACAACTTCGAACTTATAATTGTCAACAGTGACGTAGGTCCCAAGACGCTCAGGAGATTTGTTTGTTGACAGAAAGTACTTTGTTTTGTCCTCATTTACCACAAGACCCATTTGTAAACGCCGTATTAGTTTATACAAAACCGTAAGATATCACCTGCTGTACAGGTTGAACTAATTTGTATATTCACTTGTGTTTGAGTCTGATATATACAAACATAGTTATTATGACTAAAAATATAAAAATCTGATTTTATTATGGAAATGGAAGCTACTGAAGTCTTTTAAAATAACAACAAATTTTTTTCTCTTGTTTTAATTATAAGAAATTCAAGCCGCGTGCAAGTTCAAGTAAATTGATGGCAAATTGAGGAAAAAAGTAAATTATGTTGGTACGGCAGCGAATGTTGGGTATTTACTAGAATTTCGAGTAGGGTAAATTAAATAAAAATTAGGTAAATTAGGTGTTACCATTGTGAAAATTTTATAAAATATTTAATAAATATATAAATAAATAAATAAATTTGAAATCTTTTAACCAAAAATAATAAATAAGTGCAATATATATAAATAAATATTTGCATAAGTGGAGTGCCAAAAATACCTAAGAAATTATAATTTACTTTATCTTAATTTACTCGAACTCGCACACGGTCTTAAAGTGTGTAATTGCTTATGCATTCAACATAATCAATGACATTGGTAAATTGCGTCATTAAGTATTATTAGTGCGATTGGTTTGTGTATAGAATAATTTGGTTTGTATATGGAATAAATTAGTTTGTGTATGAAATAATTTTAAAAGGGTTATTAAAAATAAAATAGATAAAAAGTTTTGTTTATTGTAATAAATCGAAATGATCAGTGAGAACAATTATTTTCAAAAATTGTGTATACACAATTAATTCTAAGTCAATGCCAACTTAATTTCTACTTAGAAGTGTTGTTATTAAGGTTTATATCTAATCTTTTAATGTGATAATTATTGTGTTTATAGGTCGTTTATAACTTAACAAAGACTATATTAATTCCAACGATGACATAGTAAAAATTTATTGTTATCAAAAGTTTTCTGATCGGCACATTTAACCCCTATCAAATAATGAAATGAATACCGAATTCAGTAACAATCATATCTAAAGAGAAAACAGCAGCGGTTCACTTGTCAAAAACTTACATACACTTAGCAGAAAAACTCTGCGTACAGAAAGTAAAGTTTGTTTCAACATATAAAAAATTATTAAATAAATAAATTTTTTAAATCAATTTTATTTTTTGTTTGTAGTTTAATTCGTTGACTTTATTTTAAGCTAAAACTTATTTCTAACACATTAGTAGAAAAATTATAATAATTAAAAATGTAAAAAATCAGCGCTATCGGTGGCAGAAAAAGTCTACGTACAAAACATATAAAGGGGAATTCCCGAAGTTTTAATAGTAGAACTTTGGCGTGCTTTATGTTTTACTGTACCAGAATATCATTATACACAATCCCACGCACTTATTTTATAATTTAATGATTAAAAAGTAATTAAATTTTTAATGACAAATAAGGGAAAAGAAATTATTATCAGTGAGAGCAGTATTATTATTGATCTGTGGAAAAAAAGGAAAATGTATTGCAAAATTGGTCAAATCGTTAAGCGGTCACATTCTTTTATCTAAAGAGTAGTGAACAACTACAACTAAATAGAATTATTGACCTCGAAGTTGGGATCTTGGCGTCCATCCAAGCTGTCAACAAGAGAAACCCTCAGCATTATTAATTCAGTGAAAGATAATCCTCCTCTAACTGAACTTCTGTTATAGAAATATATTGACCAGACATTCCAGAAGCAAATTCACGTGGATACTGTACACAAAATATTAAAAAAATACAACTGCCATGGCCGGTTTGCACGAAGCAAGCCGCTTATCTCCAAAGCTATTAGAATGAAGCATTTAGCATTCGCAAGGGAGTATTTAAATAAGTCTCCAGAATTTTGGAAACGCATAATTTTTTCAGACGAAAGCAAATTTTGTCTCTTTAGCATTAAAGGTCGAACGATTATATGGCGAATTCCGGGTACTGCCTTTAATAATGAAGATTTGTATTCAACAATAAAACACAGTAGTGGAGGAGTAATAGTGCGGAGGTGTATGGCGAGTAATAGAGTGAGAAAAATGGAATTCATTGAGTCGATAATAAATAAAGATGATCATTTAAATGTTTTAAAATGCAATTTAAAGAGCAGTGCCAAGAAGTTGGGGTTACAGAACAATTACTTACTTCAACAAGATAACGACCCAAAGCACACGGCAGAAGTTGTAAAGCTTTGGTTGCTTTAAAATGTGCCCAAGCAAATCGAAATGTCATCATAATCGCCATATTTGAATCCTATAGAACATTTATAGGATTTGCTGGTGCGTCGGGTACATAAATACAATATAACCTCCAAAGAAATGCTGAAGAACGTGAGCGACGTGGAATGGGGTAAAATAAGCAGTAATGAGACTGCGAAGCTGGTCAATTCGATACCAAAACGACTTATGAAGGTCGTAAAAAGGAAAGGTTATCCAACAAGTTACTGAAAATATAAAATCTTTTTAAAAATAATATATTTCGACGCTTTTTAAACTCTTGTACGCAGACTTTTTCTGCCACCGAAAGCGCTGATTTTTTACATTTTTAATTATTATAATTTTTCTACTAATCTGTTAGAAATAATTTTTACCTTAAAATGAAGATAACAAATAAAAGTACTAACCAAAAATAAAATTAATTTAAAAAATTTATTTATTTAGTAATTTTTTATATGTTGAAACAAAATTTACTTTATGTACGCAGAGTTTTTCTGCTAAGTGTATATAATCAACTTGTGGATTTTTTTTCTTCGTCCAAATTTAAATCAAAATGGAATAACAAAAACAATGTACATACTTACAAAACGGGAATAAATAATACAGTAAGTGTTTTAAGAGCACGATTAAGACTAAAAGAGAGACGGTAAAAATCTCTTTTTCTGACCAAACGAAGAGTTAATAAAACGAAATATGCGATAGCGTAAAAGAATCATGGCTGAAACCCGTTTGTTGCTGTTTGTTGTATATTTTGCCAAAGAATACTATTGCTCAGCTGCTAGCAACGTTAACAAATCAGTCGATGGTTTAAACTCGAACGGTGTGTTTCGTGTTGGTGGTTTACGGTTGGAGTTAAAAAATGTAATTAAAAAAGTTTCTTTATGTGCAACTAATAAGAATGAAAATAAACGAAATTGCATAAAGACAGCTGGGAATGAAATAATTTGGCTTTGCCAAACAAGCCAAAATTAAAACAAATTTTTAATTTATAAGTGAGCATTTTTAATTGAATTGAAATTAGAAAATTTTAACCAGAATTAAATGAAATGTTGAATTCGTAAGCGAAAAGTGATGTGAAAAAGTGTGAAACAGGTTTTAAGTAACTACGTTAGAGTCGAGTCGCGGCCGCGGCAACTTTAACAACGACGGGAACGGCAACGGTAACGACAACGACAACGTCAGTGTGAACGGCTGCTTAAGAATCTAGCAAAATATAAGATATTGAGAAAGAAAAGGTAAGACAAGACGCAAGCAAGCTTAAGTCAAAATATATGTATGTTTGATTTAGTTCAATGGGGCCAATAAAGGTCGCTTGTACTCGAGTAGCAAAGAAAAAATACAAATGACGGTTCACCTAAGTTATGCCAATTAGAGTTTTTAGTGTTGTAACCACGGTTGCCACTTATGGTACTTTAGTACCAAAATTGGTACTTTTTTTTATTTTTTTTTTCGTTTGGTACTCATTTTCAAAAACTGGTACATTTTTGACGACCCAATTTTATTGTGGATATTTCCAATTAATTTTTTTTATAAATGCAACTTTGCACTATTTTATATTTTGTTCATTTATAACACTATAAAAAACACAGAACGAGAAAACAAAAAGGTCCAAAAAAATTTTGGACCTTTTTTTACAGAAATGGTACCTTTTTAAACCAATTTTGGTACAGAAAAAAATTTTCAAGTGGCAACCATGGTTGTAACAGAATTTTTAAAAGTTGAAAAAAGTTAGAATATTGCGATATGAAAATAGTAATTTTTAATAGTGTAATCTTTTTGAATAAATTTATAAAACAATTATTAAGGATTTTATAGAGTGCAAATAAAGTATAAAGCTAATTGCTAATGCAAAAATTTACCAAACACAATTGAATTTTACCGCAAACACAGCACATAGCACACCGCACACCGCACACAGCAGAGTACACCATAGAACACATACCCGAACATAATACATGGAGTTGCAACAACAATTTTTATGTTGAATATTTTTATGTTGACTACACAAAAATAGTAACTTCACTAATTGGAAACACGTGTGCGTGTGTTTGTGCATTATTTGAGCCTTTACTTTGTTAGTTAATTTTGCTAAAGTATACGAGTGTTTACCTTCGTGTGCGAAGCACAAACAAAAACAAACGCAACAGTAAAAAATGAAATAAATAATAGAAGAAAAAATATATCAAAAAATAAATTGTATGAAAGCATAGAACATGAAAAAAGAAGAAAATAATAAAAAATATAAAAGCAACAATAATGAAGTAGTAGTACAAGTAGTATAAGAAACTCTGGCAAGTGGAGGAAGAAGAAGAAGTTAAGAGTTCCTAAATGATGATGCCATCAAAGTTTTCAAACAAAAAACAGAAAAAACACATTTATTACATGAAAGAATAAATTCTAATATGAAACAAAATCGATGCTTAGGTACGAGTCGTTTCTCAGGAAATGACAATAATTGGCTTTACAAACTGGTAAAGATAGAGCAGAAGCACCAGCGCCACAGAGTGCTACTACCAACTTCTGCCGAACTTCTGGGTTGGTTGTATAATTGATGGGGACAGAGGGAAAACAATTGTGTTTGGTTGAGTTGGCAGCACTAATTTGCTGATTAAATAAATTGCACTTCTCCAACAGAACTTTTTAGTTCTGTTGGAGAACTTGAGATGAAGTTGTCATTTGTTGAATTGTTAGTACTTGAAAATAATTGCAATGGATCGAATACTGAGTTACTTTTATTGAGGACACTGGAGTTAAACATTTGTTCTTCAGTTGTGTTAAGGTATGTCAATGGCTTCGAAGAAACATTCCCAGTTCTTCCCAGTTAAAAATGTAAAAATGATAAAAATGAGAGATATAGACGTTAAACAATTATTTCTTAAGGTGAACATCACTTGATTAATGTTGTATTAATTTTCTTAATGGATCGATGGATCCGTCCCGTCTATCAAACGTAAATCAAATTCAAAATATTGTATACAGAAAACCTTCACATTACCAATTGTGATATTGGCGCTATAAATAACGTTCCCTAAATTAAGTGCAAGAAAGTGAAGTTACTATATTGGGTTTAATATTTACTAAGCTATATTCTTTTATTGTTATTATTAGAAGAGATAATTGCACTATGAGCTTTGAAATTTGTTTTGCTATACTAACCTGGCCTTAAAACAAATGAGTTGTGAGACTTCAACCCATTAAAAAGTACCTTTTAAAATTAAATGCAGTGTGGAAGATTTATTGTAGTAATTCGGAAAGAAAACTGGATCAAGGTGCGAAAAAATTTTGAATGTAAATATGAAGATCTCGTTTAAAAATTGTCCATTAACATGGTACATTTGTCAAATCATTCATTTTTTCGCGGAGGTTGTAGCCGATCAATAAGTTATTATTTCAGCAAAATAAATTTTATCTGAAATGATATTTCTTCAAAAGTCAATATTTCATCTAAATTTAAAATAAAAATGTAATTGGGTACTTACCCTATAATATCAATTAATTTCTATGTAATTTGTTTATTTTTGATGCTCCTAAGTGCTGATATAATCGGATAAGAAGAGATTGTCTCATAGCGGGAATTAATGCACTCTACCCCGCAAGCTTGTCAGCTTAAGTGACGGACGTTTAAGAAAAATATTAATAAGATAAATTATTGTTAGCATAATGTGGAGTATAAAGACGTGGTATTGGCGGTAGATAGATCTCTTAATAACTATCATTCAATAACTTAACATCCGATACCTTTTCTAAATCAGATGATGACAATCAATTTTAAAAATGATTAAATACTTTATTAATTGCTTTTTATGAAATCTTCGATCAAAGTTGGAATCTAAACATTCTGATATCGATATCCTGAACTAGAATAGTAAAACCAAATTTTAGTTCCATGTATTAACTAGTAAGATGGATTACACAAATTATGATTTTATAAATTTTAATTATAAAATATGGTCTATTATGTTTGGCCTTTAAAAGTTACTTTTTTTCTTCTAACATAGGAAGTATAAAAACATGAGGTTTAAAATTTTTATTTATTTTAAATTATTTATTTATGTAATTTTCGAAATTACATAAATAAAAATTTTTCGACATTTTCATAGATCTATTAATACTTGTTAATACCTCTTGTCCAATATTGAAAATGATATATATCTGAGGAACGTTGTGATACCATTGGGTATCACTTCTTCAGTGACCTTTAAAAAAGCATTTGTTTTCAATCACAAACCGTACTATACCTACATATAGAAGTTTTATGAAGTGTATTGTCCTCATTTCTGTCAACTTTTCCACGCAAAAATTTTCTAAGGAGTTTACTCTTTATTTGCAGATCTCGATACAAAGACATAATCAATGTTCTTACATTCCTTCACCTATGTAGTTTTTATAAAAGTTTCTGTTAGCGACTCACAATCTAGTGACGTGAATATATATTAAAAACAATGACCTAAAGCAATCGGCGTTCGTGGATTGATATATACTCTTGATAAAGTTAGCAAAGTATTTATTTTTTTATGGCGTGTTTTCGGTCAAAGTCTTTTCTGCGTTTACACTTGTCATTTAATTCAATAAAATGGAAATTAAGGATCATTATATTAAGTGCTCGTAAAACAAAGTACTTACCTCTATTCTCTATCTTCAGCTAGTTAGATACAAATAAGATATACTTGCGTCATGTGAAACTTCCCCGCCGACACGTGAAGTCATTAATACGGACTGTGTCAATACTGCAAGGCTAAGAAATAACGTTTTCGTTTTAATACTGATTGTAGGAGTAGTGGAAAATAATTAAGCATTTCTCTGCGATAGGCCAAATTGGGTTTCCAGAAAAAGCAGGTTTTAACCGGAGGTAATTCTTTGACAGCTTGTCAATCTGTGCAGAGACTAGGACAAAAGATCTATTAACTTATTTCATTTACAAGACGAATCTCGTTTTGATCAGTATAGGTTTCTCTTGGAAAATGTGGTAGTACAATTTCGAATGATCGTTAATAATGGGAAGTGTAAGGATATCTGCTGACATGTTACGAAAACCAATCACCCAACTGTGTAGGAGTAACACAGAAATAAATCCATTTGTTATTGTTTCTTCTAGACTTCAAACTAATTCCAAAGATAATATTCAATAAATACTTTAATTATTCGCAGAAAAATTAATCATAAGCTTTAGTCAAGTTTATCCATATCACATCAAGTAAATTGCCTGCACTTCACTGACAGTCACCTTACACCTTTCCTAGCCTATTTGCCGAAATGTACTTCTCCCGCACGTACTTACTGCGCATGGATTTGTGAGTGTGTGTGGCTGTGTAGGTTTGCCATTTGGAAGATTTGACTGTTTATTTGGCTTTGTTCCCCCATTCACCCGTTCGCACGGCAACTAGACTGTTTGACATTTGTCTGTCCGCTCTTTGAAATACGCTAATACGCTCATGAAGTTGAGATACTTTTCTCATCCATTCTACACGAAAGTAAATTGAAAACAGCTGCTGGGATTTACTCTTAAATTTTGAGTTTGTTTCTTTTTCTTTTTCTCATTTTCGGTTCTGTTGTGTTTTTCGTTTTCTTTGTTGTTTTCTTTTTTTATTATGAAGAAAAAATTTTGAAACGAATTGTAACTTGTTGTTACTGTGTGCTGTGTGCTGTGTACTGTGTGCTTTGTGCTCAGTCAAGCACAGAGTCGGAGTGAATAATATCTTGTATCTCAAAACTAAACAAACTTCGTCACTGCATGAGCATCTCGCCTTTCGGTTCTGGCACTTCGAAATTCGTCGACTGCTATTAATTGCTGCAAATTCGCAAGTTATCATTTTTATTTGCTTACATTGTAGCTTAGAAGCGCATATAAGTCAATTATATGAAATCCACTTATTCTTGGCAACTTTGCCTGAGATGCTGAGATGCTGTGTGCGTGTATCTTCGTGTATCGGCTGTGCCTTGCCGTTGTGTGCCTGTGTAAAAGATACAAGAATGAGTGCATTTAATTTATTTTGGCTCAAATAATAAATCAAAATTTGTACAAACGATAGGACGATAGGCAGTAATCGAGATTAAGATAAATAGTTTTTCTTCTGGCCTAATATATGACTTTTATATGTTGGCTATAAAGTATGTACATAATGAATAAAGTGATTAATTGCATTGCAATTAGTCCTTCTGAAATGTAAAGATATTTTGATATCACAGACGTGTGAATGCTCCTCTTCTTGTTAACTGCCGGACTAGTAACCGTTGAGTAGAATTTAATGTGTTAATTATTTTAGGATGAAACAGTTTTAACTGCCAATTATTTCTGCAGTTACATAAGCAGTAATTGTTTTTTCTGTCTGATATAATATAATTTAAAAGATAATCTTATAAATAATAAAGAGAAATGTGCAAATCCATGAGTTTGCGTTATTACCGGATTTATAGATCTATATTATTGTTACCAAGCTATTACTAAAGTTCAAAAGGACTCGAATTCTTATAAATGATTTAAACGACTGTTTACATATAACGCAGCTTTACTTATTTTAATATTTCTTGAGGTGATTACCAAGACTTTTCAATGATATGTTAACAAGAACTCCACCGTTTCAAAAATATGTTTTTATTTTATTATCGCGAACCTTATGCAGGCGGTTTGAGATCAAAGGACGGCGAGGTCCATACGAGTTCCAAAAAATGGGAGTGTTTAAGTTTCTATCTATTAGCGCTGTGCATCGAAGCAGAATGGAAGTGAGGTTTTATATGACATGAGGTTTTGTCATCCGACAGTTTTCTGATAAAGAAAAAATTATATGATATGAGGCTTTGTCATCCAACAGTTTTGTGATAAAGACAAAATTGTCATGTAGGATGACATATAAACGATGCTAATTTGACGTTCAATTTGCAAGTTACAATACTTTTGGGAATGCTATCGTTATCGCTCTCAAACTAATGTGAAAATCGGATTTTCAACCCTATATTCTCGCAAACGATCCTCTTTGTATTTGCGTTCGAAGATGACTCTGCATTAAAAATTGTTTATGATAAAGTATTTATCATTATTAATACGCGACTTCGTTCAACTATGCAGCTCCCACTGAATGAAAGGACTCTTGTTTGCTTCTCTATATCTTCGTCTATTCTAGGCCACCAAATTTAGGACCTAGCTAAAATCTTTGCTTTAATACTGACTTTACATCTTCACATTTAGATGCATGTAACTCTTTAGAAGTCTTCCGAAGTGAACTCAGCAGCTGTGTGGAAAATAACCGGCGGAAACTAAAACAAATATTCTTTTAAATGTTTTCCATAAATAAAGTAGTTTACACAAATGTTTTCACCAAGGTCTAATTCCTTATATCACTTTCCATCAGAGATATTTTCCGCATGTTTAGCTCCTTCCGGGGCTTGCTGAAGTAAGCGCCATTTAACTAACAAAATATGTGTTTA
The DNA here is from genome assembly GCF_002237135.1 of Teleopsis dalmanni. NCBI lineage: Eukaryota > Metazoa > Arthropoda > Insecta > Diptera > Diopsidae > Teleopsis > Teleopsis dalmanni. The sequence goes on along the minus strand of NC_051847.1, from coordinate 229,396,594 downwards.
AATATGTTCCGATATTTTTGAGTAAATATTAAATATAATTCACCTTTTTTAAAACTTCTATATCTTTGATCCAATAACCACAAGAACGATAACAGTGGAAAAGTTGGCAATAATTATGACCGATACATAATTCGCAATTCATGAGAGCTGAAATGTGAGTACATCATTCCCATCTTTCCGCACAAGTTGAAAAGTTATTTGTATCTCAACTAACAACAGCAATGGCAGCAATAGCAATGTATCGATTATGATCATAATGATTATTAGTGAAATCATAATGATTATTAACATTCGGAGTAGCAGCAGGAGTTTGTAAATTTAACATTTTGCCATTTGCAACACACACACACAGACAAATATACATACATTTCTGACAAGATACAGTATCTGACAGGAGGCATAAGCAACGCAGTGACAAAGCAAGTTCGAAATTGTTGTACGCAGTACGTAACCGCACTGAAAATGTACTTATGAGTCAATGGAGCGCAGTGTGTACACATGATGCTTTTATCTGTAGCAAACGTAAAGCGCTAAAAGATACAGTGATGATAACTGATTGGTCGGGAGAAATTTGCAGTTACAGTTCAATGAAATAGAAATGGAAATATGGATGCATCAATCTTATGAGTGTGCGGTATTTGATTAGTAACTGATAAAATGTAGCATCCTAGCTGGAATGGTTCAAGAAACCACACTATGGATTACAGAATAAAACAAGTAAAAATTTGTCGTACAAATAACTTTTTCTCCTCTTTCCCTTAGTGAGGAATGTATTTTGAACTTTGAGCAGAACGAAAAATACTGGCACATATCAAGTTAAAGTATTTATAAGGCGATAATGCAATTCATGTTCTGCAGACGCACTGAAATACATCTCCCCTTGTATGTGCAAGAATGCTTCAATAATAAATCTACATTAAAGACGAACCTGCTTTTAAACAGTAGATACTGTTACATAGTTTCACAAAATTTATAAGCTGGAGAAGTTACTTAGTCTTTAAGTAAAATTCCATATTTGCTTATTTTTTATTATTTTATAAAATATTATTTATTTTACAAACAATTGTTTGTTTGTTCATTGAATCCAAGTCGTATGACAAAATATATTAAAACTCTTAATAAGACAAAAGAAAAAAGGTTGTAACAAAAGAAATGTAAAATTTTATGTACTAATGAATATATTATCTTTAATTTACTATACCAAAAAATTGTATCGTCAGCTTGTATGTTGTAGAAATCATATTCAGTGTAATATAAAAGTATTTACTAATATTCATCTGAGCAATAACTTGTTCAAAATCAAAATTAAAATATAATTACTTATCGGTCGGAAATCGCCACACTTATGCGAGTCTTGTGATTAGACTTATTAAAATTGAAATTTAATTTTCTTTCCATTAAAGAAAGAAATTGAAATTTCATTTTCTTTCCATTAAGGAAAGTAAAGTGAAAAAAGCTTTTAATTAGAAAAAAAATTAATATTTAAAAATTTACCTAAATCACATAAAAAATTCATTACATTAACCATTACACACATATTCGTCTACCGTGTCCAGTAGCCTCCATCAGCCAGCTCGATCAGTTGCTTGTTGTCGTCAGTTGGTAGTACCGAGTGCTTTCATATAATTTATCTCTTGGTCCTTCCACTGAAGTTTTGGATATCCTCTACCGCGTCTTCCACCTTTTTTTTTTTTTTTTTTTTTTTTTTAACGATTCTTCAAATAAAGACAAAAATCGTTTTAATATTGCACCTAGTACAAATAACAAAAAAAAGGTACTAATAAGCAATTTTATTTGAATATTTAATGTAAAAAAAAAATGAAGCTATTTTGCTACTCGCTGTCCATTAAGTCTGCCACTGTTTTCCTTTTTAGCCGTCTAGATACTGCAACCACCTGGAGAAGACTGGATGCTGTAACGTTGACATGTGTTTTCAATCGCTGTTTGTGAGCAATGGCACACCTTTTTGCCACGACGTCGACTGTTGGTATGTCAAGGTCACGGTGGAGATCACTGTTTCTAATGTAATATGGAGCATTTACGATGCATCGTAGTACTTTATTTTGAAAGCGCTGGATAGTTGCAATGTATTTCTTGCTGGCACAACCCCAGAACTGTATGCCATAACTCCAAGCCGGCTTTAGTATTTGATTGTAGACCATTAGTTTGTTGTGGATTGCCAGTTTAGAGCGCCTGCCTATGAGGTGATAAAATTTCTTTAGTTTTAGGTCAAGCTCTTCTCGTTTTTTCTTAACATGCGCTTTCCAGCGCAGCTTGGCGTCAAGCGTAATGCCCAGATATTTGGCTTCGTTGGCGTGTGGAATTTTTGTGGCATCGATATGAATTGGAATATGGTTATAATTTCTCAATGAGAAGACTATATGTACTGATTTTTCCTTATTGAGCTTAATTCTCCATTTTTTTGCCCATGAAGCAATTTGATTGACTGTGTGTTGCAGATTAGCCGTCGCGTCTTCTATATTGTTTTCGATTGCTAGAACCGCAGTATCGTCTGCAAATGTTGCTGTAACTAGTTGGTTTGCAGAGGGTAAGTCGTGTGTATACAGAAGATATAGAATGGGCCCAAGAATGCTCCCCTGCGGGACGCCTGCGCTAATCTTCTTTAGTGCTGAATGTGCATCTTCATATTTAACACTGAAGTACCTGTCGTTTAGATACGATGATAGCAGCTTACAGTATTGTATGGGCAATAAT
>NC_051847.1:229323070-229393779 GCF_002237135.1 Teleopsis dalmanni | reverse complement strand
AGAGAGAGAGAGAGAGAGAGAGAGAGAGAGAGAGAGAGAGAGAGAGAGAGAGAGAGCTTTATTTCTCATATGCCAAAGTGATTCTTCGTTTAATCTTTAGGCTAACGTCATTTTTGGTGTTTATAGTGTTTCTTTATTATTATAGTTGTCTAAAGTGACATGGGCCCCCAAAGGCTCAGGAAATTTGTTTGTTGACAGAAAGTATTTGCAAAGTATATGCAAACTAGATCAATTTTGCTATCATTTCGAATCTCAACAATATGTTATAAAAATTATATGAGCCATAATTTTATTGGAGTTGGGAATCTATATCAAAATCCATTTAATGTGATTATTTTATCTATACATAAATTTTACATTTTTAGCATTCTTATAAATAAATATTTCAACATATATATAAGATACATTTTTAATTTTATTTTGTTCGTTTTTTTCAGTATAACGACGTTTACTTGCAACGTAAATTACAATTCCACTAATAAATCAAAATTAATTCTACACAAATTAAAATAATTAAAATAAATTGTAAAATAGTTAATAATGCATTTAAATTTAATCAAAAAATGTTCTGCTGAACAATTATTTTATTTGTTTTAATTAAATGAGAAGAATAAAAATTCATAATAAAATATTGCAGCCGGTATTTATTGCAAAGTAAATTATAAATATTCAATCGTAAATATAAAAATATATATATATCAATATCTATGAGCATTTGAGATCGGTAAATTATTATAAAAAATAATATAAAATATAATGTAAATGTGAAGCAGAACGATGAGAAACTTGCTGCAGCGGTGATGTCAGCGCAATCCTACTGCAAGTATCAGCAATGCCAACGCGACTACAACCGAACTAAGTGTCATGAAAGTAAACAAATCGCTTGCAATAAGCGGGAATCTAACAGCGGTCGTTGCTTCATATCGATCCCTGTTATTTTAGGCGGCGCAAGCCTATTGTCACCGACAATAACTGCAGGCCACCTCAGCTCAATATCACTCACACGTAGTTGTAATTACAAACCCGGCTATAACAGTATCAACGTATTTATTGCCAACAGAAACAACAAAAACAAGAAATACAACAACTACATTTGTAACAAATTGAACAAATTAAATTGGCAGAATAAACAATACTCGAACTATTTCAACTATGAATTGGTTGATCTTGACAATTGTGCTATTGATGGCTCACAAGCATATGTACATGGCAAGTCCGACACCATTAAAACTACCAGGTAAGTCACAAAGTAGTAGTAGTATATTTCTGTTAAATGTATTATTTCTGTACTCAAATTGTAATTTTAACTATGCTATGCTGGTTGTTCTATAATTCCGAAATGTAATCGCAATTGTTCCATTATTAAAAACATTAGTATAGTATGTGGACCTACGCGCACGAAGGCTGGCAAGAATCCTTTGAAAAACCCATACGGACCCAATTTGCCTATGCCAGCGGCTATGTGCGAAAGGCTTTCGTAATCTCCGGGTTTAGCGTTCATAGCTCGTGTTTTCACTAAGTCAATGGGTTGTGTTAATGTTGTAGCTGCTGTTGCAGCTGTCACCGAAGAAAGAAAGTGCAATGGTACACCCTCTCGTAGATTAGTTGATGACAATAAAAATATTTTCGCCTATTTAGTAGAATGATTAGCTTATAGTGAAATGCAGAACTCAACTATATGTAATTAAAATACCTGATCATACACTGCCAACTGACCTATGGTCATGACCATCGCTCTGACAATAGCTAAGCTGCTACCAGTAAATAGCCTAGATAGTCCTTCTTCTTTATAGATACGTAACATGCCATCAAAAACATGATTGTAGCTAAAAAATATCATTTCAGTAGGAGAACGTATTAGTGTTTGAACAAAACTTACTTTCGTCTTTTGTCTACTGGTAGCTTCATGTCGTGTTGCATGCGTATATTTACCATGTCGGTGGGTACGCCAATGAAGCCACCCATTGCTCCGGCTATAGCCGCTAACCCGATTTTGCTGGAAAAGTTTTGCAGATTAATGTGGGGCTTTCCAACTTCATATATTCCAATTCGAATGGTGGTATATGTTAACTGCCGCGTTAATGATGCCGATATGCCATTATAAAAGGCCAACATTCCTGTGGATTAAAAAAAAATCAATGAATACAATATCTCGTATATTTCAACAGATTTACCATGTGAATTGTAAACCCCAAAAACTGCACGCTTGAAAGACATTTTTTTCTCATGTGTCTGCAAATGGACCTTAAGCAAATCCAAAGGATGTGTAAAAAAAGTAGCTGCAGCGCTAGATATACCACCAAAAAACCAGCGATTTCGTCTTGCCTCATTTTGAGTTACTGTTTTTGGCATAATCGTAATCATTTATTAGAATATTACATTTTAATGTTAAACTTAAAATTTTTAGATGATTAAAACAGATAGACAAACTGCTGAAATTTATATTTTTATATATATATATTGTATTTGAAACTGTCAATTTCAAATTGTACACTGACATTTAAGTCAATGTTTTTTTGGTACAATATTTGATTGCTAGAGAGTTCAGATTTATAACTATTAAAAATATTATATAATAAATAAAAAAAATCTCATATTCGTTAGATCAAGTATTTGTTAAATCAAGTATTTATTAAACCTACTGTGTAGCTTAGAATACACATACAGCAAAATAATTGAACGACCTTCCATCTATCTCGCATTGAAAAGTACAGACTGGCTAGCCTGGGTACCTAAAACTTGTGAGTTATGCGGCTCAGGAAACCCAAAATATAAAAAACTCTTTATCGCTATAGTTGATTAGTCAGAGCTGTGCCGCTATGGGTGTAATCTCAGGGTACATAAATCTAAGGTATGGAAATCGGTAATTTATAGACACAGTACAAATATAGATGAAATCAAAAAATGCGTGTTGGCCTGGTCAGGGCTGATTCGTTATTAATCACATTCTATATGATTTCAATTCTGAATTTTGAAAGTAGAATTTCACAATATGTATTGGAATAGCTTGAAGTCGCGATTTGTCATAGTTAGCCTTGCACGTATCATTTACATGGATGGCTCAAAGATAATAAAAAGGTACGTGGCCAGATATCTGCTTGAAAGACATGCTAGTTATAATACGTTAAGATATACGCGGTTGAAAAAGTGTATCTTCGGATATTACTATTTTTGTACACAGCTAGAGAGTTGTGGAACACAAAATAAAAAGAACTATTTACTACTACTATTTTTGTACACAGCTAGTGAGTTGTGGAACGTAGAACGCAAATACAAAAACTATGTACAACACAAAAACAACAATTTTGCAACAATAACGATGTTGTCTTGTTTAATGTTAGAGTTTTATTGTGTCTTCAAAGTTTCGTTTAAGTGAATATTCAGAAATAGTAAATTATCCATTGTAACTGAATTAATGGAAGTTCTTATTTTGGAAGCTAATCATTAATTTGTAGCACACTATTTGTGTGACTTCTACTCTACTTTATTGGCAAAAAGAAAATTCAGTTATTTATATTTTTAATGCCCGATGGAATTATTTTAGTTAATGTTGTTAGTGATTTTCTACTTCAAGGGCCGAAATGTTGCGATCATAAAAATTTATTTAAATTCAGAGTCCATTAACAAATTGGGTTTAAGAATTTGTATGCAAGGAACAGTTGATATCCTTGTAGGATTTGAAACTTAAATTTACAGCTTTTTGCGCTGTTCTCGGTGGAAAATTGTTTGTTTATGCACAATTTATCTAAATGACATAAATTAACTTGTTGCTGTTGCTTCATTTCAATTTAATTGCTGAAATTGAATTTCTTGCTGCCAAATTTGACTTTTTGTTGTAATAAAAATTTTATGCGAGAACGACATTTGCGACAAAAACAATATGAGACAATATGAGACAAAACGAGACAAAATGAGACAAGCAAGACAATAAAAGAAAGCAACTTTGCCAAATTGAAAACATAACGAAAAACATAAAAAAAGCTCAAATAAAAATGAGAATCATTTTTTGCTGTTACTGGCGTCACTAATCTTATAAATTGTTAATTGTTTTGTTATTAGCTTAACGTCTTCCATTTATGAAAATGTCTACTTCAACTTCCAACTCTGCGCCCTCCGTCACACGGCCATCCATGCCTTTGGTTTCGTTTGTGTGATTCTGTGCCTGTTTTGTGTGTGCGTTTGTCTCCGAGAGTTACAATATGCGTTGGCGGCTAAAAAAGCGAACGCCATATTCTGCGCCATTTTATACGTTTTCATTTTGAGTTAATTTACTTTTTGTTTTTGTTTTTGTTATGATTTTGTTTGTCGTTTATTTGTTTTTCCTTTTTAGTTGTTGTGCATATAATTATTAATTTTTATTGTCAATAAGCTTTTGTGCGCATTTTAAGGCAAACAACTAACAGATGCGTATGTGCGTGCGTATGTGTATATGTTTGTGTCTAGTTGTATGTACATTTTTTACGTTTTATGCCTAAAAATTGAAATTTTTTAATAAATTTTCAAACAAGTTTTTTTGTTGTTTTCTTTTTTGGCAAAGTGATTGATTTCTTTTGTTTGCAAATTAAATGAAATTTTGAGAAAATTTTGTTTTGTTTCTATTTTTTTTTGCCGTAAATTGTATTCTTTGTTAGTAAAAGTGACACTATATTGACGTACAACTGCTATCCTTTGTTTTAGTTTCATTGAAAGTGTTAAGCTTAAATAGAACATTTCACCCTGACTTTTGTGTTCTTACTATTTTTGTATTTTTGTATTTGAGGAAATTTCGTAATAACAAAACTTACAGTTTTCTAAAATCAATAAATTTCCTAAATGGAATTGCATCAATGTCGGATTGCATATATTGTGCAACACTGAACACTGAACGCTGAACAGTGAACAGTGAACAATGAACAATGTCTTGGCAAGTATATTTTGTATTTCAATATAGGAAATGAATTTTGCTGAGTATCAGTTATGAAGCAAAGCAAGTAGCTTTTCGAAAGGCAAATACATAAGCTATATCGGTACTTTAGTAATGGAGTAAACCAATCAAGTGTGCCGAAATGTTCATTTCGTGCATAATTCACGAAGCTTTACTTTACTACACATTTCTCGATGAATCAAAAGTATTATCAATTTCGCCAAATTTTTACTCTAAAATACGATTTACTTTATAAGTCGTCACAGCAACTACCGTCACTGTTGAATCATTTGAATCATGATAATTAATAAGTACGATAAAGTATGTATTAAAGAATGGAATACCTTTTATGATTGATAAAAAAAAAATAAAAAACTAAAAAACCATTAAAAAATTAATGACATCCGGGCATGTATTTTCGTAAATACGAAAAGAGGAAAAAATCATTAAAAGTATTTTTAATCCATGTAAAAAATATTGTATTTTTCTTGTATCTTAAAGTCTCTGAACCCCACAACAACCCACGTACGCAAACGCCGCGTATGCGGGTTAATACCTTTATGACTTTTGGCTTTCCACAAAAAGTTTCAATTGAGTTCCAAAATCCAACGTTTATGAAACGAGGAAGATTTTCAATATTGTTTGTATCTCGTACTTTGTTTAGATGTTTTCATCCTAAGATTTTATTTTTTCTTAATTTTTTTTTTTTCTTTATTCAGTTCAGTTTTTTTTTTGTTCATATTCCTGTGCAAATTTGGGCTTTCATCTGCTGGCAACTTTATATAAGATGTTTTTTAACCTTTGGTAGAAAAAACTGCACATATTTAGAAGCCACATAATCAGCTTTTATGTTTTTGCTGCATTAAACTTTGGACTTAAAATGTTTTAAGAATATTTTTGCTTTAATGTGGTTTTTATTGTTTTGTGAAAAGTGCAAAATTTATCTATAGCAAAGTGAAGAAGTTACTAATAATTTTTTCGAAACTCCAGATTGAAAAAAAAAAAAATAGAAAATACTTAATATAATCTTTGCAGAATTCAATCTAGATGCATAAAAAATACACACCATTCTTGTGGTGCTTGAGATGCTCCGATATTTATTATAAATTATAAATATGCATAAAATTGTGCAATGACGCCGTTTCCATTATTGTTGGCACGAAACCTCATGGTGACAGCGAGGTGGTTATTGTTTTAGTAGATACATTCTACTTCATTTTACTTCATTTCACTTGACTCGTTCACTTGTTCAGATACTTTTTAACGACCAACGCGATGTAATCTACCTTTGTGTTTGGATAGAAACGGCAAGTAAGCAACAGGCCTACGCAATTCTTCATTATTCTTATGCATATTCACATGCCATAAAAGTCTAAAGCTATCGTGACATGCTTCACAATTTAAATATTTCCAGAGAATTGAGCAACAAACTTATGAGCAGATAATAACTCTTGCACTTCAACATTTTACATTTTTTTCCGTACGAACTAAAGAACGTTTTTTTGTTGCACTCAGTGAACTGCAACTGCAACTTCAACAGAAACTGCAGTAACAGCACAAAGTTATATACAAAGATATATTGCAGACCAAAAAATAAGACAATAAAATTCAAAAATAATTTGTCTTGCAGTTAGCACAGTTCATTTTAAAAGTAGAATTTCACACAAAATTGTTTGAGAAAAAACTATAAAAAATATATTGTTAAATAACCTAGCAGTTCCTTCTCATATGGAAGTATAGATTTAAGTTTCTTGTGCTAGAAATTCAATTTAGATTTTTTCTTTGTTTAGACATAATTTTGAAGAAATTTTAATATCTTGTGTTATTAATACAATAAAATTTACTACTTCAAATAGTAAAGTACTTTCTTTAAGGTTAAGCATATGCAATATACTCGTATATACACTTGCTGTAGCAGTAAATGGTTCATATCAAGTACAACATTTAATAAGAAAATTGTTTTAAAATAAGAGCTCTTGTTAATAACCTAATAAGTGCGATTCGTTTTCCTAATTACTTAGAGTAAGGAGAAAAAGCTAACAATTACAAATAATATAGTAATAGATTATGTTCAGTCACCCGTAAAGAACGACGGACCTAAATACATTATTAGTAAGTTTATCTAATTCTGTTAGGTTCTTAGAGTTTTTCACTGATTGTTTTTAATGTTGAAATCTATTTTCTTATTACTATTTTTATTAAGTCATCCAGATTTTTAAAAATAAGAATATAACATCGAACAATTGTTTGAAAAATGTGACAAAAAAGAATTCAAATATTTTGAAGAAATCTTGATTCAAGACTTAATAAAAGCCTAACATCAAATATTGCTTGAAATTATTTAGTTATTTAAGTTACTTGAAAATACAACTATGTTAAATGTTTTATTTATAATATTTTCTTAATACCGAAGAAATAAATTATTCCCATTTTTAAAGAAATTTACTATAAATTACACAAAGGCTGTGTAGTTAACATTCTTAGGATCTAGGATATAGAGGATATAGAAAAACGCTAAGACCGAAGTAGAACTTGCAGTTGATAACAAATTATCAATTTTAATTTCTTTTTTCTTTTTTTGTACAAATGTATTATGTTAACTTATCATAAAAAGATGAAACTGTAATTATTGGTAAGTGCTCAAGTGCAGTGACTCAACTAGCCTCAACATAACATAATACATCTACTTCTGATTTTCTCTTTGGGCAAAATTTAACATTTATGTTATTCAATACTTCATTATTGATGCGCCAGTTGATGAGATTCATCTTTCACATATGAAATGAGTTTTTTGCTTACATGTTTTATATTCCAGTAACATAGTATCTGCACTGTCAGTTTGATGTTACAATTTAGAAACAATTTAGTAGAATATTAGTAGAAATCAAATCTAGCAGAAATGTTTATTTATTTTGTTAATGAAGTCGAATCGTCTTCCTGTTTCTGTAGTCTTGATGTTTATGAGAGTATAAAGTCGCTGAAATGCTGTATAGCAATTCAAGGTTGCCTTATAACAGACAATAGTGGTTACTCTAATGTGTGGCGGACTCGATTGTGTGCACAATAATAAATAAAATTATTTCCAGAAATGAAAATAAAAATGGACCTACAAGAATTCGCATAGACACCATGAAGACTGCGAAGAAACAAATTTGTAAAATAAATAAAAGAAAATATTTTTTATGGTTGTACACTGGCCTTGACCGTCAGTAGTAACTATTATGTAAAGAGCAGAAATATGAACGAAGTAAACAGCAGAATTGTAATAAAATGGCTTAAATATAATATTTTACATTTAAGATACATTATACCAGTTTATGTAGAGACTATAAAAAATAATTCAAGAAATTAAAAATAATAAAACTTTGTTGTTTTAAGCATAAAAAAATTTGTATTTGCTAAAGCAGCGAAACGTACATGAGTCAGTGCCTCTACTTCTCTTACGTGTCTGTGTTTGTGTGTATCTATGTGTAGTGTATTTTTGTGTTCGCATTGCCATTGCTTTTAACCTCTAGTAACATTCATTTGAACAAAGAGTATTGCGACTGATTTAACCACATTAGACACGGGGACGCCAACTTTTGTACTGATACTGGTGGCCTTGAATAGAAGGACTATCGCTATTGTAACATACACAACACTTACGAAGGCAGCAGCGCCAATGTATGTATGAGCGCCAAAAAGTCCAAGGCTGTATCATCGCCTGTTATGTACATACATATGTGCCCACATTACCATAGAGTAATAGAACCGGAGAGGTGTTTACTTTTATTTGTGACTTTTGTTGATGAAGCCATTTACAATCATTTCTGTGCACAATTACAAAATGGCAAAAATGTTACTAGGTTTACGACGTATCTAAATAAAAATATTATTGTATATAAAAACATAATTGCAATGCAAATAAATAATAATGAAGTGAGTAATAATAAAATGAAATAAAAACTTTAAAAATATATATGAAAAATGTATAAATAAAACTATTAAATAATTTAAAAAATTGCAAAAAAACGATTTGTTTATTTTTTTACTTTTATGCGAGTTAATGTTTTCAATTTATAAACGTTTTTTTTAGTACTTCGTAGTTTGAAGTTTGGAGAAAATATATCTAAAGTAAGAGTAGCGAAACGATAAAAACAAAAGCTGTTAATGTAAATTACTTCGGCGCCTTTGCAAAAAAGTATAAGCCAAAATAAATGTCAAGCAAATAAATTATTTCGAAATGCGACAGTGCAAAATGCTTTTGAATAAAAAAACGGCTTAGGATGGATGCAATGAGAACTGCTTTAGCTGAGCTCTGACTTATCTATGCTTTACTCAGCTGTACGCCTTCACTTCACCGAAAAACTTAAATTAAATTTTTTTTTGTTCAGTAAAATCTAACAAAATATTTCACTGGAATTTACATAGTATTTTCTACGATGGTTGTAAAAAGTATTTCGTAGCTTGAAACGAAACACAATTTTTACTTAGTTTTTTTATCTTTTTGAAGTTTTTTCCTTTTCATACTCTTCCCACTTTAAGTCTAACATCGAAAAATTGACAAAGGTGAGGTAAATAAGGAATTATTTTTATAATATTCTGCTATGTGGAAGAACTATATAATCTTACTAATTGTTACTAAATCTATTAGTTATTTGAGTTATGAGTTGAGAACACTTTTTGTATGAAATATTTGAAGTATCTTAATGGTTTGCATGGCTGTAGACTGCTATTATATATTGCAACAGACAGGATTTACTTCATTAGCTGTAACATTAGTAAAAATGAATTTCATGGTTTTTAGGTTATTGTAACGGTAGCCTATGATAAGTTTCTATCATAGACTATGATTCTATAAAAAATTAATTACAATGTGTTAGAATATGTTATTACAAATATTTTTATATTACATTTATATATTTATATATTAGATTTATATATCGTATACTTATATTAATACAAATTTTAATAGAACATGATAACAATTAAATATTGGTTTTATAGAATATGTTTTGAACCACGAACTGAATTTGTTTTTATACCAGCATCTGTCATGCCAAGTTCCTCTCATCATATAACATGTATCAGTTTCTGATAATGTTGTTTTCCTCATTTTTGTGTAAATTCCTTAAATATTTCCTTTTCTTTTTAAAAGCTTCCATTTTCTAAATTAATAAAAATGCAGCATTTACTTTACAAAAACATGAAACTTAGCTGTTCTATTGTTAAAAATTTATAATCAATTTTTTTCACAATGCACTTCCATGTAAGTAAGGGATTAATTAACGGTGTACTGCTTTCACTTCACTTCACTTCCCGTCATTGTCAATAGAATTAATGAAAATCTTTGGCTTCAATATCAGCTTATGCAATTCAAAGTTTGTTTTTTCTCTGCTCTAAGTGTGGAAGCTGCTATGTATATTTACGCTTAGATTTTGAGATAAAATATTTAAATGATTTTAGCAAATACGACGAACAACTACAGCAGGAAGGGGTTCTCTTACTTGAGTTTCAAGTCAAACAAACTAAGTGCAATTTTCAGTTGGATGGGGTGCTCATCTATCTGTTCATTGCGTTTTAAGTTATTTGCTACCAATTTGCCACTTGGCAGCATTCTAAACCGATTTGTTAATTAATTAACATATTCAATTAGTAAATAGCAACCTCAACATATCGAGATTCACCAGAGTAGTAGGATTCACTGGTAATAGTAATGTAGAATTATAAAAAAATCACTTCTCAATTTATAACGTTTTAGCCTTCGATTTCTTTCTCATGCGAATACCCCTCTATATTGTTAGCTTTCAATTTGCTACACTAATATGACGTCTGGTTAAATTGCTTGACTACCTAAAAATATTTACCTTAAAATCCATTGAGTGTGCATTTCTCAATTTATACTTGACATTTTTTATGGTTTGGCGCGGAGGAGGTTTTTGGTATTTGCAAATATTTCGCCATTATACACATTAAAAGATATTTTCATTAATTAACTTCAATGAATGAAACCTGCTTCCTTTCGCCACTCTTCACTTTCTTCTTGAAATAATAAAACAGTTTTCCTTTTTTCGTTTTTTCATTTTTCCATTTTTTGTTTTTTAAAATAAATTTGCAAAACTTTTTGACTTTTCAATTATTTCAAATCAATTGCAGCCGTAGCAGCAGTAGCAGCAGTAAAATTGGCTTTTAACAACAACAACAGCCACAACGACAATGCTTCATCAGCCGTATTTCGAGTGGCTCTTGGTGTTTAGCTGCGACTCACAAAGTGGGTTAAGGATGATGTTGCCGTGGCCGTCGCTATAGTTGTCGTTGATATTTGAATCCGACAACTGTTCTGTTATTGATATTGGTATTGGTGTTTGTGTTCCCATTGCATTTCATAGTAGGGCTTGAAAACAAATATTGACGCTTAAGCAGCCAAGTATCTGAGAACAATCCACCACATACCCACACTCTCTAATTTCCACCTAACTAGTAACAACAGAAGGCTTCACTAAACACCGAAAGCAGAAGTCGTGGAGAAATGGCACAAAAAATCGCACTCAGACACGCTCATATACTTTGTTTAAAAGTTTGTACTTTCATTAAATCAAGTAACTGCAAAAACTTTGAAAAAGATAATTGCAAATAAATAATGAACAAATAAAACAAATAAAAAGTTTTGGGTAGCTCTCAAGTTTTAGGAGCAGTATAACCGCCCCGAAGTCATTCACGAAACGTAGTCACCTTTTAGGGGTCGGGTCTGGTGCTATTTTCGTTAGAACGAATAACAAATCAGAAATTGCATTTAATCTTTTCTTGTTACAATGTTTGAAAACTTCATTTATAATTCGATGATACTCAACCAGAGTAGATAATGTACGATTATTTCTATAAAACTTGTTCATTTAAATGTCTTTGTACTAGTATCTGGGAATGTGAACAGTAGTATGTAAGTTATATTATAGTTATAGAGAAACTTAGAATTATGTGTAACATTTTTCAAAGAAAATTTTATAACGAATTATTGCTTAAATATAAATGTGTACTGTTACATTATATTCTGTCAAGTAATAATCATCATTCGTGTCCAAATGAATATCAATACAAGGGATCAAGGGATACTTCAAATGATTTTATTTATACCGCACTAGATATCGACGAATTTAGCTTTTTAATAAATCCATAAAAAATATATAAATTTTAGCAGTAGGAATAAAGAAATATTTAAGTCTCGTCTGAAGTCGTATAGGATTATAATATAAATAATATTCAAGAGAAAATGTTCAGGTGGACCAGAAGAGATGGTCCAAATCATATAAACATTGTTAACTGACATCATCTTTATCAATCTAAACAGTTGAAAGATATAGTACGAGCAAATATTTTTAACAGATTATGTAAAACACCGTAAATTCTACTTATAAACTTCTTACAGACAGATCTTTTGACCGGATATGCATTTTGCCTCATATAGGTTCCAAATATTGTTTTATTGTAATTATGTAATTATGCAAATTAGCATATCCTAAACGGTTATAGGTGAAATCAGAAATACAAAGAAAAGAAAATCGCTAAAAGAAAATAAATAAAACTAATTTTAAAAAATTTCTGCTTAAAATTTTACTACGCTAATTTCTTAGAACGTTGATTATGTTGGAACTATATAACTTTATATATAACTTTTTTATTTCTAAAATTAAAATGATATTAAGGAGTTATGAATGAGAAGTACTTATTGAGAACTATTATTTGAACAATAGGGATATTGTGGTATAATAAAGAGGAACTTCAAGAGTGGTGCAAGGTGAATATTTCAAAAAACAGGTAATAAAACTTACCTTGTCATGAATATATACCAAGAAAAGAGGTATGAAACCCTTACATACTTAAACAGAATTGTAAAAATCCATTTAAAGTATGATATAAGCTTTAGAGATTACAGGTTCCCAAGTACCACACGGTTTGATTGCATAAGGATTAAGGGTGACCAGCTGCATTCCAATTAATAATTAATTCAACTCAGAACTTGTTTGATTCATTTTAAGACTTTTTGTTTTCATCACAATTCTTTGGTGTACAATAAAAAATTAATTTATTCAATCAAATAATCACCCTTTGACTGTTGCACCTGCACTGTTCTCCTCGTGTTGGCTACGCCGATTGCACCTGCGACTAACCAGTAGTTGCTGTACTAACCAGTATTTCAGTATACCACTCATGTCGTCGAGTACAAATATCAAAAGTTCAGAATCTCATTCAGCAGATACGTAAATCAGTTCCCGTACACTTTTTGTCCGCAACGGATTCATTCACTTGTAAAATTTAATTAAACAAGTACGGCACGATGAGCACCACTTCTTCACATAAGAAATGAAAAGGGTTGAAACGCTTTTAAGAGTCTTATGTGCGCTTTCAAGTGCTGTTTGCATAAGGATATGATAGGTTTCTGTGAGCATGTGTGTATGAGGATAATGATAGCTCAGGCTCAGGTATACGAGTGTAGCTGTAGGAGTAGCAGCAGTGCTGGTACAGTTAAAAGTTAATGTCCTTTTGGCCATTCATGCGTATCATGCATTAACCACTGTTGAATCTATCAGCGTGAGTTCATGAATGTGTGTGAGTTGTGTTTATTTGGATTTGTAAATAAAGAGAAAATAAACTGAACTTAACTGAATTCAATTGAATTGAAAGTTAAACTTTAACCCAACAAAAAGTCATCGGAAGGAAATAAGCAAAAGTTTTATGAATTAACTTTATATTTGTCTAATTGTGTATATAGTCAAGGGCACAGTTTATATATCTCCATATCCTCATATCTCCATATGTCAAGTACTTAACGTAAACGCTTGGAAGCGTATTATTTGCTTGTAAATAAATAATGGTAAAAAGGAGTTCAGAACCAAAACAAATTTTTATCTTCACAATAAAATTGAGAAATTTATTTAAGGAAGTTTTATTTAATTTCAATTTGATTACACAAAGTTCAATAAATCACATGGTTGGAGAAAAGTTTTCATAGATTTTGTTTGAGTTAATGTAAAAATATTATGTGTCGGAGTGTATCTATGAAGTTAATGTTTTTTTTTATTAAATAAAATTTTGTATGAAAGCTGTGGTTTTTTTTTGTATTATTATATATGTACATGTTAAATGCCACGAGCTTCAAACAAAAAATGGTAATATTTAATAAATTCGTTACATATGTTTCGGTTATACAATGTCATATGAGATTATGTCGTCTTGTTCTATCACAATTAGATTAAGCTTCTTGTAAAAGCATTCACAATTAAGTGAAATTAAAAATAACAACAACAAAATTTTTATGTGGTATGTTCTAGTTCAGACTGATCAGACTTATTATTGTTTATTGGACGTTTGATGTTCTTAACTCCGCTTCTGCCGTGATGAATCACCGTGATACTGTAATTTTTGTCTTGCCTTGGAGCCATTTTGCTTCCCTTTAGGCATCATGCTAAAATTCATTGCAATAATATAGCTAATGACCGGACTAGAAAGTGCTTCAGATCTATTCTATGTACTATAATAGTATACTAGTATAATATATTACAATAACTGATCGCTTAAGAAGCAAACGTATGTTTTCGTATGTTTGAAAAAGGGTATTAGAAAGAAACCTAAAGATAATCTGTCGTACCTTAACTAGTACTTACATATTTACTTAGTTAGCCATTATAGACGTGAGATGTCTTTGAACGCGTCCAGTAGCCTGATAAGTTGCTGCTTGGTTATACCTTGTACCATGGAATGTTGATTAAGTCATTTGCCAACTGCTCCTTCCACCGAAGATGTAGGTATCCTCTACCGGTGAATACTAAACCAAACACCTTTCTAGCTTCGACAACCCCTTTCTAGCCCGTTTCTAAACTAAAAACATCAAGAAATTGATATGAAATGTAGCATTAAGGGCGATGAGTTCTCTTAATAAATTGGAAAAAAAATACATATTTCAGCTCCACTTTTATTTAATCTATCTGTTCTAAAAGGATTTCAGTGATTTATAGAAACTTTATTTTAAATTCTTCATTATAATTAATCTTTAAATAGGTTTCTTTGATTTAATATAATTTTTATGTCCACCGAATTGGCTTAATTACTTGTTTATTTTTTGTATCTGCTATCTGCAATATTTTGTTTACATTTTCCTTACCATTTTTTTTTGCACCTTTAAAATTAATTATTGCAAAAAAGCGGAAATTATAGCACAATTAAGGATTACACAAACGATGAAGTTTTTAATTTCCAATTAAATGGAAGACATAGCATAATTTTAAAAAGTTTTTCATGCTTAACAGTTTGAAATTTATTTTTTTCTCACCTTCCATAAAATTTTATAAATTACAATTACGTTTAATATAGCAGTGAAGCGCAAAGAGCAGCAATAAAACCAGTTTAAGAAAAACATAAAAATGTATCTCATAGATTCATAAGAACGTCGCTAACACAGCAATACATGAACAGTTTTAATACGAGAAGGGACGAGGCAGGCATTTATCTATTTGTTTGTGTAGTCTAACTGTCTGCTTAGTTTGTGTATATGTCTGTCTGTCTGTCTGCCTGTCTATCTGTCTGTTAAGTTTGCTTTGTCTTTTGGGTCTGTATATATAATCAGCGAACGTCAGTGTGCAATTTTATGTATATAACGCCATTTTTACCGGGCATTAACAACAATCAAGCTAATCAGGAAATTAATATTAACACAGTAGCAAGCGCGGTGGCAATAGAAGCATTCGCTCAGCATAGCAAAAATGAAATACACAACAATCAGAAATTGAAAAAAAAAATTGAAAGAACAAAATTGCACAAAGCACTGCTTCATTAGAAATTTAAAGCGCTTCAAATTATAAAACGGAAGCGGAAACAAGCACATACCAAAAGCAACACATCCTGTCTTACTACTGCCGTTGTTGCGCCTGGTATTGGAGATGGGATGGAATGATGTAGTAGTCGCCATGGCCATTGCCATGCGAACACTGGATGAGCAGCAAAATTTCAGTTGATTTAAAATTTTAATTAAGGCAAATTTTACGCTGACCGCACATGATTGAAATTACGGATACAACAAAAACAAAAACAAAAACAAAAACAAAAACAAACACTTGCACAAACACAAACACTCATACACTTCGACAGGATCTGGCAACCAATATTTACATATGCATATGTATGGATATTATGAATGATATATACATCCTGCATACTTGTTTATGTTTTTATTTAAATTTTGGTATATAAATATTTTCGTTGTTATATGTATGTATATACATTTATGTAAGAGTATATGTATGTGTGTGTGTGTATCTATGTGAAGTAGTTTAGCGAAAAGTTGATAGCTGAAATCATATGCCAAATGCACACATATAAGCGGCAGGAGCCTGCCACACGCCAATAAGCCGACAGTTTAGCTCAGTGAACTGGAAGGCAACAAAAATAATAAATTATAAATTTAATTGAGATAACACCTAAGTTTTTCAAGTATTTAGATTTTAATCATGCAAATTGAAGAAGCCAGAAAATGCTTTAATTTAAGGTTAAAAAACAGTTTCGGTTATAAGCACATAGAAAATATTGAAATGATTTCCTTTACTAAAAATAATGTCAAAATAATTCAATTTTTATAGCATAATCTTTTCATAAAACACTCTTAGAGGGAGTGAAAGTTTTGTCTTACAAATTATATATATTTGACTTATGTAGTGATGATTCCCGTATACCGATTTGTTTAAATAAAAAGAACCGAATCATTTCAATTATGTTTTAAGATTGTTTTATTAATTAAAATCTTTTTACAAAGTTGGTATTTGTGGAAGAGCAGTGTGCATTAGCATACTGTGAGAATTTGCTGAATTGGCGTCTTCATACGCCAGCCCAAACACTATCGTCAAACGGACGGCAGAGGCTCATATTGCAAAAATGCAATAAAGGTATAATAAATATCAGCATACTTATTTACTCACATAGTGTATGCTTATGCACGCTACACTTAAATTTAAGTTATCAGGAACAAAGTGAATATTTGCGGCAACCGCTACCTTACATGAAAGAAATCAGGTAACGAAAACAGTTGACCAATTTTTCGTTTGCGAACTATTGTTTCGTAAACGTAATAATTTTCTGAGTTGTGACCATCGAAATTCAGTAAAGGTCTAAGTAGATCTATGTGAAATAGAATCTAGGTTATAAATTTTTTTTCCGGATGAAACACAATCTTATAAAGCTAGTAAATGCTATCTAATATCTTACCGGGGATTTACAACATATCATCACTAATTGACAATATTGTTAGTTAGCATAAAAGAAATGAAACAAATATGAAAATTAGAAATGTGATTAATAATAGTTTTAAAACTAATTACCAAAAAAAATAAAAACAAATTTAAAAAAAAAATTTATTTATATCTATGTTATATACTGATATTTTTTTTTGATTCTTATATTAATATATATTTTCTGGAAACCATAAGTTGTGTAAGGCGCTAATTGATCGCATTGTCCTTTAATTATGTGATTTTATCTAGTTTATCTATTATTTGTGGACTTGTTGATTTTAAGTTGAAATATTTTAAAGGTGTGACAGTGAAACTATTGGATATAGTTAATAGTTGCACCATTGACTATAAAAACTGTAAGCTACACTATAAACTTTACAGAGATAGCCTAGTTTTTTAATACAATAGAAGTTCAACAATAATTAAATAAATAATTAAAGATTTTTTTAGTATTAATACAATTTAAGTTCATAAATAATTAACTAAATAATTAAGGATTGTTATAGTTGAAGCCTTTTTCATTAAGCGTCTTTTCTTATGATTTATAACACGTAACTTTTTAATCTATTGTTTTAGGGTTTAGGGTTTCTTTCTGGTGATCTCTTTTTATTTGAGTAAGCTCTAAAAATTTTTAACATTTTTTTACCCATAATTGTATTTTATTATATTTTGATTTATGATTTCCTTTTAAAAATTGCTTTCATTAAGAAAATTCATTTACGCTGCATTAATTTCTTTAGCTGTTATTTCCTATTCGAAGTGCTCTTTGAAAGGTCCTCTCAATACAAAATTTAAATTTTCGTTTTATTTTAAACTGAAATGCATTAATAATAAATAAAGTATCCCTTTGCTTTTCTGCTTATATTAAATATTTTATTTACTTCTGTAAACAAATTAAGAAAGCATTCAATTTGGTATTTAGTATATACAAGCCATTTCATCTTTAGTCTTGTAGTTATTTCTTTTTTTTTTGCTCCTTCCAGACCATCTACTGTTTAAACAGATTTCGATTTATGGCTTGAAAATTAAAATGAACGAAAGTATCCGCATCGTAAAATATATTCTCGAAATTGCGGTTAAAACTTAGGAGAAGTAAAATAACGTAAAGTGAAGTAAAGGATAACTTGAAACAAAGCGAAACTTTGGCAATTCTTTTTCGGCTACAATACATCGACGAGGTCGATGTAATAAAGGCTCGGGGATTTCTAAAGAAATAGCAGTTTAATGGGGGCAAAAGTACGTTTATTAACAAAGTCCTGTTTGTCGTAAATTTCACAGAGATCTTTTATAGTCGTTTCACTGCAAGTATTTTCGTGCAAGTGGTTTCGTCTCTTTTTTCGTTTGATTTAATATTATCCGTTTTGTTGTACTTGAAATTAGTATAAAAGTGTACCTGAATTTTCGTCTTCTTCTTCATGCATGCTCTCACTAGCAGCACAAAATGTTCTAATTCATTTTAGAACTAAAACATTTAATTGCTGCTCTATGAGCTCTTCCCTGTCCTGTGGTTTATTACGAAAAGACATCAAAAGTGGAAGAACGATGTGTACTGGTAAAGTAACACAAATTGGTATTTAATTAAACAAAATAAGTGGGATTTGAAATTATTGAAAATTTTATATATGTTCTTGTTGAAAAACCAATGCCTTAGGATTTTCCTTCCGTCGCGATGTGTACAACTAATTTCCTTTATTTAAGCAATAAACCCCAGTTAAAGTTTTAAGATGGACGTCCTTAGTTATTAACCTGTAGCATGCTATAAATGCGCTATTAAAAATTTCTAGCATGCTATAAATCTGACATTCAAATCTTCAAACAACGTACGCAGTTATTTAATTTTTAATGCCAAAAAATTCCATTAAACCTTTACACACAGATTGCGTAAGAGCAAAGTCGTTAACTAACACACACTTATACGTTTGACCTATATCCTTCCACAAAAATACCGGATTCGTTTTTAGACTCTTTCAAAAGGTACAAAATAAAATTAAAGTTATTATTGTTTTTGCATTGAACGTTCTACCCCAGACACAGACAGATACAAACACTTTTCGAAAAGTGTAGCTTGCGGCGAAGACCTTACAATTTCATTCCGTTTTATATCATTCACGGTAAAAGGTATTTTAAGCCAAAATTACGGCAGTATACGTTTGAATTGCACAATACTCGTAATTGAATTTATTTCTTGTTAGGCACAAAATAGCTCAGCAAATAATACGGAATGATGGAAGGAAATTCCACAAACAAAAGTACGTAATATTCCAAATACGAAATAATAAGCGCAGACGTTCAGTTCAGGCTTGCCACCGCCAATACACAATCTCACTTATTCGCAGATACATAAATAAACATGCGCTATTTTATTCGTATTTAAAATGCCATTAAAATGGGTGGCGTAGTTCCACCCATTCGACATGATCTGGAAAGACTGTGGCACACTGAACTGAAGTGGTGGTTTGGTGGTCAGGTGGTGTAGTGATGTAGTGGTAAAGCATTCGGAGTTGTGTTTATAGTAGTTATGTTATTTTTGTAGTAAAATACCGGAAATGGTAATAAAGTGTTACCTGTGCTATTTGTTGTGAATTTAAAATTCCAAGAATTAAAATCGTTAGAATTAAAATTGCAAGAACTCTCAAAGTTGGTAGCATAAAAGAGAATTAATGCTTCTTGGTACTTTGATGGTTGTTTACTTTGATTATAATTTTGAAGAACTAAGAATTCAAATGAATACAAAAATAAGTTGATAATTGAACTGCTTTATTGAATAACTTGCAATCTACTTTTTACTTTTTAATAATATAAATATTATTTTATAAAAAGACATCGAAGCTTATCTTCTTCTCTTGTTCGTTTTTCGAATTTCTCCTAAGACTTCAGGCAAACAAATTATGGTGTACCGGAACAGTCGCCACATGACCAGTTTTGCCGAAGAAACAGGCGACCATTTGCTCCGAAGTGTTTCTTCCACGAACAACTTTCATTGGAATTGGCTCGTCTTCGAAGAGTCACACGGTCGATTGTTGTTTTGTTTCGGGCTCATACGCATAGATCCATGATTCGTCACCTGTAACGATCTTATAAACGTCTTTTGAAGCACTACGAACGTATTTTTTCAACATTTCTTTGTACCAATTGACACGAAACTTTGTTTGAGCGATTGTCAAATTGTGAATCCATCAAGAACAAATCTTTCTTACGGCAAGGTGTTCATGCAATATCGAATGTATGCTGGTGGGAGAATTCCCAAGGATGTGTCTATCTCACGGTATGTCACATGACTATCTTACATTATCAGTTCACGCACGGCATCAATGTTCTCTGGCACAATGTCCGTTTTTGGACGACCTTCACGGAATTCGTCGTTGAGCGAGCATCGGTCACGATTGAATTCATTAAACCAGTTTTTCACAGTGCTATAGGATGGTGCTTCATCGCCATACAAAGATTTAAGTTCATCAATGCACTCTTTTTTCAAGTCTCTGTAAATAAAACAATTCAGAATTAAATGATAACACGTTCTGAGTGATGTTATGCTAAAAAATGTCAACCTTTCCAATGAAAATGTCAGATTGCACCTGGAAACACTTGGTGTTGCCTAGGCCAGAAATATATATAGCAGCCCTCGTACTAGATGCTAGGTACTAGGTATTTCATTAAAAACTGTCTTAGTCTTTCAATTTCAAATTTTTAATTCATTCCGGTGCTTTGGCGTTTAATAAGTTCTGTAAAAACAGAATTAAATAAAATATTTCCATTTTGAATATTCATAATTCTGAAAGTACGTAGTAGGTAAAGAAAGATTTCACATTAGTGCCAATTTTGTTATTATCGACTAATCCAACTGTTATTGACTCATGATTATGTTTAAGATATTGTGGATTGGGTTGAGTCTTCTCATTAACAAAAATGATCTACAGAAGTATTGATAGGGCAGTCCCTATCATAATGTGAGAGTATAATTAGGGTATAATGTTAGAGCAATATTTGCTAATCTGATTTCTTGGATGATCTTTCTTCGTTTACTGAACCATAAGCATTGGTTTGATATATATGGACAAATAAAATAGAATAGACATATAGGCTACCATTGCAGCAGTGTACTATAATCTTAGCATATCTTTTTCACTGAAGCAAGACTCTAACTGAACAAAAAATGTCCTCCACATCTAACACAGACCAGGACACCTATTAAACTACTGGTATACTGTAAAAAAACAAGATAATGTGTTTAAAAACCTTTGCTCCCTTCCAGATAGCGAAGATACAAGATATTATCTTGTTAAAAGAGGAATACAATTCAATTTATACTTTTATCTAATTAGTAATGAGATAATTAGTGGAACGATAATATCAGTAGATCTTCTTTATTATTAAATATTTCAAGTTGCAAGTATCCGTAAGCTGCTCTGGCATTTACTGTAGTAATGTTGGTTTCTATATTTTGATAGGTACTACATTTATGTTCTATGAAATAACAATTACACTTTGTATATCGTCAAAAATCAAATTGTAATGTACTATTGATTTATTTATATCGATGCTTACAATACTTTCGATTTGTTACTTATAAAAAGTAAATATATTGGTACGAGTATCTGTTCCCAATAGAAAAGAAAAAAAATTGGATAAAAAGCAATTGTCATTGTAAAAATGTTGAGTAGGTGTCATTAAATAATAACGATAGTGAAAGTTTTTATTATTTTATTAAGTTAAAAATTTTTAATAAAAAATTGATATAAAAGCGAAATAATAAAAATAACATTTTTTGTCAATGCAGTTTCTGAAGAGTTAATCTCTGTAAAAAACGAGCGTTAAATGGTAGATGTTGAACGGCAAACGTTGAACGTTGAATGTTGAATGTTGAATAGGTAATGATAAAAAAGTAGTTTGTCATTGATTTGGCGTACACAAATTTTAATGCCATTAAAAACATTTTCTAATGCAATTGAAAACGGTTTATTTTTCACTTTTAAATCGAGCTTAGTGCCGATGTTTGTGCTCTCGTAAATCTGAGTGCCATTAAAAGCATAAATGAAAATGAGTTGAAAGCAAAAAGCACAGACGTGTGTGAGTATCTATGAGTGCGCATAGATACAATTTCAGTGCAGATACTGTAACGGTACTGGTAGTGGCTGAAGGTTAGTTTTCTATTATATCTCATCGAAGATTTTCGATTTTCGATTTTCTTTTTTACAGTTTGGGTTTTATGGCAGTAATACAATTTGAATCCAGTCAAGCGTTTGAATTGGTTTTCGTTTGGCCTGTTTTATGGCAGCGTGGTTCTATAATGGAAAAGTGCGACAGACGTGCATTTCTGTCTGGCGTGACGCCTTGCAAACTAAACGCAACTAACTAACTAACTAACACGCAAGTTTCGTATTAGTTTTGATTGTCGCTGTGCTAAAATATTCAACTGACATAGAAAAAAGTTGAAACCAGAAAAATGTCAAATAAAAAATATTAGAATTTTTACACTAAATTTCACACTAAATTTGATTTAACAATTTTTAATAATTATGAAACATGAATTTTTTGTATGGTTTCTATCTTTTTTGTGCAGCATCATAAAAAGTGTGAATTTCGCCGTTTGCAAATCGAATCACGTACTGCAATTTGGGTCAATTTTGTAGCAATTTTTCCAAATTTGCAAAATGTATTAACACCTTTTGTTGTTTCAGTGCCCACAAGCCTTACTGCTCACTACTGTGAACCTTTGTGCTGACCTAGATTTTTTTGGTAAATTTTTATTTGTGTATTTGCATAATTCGTAGGCTTTAATCTTTTATTTGCCGAAGGCAGAAAGCTATTTTTATTGATTTTTAAATGCTTTTTATGGTATTTTTCTGGTATTGTTAAAATAATTTTTCAACGTTTACTAGGTTTCTATGTAAATATTTAGAACTTCTCGGTTATCTAATAGAAATCTCAAAGTAGCAAAAACTTTAATTTTTGAAAATAATTTTTTAAAAGTGAAAGTAAAAATAAAAGCATTTTTTATTGTTTTTTTTAGTGATAACAAAAATTCAGTTTTAAAACAATAACAAAAATTATATAAGCATATGTTTACATACATGACATAAGTATATACCATAGATTATCCTAAAACTTTTTAAATGATTAGATCCCAAAGATTATTTGCACAGTCAGACACTATAAGTTTTGTGTTCTAGCATTTGGCATAAAATCAAAATAACAAAGTAGCCCGTTCTTTAAGTTGGTCAATTATCTTCGAGCAGTCCGAACATTTCAGAAAATTTGTAGTTTTCATTTCAAATGTTAATTTCGTTCATTTTAAAATAATTAATATAAATAAAAATATTAAAATATTAAATCGTGTGTATACTTACACACGTTAACACTTTGTAAAACAGAGCCAAGTAAGAATTTATAAAGTAATACAGAGCCAATAGGAATAAATAACAATTTATAATGTCTTTCACTCAAGCAATGAATTCATACATTGAAAATATTATACCGCATATAAATTAAACTATTCAATTCAATTCATTTCTGCTATTAAGTAAATCCCTTAACTTCACTCAAGCAAGCTGTCAGTGCTTAACTTAATTCGAATATGTGTTTTAAAAAAAATATATATATGTTCGGAGTATATAATAATATTATAATATAAAATAGCATTTCAAGAAGCAAGTAATATCGATAAACAACACAATGGAAAAATTACTCAGAATAGCCATTTTTATCGATATCCGTTATTATATCGCTACATACGTAAAATAATCCATATGCTGAATCGATTTATGAAAAATTTCATTCGTATAGTTCCAAAAATGAGAAATTTTTATTGAATTATTAAATTAATTATCGTATAGTAAATATAGCTATACGTGCTATATAAATAATAAATAATAAATAATAAAACTTAATATTTATTTTAATGAATTTTTTTCTCTCTTCCAGGTAAATATTTAATTTTATGCTAATTTGCTTAAGTACTTTTCGATGACTAAGCAAAGTAATTCAATGGGAAAACCTGAATAATATACATATATAAAATACCATGTAAGTTTTAAAAATAATTAACTTATATCTCATTAAGTTCGATGGGCATATCATAATAACTACTGATTTTTTTATATATCTATATATTATTAAAACAAAAAGTGTATTTAGTTGATTTCAGCAAATAATGTAAATTATATTGATATTACAACTGTTTGATTTTCTATTAACTCATTTGTATTTAAGATATTATATGAGGACTTTATTAAAATTCTTTATAAAAATCATTCTTGATATAAGCAAGGAGTTAGTCTAATGTGTTGTTAACAAAAGTCCTGATGTCATTTGTGAGCGTATAAACCATGGATGTAATTAAAAACGAAAAATTAAGGTCCTTCAAAAGAATTCGTTTAAAACAAATTAATATAGGATAATAAATAGACGCTAGAAACCTAGACTTACCAAAAACGAGATTGATAAGTCTATAAAGTTAATGATACCCTAATCCTATGCTGCTTTTAACGTAAGTGCATTACGATATACAACAGAAGGTTTCGTATGCATAGAATAATTTTTTGGAATCTAATTGTTTTGGAGTCAAAACATGACATTTGATTACTTGAAAATGAGAGTTATGTGTGTTATTGCGGGAATCGTAGACACCGGTGGTATAAAATGTCTTGCTTTCTATTGTAGTTGTTTCCTCAAAGCGCCACATGGATGTGATGGTTAACATCAATATAACTTGCTTATCCTTGCTTGATGTTCCTATGCGGATACGTATTCTTTGAAGTAAGAATAGCTAGCGTCAATATACGGGACCATACGTTGAGAATTGTACTACAATTTTCTATTTTTGACTTGTGTTGCGTATTGCACCAAAACAAGTCAAATGTGTTTCGCCTTCAATATCCTTAATATCTTCCTACAACTCTATTATTGCCAGAAAAATGAATTTTCCGCGTCACACAATGAGTGTGGCATATGCTCCAGCGCAACAATCCTACAGATGCCACATTGCGCAAAATTCTAATATTCTGTGTTGCCATACATTGTTGCCATACATGGTGGGATGCGGCGGCAACGTTTATTTTAATATTTATATTTATACGTTTATGTATATTTTTATTTTATTTTCGTGTTTATAAGCTTGAGCAATTTTATGCTATCGTGGCATATGCAGCGAAGAAAACGTAATACACGTTTATGCCATTTTTATCACGAAAGGATTTCCTACCCGAATGCCATGCATAACCATTTCCTTTTCATTTCAATTCCATTTAGAGGCACTAAGCAAGAAAATTGCAATTTAAAAAAGAAAATAAATGATAATGAAAATCCAAAAAAAAAATAAATAAAATAAGAAAAAGGAGAAAAATGTACTCGTTTACGTTTACTAAATAAAAAATATAAGTTGCTGGCTTGTTATTTCAGCGCAGCTGTTTTTCCATGAAGTCGCTCTGCTGGGAGTTGTTTATTTATTTCGCTTGAATTTCACTTGAATTTCATTTGAATTTCGCTATTAAACGGAAGGATAGATGGGTAGACGAATGAATAAATGGACGACAGGACGACCGAACGACCGAACGAACGGATGAACGGATGAATGGACGAAACGAATGAACGCATTGAGGCAAGGTCAGACAAATCGTGTCCTAACTAAGAATTATTTGCAGAAAATTGTATTTGTGCGCTTATTTATGCAATTTTTCACAATGCTTTGAAACGTTCTATGTACTTATAAAACAATCCAAAATCCAGTTCAAAACAATTGCTTTAGCAGAATCCTTACGCGTCTTCATCCCGCAATTTGACATCGCAGTGCTTGACAATTTCAAATGTGCTTAAGATGATGAGGATTTCTTTTTTGACTTTTTTCAAAACAATTTCATTCAGTTCGAGTATCTTGTGTTTTCGTACAATTTTATATTTTATATTTCATATTTTTTTTTATGTTTTGCGTCATAATAACAAAGTGAATTTCTATCTTTATTTATGCACATATTTTCCCCAATGCTCCCTCGCTTATTATTAGCGACGACTTCTCTGCATAATTTTTTTGTAAACAAAATTCTGTGAGACGATGATGGCGTTATTATCCTTGCACTTGCTTCAATGCGTCGAGTTTACTTCCGAGGAGAATCAACCATGGTATTTGCTCTTATTAAAATAAAATGAAAAGAAAAATAAAAAATAGAAAAAATTGAAAATAAAAACATAAAATTTGAAATATTTCACTTTTATTTGGAAAATTTGAAAATGTTCTTGTTACGAAAAGTTTATAAAAGGAAAATTGTTATTTGAATTTTTGTTGCAACATTCTTGCTGTCTATTGTTGTGTTGCAACTTGCAAGGAACAGCTCTGAGGAGGGAAGTTGTCGTTGACTAAATTATAAGTACGAATTTATAAAGTGTACAAAGGCGCAAGCCATCACAGGCCAGTATAAATTCGAAACGCATTCGAATTTCACAATTTCCGTACGAATGGAGTGAGTCAGAATGGTGCTCTGACAGCTCTATCGGACCTTAAGGTGCACTCAACTAACTTAAATGGAAATATAAATTCTTTGATTGCACTTTGTTTGCATTTGTGACTAAAAATAGAAGTATCCGAGAGTTCTGTGGCGGCAATTGCAGTTGCAATATCGTTTGGAACTGCATTTGCTCCATCACTGTTACTGTTACTGGTGTTTCTACTTTTAATGGTGTTTGTGTTGATGCATTATCAGAAGTGCTACAAATATGACAAAGGGGAGTTAATCAAACTGTGGCAAAGAGTAACACAAATGCACACTTAAAGACAACAATTGCAGCTGGCATCAAAACAACAACAGATACTGCAACAAAAGCATTGTCAGAAGAATAACTGCAATAAGCAAAATGTTGCTGCTTATTGCAAATATTGTTGCCAAATTGTCGATGACGAAGCTTGCAGGTGATTGTGTTTCGTTTTCATCTGCTTTGGCTTGCAGCATTGCAAAAGTAGCATTGGTCGCTTTAAATTTGAAATTTGAAACTCTTATTGAAGGCAAAATCAGTGGAGTGCTTCTATTTTGAGCACACATTAAGTCGTTGCACAAAGTTTCGTGCTACTTCACATTACCTAGTCGCAGCTACAAGTATTATACAATACTTTTGGCAAAATGTATCTAGTTCACTGCCAAATATTATGAAAAAAGAAACAAACCTGGTGTGTTTAACAAGCAGCCTAAGACAATTGGGCTACGTACATAAATTTGATTACTCACTGCCAACAAAAGTTGCACATGTACCGCATACGAAAGCAGCAAATGCGGCCGCTAAGTTTGTTGATATGACGCACGCGTTCGTTTTGGGTGCCGCTTACAAGACAAACTCGTTTTAAGTGAAATAAGTTAATTTATTAAACAATTTACCAGAAAAGTTGAAGTAATAATTTAAATACTCGTTCATTTTGTGTTGTGTGGCAAACCCACGAGTTAAGTTATTAGAGAAATGACATTGCAGTTGTTGTACACGTGAAAGGGAAGTAAACAATAGATTGTGCAGTTTTTGCTTTGGAATAAAATTGAAAGATTGTTCAACTTTAGATACTTCTTCTTTAACTTTTTACTGTCGTTGCAGCGAGGACATTGTTGCGATGAGTCTTTCAAAATCTCTTTCATTTTTGACAATTGTGGGTGGACCCTTCTTCTCAGGTTGACAATCGTTATTCGTTTTCTCAAATTTTAGCCACAGGAGCACAATAAATATTTTTCTTTCTGACTTTATTTTCAGATCGTGTTGGGGTATTCTCTAGGTATTCTTGACCCATGTCCGAACTACTTAAGTTGAAAGCACTCGTCCTTATGTTAGATGATAACATGCAGTAGTTCGCATTTCTATGATCGTTTCTTTTTATATAATATAATTATTTTTATATATTTATTAATTGTAGTTAATATAATAATATTTTTATTATAATTTTATAACTTTTTCTATAAAAGTTTATAAAACAGATTATATGTTCTGTTTTTAAATTATAATCTTATATCTTATAATCTAAATATTTTATGTGCCATAACCAATTCGAGTTAAATAACAAGCAAATTTAAACTTATCTAGATAAAGCTTGTTATAATTATCGATATAACATAATCAATATTGTTTATTAGTGCCTAATCATCTCAAAATGTGTAACGATTGCAACAATCCCGGAAGAAATGTTCACACAGAGGCATATGCATTGAAAAAGTGGTTTTGTGCTTTGATATATGCTCAAGAATTTATTACATTTCAAAAGTTGTTTATATGGTTTTCATTTTTTGAGATGATCATAGTTTAAATTGTACTTATGTAAAAGTTATTGGCAGTACTCCACATATCTTCAATCTATGTTTGTAACGAAAACTTTTTATTGATTAAATTTATCTACCTCTATCTATGGTGGTTCTAAACTCTGTACTAACTATTACATTATTATTATCCATTCAGCGTTACGATTGTAATATAAAGAAATTAATATTAATTCAAAGTATATAAAACTCAAAGATGAAATGGCTAAAAGTTGAGCTTTTAAGTGTAGTTCCATTTTACATTATGATAAATTTTGATTTATACTTGATAAAAAAATTTTTATCTTAAATACTTAGAAAAATTTTACGATATTCCTTATAAAAATACAGACTAATCTAAAGCTGTGTCAGTTTTTGCACACCACCTACATATGTAGACTGAACGGATCCGAATGGAAATTAAAAAACATATTGTAATGAACATATTGTATTATGAAAATAATAAACTCAAATCAACAATCAGTAGAAACAAATTCCACTGCACAGTTTATGTAACAGCTGTGGGATATAGTTGTCATTCGATTAATGTTTAGGATCCTCTCTTAAACAGTAACAGTTTCGTTACTTTACCTATGCAAATAAGAAATTAGAAGAGAAAGGCAAGATTATATCTATATATAGTACAGAAAACAGTGATACGTATAATTCTTTTATAATCTATTTGTATATTTTTTAAGATTGTAGAACTGACTTTTGTTAATGCGTTCCATTACTACTTTGTGAATTTTTGAGCTCATAATAACTTCACACTTACGTTTGGAAAAATTATACATCAACAAATATAATTTCTGAATTCCCCAAACCTCTCATTGAATTCTTTATGGATCATTAAAGTTGTAAAGCTTTAATTGAGTCATGAGAATAAAAGCTTGTGCTTCGTGCATTTATCATTTTTTTCAGCTTTCCACTGATTTTTCTTTCAAAATATCTTTAAACGAAAATCAGTGTATAAAATAAAATAATGAAATATAAAAAATGAAGCAGAAGGAAATAAACATAAACAAAAACTTTTATGAGTGACAGCTTGACTGACACCCACGCCGTTTCCAGACCATAAAAAATTTCGAAAACGAATCTGCGCCCGCTGTTGACACTGTTGCGCTTTACTTAAAGCCAAAGCCAAAGCCAAATTTTTAAACCAAATTTATAAAAATTTCATTTTTGTCAAAATAAATTTTTGCATTTTTATGAGGTTTCCAATTGCTGCCGACGCTTTTGCTGTAACACTCATCCATCGTATTTCATTTGCGGGAAAAAGTATCTGCAGCATTTTTTTGTAAAATATTTTTAAAATAATTTAGTTTTTTCCTCTTTTTCCTCCTTTTCCTTTTATATTATGTCTTTTGAATTTTACACGCTTCTTCAGATATTATTAAGCGCGAAAAAGTATATAAAGATTTATTAATATTATTTATTTATATACACATATAAATGTATATAGTATATTTTGTGCGCTTCAGCAGCAAAAAGCTGCTACTTGACAGCAGTTTATTTTGCAAATGTCATAGCCAAGTTGGCTTCGCTGGTTTCGCTCTATTCGCTGGCTTTGGCTGGTGAAATGGAAAAATCTTTGCCGCCATTTTCGGAGCTGTAATTGAAGAAGTTTTTTTCTATTAAACTTTTTTGGCATATTTTACGTATTTGAATTGTGCAAATGAGTTTTTCTTCGTTGAGTAGATGAATCATGTCTTGAAATTAAGATTAAGTAAATCGCTGAAATACAAAATTTAGTTGAGGTGCTGGAAAATGCCAAATTACTTTTAAGCAAAGTAAATTAGAATAAATATTTTGGACTTAGTCCATAAATCACTTAGTTTTTTTTTTATTTTTTAAAACTTATTTTATAATGTTAAAATATAAATAAATTTAAAAATTTTTTTGATAAAAAGATTTATTTTTTTGCAAAATTACTGATATAATTTTGTTTTTATTATTTTTTATATATTGTATAGAAATATTTTTTATATACATATATATTTTTTTTTACTACGTACGGGACACACGAGCAGTGCTGGATTATTGTATATATATATTTTTAGTCATAATTTATACATTTATTATTTGTAAAAATTGGTAAAACATTATTTTTAATGGCACAATTAGAGCGTGAAATTGGCTCATAATCGCCTCAATAGCAATTCAGCAGCGCTCAATGATAAAGTGTAGCGGTAATAGTGGCGTCGCAAGCATGTGTGTGCTGCAGTGCCGCTATTGTTTATAATTATTTCATTTAAAATGGAGTTTTTCTTTCAAATTTTGTAATTTTTAATATTTCACTAAAAAAAATTAAATAAAAAATTTGTAAAAAATTTCATTAAAGCTCTCATTCACGGTTTCGTACTTAATGTGTTGGTTTCTGCTTTTTAATAATAATGAAAAGCAATGCGAGGTAATGCATAATGGCGTTATACTCTGCATTTTTCTTCATTATGCATAATTAATTTAAATTATGCTTTTATGACTGTCGGGATTATTTTTAATATTGCGAAAGAGAGAAAAACTACAACTATTCTTAAACATCATGACCAGATACAAGTTGAATTGGTTAAAAAAAAAATTTGCTGCATAATGTCTCGTGTTACTTATGACCATTTGCATATTTCCTTTCTCCCCATTCATCTTCTTTTGTAGATATATTTGCCTCATATTATAATTAATGTGCATTTCGTTACTGAACAAAAACAACAATTCATGTGTATTTTTTTCTCTTGTTTACCAGTGTCAGTGTAAAAACATCAATAACAAAAAAAAAAAATAAGTCATAATAAATAGTTATTGGTTTCCTGAAGACGCTACACTTCGTATAGGTACGTTAAATACAATAAATGAATTTTAATGTGTACAGCACTAAATAAAAGTATAACAATATAGAATAAGAAATGGAAAAGTGAATTATCATAGTTTGTTATAATTTAATTTTAAGCACGAATATAACGAAAATAATTAATATCAGAAAGATGTAGTAAAACTGATGGAACAAAAATTATTACAATATCTTAATAGATTATTATATATTAATTAAAAAGACATTTTTAGAAATTTATCAGTGCTCTACAAGCTTATACACTTCTTAAGGAAATTAGTTCTTTGTATTAAGTTATAAAATCCTAACCCCAACAAATAATTACAATATCTTAATATATTATTAAGATAATATTGATATTAAATAATAATTAAATAATAAATATTAAATAAAAAAATATATTATCACAATTATATCATTGCTTTTCAAGCTTACTATAGTTATAGTGGGACAGAGAAGCGATAAAGGTGCTTAGCTATTCGCGGAGCACCCTAAGCTGGCTGACCTCACTAATTACTGGACATGGCAACTTCAAGTATCACCTTAAAAAGATAACTCTTGCTGAGGAAGACACTTGCAGACTATGTCTAGAAGAAAAGGAGACAGCGGTGCATATATTGTGCCAATGTTCAGCATTGGCAAGTAGGAGGAAGACTGTCGTGGGACACCATTGGGTTGGTGACGACTTGGCAGGAAACCTCAAGCTAAATGAGCTACTTGCATTAACAAAAGATGTAGTTATGCGAACGGAAGCCACTCCAGCTTTAACTCAATAACAACATCCGAGAATCGAAGGACGAAAACTAATCCTTCACTTCAGTGGGGCCACTTGTTGGACAGTGCGCTGTCCCAACGTCCCACCATATATATATATAAAGTCAATTAGTTTTTTGTAATCAGTTTTAAAATCCTTCACTTAAAAGAATATGAACTTGCTAATTATACAAATTATAGAGAGAGAGGGGTTATGAAGAAACCTCGCAGTTAATAGAGAGTAAAAGTGCCAAGTCAAGTCCACTGACTCATCTCGCCTCAACATAATAATAAATATGATGCAGATGATGTCTTATTGTCACCATAACTGGGAGTAGCAGATCTGAGAATAGTTTTATTTCTGTGACGTCGTCAGTTTTTCAGTGTCACAATGAAAATGTAATTCACAGTTGCAATCCACAAACTGGTTAAATTGTATCTTTTAATTGTTTATACTTTAACTCGAACAGCTTACACGCTTTTGATGGTGTGTATCCATATGTTATATCAAAGATTTATATATGCAATATTTTATTTTCCATACAGCAAATATGTATCTGTATGAATAACATTGTGCTGTGCATTCAAGAATGACTGAGTCACTATTAAAATTTTCTTTTACGCAATCTACAATGTCAATAATTCTTGACGGACTCATCGTATCATTAAATGCTGTAAAATTTTATTTTATGATACGAGTATATATTTTTGATATTTTAAATAAGCAACTTATTTTTACATTAAATTTTCGTTTGCTTTTGTAATAAATATTTTTATTTGTCATTTGTCGGTCCAAGAAAGAAAAAACGCATTAGCGCAAAACTTTTGCTAAGCAAAAAAATTAAATTTTTATTGCATTAATTGCGTCGTAATTGTAGTATCTTTTTGTTATTGTTTAGTTTTTTATTACTGTTCCTGGAAGGCGCCACCCACAGCGTGACAAATAAGGATGCTGCATAATTAAAAAATATGTGGCGTTTTGCTTAAAATATGTTTTGCAGTGTACTCGCACTGCTGGCTGTGGCGGTGTGGTGCGGTAAGACAATGAATGGTTTGTAATATTAAGTAGAAGTTACGAGTATAATGCATTTTTTGCTCTTTGGCTTTTCTTTCTTGGTAATTCCATTTCAAGCAGTGGGCAGACATGAACCAGTTCTATTTTGATGTCCTTATAAGGATTTAGCGAATTTAACGTTTTAATCACAATTTATTTGGTTAAAATGTCACATTAATTTAATTAACTGGCAACACCTTTTATGTGAAAATATGGTTTTGGAGGCGAATTTATTTGGGCTTCATCTTTTCTTAAAAAATCATTTGTTTTTTATTTTTATTTATTTTAAACGTAATTCACACAAACGTTAATTACGATCCAACCTTGCTCTGCCTGGGTGACTAATTCATGTTTTTACTTTTATCGGTTTCTGTTCGGCCGCTGTTAATTACATTGTGAATTCATGCTAATGTCACGCGCTAATTAAGAGCGCGCAAACATTACGTGTCGCCAGGCATGGACTGCTGCAAAATTAAGGCTGCGTAAATATTGAATCAATACACCCGTATATATTTTTGCATATCTAACTTGAATTTCACTAACTGACTTAAGCTTTACCGACAATAATTATCAAAGATATTCAAAGCCAAGAGATATTGTTGTCAAGTGGATCAGTTATAACTGGTTCATAGATATTTCATATGGTCCAGTTATCAGTTATAACGGTATGATAATTAATATGAACAATTAAGAATATGCTGAATTATTATTTTCAAAAATAAAAATGGGGGTTGATTAAAGTGAGAGAGCCTCATTATTTTATAGCACCTCATAGAAACATGTTGGGTTAGTATAGTAGGTTTATGCAGCAAAGCACACATTAGCACAAATAATAGTTCGTTATGATTCTACGGATAAAATACCATATATACCCTAGGCCTGAAGAACCATCTGAAAGATAGTAGTGCGAAGCATCTAGCATATAGATGGCAAGTCTTCCTTTTTAGATGGCAAGTCTCTCACATTTAGGTGGAAGGAAACTAATCTGAAAAGTCCATAAACTTGACTGTCACTAGTCTTATAGGATTAAAGATCTCTCAGGTTAGTTAGAAAAGTTGGTCATGGCACATAAGGTGAAGTAGTGTTTCCTTCTCATGCGTAAAGCCACGGCAAAAGTCGTTAAAAATAGTCCAAGTTTTATTACATTTCTAATTAGCAATAACTTGTCAGGTCCAATAACATAAAACTTGGTTAATTTCGCTTTATGTTAAGCAGCTTACTAGTATGAATTGTTTTTAATTTGGAACAGGTAGGTCTTGTAATCTGACATGAATCTTTATTTACCCAGACTACTTTAGTAAATAATGTTGGTTGTTTGTTTTTATGTAATAAAATAAAATAGGGTGTAAAATTAATCATGTTCGTTGTTGCCTATAGACGATAAGGTAAAGTTTTGTTAAGAAAATTTAAAAAATATATGCTTTTACACTCAACTATTGATTTTGAACACTTATTTCATTAATTTAATGTTTGGTATAAAGAATATAATGTGAATATTCTATCATATAGTATTTCTGTCAAAAATACATGACTTCTGCCTCATGACTTAAAACAAATTGTATTTGCGTATAATAATTTTGTATTGAGATGATTATTTTTTTATATTGACTTATTTATTTTGGTTTAATGTTTTTATTAATTTAGATAATATATTAGTTTGATAATCAAACTATTAATAATTCTAATTTATCTATCTTCTACTATCTTATAGCTCTTAATTGATTAGTAAACTGCAACACAATGTTTTGTATGATACAAAGGAAATAGTATATGCACTACTTTTCGTGACTTTAAAGGCGTGTAGGTATACAAATGTTTCCTAAAAGATGTAAATTTTTAAAATAAATTCCTGCGCATTTTGGGATCGTTCCTTTGTTTCAAAGTAAAGTAAAAATGTTAACTATTATTTATACGTTAAGTTCATAAGTTGGCAAATTAACCAGAAAATGCAAAACTTTATAAGCTTCGTGTTAAAGATTTTGTTGCTTCCTAAAATGTGCGCCCCAACCTGAAAGTTAGAAAGTGCATAACATGCCGCAATTTCGTATCATCACATTTTTGTTAAACAAAATCAACAGTGTAAATATTCGACATTGCAGCGAACGTTTTTAAAACTCCACCAAGATTGCACTGCACTGTAATGAAGTACGCAAAGATGCGTTTAATCCTGCTGTATGCAGTAATGCAAGTCGTACTAGTCGTACTAGTCGCACATACAATAAGCAGAAAAATCTTAAGCATCAACAAACAATTTAAGCGTTGGAATATAGTGTATGAAGCATCCTATTGCAGAAATATTCGCATTAACAGTATCTTAAAGCATGAGAGAAATGCTTTCACTTTGGCATGTTGGCATGATGCCTGCTATAAGTAAGAGAACTAAAGCGAAATCACTGTTTCGCAAATGAGGTCATGTGGCAATGTTGCCAGTTGGTATGCAAATGCTACTACCGCTTTTGGTGCTTGCACTTGGCTACGGCTCATCATTGTCAGCGCAGATACAAGTACTTAAAATCTTTCATATGTGTACTTCACGTGCTTTGATAATTTGATGGAAGAAGTTCAGTGCTGTCTTGGCAGTACTCTGTGTTGGCATGTAAATCAGTTATTTCAACCATGCAGTAAACTGCAATTTGGTATTCAATTGCTTTTTATGTTTCGCATATTTAGTTTACATGCAGTAATTTCACATATTTTGAATACTCAAAAAGGCAAACTATGTGTTTTCTAAAGTTTCGTTTAGATTTTAAAACATTTGAAATATCTGGAACTTCTTATATACATATGGTATTGTTTATGTGACTATATGATATAATAAATATATTATTAAGAACTACAATAGAATACTACTTGTAAGAATATAATATCTTACATAATTTAAAATAACATAATTTATGTTTTATATAAATATAAAATATAACCAATGATTTAATGACATCAGATTTAAATTTGTAGTTTTTCCCTTCAATAACAAAGAAAAAGCTTCCTTTAATTTTGTTGTATTAAATTTTTCTTTATTCATTATATTTTAAAAATATTTCATTGTAACAAATATTTTATTAGTAAGAATATTTTGTTATTGTATAATAAGTACTATATGAAGCTATACATAGACTTTGAGCAGAATAGTTAAAAGTACTTCCCTTACAATTCGTAACACTAATTTAGTTTTTTATTTTAAGTTCAGCTTTGTACATCAAAACTGTCTTTCAGGGGTTTTATATTAAAGTCAACATGGTATCTTAACTTAGAGTACAGTATAGTTGCAGATTAGGTTGCAACTTTTGTTGTATAAAAATGAAATAAAATAATAAAGTTGGTATAACTTTTACCGGTGGTACTGCATGTATCAAGAACAATGACAGTATTATCGAAAAACTTTTATGGCACAACTTCATGAAATCTCATATTATACATCATGATCCTGCAGTATTTTAGCCAAAGTCAACAGGAAGAAGCGTAACGCAACAGTTCGTCGTAATGTGCAGGAATAATTACTTTAAAGCTTCATTGAGAGGCACAAGTACTTGTGACTTTTGCGTGACTGCCTGTTGATGTGTAAATTAAAAAGTCAGTTGCCAGTTGTCAGTTGCTAGTTGCCAGTTACTGGTTTGTTTTCATTCATTAAATTGACAAACTGTAATGTCTCACTTTTTTAATATTTAACGTAAATGTGTTTATTCTTGCTATGGCTGCTAGGTTGCTAGGCTGCAGATGCTTGTCTTAACTCTTTAATATCATTTTTAAATTACATTTTACGTTTCATTTAATATTTACCTTTATGGGCTATTAAATCAAAATTATGTGTGCGCTTAAGAATGAAGAATCAAAGAATTCATTTGCTCATTTCCGATGCAAGCATGCATATTGGAGTTGTCAATGAGTGCTAATTAAAACAAAATATGCTCCGAGTGCCATTTTGCATACTAGTTTATTAAATTGCAGAGTAAAAGTATTCTACTGGACCAGAATCATAAGAATCTGGTTGCATGCCTGATAGGCAATTGAATGCAATGGAGCTTCGTTGACAGTGCGCTTTATAATTATAATATATAATAAGGTAAAGGAATTTTCTTTGTAATTAATGAAGGAAGTTTCAGTGCAGGAGTGTGGTTCGTATACAACGTAAACATTGTGTTATTGCGAATGCACTGTTACTTAACAGTTTTATATTCAAATGCTTTTAAAAATGCACTTGGCATACTTAATTAACATCAATAGAGGTTCGTATAAGCGGATGTATAATTTACTTATATTGATATTGTGAAAAAATTGAATCTGATTAGAGTAGCTCTAAATGGGTCAAATGTATTATTGTGAAAGGTAAATGGAATTCTTAAACAAATTAAATTAATTTGTCATGATGGAGCAATAAAACTAAACCAATTTTTCTTTGTTAATTTTAAAGAAATCAAGTTAAAAATAATCAAGGTTTTTACTTCTAAAATTTCGCTTTTGCTTAGTATTATTGGTTTGTTGTAGTAGCTGATTGACAAATATCCTCCTACCTCTCACATTTTTTGAAAGAAACCGCTTCAATGAGCTAGATTCCATCCAGTTGAATTTATATATTGTAACAAATCTTTTGTTATTATTGATGAGCTGACTAATAGACTCTCAAGAAATAACTTTCGTGAAAGTCTGTTTCTTCTGTAGCTAAAGCTGGAGAGTCACTGAGTAATGTGCGATTTCCTTTTCTTATAAGTTTGCGTTATGTCTACTTTTTAAACGGAAGACACAGCATCTCTGCATGGAATCCTATATATGCAGAGAGTCTGACTTTTTAGGTCAGACTTTACTCTTAGTCTAGTAGTATGAACTCGGTTCCTGTTAATAATTTTTCTTGATCTATCCCAGATCTATCCCAGATGCTTTGAAAAGTATATAAGTATATATATCCAAGTATATATTAAACGTTCATTATTATGAATTTTTATTCATATTGAAATATATACTCTGATACTCTTATACTTTGATTGACTTGGATTTCCTTTGAATCGATAAAAACGGTCAGCAACAATCTTGGTTTTATTCTTCTGAAATCGTAATTTTATCTCGTTGGTCGTTTTTGGTGATTTTTATGCCACAGTCTAAAGGCTTATATTGGATATACAGTGCTTCGTTAGCGTTACAATGCCTGATACTGAAGGATTCTTTTAGAACATTTGTTTATGTAAAGTGAAATCTTTTTGGTGTCTGTCAAAGCGCGTATAGATAATTACAGATGATTACAGATGAAAATATAACAATTAGTTTTACACGTCCAATTCTTTTCGGATAAAATTATAATATAATTCTTGTAATATTATATGATTATCTGATTTTGTATATAAATTAGATCTTTTTGTGAAAACTTTTTTGAAGTGTTACAAAAAGTCTTTGGTTGAATGTTCTTATTCTGAACTTTTACATTAAGTAAATTGAATATAAATTCTATTCAGTAAGGTAACATGCTTCGATGCAATTACAGTTCATGTTCTAAAATTAACTAAACTTTGTACTTTGGGCACTAGCATATGTCCACACTGGTCCACATTGACACTCATTCCTACCGCTACAAAACACATTACGCGTATCATTTCTATTCCCGAAATGAAATGAAAAGTTTTACTACTCTGTGCTCTTCTTTCAAGCATTAAAAAAATTTTATTTATTGATGTTATTTGCCCAACTACAAAGTATATTAATGGAAATGGATTTTTCATGTCGCACACTTCGCAGGAGTTGGCCTCTTATGTACATATGGCGAAGCGTAGCTGTTATGTATGAACTTATATGAGCAGCGTGCAGCCATATGTGCTGATTTAAAAACTCACTTAAACTTACTTTGTGCGCTTAGACTTCTTTTTATTTTCGTTATCAAGCGGAAGAAGTGTCATCTAGCAACCAACGAGTAGCTAGTATTTCTCATCCAAGCATACAGAGAAGACTCCGTGCTTCCTTAACATTGGCTGCCCCATAATACTTGCATGAGCTTGTCTGTGCCTAAGCCACCTACGCCTTCAAACAATAATATTGCTTAACAATGTGACTCATTGGATTAATCCCACATAAAATATTTATAAGAATTTTCATTGGGTGGAGATAACAGAAATATTCCTGCTACTTTTTTATTGCCTTTGGAAAATGGCTTAATTTGAATTTCATGACTTCAGCGGATACTTTCACTTCAGCAACAGCAATACCAAAGGCAGCGGCAGAGGCAGAGGCAGCAACAATAGTAGGAACAGGCAGGCACCAACCCAGCAAAAATGTATCTGTTAGTTGCGCTGACAATGGTAGAACTTTGGCTGCTGTCCAAAAAACATTTTCAATTTTTCGCTTGATTTGTGCAGCCCACCCACTTGGAGCAATTTACCCGGTTCAAGTATGGGAAAGTACGTTAAAAGGTGATTTACGCTGATAGGGTTATGAAAAAATAATTTATTAGTGTGTGGCGTTGCATATGACAAAATGAACAATAAATTCAGAAAAATAAAAAATTTAGAATTTTTATTGCAACAATTACGCTATCATGATTGCGAAATTCTATGCAATTGCAATGTATCTTTTGCACAATTTTCTGATTAGATGCACTATACACTGTACATAGTCGGTTAGATTGTTTGCCTGGTACAATTGAAATATTGTCTGCGAATGAGAGCCTGCGAAATACGATTATGTGGAGTGAAGGCAGTGCAAACAGCAGAATCGCGCAATAACACTAAATTGCAAAATAATTTATTAGTTTGCAGCGTAATAAATGTGCACGCTTAAGAAATTCCTAA
This sequence comes from Teleopsis dalmanni, assembly GCF_002237135.1. Classification (NCBI taxonomy): domain Eukaryota; kingdom Metazoa; phylum Arthropoda; class Insecta; order Diptera; family Diopsidae; genus Teleopsis; species Teleopsis dalmanni. The sequence goes on along the minus strand of NC_051847.1, from coordinate 229,353,969 downwards.
TAAATAGGCGATATATAGTGTGTATTTTTTTGAAGAATTAAGCACGCGAATTTGTTAATGCAATTCTCTGGCATCACAAAAGAAACGCACACGCGTCAAGCATTGCGGTGCAGTTCGGTAACAATTGACAAAAGCAGCAAATGGCGCAAACTACTCCATGGCGGATGGCTTAAATCGCGTTATAGGCTAGATTACTGGTGACACATATTGCCGTGGGTAAAGGTTTGATGCTTAAAAAATAAAATAAGTCTTTTTCAAATTTCATAAATAAAATTTACGCAATAAGCCATGTGGATTACGTACATTTAAATCGAGGTAAAAATCTGAATTTAATAAGACCTATAATATTAAGACCTTCCCGCGGTTACGTTGACATGAATTTTACTGATTTAAATGTTTAAATTTCGCTCTGACATTTATACATAGGTAAACACGGCGATTCTACGGATCCACTCAGTTGAGGTGTCGCTTGCTGTTGTACACTTGAATTTAAATATATAAAAATAAACAACAAATATGTTTTTTGTAAAAAAATTATTTCTAAATAAGCACTTTTAATATTTTTTTATATACGCTTTACGATTTTTGATTTTATAACAATTTTGTTTTTGCTTTATTTGCTCTTCTCCATGAAAGCTCATAACAAGAAACTATAATAAAAATCGGCAAATATTTCTGCGCATAATAATTCATATCAATGGCACTGTATGTGTACATATGTATTACTGTATCTATGTATCTATGTATTAAGTGCCAAAATATTTTTGTACAAAATTCCTAAGTGAATTGTAGTATGATTGTTGGGAGTTATGTAGAGCTATGCAGTGTAGTGTTGTATGCACTGCACTTGCCAACCAATGCAAGTTTTAATATATGAATTTTTCCAAATATAATAAAAAGTTACGTATACGCAGCGTTGTACGAGTTCGACCTACTGCATAACTGCATATGTGGACATTGGAGTTCCAATACAATGATTGTGAATCAAATTGCATATTCGATCGGCACTCGTTCGTATATGCGATATATATAAGAATTATATTGAGTATGAGTTTTAAGCTTATATATTTGTGCCATTGTATTTACTGCGTTCACATTCGTATACTTGAGTTTCTGGTATTCTTGAAACGAATTTTACTTTTCAGAAGTAGTAAAACCGGTGAAAACTCATTTCAGTGAAGCTATTCAATTACTTTAAATATCTTTTATTATCACCCAAAATTGAAATAATGTACTTCTTGATGGAAAAGTAGCTCTATGAAGGACAATATACATCAGTAATTTGCGATTTTATTGGAATTTGCTTACTTGGTATAATTTCGCTTCAAAGTTCAAATTAAAGTTATGTAAAAATATTTTTAATTTAAAGTTATATTTATTCTTATTATTAAAAATAGTGACAGCAAAATTTCGTAGAAATGAGCAAATTAAAAAATTACAAAATTACAAATTACGAAATAAGAAAATGAGGAAATTTGTAATTTGTAATTTGAAATTTGCTGTGCAAATGCTAAAATGCGTTAGCGAAATAACCACAAAAACTGTTACGGCTAATAACAAATTATGCAAATGTATCTGTTACAATTTTTTTGTGGTAATTATGCAAAACAGTCCAAGGGAAAATGTTTATAATACATTCGCAGCATATCGCCCGTTTAGCGGTAGTTTTGCGTTGCAGTTGTAATGTTTGCTTGCGTCCTTTACATTTAACTTTTTTTTGGCTGTAGTGGAAACCACAACAATAAAACTTCTGATATTCAAAATTTTAATTGACAACTTCAATTATTGTTTCCGGTGCAAAAGTCAATATTATGGCCACAGACAATATTTGCATATTAAGTTAAATGCAACCAATTGCAATTTTTGACACTTTTCAAATTATTGAAATGAGGTGAAGTTAATAAATTTGTAATTTAGTTAATTGCTTTTGTACAGCTGCGGTATTGCGGTATATACAAACTATATATATTATATTAGAACAAAAAATAAATATATTTTAATATGTTGTGTTACACAAATATCAAGGGAAAACGATAAACAAATATAATTTTTAATGTATTTTATGCTAATTTGTTAATTTTTAAAAAAATGAAAGAAAGCGGGTAAATTTTGATTTTGTTGAAATTGTAATTGAAAAATCATTTAAAAATCAATTATTTTATTTAGATTACACAAATTACAAATATGGTTTTTAACTTAAAATCAATTTCAAAAAAATTTATAATAATATATAAGGTATCTCACATTATTAATTAAAGGTAGAGTAATGCTTTGTCTATTAAATGTGTTGAAATAATCGTGTCTCTTTTGAAGGCTGTCATTTGTTTTGTATTGTACTGTACTGTAAACTCAGCATGTCTGAATTATTTGATTGTAAAGAGATTCATAACGTTTGTTTCTATTTCTAGCCAAATTATTACATTCTGTTAATAAAGGTTTTCATACATCAGTTCATAGGAAATGCGCTTTTTATCATATATATAAGTTACTCATTCAATAGAATTGATTTGCTTACGATTAATATATTTAAAAATATTTTTGTCAAGCTATATACTCTATCTTAAGTGACATCACATTATTGTAATATATATAATATATATAAACCTATATTATATTGAATATAGCTTCTTTAAATAAAAAGCTAAATGTAAAAATAATATTGACTGATAGTTTTAATTATAGTATTTATAATATACGCAACATATGTATCTTCTCACCTTACTTCCAATTTTAAAGTGTTTAACATATAGAAACCATAATGAACAAAAATGTTTTATAAAAAAGTTTTTAATTTAATCGTTGTGCTATATGAGAACCACATATAACATCGAGGTCGATCTGGATTAATATTCGCATACACTGAGATGTTCACTATGTGCAGCCTATGCTTATTTTCAACCATTCAATATACATAATTATTAAATGGTTCTGTTCGGTGTGCTAATATAACTCTATCGCTGTATGCTTACATTTGAACGATACTTACGCTGCAGAACCAATTAAAAAAACTGAGATAGGTTAGAGATATATTAGCACACAGAACAGAACCATTTAATAATTATGTATATTGATCTTTTGTGTTAGACTTTCCAAACTGAAATGTATCTTTAAGAAATCATATAATGATGATTTGTACTAAATATAGGCGTTACTACTTTTAAATTTTAATTAACTATAAAAACGCAGATATTCCCAACTTTATGTTGCCATTTATACCACTTAGCAAATATTGCCACTTTAAAAATCCCCTTTCCGTTTGTGCTCGTTTCAGTTGGATATCTCGTTTATGCAAAAAGAGCATAATTTATCCGTAAACATATAGACAACACAAAAAGCACTTATGTACACACAATTGCAAACAGCTCACAGATACTTGCTCATATTTGTTGCCTTTATTGACCCTAAATGCAATAAACCAACAACTTGAAGGCGGAAGTTAAATATCCGCATAACCCTAGCAGCACAGAACATTTTTCATTTCCTTCATCACGTAACTCAATTTCAGTATCATCAGGACAACGTACGTATGATATCCTGCTCGTCAAAACAAACACATTTCAAATGCATTAAAAACCCAATTTGGTACTTTTAAGATTGAATGAGTGCGTCGGGTGAGATGAGATGGGCGAGGTGGGTGAGATGGGTGAGATGGCACAGCTGGGTAGGGAACGGATACGGACGCATTTAATAGCATCATTATGAAAACGACAATCATGCTAATGGAAAATGTTTTTCAAGTTTATTAATCTTAAGAATGCTTAATATTTTTATTAATTTTAGCTTTACGTTACTCTTAATAAGGGTTAAGGAATTTTAAATGTTTTTATTTAGCTGATAAATTAAAAAGGCAAAATGAGTTCAGTTTAAGGGGTGTAGGGTGATAGCATATAATGTTATAAAATATATATGAGAATTGGGTTACGAATTATTGTATTTTGATAGACAATTTATTTGAAGTAAATAATTAATTAATGAGTAGGATAATTTAAAAAAATAAAATTTATTTTTGTTGTATTTTATTATCTAAAAATTCATAATTTTTTTTAGCAATTTTTAAGAATAGATAATCATAATACTAAAAAGGACTAATTAAATTTTTTTGCGAATAACATGTGTAATTTGTTGTGCACGCTACATAAGTAAATTTGTTTTCTTTTCTTGGAGTTCAGCATTTACGATTCAGATATTTACGATTAAACACACCCACGTCAGGAAACGAAACAGTAACTATCTACGCAGCAATAATCATAATCATAAAGTCCAAGTTGGTTTTGTGTGCCATTCAACGGATTACTGTTATTTTGTTGCTTGAATGTGCTTTATAATTGCACTTCTTGTTTAATTTAGTGCAGAAGCACGTTCGATAGCACTTTTTGCACACAATCTGAATGCGTAATAAGAACAAAAACTGACGTTCCTTTGCAAAGTCGAGAAAGTGGTGCACTGTCAGGTGCTTGCCGCTTGGCAATGAGCTAACAATAACAGAAAATCCAACCTACAAAGAAAGAAATTTCGCAATAATGTGGAAAGTTGCATAAACTTCCTTCGTGCACTGAAATTGTTCAAAAATTGTTGAAAACACTATTTTGCTTTCCAGAAAAATAGAATTTCTGTTTGTTTTCTTTCTTCTTTTTTTATTACGGAAAAATCATTTTCAGCACATTCATTGCTTATGCTGCAATGGCTCTAATCACTCATACGCCCCACCCAGAGAGCTGCCGGTGGTGTTGCTGTCAACTGACAACTTGCGAACTAAAATGTACGTTTTGACTGACAATAAGACGACAATTAGAAAAAAGTAACAATAACTCAAAAGCGAAAATAAAAGCGAAAAAAAAACCAGGATTAACGTTGTTAAAAATGCATTTCAGCGTATTGCAACTGTGCAGCAACGAACATGGCTGTTGCAGGTGTAAATGCGTGCGTGTTATTCTAGAGTTGCGGAAGTTGCTTGGTATGTTGCATTTGCTTTTGCTGTTCCTGGCGTTGTTGCTGCATTTCATTTGACTTGTTGTTAGGTACATGTTAAAAAATTGATATTGATGATGTTAGCAGCTGTGGAGCATTTACGCTATTCAAATCGATGACAACGGAAATGACGTGCGCCACGGTTAATAAAACGGAAGTGCCAACAACCAACAACTAACAACCAGCAACTAGCAACATTGTTGATTGTTGTACATGCCATGAAATACATTTTGTGGTTAAACATGGGTGGGTAAGCATGTTTATAGATGTATCTCTGCAACTGTACACCAATCGGTGTAGCTGCATATGTGTAAAGCAGTTAATACAATGCAATGCAAGTCATGAACGAAGTGGGTGTGCGCTATGGGTGTGCGCTTTGTGTGCAGGAGTCGTAATGTAGCAAAGGGCCAAAGGCAACAAAAAAGCGATGGCATTAATTGAACAAATTTTTTATACCAAAAGTAAATATATATATTCATATAACATCGGGAAAAATAATGGATATTATATATGTTATAATAAAATTTTGCTGTTTCGTTTTTTTTGTTTCTTTTTTTTGCACAGAAATATTTTAAATGGGGAATTTGTATGCCTTGCAGCTAAACCACTAAAATACAATGAAAATTTCTACATGAATATATAGAAAATATGAATATTAAAAATTACTCGCAGTGCCTTCTACCTCCGTGTCTGCCTACCTGCCTGATATAAGCGGTAATTGTTTTTTAAACAAAATTTTATTATGTTTTAGAATAATAAATGACATTTTTATGAGCAAAAATCGAGTGACAATGTTTGTGTCGTGGTTGTGACAAATTAGCGTTGTCATGGTATGGTTCAAAATGGTAAGGCAGGCTTTGGTTTGGCTTGGCTTGGCTTGGTTTGGTTTGGTTTGGTTTCGTATTATATTGTACGGTAATACCAATAGCAAACTGACATAACTCTCAGCTGCCTTAACCAAAAATGTTTGGTTTTGTCTGCCCAAGCTTTTACCTTTATTATACTTAATGTCATTTTGTTTCAGCAAACCTGTGGTAAGGCATATCAGTCAGTGTTGTGCAACTAAATTTCAGCTTGTATATTTATATGTGCTCTCCAGGCATAAACACACAACCCTAAACTTCTTAATGGCAATACCATTATATGTTCAACCTTTACTTTATTCAACCGTAGATTCGTTCTAACGTTCATTTATTCATTCATTCATGCATTCACTCACTCATTTCTGTCTTATACGCCCTTTAACAAAATAATGATTCACATTATTTGTTTAGACACCAACGTGGTTTTACTACCATCCAAGCACATCCAAGCACATTCTAGCCCTTTTCTTCCTTTAACATTTTTTCCTGTTTTTTTTATTTTGGTTTTTTTCTTGTTGTGGCAACTCTGCAACATTTTGTCGACAATAGGAAAACAACTTCAGGAATTCCACCTCATTTTGTTGGCAGTACATTAATAACGTTTTGCATGCGTTTTTGGTAATAAAATGGTTGCCTTACCATGGATTTTTTCTTTCCACTTGCGAAATTGAAGTTACATTTTTCTATAAATGAACACATTTTTCTTCTTCCATAAAGGGAGATATTCATTCTAAGCAAATACTTTTACGCTAACATTTAGTATGAGCCCAAATTGTTTTATTAAGTTTTTAGAAAAATCATAAATTTCACTCCTTTTCTTAGGCTTTTATTTATAATGCAATTTATGTTAAATTTATACAAAAAGACCAGAAAAGAAAAAATATTGCTTAAGATATTAGTTCTATTAAATTTAAAAGATTTTTTACACACAATAATTCTGTTAGGGATACTCATGTTCTGGTACTTTGAAATTCTGTTCGCAAAATTTTACTTAATGTGATATAATTTTTTAATAGTGGGAATATCTTTCATTATCACATTGGTTTGTTAGTTTAAGGCTGAGATATTTTTACAATTTCAGAGAACTATCAAACAGTTAGTGGAAACGATTTCTAACAGGCAAATAACGAAATCTAGTGTTATAATGAATTTTTTATTAAAGATATAAATTCTTTGTCACGAATATATAATAGAAGTTCTTTTTGAGGCTTTCTACAACTGAACTGAAAAGGATTAACCGTATTTGCGTTTATATTTAAAAATGGAGTTTCATTTGTTGTTAAAGCAAACTGCATTATTTTCATGTTGAGTTGATTTAAGGCTATATATCCGTATAAACAAGTGCAACATGAACGTAGCTGTTGATTGGACCATAAATATCCTAAAAACTGAATGTTAAACTATCCTTTTATGTTTTTGTGTCCAAAGTATGCACTTTACTGCGTTCGGAGCTTGAGCTGACCGGCAGAAGAAACTCACTCGTATGCGGCTTAAGTGCTCGAAAACTCGTCGCTGAAAGTATAGTTACCATGCTGCGCTGGAAAGCATAAAAACATCTGAATACTAAAATGTTTAAATATCGCAACGGACAAGTTTGGCACTGTCGATGTGCTTTCTTTAACAAAATTCGCACACTTTTAGTCATAAAACGAAATTTTTTTTCCGCCACTGCATTTACGTTTTGTCGATGCCCGGTATGTGTAGAACCGGAAACGGATGTTGTTTTATTAGGAAGTTTGCACTGTGTTTTAGTATTTGAAAGTGCTTCACATGCCATATCATGCGAGTTTCATAAAAATTATAAAAGAAACAAACGTTTTGAAAATAAAAAAGTTTGATTTTCACATTTCGCCGTTGTGCAGTTTTGCCATTAAAAATATTGGCTTCATGGGATTCTCATTCTATTGACTACTTTTGCAATGGAAGCCATTAATTTTATAGTTTTGTATGTATTAAACCAATTATTACCTGAACTTTTGAAAATTTAACGAACGTAAAATTGTACGAAGTTCTACAAAAAATTGTAATTAAAAACTATATCGACCATATATAGTATATATACATAATATATACAAGTTTATAGCATAATGGTTGGTAAATTTAATTTATATTAATTCAAGTATTTGCATTAAACCAAAAAAAATTTTAAATCTATCTTTTATATTCTTTCTGTGAAATTTGGAAAAAAAATTATCTGTAATTGAAAAATGTTTAAAATTTTACAATTTTTTGTTTTGTGTAAAAAAAAATGACGGATATTGTGAATATTACGTAAAAAATGAATACTTTTTATAATTTTTAATCGTATTATTCAAGTTGAGTATGGTTTTGAGTAGGTTTTTTTCAAGTTGAGTATGTTGTGTGATTTAATATATTAAATAATGTTTCATATAAGGTTTTCAGATATTCTAATAAAAAAAGATTCCACATTACTTTCCGGGTATATTATATCAGTCGATTTTTTATTATCTACTGAATATGTATCGTATTCACTTTTATACCCTTCATACTTTTATTATTAAGTTTATAACTATCTATGTTTGCCAACAACGAAGAAAATTACGAAGCTCTTACAAAGAATATGTATATATTCTGAAAAGAAACAAAGATCCGAAAAATGATAAAATTAAAATTCTTTTCCTCACTAAGTAGGCAACACTGTTCTCTTTTCATATGCGGAATTTAAGATTAACTTTCCATTTACATAGTTTGTTTATTGTGCACTGTTTTATTAGTTATTCCGAACGGCGCTTTCTAACTAAACCGTAACATTAAAGTATATGAAAACGAATGTGATGTTGATAATTTTTCCCGAATACAACGAATTAAAAATTGAAATTATTAATTTAAGCCATTCGTTTTTATTGGATAAATCATATAACAAAGAATTTGCGTTGATTACTGAAGTTCATTTTAAAAAGAAGCGTTTAAATAATGTTTTGATGATTAGGTTAGAAAGGGGCTTACTTTAAAGATGGTACAATAAATTTCAATGAGAAATATTGTAGATATTTTGTATTCTTTGACTGTTTTTCGATACTTTTCGTCATGTAGTATATATATACGTATGCTTAGTATATCGGATACATCGGCGACGAACTCACTAACTATTGAAGCTAAAGAAACAAAACTTCTCACAGAGACATCATGAACTGAATTAAAAAATTTATATGAACGTATATTTATGTGAATTTCACGAATAAATCGACTAAGAAATATAGATCTATATATATATAATAAATTTGTTCTAAAGGTTGATCAAGCTTGAAGGAAATGTTCATTAATACTTGATAATAGATTATATAATCTATACTTGGTTTATATACTTATTTATCCTTTATGTATACTTGCTTTGTATACATGGTCTAGAGTAATTTATACCTACTCTATACTCTATATTTGGCTACTGATTGCGTAAAGTTTGATAAAGTGAGGTTGGAGTGGCGGCTTTGTGTCCAAAGTTCAATTGAATTTAAGTAATGTCCTGTTGTGATACCACAGATCAATTTATTTTACTTCAATTAAAACTATTTTATTATTTATTTTATTAATTAAGAATTGTATTTAATGAAACATTATTCAAATAGATTAGTTATTTAAGAACGGTGAATAATATTAATATCTATTAAAAGCAATGAAAATTCTTAATTAGAAAAGAAAATCCTTAGCTTGTCTACTATAATGCTTTCAACTATTTATCTGGTAAATACTATAAGACCGTAAAATGTAGTATTTGTTTTTATACAACATGGTTATAGAGATTAACTTGTATTCGTGCGTAAAGTTTAAAACACAAACAACCTACTCGTATTTCATTTTAAATACATTTATATATAATATCAATTTATTAAGCAATTTTAAATTTACATCTGCTCCTCCTCCCTTACATTGGCAACATGCAATACTGCGTGTTAGGTTACACCCAACTAAATTAACAGAGCAAAAGTAAGGAAATTCCATTTGTGCTCGTACTCATACATACTTGTTTAACAGCATATGGCATATGGCCTTACACAAACAATAGCAACAACAACAACAACAACAACAACAAGTACTAGACACCAAATACAAGAACAGCGGCATTAACCTTAACAACAAACACAATAAGCAGAACAAATGCTAGACACCAAACCCAACAACAAATTACAATAAAAGCCACAATACTAAAAGCGTTGTAAGCAATAATTTAAATGCATTTTACTCCTTTCAACCGTAAAACATTTATATATGGTTGCGTTATCCTGTTGCATGCTACGAACGTTGTGTTGCGTTGGAACCAACTTCTTTATTATACTTATATGTATATAATATCCTCGTATTTTTATATTTTGATTTTTATTCTTGTTTTTATTCTTATTTTTATTTTCATTTTTTTATGTTAACTTACACTAATACAAAGTATTGCGTATTCTATGTGTTTTATGTGTTCTATGTGAATAGGAGGAATGGAAGGACAACGTTTAATATACAAATAATAACAAAAAGGCAAAGAAAAATATAAAAAATGGCTTGCATACCATTTTGTTTGTAATTTATTGTTGTTGTCTCCGCACTCTCCATAATGTCATTCACGGCAATTAGTTTCATTTATTTAAATGGCATAAACCATTTATATACAATAGACGACAGACACACATGCACAGATATTTTTTTAAATCTACAAAAAATGTCAACCCAAAATAATAGAAAATAAAAAATGTTTAAAAATATGCAAAATGAAGGCAAAATAGCAATATTCCTACAAATGAGAAATTTTACTAAAACGATAAAATTTACATACACAGACAGATACATATACAGATACATAATCCATAAAAAGGTACATGCACAGATACGAAAAAAAGGAAAAGTCAAAATGAAGGACTGGCAGTGGCTTAAAAATGGCTAAAACTAGAAGCTTAAGATTTTTATTAATTTTAAAAATTTAATATAACTTTTTTTCTTCAAAAAAAAAAAAATAACTTAATTAGTGTCCTTAAAATAAATTTAAATACATATTACACTATATAAGCATATTTCAAAGAGAACTAAACTTCCTTAGTCCTAATTTCATTTTTCTATTTATTATAGATTTTGAAATATGTATAAAAAGTGAAACTTGGCCACGTTTGAGCCCATATATAGAAGGGTTCCGGTAAGCAGATCGAACTCAAAATACTTTTTAAAGAAACTTTATCATCTTGTTCGTAGTCACGATCTGTCACGTGGTTTGTTTTTTTAAAGTTAGGTAAATGGGTTTGTGGTTTTATCACATTCATATTTTTACTTTATAATATCACGATTCAAAAATGAGCAAAAATGATACCAGAAAACAAGCTTTTATTTAATAGTGTGAATATAATTGAGAAAATATATACAAGAAAAATAATACTCTATAAAATAAAAGTAGTGAATAGACTTATAATGTAACTATATCAATGGAAGGTACTGAAAATTTATTAAAGCCTGAAGTGAAATTTTTTCTGATTTTCGAGTACAATTAAAAGCTAGTTCTAATTAATCTTAATGTACTTAAAAGAAATCTTACAGATCGTCTAAGCCGTTTAGAATGATACGATGACGTTTCATATGTTTTAAAGACTACTGCTACTCTGCATCTTACTGTTGAACTAAACGTGCATATTTCTAAGTCTCTTCTAAGTTTATTACATCTATAATTTCTTAATACCACTTAACTTTACCATGTATTCTATACTCACTTTAGCAGGACTTAACGTGCAGCCTTCGAAGTGAATGTGTCTTCCAAAACTTAATGCTTCTTCCCTTATTGGCGTCTAACTTTCACTTATTTCAGTCGTACTGAAATAAGATAAAGAGAAATTTAAACTACATTTAATATTTAAATCGCTAAAATTTTAAAATTGTATCTTTTTATGCGATTTAAAGCATAAAATTGAAAATTGGATTATTTAATTAGAAATAATTTTTGTTTATTTTGCCAACAATTGCAATATACATTAATTGTACTTATATATAATCTGTAAGTTTACTTATATAAGAATTAACAATATTCTTATTACAACATTCAGTAAATTTAGAAAATATTATTAAATGTTATTTTTATTTGTTTGATTAGTGATTTTTTTGTATTTATATTTTTGTGTGTAAATAAGAAAAAAAATTCCATGATTCATAAACAAACATTTTATTTTGTTAGTAAAAACAAACATGAGAACACAATGAAAATGTTTAAAATTGAACAAAGGAAATGTGAAGGACATTAAGCAAATTTATATCCTGGCAATAATGGTTTTTCCAAATATTTTTCATTTTTTTTTCTTACCATTGTTTGTGGTTCTCAATGTTTATTTATTTATATAGATAAATTCGATTTGTTTTATTTGTTTACAGGCTTTTGGGTTTTTGTTGAAGGATTTTTGACACAGAAAAGGAGCAGTGGCATTCAGTTTAATGTAAACTTTGGATTTTCCAATAGTAAATCTATTGGTTTGGCTATGGGATTTTTGATACAATACAACACTTTTATTATACAAGACGTTTTATAATAAGTAATAGAAATAATAGTTATAAATAGTAATTATTTAAAATGTTTATTTAATTTTATTTATAAATATTTATATATAAATACAGCTATCACAATATTAATTTGTTTTAACATTTACTTTATTTTTAAGTCCTAGACAGACAAAAGGGCGCTGTGAAAGTGATTTGCTTTCAGTACATTGACACATGAAATGTGTAAATCTGTAAATCTTACTTATCTCACCGTTGACAGAGAAAAATCAATAGATTTACTTTGAACAAATGCTATCATATTAAAAAAATAAAACAAGTAAATCCTAAAAATACAGATTTTATAGTTACACACGCCTGATGTGCAAGTACCAAAAGGGTCAAATATATTTTTCAGATTTTCATGTCTATTTAAATAAAAAGGGGAGTATATACTTCAGATCCTAAGTGTCACTAAAATAGAATATTTCATTTTTATCCTTTTTTATGAAGCAAAAATTTGCGCTCAAAGGAATGACATTTAAATACATTTTTTTACTTTTTGTCGCAAATGTGAATGAAAACTGTTTCCAGTGAAAAATGTAACTTTGAAAAGCTCCTCTATGTGTGAGTTAGACTGTAAAATTTAATCTGTGCATTTGAATAGATAAGCTAAAATATTTGTGAAAATTAAAAAAATTTATTTTACTGCGAAAAAATAAATAAATAAATAAAAACATATATTGGTTATGTTTGTCTTCTGTTTGGCCCGTAATGCAAGTTTTTTCCTTCCTTTATTTGCTCTTCAGAGATATTTTATGAGTATTGATTTGTATCCTTTAAGATATTTTTTTAAATTTGACTGTATTTCTTATTGGCACATACGTGTTGCTTAAAAAAATAACAGAAAATTTTCATACGAGTTTAGTAGTTTCTTGGCTACACTATATGACAAATACGACATGTGATTGCAGTTTTTAAGTTAAAATGGTTTCCGGGTACGAGAAACGTTTCTGTTAACTAAGAGTCATTCAAAGAAAACATGTGGCCAGGTAAAGATACAAACCGAGTACCTCATTACATAAACTATATCAGATGTGGGAGTTTTTTTAGCCTCAATAAAACTAGCTATATGAATAGATTTTTTAAAAGAGCAAACCAAATAAATAGATTAGTTATTTTCTATATAGTCTAGAATAGACTTAGACTATGGATAAAACATGTTTAACCTATAGTCAGAAAAAAACAGAGCAACTATGTAGCTTTTCTCGTCATTCATGATTCGATACAATCAACGTATTGACAAGAAACTATCCCTTGGATGTGCACGCCGGGCGATTGGGAACTCATTTCAAGGATTTCTGGCGTAATTGTTAGTCAGAGGGGAAATCATCTGCTTCGACACTACTTTGATGTGTAGCTACCTCATATTCACTTCCGATATCGCAAACTAGACATCAAGGACATAATCTGTTACTTACAGCTATCTACCTATTTAAATACATTTTAATTTATAAATTTTCTTTTAATTAAAGAGGCTGTTATTTAATCTTACATATTTACATAGTCTCATAAATCTGAAACGAAAAATCTAAAAGATATTTTATTTATTGTTAATAACTGACAATATCAAAGGAAATGAAATATTCATATTATTCATATTTTAACTCAGATATAAGAGATATATATTCGTTAGCGTGCAATTTAAAAAAATATGTAATAAATAAAACCTATTTATTCATTATTGGACATGTGGGCCTATTAATTCTATTATGAGATTACTACTTACTATTTCTATGTATCTAAAGTTAATTTGCTTTTTAAACTCCATTTAAGTTTAATATGCTTCTATAGTAACTTTGCTACATAGTCGATAATTCTTTAACCCTTTACTTCATCGCCTCTAGGCATTCGGTTCAAGCAATGCCATCTCGCATTTTTAATTAATTAACATGAAACTTCCACATGTTATCTGCATCCTTAGTGCTTGTAACGTGATTGTTATGGTTGTTTCTATTCTATGTGACAAAGTTTGACGCAGCTGTGAATAGCTATATCTGTACTCTTGCATCTATATGTTGGCAATGTTACAAGTTTGCTATATTTACTCCTGCCGTCACCTTTAAACTTTGCTTTATTAAAACTTTTTCATCTTAAGCGATTATGAAAGGCAGTAGTGCATGTGTTGGCATTTTTATTTTTATTATTTTCGTTCCCTCCTCACCTTAGTCTTTCGCTCGTCACTGACGTTTCCTTTTATTAATTATGGTTTGGCGCATGTTTGACGCATACGCGCTTCTGCAATCGTTTTTAAATGTTGCTCAATTATTTATGCTCCAATAGCACGTCACATTGCTTACATCCGCCTTAACCCAGTAAGCATCGTGTGAATATATCTACTTCCCGGGAAAATTTACATGCAACTTACAATTACATGGCTTACCGGGTTATTCCTCTACGTTTGTGTGTTTATTTAACTAACAATTTTTACACGCTTTTTTAATGTCAATTTTTAACTGACAAGCTTTTCACATCAGTTCACTTGATCTGTGTTTTTGACAGTTGCTATATTTCCATCGAACGACGACAAAACTCACTCCACTGACTCTGACTCATTTCAAAACTGAAATTCTGTACATACCTATATAGTCGAATCCTTAAGTGAGTATGTTTGTACATCGGTTTAATTTCATAACAGCTCTGGTGTGTAATAAATCAAATCCTCCCAGTCACCTACGGCTTGCAGTTTGAAGAATTCCGGAAGAAAACATGCAAAACTTCTTTCTTGTTCACCTCAGTGAGTTTCTTGATGGTAATTATTAAAGCTTCACTCATTCCCATTCTAATAATTATTTTAAACTATTATTCTATTAGGATTTGCGCACATTACCCACTCCCCACATTACCCCACAACTCTTTTCTATTGAGTTGGCGACCTTTCCCTTTTGACTTTCCACCCCTAATAAGTTATTTTAGTTTAATTTAAATCGTGTTTGTTGCGCTGCGTAACGCGTTAACTTCTATCGAAATGTGTCTGTGATTAGCATAAAGTCACGTGAACTTCATAGGTGGGTTAAGATTTTCCCTCCACCATTAGCGGAGAAGATTTTAATGTTGGAAATAATTTGTTTGTTGTTTGTGCCTCTACTAGGTGTGTCGTCTTGGTTGACTGTTGTTGGTTGTTCGTTGTTGGTTGTTGGCTGTATAGACGTTTTTTAGTGTACGCTTGAATAATATTCAAAAAGAAATGATAATCTAATTAAATTTATTTCAACATATCTCACATGACATGTACCGCAAACAAAAGAAAGTCTCCCGTCTTTGATATTTCATAATTAACACGATTTGTTTGGTTATTATTTTTGTGAAAGTGATTAAATGACATGAAAGTAAGAAAACATAATAATTTATAATATTTTGTACAATGTCAAATATTCTGGTATAAAAATAATGACTGGAAAATGTAGTTAACTAAACTTACATTTAAAAGCAAACTTTTTATGCAGAAAACACCTCAAACTGTATAATTTTGTAGAAAATTACTTCATCAGTGAGAGTATGAAAGTGAAGCTTTGTGTATTATTTTGGTTATTTATTTTGATTGTTTCAAAAACAAACATAACTATAATTATTTGCTATTATAATGGCAGTGCTTTAGAGCAAACATCATAAGATAAGTAGTATACTAAATTATGTTGATCAAAAGTCATTCCTTGAACCTGAATGATATACACAGTTTGGTATGCAAATGAATAAAGTAATTGTTTCTGAAATCGGTGAAATTTGTCAAAATAAGTATTAGTGTTCCAGCAGTTAGAGGAGAAATTAGTGTGTTCCAGAAGTTATTGTAAATATAAACTTTTCTTAACTACTTTTCGGTCTGTTGGTACGATACGTATGTAATAAACTACGGTACATATGGCCTGAGTACAAATTCTGCTAAGGTCTGGTCTAATATTACTTACTCTTAAAAAGAATTATAAAAAAATGCCTGTATGCTCTGCTACGGAATAAACCCAGAAGCACCCCTTCAATCTGGAACTGCGAGCGGAGCTAGTGGCTTTGCGTGGCTTGAACGTGTGTATACCTTGATCTTATTATTTTAAAATATATCTTGTATATGTCTGTTCTAATTATTTTAAGGACATTTAACGTCATCAACTTTGATGTTGCAAGTTCATGTCCATTTATAGCGACAATAGCTCTGTAAGTTGTTATGAAATGCTGACTTTACCTTTGGAATTGATAAGAGTCACGAAGAGCAAAATCTAAGAACGCACTAAATATTCAAACAATTCGTAAGTTAATTGGTTGAACCAGTTGAGAATTTTTTTTGGGAAATTTGTAGCGTACTTGGCCCATATATTATTTTAATGTAGGTTATACGCAATTTTTCATAAAAATTATTTTAAATTTGTTCATCTGAAATTCCTATGCAAAGTGCTATTATCGTACATTGGTATCAGTTCATAGTCCTATTAGTCAACCAAAGAATTTGACGTTGAAAACATCCGTTACTACTTAATTTAATTACTATATCAGATATGAAAAAGATTTTTCGATTGTTTATATATAATGACGTTTATGTGTCAGCAGCAAAATTCTTTTTGCTTCTCTTCATGATGTGCTTTATTATATTATTGCTTTAGCATTACATTTCTATCTAAGATATCTGTTATATATAACTCATTCATTTTAACATTTTTCGTTTTAACACTCTTGATAAATAAATTAAGAAAAAAAAATTATGGCCATTTTTACGAAGTGCTTTAGCTTCTAAATTTTAATTATGACGTTTTTCTCATTTTTCAGTATGCAATTTGCAAGTTGCAAGTTGCAAGCTACAAGCTGCAAACTGCAGCAAGAAGAATGCAATTACAGTGTGCAACAGTGAAGATGACAGATAAGAGCAAGCGTCGCTCTAACTAATTAAGTTCTTAAAAGATTAACACACATTCGGAGTGTGCCATTAAACTTTAACGAGTTTCGTGTTACATTTTTCAAAACTTGACTTTGGATTTGCCTACTTCAGTGATAAATGCGATCAATTTGAGAGATACTTTTATTAACATCACTTTACAATGGATTTTATTATGTTTGAGCCAAGTCGTTTGTTAGTCCATAAAGGCAACCTCAAGCTGTTGTTTTAACTTAATGCGCTTGTTTGGCTACAAAAATTTCAGTGCTGCCGTTACACTTTAATCCCTGCGTAGCACATTACCCCCTGAGCTGGTTTTCATTGAGCTTATTGTTATTGTTTTTGTTGTCATTGCGTTATGGGATTGAAAACTTGCACCGCAAATTGTTTCTTCTTTTGCTGGCTGCAACTTAACTGATTATCAGCACGTTTTGCTGACTGCAACAATATTGTCTGCCACAGTTGCACGGCTCTTTGTTGCATTAAGTTTTATGTGTTGCACTCTTTTATGTGTTTCGCTATTCGAGGCGCATTTTCAAGCACATTTTCAAGCACATTTTGAAGCGCATTTGAGGCGCATTTGAGGCGCATTTTAAGGTTAAACTGAATACACACATTAGACGCTGCATTGATGTGTAAAAAAAAAAGTGTGCTTGTTTTTGTTGTTATTGTTGCTGCTATATTAAGTATGTTAAGCCGCATTAACTCAATTGTGGCATACAATACGTATGAGCAACAGTTTTTTGTCGTATTTCGTATTTGCCACTGCAAATTGCTGCAATAATAATAAAAACAAGATTAAAATTTCTTTTCGCATATTTTTTATATATTTACTGACATCAATTATAATGCAGCTCTTATTATTATATGTTTTAATATTCATTTTAATTACAATTATATTTTTCGATTAAATTATTTCACTTTGGTCGTAATTTATAATTTTATTTTATTTACTTTTACTCAAATTCATTTACAGGTTCGCATCGCTTATTAATTAAGTAATTTACTTAAATATTTTTGTAATTAAAACTGTGAATACAAGCAAACTGCACTGCAGCTGTGTGGAATGTGCAGCATTCGTTTCATTACTAAAGTAAATATATAGCATAACATTTAGTCAAATATGGTAGATGTGCAGAAACAGATGTGACTTAATCAAGTTTTTACATTGACAAACGTAAATATTGAAACGTTCTCTCTCGCAATGGCGTAGCAAATAAATGCCCTGAGGGTCCTTCGGGACGTTTGCTTTAAGTGTTAATAGTATAAATGTTTAAAATACAACACGTTTTTATTTTACCCATAAACTACTTCTTAAATTTGATTTAAAAATTTAAATTAAAAGAATTAAAATGTATCCGGACTTCTTTTTAAATATGATAATCTAAATGCGATCTAGACATCTATAATTTTATACACTCAATTTGTAAGATGATCTGCCTTCAAGCAGGCGGAAGGTGTATATTTTTTCCAAAGACTTCTGATTTCAAATGTCTGTTCGTAACAATCAGTAAAGTCATTGAAATAACACACTAATTTCTTCTTCCAAAACGAAACTAACATTGTTTCAAGGATTGGTATCACAAAAGTCCACTTCTAAGAATTCAAATGAGTATCGCATCGTGCAAGTGATACTGACTGTAACATAATTTATATAATTCCTTAAGATACTCTATTTTTAAAATCATTTTTTGTGATTATTTGACAAAATACAATATAATTAATGCCGAATACACCTCCACATATAGCTTTTTTCTAAACCTACAATGTATTTTCAACTAAATATTAAAGTAAAAATGAAAATTAAGTTATATTTATAGAGCAAGTGATAGAAAGAGAGATGTCAAAAAGAAGACAAAAGTGATCATATGTTCTTCAGATAAGAACAGCTTTCATATTGATATTCAAACTCTAAAGGTATTAATACCTCCTTAATATTCAAATATAACGCTAACAATTGGTATTCTTTATGAATGTCTTAGATTCTTACGACTTATTCAGTTATAAGTATGTTTCGGCATAACGCTCTTAAATTTTATAGTTCAGAAATTTGCATTTATTGTTGTTTGATATAATTTATTATTGTTTCAAGTTTCTTAATTTATAAAGAATATAAAATATAGACGACGTAAAATTCCTGCTATTTTAACTATGTTTAGTATTCAAATCCCTGAAAAGCACTTCGAGGAGCGCTCATGTGGCAACTCCACAATGCTTATTAATTATGAACTTGCAGTGCTACATTTTTCGTTTTTCTGGCATTGTTGTCACACTAAGCAACTAATTTATAACAAAAAAAATAAATATTTTATGTAAGATATTGACATGAAAAAGTATCTAGACGCGCACACGTGTAAACATTTTTGTACACAAGTTAATTTCATGTCTATTTTGCGAAGAAATATAATAAAAATATGTGCAAAAAAAAAACTGTTGGTCCTTTTGGGAAAGGTCTTATAAAAGAAATGCTTAACTGAAGTTGAATGCATGGTGTGTCGTTGTTATATTATTAACATTATTGCGCGTAAATAATAATAGCAACGTAGCATGTTACGTGGGAAGTAACGCGCTGCCTCAGACATTACGTAAATACGCAGGCCTCAAACTTGGTATGCAAAGTTTCTAGAATGCAAAACAATAGTTTTTGTTATAATTTTTCTAAACTTCTTCATTTGTGTTCTGTGCCGCAGTACAGACGCTATAACGATTGCGCCCACATAGTCACATTGAATGAATCCAGACCAAGTGACTTAAGGTGCACAGTGCTTCATCCACCGAGATATAATGTCACATTGTGTGCATTTGTGCTTTTTGCCATGCTGCATTGCAACGAAAAGTTTGTTGCTAATATTACTGTTGCTGCTGCTGTTGTTGGTGCAATCGTTGTTGTTTATAGTCACCAATAAACTGTTAGTAGCAATGCCAATGCCAGGTGTCGGTGCTGTGCGTTGTGTGATGCTGCTGGAGTGCTCGTAATGGCAGCAATGAGCAACAAAACAGTTTCAAGTGCAATATTAGAACAACATTGTTGTGATGTGTTGTAAAAGTGCATATATATAAAACTTTGATAGAGAAATAAGCAGTAAAAATAGTATCAACACGGAAAAATAGCAACCGACTAATGCAAGGATAATGCCAGTAAAATATGAAACTTTTAATGGACTATGTAAAAATAAATAATACATACTGTACTTGTATACTCGTATTCCTATTATGAGTATAAAAATCGATCTCTTTTGCTTGGAATATGATACCAAGCAGAATAAGGATAAAATTGAGTTTCACGAGAATAAGGCAGAATATGATGACGTGTAGGATGAAATGAACTGAAGCGTAAACACATATTAAAAGTTGAAATGTTTATAAATTTTAATATATTGTATCTTTAGCATGAATACGAGAACAACATGAGTACAATTGACATGAATAATAAAACTTTCCGTTTTCGTTTTTATTTTTTGCTTGTTATAAGTTTTTCGTTTGACATATTTATTATTATGCCTTTTCGACTTAAAATGAAAAATAATGTTGAAATATCTCATTAATACCACATCAATCAAGTGTACGATGCCAAGAGTATCTTTACCTCAAATTCGAATGCAGTAAAATATATTTTAGGTTTCTGCTATTAAGTTTTCTTTTCTCGATTTGAAATATATACACGTGTGCTGTATTTCTAGTATATATACAAATAGAAGAATACATATATATAAAAGACATCCCGAAGACATTTTAATTTGTTTGAATGATAATTTGCAAAAATTGGGCAGTCTAAATGGGACTTGATTATAAATGTATGATTTTAGCTGATATAACGAAATGGATTGTATTTTTGCACAGGGATTTTATACGAATCCAAACTTATCAAATAGATTAAATATATGTGGAGTGCTCATAAAAACTACTTACGAAAGAAATTTTTTAAGCACATAATATGAATTATGTCGAAATTATAATATTATATGAATTATTAGCCACAAAGAAATTTTAAAAAGAAGTTTGTGGTAGTATCTCAACTACAAAGAAACCAATGCTTACTTGTTTTTTATATTGTTACCCTGAATTTAGCTTAATCTTAATCTGGTTAATCTTAATCTGGCTTTTCTCTTATCAGATCCACTGTTTTTTAAATAATTTGTTTAATAATTTTTTTAAAAAAAATTTAAAAATTATTGGTATTATTTGTTTTTACCAATGAATATAATGCAGATTGTATATATATTTGTTACATTAACAGTTGATATACATACATCTTATATATGTCCATGATTTCATATCTCTCGTTCATTACGAGAGTATAAATGCTATCGCTATTTCCTTTGTTGCCCTTTATTCTTAGTCCTTTATGTAAATCTACGCCTTTTTTGCCATTATATTTCCCTCCACAATTTTCCGATCTGTTGAATTCAGTTTTTTTAATTTCTACTTCTTTTTAAATCTTTCGAGTCGTGCTGCTACGGCTTTCTTTTTTAAAGGCTAGGTAAGGTTATAGCGTCGATTTTAAGGGTCCACACAGACCCATTGGCTCAATGTATTGCCGTATAAGAAACTCAGAGTTTCAAAAACTACCTCGAACCTTTAGCAGAGCTCGGAGCTTGGAATGCAGTTGGCCAAGAGGATATGAGGCACTTTCTTTCTTTTTATTTTAAATACGTATATCTTCATTTGTGCCTAGTTTTATTTCAGTATTTTTATTTTTTTGATTTCCATATAAATATAAATATTATTTTATTTATAAAGTGTATTAAACTCTGTTGTTATTTTTTCGGCTGTAACTAATGTTATGATCAATGAACTTAGATAATTGCAAATTTTTTGAAATTAAAATTTATATCACGTAAATTTTGATCAAATCTGGCAACAGTCACGAAAATTGTTACGCTCTGTAAGTCAAAAAAATAAAAAAATAAAAAACAAATTCTCGTTTCGTTTATTATGAAATAAGATTTAAAAATATAATTATATTTATATCTAATTAAATATTAATTATATCGTAATATATACCATATAATACTTTTAAATCGTTATTCTGTTTCCATTGTTTGTCTGCATTGTAATTTTTTATTTTGAAGTGAAGTCAGTGACTTCATGCCCGACGTGTCACGCATAAATTCTCACTCTAATGTGATAGAATCTATCGAATTTCTAGATAATTTCGTATGAGTAAATCTATAAAAGTATCTATTTGAATAAATTTTTATAGTGAACCACCTGTAGAAGAGCATTCTCCTTACTGGTTGTTTGCTTCAATGAAGGCACTGTGTGCACAAAATATATTTGATGCATTCAAAGCGAAGAGCAATGCGTTGTGACTTGAAGCAACATGTCAACCGCTATGAAAACATTGTTAACTGCAGCACAGCATATCTTTTGACAGTTCATTGAGAATGCAGAATGCAGTTCCGAACCTACAGTGCTTGCTTCAGAACCTTTTGTTGTTATCTAATTGCCATGGAAATTTATGCCAAACATGTTTGCCGGAGCTGACGGGGCTGTTGCCTTGCCTTTGCCTTTGTGTAGTGTATATGTGTTCCCGTTTGTGTTGCTTTTGTTTTGTTGGGCCATGCATTGGTGGCGTCGAGTACAAGACACCGCAGAGTAACGTACTCGTTGTCGTACTCGAAATTTTACACAGAACGTTCTGCTTAGTTGCACAAGGGAACTCTGTCGCGTCACAGGAAACAGCAGACAACGCAACATGCCATTTACCTTGTCACAATAGAGCCTCACTTTTTTCATTTTTTCCAGTTTTTTTTTGCTTTTAAGCGATTTTGTGTTGTGCACTTTTTGCCAGAATTGCTCATATTTGCCAAAGGCGTTTTGCTTATTTTCAAAACAGGATGGAACAATTACGTTTTTGAAGCGCGGTCAAGCGGTACTGCCTGAAGATATACTTTTTTATGCTAACTTAAACTGAAAATTGCTTGTCTAAGTAAAAAAAATGTAGTTCCTTTGAACTTAATTCTGTGATTTATTTATATAAATGTATGTAAGTAAAGTATATATGCTATTAAAAGCAAAACTCATACACATAAGGTCACACGTACACAAAATTTAATAGAAATCGCATTGAATTATTTAACAAATCAATTGAAAATTATTACTGCAGCAAGTTGACATGAAGTTGACTTTTGTATCGAATGCGGCAAATTTAGTGTACTTATTGTGTTCACTTTAAGGACACACGGCATGGCAATGCAAGTAGCACTGCAACTCAATGGCAGTTGCATGATAAAATGCATACAAATAAGCATGCTAGGATTCAATTACAAGAAACATATATCTCATTCATAAATATATATATATATATATATATAATGCGAAGAAATTAAGATAAGAAGGAAACACACTTATTTGGAGTATTTTGTCTCTAAGCGCATTTTATTAATATAATATGAGAGATTTTATATTCCAAGGGAAACTATTGTTTTGCAAATATTACTCTCCTTTTAGGTTAAAATATGTTAAGTTTTTAGAAAAACTTGATTCAAAAATAAAAGTGTCAAAACTTAAAATTATTATTAGATAAATAATAGATAAATAATACTTGCTCAACTCGACAAACTAAATAACTATTATATTACATTAGTCATACATAGTCATACACATACCTGTGTATGAACGGATTCATGATTTCATAATTAAAATTTAAATATTTAATATGCAAAGTTATATGTCCATGAGATGAAGCTTCTGAGTGAACTTATATTAAATATGCAATTGTTATTTGTTTTCATATTGTGAATTTAAATAATTAAAAAATGTATTTCATTATTATTTTCAGGACACACACAAAGACTTACACCCTACATAAGGCATTGGGAGGCAGCGAACTTCGATCGCACACAGCTACACGATGCACATCAAAAACATATCGAACAGAAACGCCATCGGCGGAAACGAGAACTAAGCACAGGAGAATATGGTCCAGCGCATACGATCAAACTAAATTTCAGCGCTCATGACAGGTAAATTGGTCATTGAAGAGATCGAAAACATTATAAAAATTATTATTTTAATTACTTATGGCATATTGTTTATGACCGATAATTGAGCCAAGTAATTTTCAAAGTGTTGAAGTCGACAGTAGTGATTGCGCAAAAAGTTATCACAGAAATGTTATTAGAATTCTTGGTGTATAATATATCTCACCTTAAAGTCAATATGAGTTAATGAATTTTTGCAAAGCAATATACCATAATTTAATCTACCGAAATATTAAATATGCTTAAAAATCTTCATTGCGAATTGTGAAAGGCTCAAGAGTCGATAGTTACTTACGACAAAGAAGAAAGTTCAATTATTGTCAAAAAAATATCTCCCTCAAATACGCGAAATCCTCACGAAATCCATTGGTGATACTGTGATACAGTAACATTATAATCGGGTTTAATCAAAAAATAACTTTTATCTGAGTATCTGATCTCGTTATAAATTTTATATCTTTCATTCTTTTGTGTTTATTAATGCTAATTGATTTTCGAGTGAGCAATCATGTGCTAATATAGTTGTGATTATCACAAAACTTATATACTACTCAACAGTTTGAGTAGTAACTACCACAAATGTTTTCTTAAGAGTATAAGAATATATCTCTGATTTATTAATCAGAGGGATTTTAACCATTTATCTTTATACATAATATACTAATTATGCCGATGAGTCCAATCTTTTAAATGACTTTGAGAGATGCAGAAGGGTTTGTTATATCTAACAGCAATGAAAAAAATCATATCACACCTCTGACTTGTCTTTGAAAAGGCATGCAGGACCTGCATATTCTTTGTATTAGAACTGCAGTTTAGTATAACAGTCACATTGAAATAGTTCAGAAGAACGTTAAAAAGTATTTGCTTAGTCTGCAAGGACATGTCATACATTTAGATGTAAATAATCGAGGCATCATGTATTTCACACTATGCCAACTAGTTATTTATATAAATGAAAGGTTTTAGCAATAGTTAAAAAAATCTTTAACTTTTGGAACAATCAGTTAACAACAACAGAACACTGATTTTAGTTTATATATATATACAATATATATATACAATTTTCTTTATTTTGGTAATTTCGTAAATTTTTAAACGTGTTCTAAATACATATTTTTAGAAAAGTGTCCTAAATATGAGCTTAGAAATGAAGAACTAAATAAAAGGCTATTTACCGTATACATAAATTCTCCAAATGCTTACAGAGTTCAGAAACTTACAATTAACTTGCAATGATGGTTCTTCATAACTCTATTGTAGTTCATATTAACATGTTTTAGTAATTATATGCGAAAGTTGACATCCTTGGATTGAGCTTAAGATAGGCTAGTTGCTTTGTAATTACAACACTTGACATAGTTGTGAACCTCAACAGAGCTTGGTAATTATTGAAAATTTGAATAGGTAAAAAAGTCATGCTGCACGCATAGAAATGTATACGGATAAATCCTTCATTAAATTTTCTCTTTGGTATAAATATTAGATTTCATGGAGTTTCAAAATTACATATATGTACATTAACACATTTTATAAGTTGTTTATGTACCTGCGTATGTAAGATATGCAATCTAGCTCCTGATGAAGTCCTTTGAGAGAAATAAAATATAGCGATTAATACTTAAATAATTGAATATGCAAAAATGGCAAATGTGTGTGTGCATTAGGGTGCATTTGTGCATAAGTGCATAAACAAGACTTTTAGCTTAGGCGTTATTATATTATGCAGTTGATTGTTATTTGGGTCATTGAGTGGCACAGCGTCACTTAACACTTGCCACCGGCAGTGGTATCAGCAATACCAGCAATAGAAAAGCTGAAAGTTCAAAGAAATTACGAAAAGCTTAGTTAATCCCATTCACTGTGTAGTGCACGCAATGTTTGCCCATTCATTGAAATACGTTTTAACTGGAAGGAATTATCAAAAAGTCGAGAGTTTAGGGTAGGAGTGCGTGCATATATTAGAAAACTCGATTAGGAGCACAGGATATAAGCTGCTCAATTAAGACCGGACGAACTGTAAATGAAATTCGATAAAAAGAAATTCCTTTGTTATTTGCACACACGGTATAAATTCGTATATTCCTCTGTTAATATGAGCCATTACAGGAGCAGCTCATAGCACATGACCATTATAAGGTAAACGTATTAACAAATAAAACCTTGTTTATAGTCTGAATTTCAGTTGCACAGAATATGGTCTTCTTTTTCTTTTGTGAGCATTTACATTTCACTGCCATTTGAAGTGATTGTTTTCCTTCCTTCCTGTCCATGAGTTTGCCTTTTGCTGCCTGCATTGTGAATTGTGTCGAACGTTTGCATGTAGAGTGCACGCTCACCGCATGGAATGCCTTTATGATTATGGAAACATAACGTAAAAGTGCTTCCGGCGTGCTAAATCTGCTATCGCCTCTTTGCAGTTGGATGTGCCGAGCATTCAAGTTTTGTATATCGCATTTACAATTTTTCATTGCATTATGCTCGCATTAGTATTTTGAACTTTTAATTGCTACGATTATCTACTGAATTTAACAGAATTCATGGCACCGCATCATACGAAGACCACACATCAATACAATTCCCTTATGCAATATCCTTGTATTTAATTGTATTATTTTCCAATTTTTCTTCTGGACAATATTGCCATTATTTTATTTTATATAAGCTATTTTCTAAACTTAATCTAATCTAATCCGATGCAAACTAATCTAATAATTGAATTATAATTAAAATTCCTACAAACACTGCTTAATTAACAAATGTCGCCAATATTAATGGAATCTGCTCATTGTGCTTCATCAAGGGCGAATACAACACTTTATTATTAGATTATTACCACCTCCTTGGGCTGGAAATGTATTCGTATTTCAGCCCACAAAAGCGATTTTGTCCGCACCAAACAACTTAAGCAGCATAAACATTTACGCGCATAATTGAAAGTAAATTGAATTAGAACACAGAGTGAGTGTTAGAGTGAGATGAGAGTGGGAGAAAGAAGATACAAAAAATATACAAAAATACTGATGCAAGAACACCGAATATTGAAAATATTTAATAAAAATTGTTTTCATTTTAATTTCATTGCTGATGAGGCCGCGTTATTGAATTGAATTTGTTTTGCGCTGAACATAGGGTCGACGAGTATTGAACCTCTTAGCATATTTGCTCTGCTCGTTCAAGTCAAAAGGCAACTCAGTTGGTCACAATCATCTGTGAAGGAGCACAACCGAATACGAAAGTAGGCTTATTACGATTGCTTGTAGTTGGCTTAACGACCTTTGACATTCTTTTGAAATATTAGCAAATACTCAACAAGACTTAAAATTTTGCTATGAAATTTTGCTAGATTGGAGAATTTCTATAGAAGCAATTATGAAGAGGGGGCATTCCACTTCAACGTTCAACTGAAATAAACAGAATATTTTTTAATCTATTTTGTTCACAGATACTTTTGTGTATTTATTTAGAGTAGCGCTATTCGACTATTTAATTAAATTTTATCTGTTGTCGGTGTTGAAATTAAAAAAACTTAATAATTTTGCAAGGATAATGATAATGCGCTATTCCTAGCTCCGCTCATTTAGGGTTTCCTTTAGCCATTCAAGTGGCTTTTGAAATTTAATGAAAATTCTATTGCGTTTCAGTTAGAGGTTTTTGTGCTTAGATTTTTTTCATTATTCATTTTTCATTTTTTATATCTCGTTTTCTTTTTATTTTTAGCCAGGAATTCAATGGGTTTGTTTTATTAGGTGCTTTAGGAGGTGGATGTTCCTTTTTCATTTATGTTTACATTTAAAAAATTTTAATGAATAATCGTAAGTAGATTATTTTCGAAGGACTAATGTACTTAACCGAAAAAAAATTTGCTACGGAGAAAAATAATTTATTCTATTTCGCGGTATGAAATTTAAATGAATTTCCGTTGGAGGCACATATTGGCCCTATGGACAATTTGAGTCAAATTGAAGTCGTCCCTAAAATTTTATAAAAAAATAAAAGCAGTTGTTTGTTTATGGTACTTATGTCAATTAGGCATACTAGGATAGTACAGTTTATTTTTAATTCAAATTTAAATGATGTTAAGTTTTTAAAGAATTGTCAAGTGCGAATATTTATTAAAAGTATTTTATTTTGAAAATATAATTTTCTCGTGAACAGCATAAGATGCGTTATAGCAATGTTAACTCCTAAGTCGAACATTAAAACCCATTCGAAGAACTCACCAAATATCAATTTCATGAGTTCACTAATTGTTGACAAATATAAGTCTGAAATTAGAAAAGCCCCATCGTCAGTGTACCCAACCTTCGTTTCTTTTGCCTAAATATTGTTAAAATAATAATAACCAACAAGAGCGAAATAAAGAATGATAACACTTTGCCTTCCAGTACTGTTGTAATCTATATCATTGCTAACAACTGAAAACTCAAAGTATTCAGTTGCTAGGAAGTAGGGTCGATACTGAAATAATACTGAAATATAACCAGACGGAGAGTCGAAAGCGAGGATTTATGTCTAGAAATCAAATATTTCTTGCCACACTCCATAACTTTGACAACTTTCTACTAGTCAGCCTTGTCAAAAATTAGTTCCTTTTTGCCAGTAATTTTTCGACGATATCTTCCTGGTTAGCTGAAAACTCAAGAGATAGAAAATTGGGGCTTATTTGAAGTTTCACGTCTTCAGACTGTACTTTTTTAGGTGGTCTTTAAACGAGAAAACTGCAAGATTCTTCTTTTCAAACTTGGCTATTGCCTTTTTGTGCTGCTTAATAAATTTATTTTTTAACAGAGGAGTAATTTTTCTTTCTTATTTCTCCCCGTTAGTGCTCGGAGATCTTAGATTGGATTGGTTGAGGAAGTTCATATATAAAGTCATATAAAGGAAAGCATTAGTCTCTCAATCTGCGGACTAATGCCATTGACCTTGCTAACCTGTGATAAGCAGTTATCTTTAATTGTGGTGTCGATGTGCATATTCAGAAATCTGAAGAAATCTCATTTAGATCTCCCCCATTCTTGGTGTCTACGGCAATTTGAAAAATTTGTAAAAAGAGTTTTGAGAGATTGCAGATAAGAATGCTGCAATAAGGACAGGTGTTGCTAGGGATCATCACGTTTGGTTTTCCTTTCGAATGAGATGAATACTTGCGATATTCTTATGTCTAAATCTCTCTAGTAAAGTACTTGGGTTCTACGAAGAAATTTCTTTATCTAATAATAAGCTCAAACAAATTTATAGTTTTTATTATGCGTTTCAATATAGTGATATGCTGAAGAAACTTTAACTTGAATTTCGAAAATAATCTCATCTATCTCGTACCAGATGTTGAGAATTAATTAATAAAATATTTGGATTTTTTCTTTGCTAAAAATGAGTTTCATTTTTCTTGCATGACTGAAAATATATGCTGTGTTATGAATATTTCAATTGTGATGATTGTTTTATACAATTGATCATTTCACTGAATAATAGAACTAAGTTTATAAAAAACAAGGTTTCACAAAGGTTGGAGTGATTTTAGAGTTATTGC
This sequence comes from Teleopsis dalmanni, assembly GCF_002237135.1. Classification (NCBI taxonomy): domain Eukaryota; kingdom Metazoa; phylum Arthropoda; class Insecta; order Diptera; family Diopsidae; genus Teleopsis; species Teleopsis dalmanni. The sequence goes on along the minus strand of NC_051847.1, from coordinate 229,324,248 downwards.
AAAATATTTGAATATATTATTAATAAAAATAGATTTCTCAAATTTAATTTTTTATCTTCCTTGTGGTCGATTGGACTTATAACTTTTGGTAACAATTCCATGATTATAACAAATAATTTCATAACTTGAATGCGGATGCTGTCTACATTTTTGTAACATTTGACATTATACAAATGTGTAAGTTATTATACAAATTGTCAAGAGCAGAAGTTTTTCAAAACAAAACATCCTTGTTGTCCTTTTCAATAAAATATTTTGTCCAAACGCCCCTCAGCTAAGGCCAAATGGAGTAGCTAACAAAAATATGCTTCATAATTTGTGTGCAATGTCGTTGTGATATTTAGAAAAACATAAAAAGTGTAGGAATGTAGTTAGTTGTGCAACATGTTGTCCATGAAAGAGTTGGTTTAATTGGTTTATAATTTATACATAATTATAACTAAAATTTATTATATTCACATTTCAATTACAAAGTTGTAATTAAATGATTTATTTACAGAAATTTATTAAACACACGATATCCTAGTGTCAAAAATTAATAATTTTAGTTAATGTACAAAAATATTATTTAACAAATTTAATAGAAATTTCACTCACTTCGGAATCTTCAAATTTTTAATATTTGTTTTAAATAGATTGTGTTAAATGCTTCTGAGATCGTAAAAAAATCTACGATATTAAGACATTTACAAAGTTGCACAGAAAAATAATCACTATTTCTAATGCGATATCAAATTTCGACCAAAACGAGATTAACTTTTGCTTGGGTAATCTGTAATTATGCAACTACATTAGCACTTGAACCTTAGATAATTGCATTAATCTAGTGTTAATCTCACAACGTAAACGTGGTACTAGTTTAATAATATTTTTTTCAGTATTACTATATGTGTTTTGCAATATATATAAATTTATAAATAGAATATTTTTGATATTTAACAATTAAAAAATAAAATTGTAATTAATTAATTCAATTATTCTGTAGCTGATTTATTATTTCGTTCTAATATAAACACAACAAATGAATTTGTTAATATAACTTTCACATCAATTTAACAAAACTCCATAAAAATGTGCAAACATAAAAGTCAAGTACGGCTTTGTTGGTGCTATCTCAGTTGGCGCTATCTCCGAACTTAAAAGTTGGCAGGGCACGACTTTTAAGCTCTGGTACTTGT